>NC_072853.1:70795129-71420129 GCF_028858705.1 Grus americana
TCATTTCCCTTTCTTTCAAGCATCTTCTTTTCTTCCCCTGCTCATAAAGCACACGGGTTTGCCTCTCCCCTCTACCATCTGTTTCCCCTTCAGTGCATGCCCTCATTTCCTTCCCCAAAGCTCTCAGGCCTGTGCTCCTCCATCCTCCCTGGTAAAGCAGGATTTCGTGCTGGAGATGCCAAGAGATGAGGTTACTTTACTGCGTGAAGTTCTGCTCAAAGCACAGAGCCTCTGGCTAATGAAAAACTGAAAGCAAGACTGAAGTTGTTCTGCGAGATGTGGGAGCAATGAAACTTGATTTCCTCCCAATTTGTATCATCTACGTCTTCTCTCTTTTTCTCATAGCGGCTCCCTGGGGCCAGAGGCAGCACGTGCTGTTGGGTGCCTGCAGGCAGGTATCATCAACCCTGCCCGCAGCCTGGCTGGTTCCTGCAAAATGGTGTGCAGCACCTCATCTCCACGCCTTCCCTAGAAGGGACATGGGTTTGGGTCTCCCATCTTTGCACAGATACGGATTTTCATGAGACCAGAAGTTTCATCAGTATGTTTAAGGCACCTGCCCAAATGTCCAGTTAAATCAAAATGCTCTAATAGATTGAAGTTTATTTCCATAACCAACAACCACTGTGACCATGAAGGCTCTTTTCTTTGGGGAAACAAAGACAGAAGTCCTGCCTCAGCCCCCTCCCAATCCTACCAACTCATACCAACCCTGTGCTCCTTATCACTTTCTCAATAAACCTGTGCCTTGTTATACCATTTTGACTTTGCCTCCAAATCTCCTATCTGAGTCTGCCCAGCTCTGCTCTTCCAGCTCTGGAAACCTTCTCCCGTCCCTTCAGGCTGGCAGGGAGAGCAGCTTCACCATCACCGTCTGGGAGAGCAGAGCGGAGCAGCTTGGGTCTCTGCTCCATCTTCAGCCCCGAGAGGGAGGAATATGCAAGGATTTATGGTGTCTTCCTGGAATGGCTCCTGTGTTTTGCAATCACTGACTATTTAGAAAGGTTGGGCAGATAAATCAAATTGCTTGGGCTAGCTATTGCAATAACTTTGCTACCTATTGCCAGCTGCTGCAATAACTACATAAAATACCCAGAATAGATGTGTTGTTTAATGGTTTAGCCCTTTATCAAGAAATACATAGGAACAAAAATCGTCAAAGCTCTTCTCAATGAAGGACTGCTCTTAATTTGCCAAATGTGGAAATAAATGTCTCTATGATTTGATTTCTTAAGATGTTTTCAACTGCTAAGAAGCAGATTTGGAAAAGGAGTCTCACAGTTAATTCCCAGTACGTTAAATCCTCAATTTGGATCCTCAGTACCTCTGCTCAGTAGAATCCTTGCTTGGAGGAAGCTCCAATGTGGCCGTTATAAACACCCCTGAGAGAGATATTTACAGAGGGAGTTAAGGACCACAACAGTTTGTTCATTTTTCAGTGGTTTACTACCTGATGAAATCTTACCTGGAGCTGCCTACCGAAGCTCCCATGTAAATACTAATGAATTCGCAGGTCCCTTCCGTGAGAACTCAGTAACCTCTCGCCATGCTCAGTCCTGCGCTCTCCTTCAAACCTGCTGCAACATCCCCCTCCACAGCACGCCTGAGGGCACCCACCCAGCCCTCCTGACAGCCCCATGCCTTGGGCTGTCTCCTGGGAAGAGCAAAATACTCAGACGAGTGACCGGAGCACCGCAGTGCGGAGCACTCTGCTCCTTTGCCCCGCGGCCCGGCCGCACGCCAGCCCTGGGCGGCAGCTGTTTCGCTGCGATCCGTGCAATGCCGAGCCCTTGCTCGCAGAGTGCTCCATAAGCGATTGACCTAGTTCCCATATCATATCTCCCTGGAAATAACTCTGTAATAATTAGTGCAAACTATCCTCTGTTATCTCTGTCCCCTTTTCTGTTTGCTAGTTGAACCATTGACAGCAGAGTGTGTTTAGATATTCTGCTGATAAAAAGCCTGTTTACTTTGTGCTGGTTTGTACGTATCTCCAGTCATATTTACAGCATGGCAAAACCTAATGCCACACGTGGAAAAAAATACTATTTTTTCTTGGGAACAATACAAAAAGTATGCTATCTGCAAGTATGAAGGTATGGCAGAAGATTGGGCTAAGAAGAAATAGTTAAGGGAGCTAATCCTTCTTGAACCTAATTCACATAAATGGCTTACAGTGTAGAAATACTTTTTCAGTTACTTATTCCTTTGCTTTACAGTATATTTAGGCAAAGGAAATAGTCAGGAAAAGCATAGACAGTCTACTCAAGCACTTGAAGCTTACTCTTTTTTACAATAAAGTCCCCCACCCACAGAAAGAAAAAGAATAGCAGAAAGGTATCAGATTCCTAATGGTGAGTAGGAAACCTCTAGCACTATATAGCCAAGGGATCTGTTGAATAGATAGGGGAGGATATGCCAGAAGGCAGAATTGAAATACTTCTTAAAAAAAAAAAAAATTGCCATGAGAAATCTAACCGTGGAAAAGGCAAGAAGAAAATCCAAGAAGCAGAAAGAAGCAGCGAGCAGGTACCTAACACAGAGCATGTATCACAAAACAGCATTCGAACACGGGCACAGCAAAACCCTGTCAGCACCCATGTGATGTGTAGCACAGGTACAGCAGAAACTCAGTAGGTTTGGCTTCCATGAGGCAAAGGGAAAAGGAAACCTTAGCAGAAACAATCATAAAGTGCCGCTAAGCAAATTATTCCATATCTGGATACTCTAGGTATAATTATATCTAGATATTCAAGATCTATATGCTCTACAGTGAAAGGAAAATAAATGACATACATTAGAAAAAAGCCCAGGGAGAAACCTCTAAAAACAAAAGTTTATATCTTCAGTATTTTTAATCTCAAAAAATGAATAAGGAAAATGATAGTGATCAGAATATTTGTAAGTATTTGTACTCCGCTGTTGTGAGACCCCACCTGGAGTACTGCATCCAGCTCTGGGGCCCCAGTACAAGACAGACATGGAGCTGTTGGAGTGAGTCCAGAGGAGGGCCACGAAGCTGATCAGAGGGCTGGAGCACCTCTCCTATGAGGACAGGCTGAGAGAGTTGGGGTTGTTCAGCCTGGAGAAGAGAAGGCTCTGGGGAGACCTAATTGCAGCTTTCCAGTACCTGAAGGGGCCTACAGGAAAGCTGGAGAGGGACTGTTTATCAGGGAGTGTAGTGACAGGACAAGGGGTAATGGGTTTAAGCTGAAGGAGGGTCGATTTAGATTAGATGTTAGAAAGAAATTCTTCCCTGTTAGAGTGGTGAGGTACTGGAACAGGTTGCCCAGAGAAGCTGTGGCTGCCCCCTCCCTGGAAGTGTTCAAGGCCAGGTTGGATGGGGCTTTGGGCAACGTGGTCTAGTGGAGGGTGTTCCTGCCCGTGGCAGGGGGGTTGGAACTAGATGGTCTTTAAGGTCCCTTCCAACCCAAACCATTCTGTGATTCTAAGTACCTTACAAGCCTGGAAAATTGCCTAGAAAAATCAAAAGTATCACCAGGGCACAATTTAGTTGCATCCCTGAGGCATGACCTGGGAAAATTTTAGTCTACACCATTACTTCTGTCAGAAAGACACTCAAGATGCATAAAGCATCCATCCTGCAAGTAGATATATGCACTACTAAAAGAAGGGCATGGAAAAAAAGAAAACAGTCCAAAATCTGTCAGGGTTAAATGTTATTTTGGAAGGAGATCCTGCACAAGGATACTACAAAGCTGAGGAACAATCCCTGTGCACATGAGAAGACACAAAAAGCCTACAAGAGCTTTTTCAAATCAGGCTATCCACAACTACAAATACTGTGTATATTGGTACGTTGGTTCCATTGACAATAGAGTCCCAAGTGACAAGGACCGCCAGCATGTAGCATGATTGGTATGATAGCTAACTCAGAAGAACCATTAGAGCAGAGACAGCTCTATAGTCGTGGCAGTAGAAAAGAAAATACCTGGTGCACTCTAGATACACTGAGGGGTTTTAAAGCCTGACCCCTCAATTGCAATGTACAGGCAGATGAGGTCAGAAAAGCAACTGTTCAACCACAGTCAGCCCTCTGACTGCAAAACGACACTCGAAGGACACGATCTTTGTTGTATCACCTACACATGACAATCTGGAAGAAAAGTGCACAAACTACTAGGCAGCCTGTTGAGAGCTGCTGATACACCGGAGGGCGGAATGACCAGGAGGCTAACGAAGGAGCGCAGTCTCAAGCTGAATCACAGCAACCGGCAAAGCAGAGTGAAACAGCCAAATTGGTTTTGTCACATCTTAGAACGACAGAGCAATAGACCTCACTAGTGGAAATGTAAAGTAGTTTGAAGTATCAGCCAGGTGACCTACTAATCAAGATCTACCAAGACCAGGAGAACTTATTGAGCCTCAGTGAGAGGCAAAGAAGAAAACCCAACAGCTTTACTTGATGTCGGGGTACCAATGAAGACTTCCCAAATGATGGAGAAAAATTTAGTGGAACTGATCCACGTGCTCGATATTGCATCTTACCAGCACCTGCAGATCAGCTAGCAGAAGTAAAGCAAGTAACTTGATGATCTAAAGACACAACCGCATTTCAAAGGCCAGAACACGAACAATAAATTTCCTTCAGATCGGAGATTTAGGAATGGAAAAAAATAATTATAATGAAGACTGAAATTACCTGGAAAGTGGCAAAATAGTAATTCCAAAGGAAATGCATCTGTAGAGTTGAAAAATTCAGAAAGCACATCTCACTACAATACAATGCAACAAGGATTCAGCGATCCACTTCACCGGCTCTGTTCGTACATAAGAGAAATGGTGATAGGGGAATTTTTCCAAAAGGCTGAGAACTTAATGGCAAGATATCTGTGATAATTTATATTTTACAGACAAGAAATTGCAATAGGTGGTAGCTACTTGTTCAGATACAGGGATAAAGCTATTAGCTATTGAAAGGGGATTATCAGACCTGTCCCCCTTTCTCCGTGGGAGTTCAGCTAAGCAACGTAGTAGCCAGCACAGCAACGAATCTCATCAAGACATCAGGTAGGGAAAAAAGCGTCAAGTTAATCATATTCACCCCTCTCTCTGGAAAACAATAATTCATGTTCTTTGTTATGTCTTCTGCACATGCCTTAATCCAGATGAAAAGTATGAGCTACTATAAATGTCATATTTGTGCAATATATTTATGATGGCACTGATTTTGACTTAGAGGCCACATTGCACATCTTACAGGCTCTGAAACTTTGCAGAGTTGTTTCCCATGTAAATGACTACATCTCCTTGAGCAACAATGAAGGAGATAAAGCCATTTCCATAAAACCAAGGGGGCAATAGCCATTTCAAATGAAGATGGATAACACCCGTAGAGCAACTTATAAAATAACCTTGGTGGACTTCCCTATGCAATACTCATGACTGAAGGATGCAAGTGAGCAGCACTCACGTGCAAGCATGCACCAACCTGAGCTGTAAAGGGCAACCAAACACAATAAGTTATGAAAGGATTAACCCCAAATGCCACACCTTTTCACCAAGGACTTGAGCAGGACATGGTAACAATCCAGAACTTTGTTACTTGTTGTAATATAATTCATTTTTTTGTCAGAGAGCAAACTGTTCTGCTCTTCCCAACATACTTTTTTTTTTTTTACAGTATCTTTCAGGCATACCTGTTGTTCCTCTCAGACTTTATTTTCTTTCTGAGGACAGAGTGAGCCAGGCAACTGTGTTTCATAGCAAGATGTAGTTCAAATTCTTGCAAAAGGTCAGCTAGGCCACAGGTTATGAAAATCTGTAAATCATTGCCCCAGAAGTAAACAGTTCTCCCTTTTTAGCAGGACTTTAGTGTTTATGTGTATTTATTTTCCTAGAAAGAACCTGTCTTAAAGATATTTTCCTGTCATTCTGTAGGCTCAGGCACTGTGCACAATTTTAATACCCATAGGTTAGGCAAGCACATATATTCGAGCTATAATCAAAAGTACAACACTGCAACAAGTTCCAGCTAGAACTGGGGGTTTTTTTTGAAGTATACTCGGATGACTGTATGTGTACATATATAGCTATATGACTTGAGTGTTGGTTTTAAGTGACAAACTATATACTAGGCCATTTAGAGACTTCTTTTCAATCCCAGTTGCCTGGGAACCTTTGTGTTTGTCTCCACTTACTGTGGCAAACAACCTTCATATCCATTAGTCATGAAAAGTAAATAACTAACTTAACTCAGGCAATAAATCCAAATAATCAGTAACGACAGCAGGTGATAAATGTCAGCAAAACTGATATTACATTAGATCTGAGTTACTGAGTAACACTAATGTGCTATGAATAAGGTCCAGAGGTCTGATGAGAACAGCTGACATGAGAAATATACAAGCACTTATTTTTATCTCTTGTTTTTTAAAAGATCTAGAAATGAGGAAAAGTGCATTGCCTAACTCTTAAACACTTGGATATCGCCTGAACCACATGTGAAACTGTGGTCTGTACCCCAGAAGCCATTAGTCCTTAGAGCAAGCCTATGCTGTTTCCATACCAGGTTTTGCAGCACTTGTGACCATGGCTGCAGGCATGGAGCCACCACACCTCTCAGGGCTCCTCGTCAACCACGATGCTGCTGGTCTATCTTGTGTTCACATCTTCAGATGCACGCAAGCAGGATTTATGCTTCAGTACCCCTGAAAACCTATTGGGCTTTGCATCCGAGTTGTTTGCTTTCAAAAATGCAACCCCAAATCACATTGCTGCCTTACATTAGCAGAAGAAAAACACAACTGCATTATACACTGGTGTAAACCCAACAGCTCTGTCTTCTTGGTGGTCTTCATGACGCACTCAAACTCTTCCAACTTCAGCTTTCTGGGATAAATTATTCACAAATCCCACAGCACTTTGTTACAGAGTCCATCCTGCTGCTGAGCTCTTTGAGACCATTGTTAAAATCCAGTGACCAAACATCAGCCATATATATCCATACATCGACCTTTATTCACCACTGTCTTATGCCGCTGTTTGTAGGGATGCAAAGTAGCTATATGCTGTTACTGAGTCTGCTAGCTATTTTAAATTGATTTTTCACTGGCAAAATTGCTACTCACGGAGCAAAGGAACGATTCAACCTTTGTCCCTGCAGTATTTTTCTATTTTTATCTTTAATCCTGCTGTAAATCCTGTCTTTTCCTAGCATCTCCTGAGGGACATATCAGTGCTCAGAAGCTGGATACGCAAGCAAACAGACTCTCTGAGCACTGTGCGGTCCATAAGACAAGTCACCATGAGTCTCCATGCACTCGGACTCACGCTTCTCCTGAGGTGGTAGAGATCCGTAGGACATGAATGCAGGGGACCCTGGGTTGGAGGGATGGAGGGGAGAGATCAGTCCTCAGTAGGAGGCGAGTGGTGCTGATCTTCTGAAGTGAGGCTGGGATCTGAAGAGGTTGAAAAACAGCTGGCCACAGCTAGTTCCCTGCCTCCAATATGGAGCAGCAACCCTTGGTGCTTCATGGAAAGGGGTGAGAGCCTTTTTATGCTCCATAGAACAATATTTCATCTTAATCCATAATAGAGATTTGCACAAACCCCTGAAGCACAAAGTTCATGCAGCCTCACGCAGCTGGCCCCAGAAGCAGCTCTGTGTAATGAGATGTGCAGAGGATCTGTGTCTTGCTATGGTCCCGTCTGTGAGTTTCAAACCTTCCACTGAGCGCTTTGTGTTAATTGTTCATTACATTCCAAAAATATCACATTATGTTAGTTTTATTATGTTCTTTGCTAATACTGAATGCTTGTTCCCTTGCTCCAAGATAGCAAGGCCACCTGAGATGCCCTAGGGTATTTGTCTGACCTACAACTTCTGCTCCAGAAGAACATCTTCCTTGCAGGCTCCATGCCATTTCTGCTATGGGGTTGTCTCTCTAAAGGTGTTTATCATGTCTTATTAATGCATGCATCATTAACTGAAGTGACAGGCTTTTTCCAGCCATCCCCATGGGCAAATGGAGAGAAACAGCATGCTCGCACCTATGGCTTTCTAACCACCCAGTTATGGTGCTCCTCTGAGAGAGTTTCACATCTGGTAAATAAGTAATGGAAAGTGTTAAGTCTCCTAGGAGTAATCTAACCAGCTGCTTCTTCTCTTTTCTTTTTTGAATTTGTGTAATTGTAGCTTCCAGCTGTTAACATGTTCAATGTTAAAGAGCTCCTTGCCACCAAAATAATTTCTGTTTGCTTGTTTATAGACTATGATAAATGCACTCTTTCATTTTCAGTTTCATGAACTACGTAGATTGGCTTCTTAAGTCATTCCTTGTCCCATAAGTTTCCCAGACCTTGAATACTTGTTGGGGCTTTTCTGCATTTTCTCTAATTTTTCAAGTTGACTTTGAAGGGTTGACTTTCAGAAGAAGTCAGAAGTTCAGAAGTTGTCTTAGTATCAGTGGCAATATCTCCACCTACTTACTAGTGCTCTGCTCATATATGCCGAGATTGTTTTTGTTGATAAAACCTGCTATATCTTACCAGAGTCCCTAAGTGGCTACTTCTTTCTAAAACATCTCCTGCCATTAAAGGCAGCATCCATTCTTGGTTCCTTGGTTGATTCAAATATATGTAGCTCACCAAGTAACACAGACACCTTGGTAGAACGACCTTGGATTTAATAATTTTTTCTATCATTTGCCAGTTTTTCCACATTTGACTTTTAAGTTAATGGGAAGATAATGAATAATAGTGGGCTGAAACAATTTGCTTCATCACTCTGCTTTAGACAACTGACCATGGCAGATCTCAAAAGCTACTCTAAATTGTGAGTTATCAACTCCTCTTTTCCGATCCATTTATATTTACTAAATTGTCTGCTTCTAAAGCGATTCTTTGTGGGAACGGTGCCCAGGGACAGGCTTGGGCAGCTGTCTGCACCATCTGGCAGGCTCCTGTTGGGGGGTGAGCATTTTAAACAGCTTCACAGCCATCAAAAAGTGCAATTCGGTTTTGTGCAGGGGCAGTTCCAGACGATGAGGTAACTCCTAAGAGCACCGGGGCAGGGAGGGGAACGATTTGGTCACCTTCCCAAACGAAAGCACAGCGACCATTTGTCTGGGGGGGGGGGCTGGTTTACTCAGATCTCCCAGGACTTCTCACTTTTCCTTGAGATATCAAGCTGCAGGTTCAATTTCCTCCTCCTATCGGGACTGTAACAGCAATGTAAGAACTTTAACATCAGTTTTGCTGAGAGTTAGTATCAGTCTGGTCTTATTTCCCAAGAAAATACATAATTTTAAAATTAAATATACTTCTATAGAAACAACTAATCTAACTGGTGCAAAACATGTATGAGAATTAGATAGTTAAAAAAAAAAAGTGATGCAAATATATAACTTCCAAGCCCATCATAATTTAGTATAATTATATTAGAATTGTAGTTTAATATTTCGGCAAAGTCCCATTTCAGTCTTACCGCCTCCATGTATCTGACACAAGTATGGAAATCGCCACACGTTCCCCAGGCCGACGGCAAATCCGATACAGCTTAAAATATACTGGAATTTATTGTCCCACTTGGGTCTGCCATCTTCTTTAGGGATTTCAGGTGGCACTGATAAATCTGTTGACATTTCTATGAAATATCCTTAGCTCCCTATAAATGTGAAGATGCTTCAAAACCTGTCTCTCCTACAGGTTTTATGTGAGGTGACTGAAGGATCCTGGAAA
The DNA here is from genome assembly GCF_028858705.1 of Grus americana. Lineage (NCBI taxonomy): Eukaryota > Metazoa > Chordata > Aves > Gruiformes > Gruidae > Grus > Grus americana. Next base: position 70,804,832 of record NC_072853.1, read on the forward strand.
GAGAGGTGGAGCTTCCTTTTTATGTAATGCAAAGGAACGTGTCATTTGCAAAAGCTGCAGTTTAAAGGCAAAACCAGGAATTATTATTATATAGACAGTTACCACTCTTGACTTTTTTTCAGTTCCTTCTATAGTTAGAGAATTTGAGAATATGTTGTTAATGGGTAACTTGGGATCAAACAGGTTTTTATTTTCTGTTCTCCTTCTGTTCTCAGATACTTTCAGAGAAGTGTGACACTGAATTTAATTAAAAAGAAACCTTTACAGCAGACTTATTAAACCAGCAAAATTCTTGGAAAAATCCATAAATAAACCAAGTGCTGCCATTCCCTTTTTTAGTTTGTTAATAGGGTTAAAATGACTGAAGACATCTTTTGCAAGTGCAAAAAGGAAACTAATTTAAAAAGCAAGAAAAAATAGACTGTGTATGTTCAGACATTAGATTCTGGTCCATTTTCACCACAGCTGCTAGAGGTTAATCACTTCCCACCTGTCAATGAATCCCAAGTGACTATTTTCATTGTTCATTAAATAGTTACTGATGAATGAGAGAGCTGAGTGCTTCCCTTCAACTGAAAGTGCATGAGAACATTTTTCTGTTGTCTTTTGATTATACCAGGGTTTCGCTATTTTGCACTCCAAATCAGTTCAGTCCACACTAAAGAGATCAGCCAGGCAGCTTCATTAAACCAACACTTTATGCCTGCATTCTCCTTTTTGAAATGGAAAGAGTATCTAACTAAAGATACTTAGAAAAAGAATCTCCGCTCTGCAGCTAAGCCTACAAATATCACCAGCTTACAGATCATCCTACCAGAAGCCAATTTCACACCTAGGCTACACAAGTCTCCCCAGGTAAGCGCAGTTCATCTGCTTGCAGCTCTGCAAACACCCAGAGCCTTAGGTGGAGCAACTCAACTTCCCAGTTTCTTATCAGGATGCCTCACAGGGCACGCACGCGTCGGGGCACGCACGCGTTGGGGCACGCAGCGTGCTTTGGCAGCACTTACACAGCGTCACCGCTGCCAGGGCACTCACTGCCATCGCCCCAGCTGCTGCTGCGCTTGGGACTGGGAGATGCCTTTGTGCTGTGCAGGGGCTGTTCTAGCAACACGGTCTGCATACCTCCAGCCGTCCGCTTCAAACTCAGTTTTACTCATTCTCAGTGGCCGAGCCTTTTCTCGGGAGGAAAATCTGACAAAAACTGTTTTCCACATTGCAGAATAGCATATTTAAATACTTTAAATAAGTACTCATATTCAAATAATTAAAAAAAATTGAAGTTGAAATGCAAATGAATTCAATCATTCAAATACACATATGAAGCCTGGTACTTTACACTCTATTTAGAGCAGATATACTATTCTAAAGACACAGTCTAGAGTAGATACACCCTAAATATTCCTATTTCTTGTAAGGGAGTATTTTGATTAAAAGGGTGTGTCAGGGTGTAAATTGGATCAATTCTTGTTTTAAAAGGTGGGTATAGGAAAACCTGCAAAGTGATACAAATGTGCTGCCCATGTACAGGGACAGTTGGATGAGAGGGATGAGAGGGACCGCCTGTCCAGAGGGGACATTCACACTTTCTGCTTCTGCTTTCAGCCGGGGTGCTCTAGTGGTGCCCCCTTCCCTCTCCAGGGACCACACAAGGAGTGGGACTCCTGACTGAGCTCCTCTGGCTCGTGTGGGAGTTAGCAGCTCGAAATAGCTGTAAGGTAGGTGTGCGTGCACACGCGTCTGTGTGTACGCGAACTAGAGCAACCCACCTTGACTGTGACAGATGAGGGCAAGAAGCTTTGCACCACTTGGGTGCCTTGGATCCCCCATCAGCATGGACCTCCCAGGCAAGTGGTGCACCCCTTGCTCATGGCTGCCAGAGAAGGCAGATTTTGCCATTTTCTGAACTGCTGCTGGCCCATTGCAAGATTACCTCTTCTGTCATCAGCAAAAGCAGCGCTATCTGCTGGGAACTTGGAAGGAATAGGCAATTAATGAAATATCCGGAATCATAAATGAATCAATCTGTCATTCTCATACTTAGAAATGTTTTTATTAAATACTTTAAACTTCTACATGAGACAAACAGTATTGGTGGCTTTGTGCAACACAGTGGCATGTAAAGTAAAACAATTTAATATGCAAGAGAAGTCAGTATTAAGTTACCCTTCATATTGGCCACCCAACCAGAATGATCGCAGATGGAAGAGTCACTTATGGCATGTCAAGCGCAGTGCATACCCGAACAGAAAACTGCAAGCCAGTTTCAAAGAAGCTGGATTCAAAACCAGGAGGAGGAGGACAAATGATTTGGCCTGGTGCCCCAATCACTTGCAAATGTGGCTGTTTTGCTTCCAGGATCCAAGCCGTTAACTCTTCACAGCGCATTGCATTGTTAAGTAAACAAACGTTTACCTGGAAACAACACATAGTTATCCTTTTATGAAAATAAAATTAACTCTGGATCCTTTAAAAAAATTTTTTTTACTTTTCTCACTGACAAAGCATTCTTCCTCATTTTTTAAATGGTTTTATGCTGAATACTTTAAGTTTCCATTAACAGAAGTCTCAGATGTGGAGATCATAAGGCCCGCACGATCGCTTTTTTTCTGACAGCAATTTCTGATGGCTTTGTAGATGGCAAAGGCAGGGATGACCAAACTAGGCACTCCGGCGAGGATTACAATGATAGCATACACCCAGTTGGGATATTCAATCTTCTGTGTTTTGGGGAACTCCTCCTGAAAGAGCAAACAATCAAGTAGCAGAAAGTCATAAGGAGCAAATACCTGGGAACATGCACACATTCAATAATTCAGTAGGTAAAAAATGTGATCAGAACAGTAGCTAGCCACAATGGCACAATAATTTGCCAATTCTACAGCAGTTTCCAGCTCAAGAGTTTCCACTCTTGGCTGTTTTGGACTTATTTTTACCTAAAAGAGATGGAAAGAAGATGGCATGAAAGAAGCAGGAGCACTGAAGTGAGACTGGTGGGACTGGTCCCAGCACACTTCCCGGGCAAAAAGGAGTGTGGGGCTGGAGGGTCTCACAGACCACCAGGGCTTGGTGGCCAAACAGCCTTTGGGTGGGAAGACTGAAATCAAAGGGTGCGGGAGGGCTGAAACTTTATTGAAGGGAGTGAGGATGCCAAGGAGAGAAGAAAGCAGTCCCATTTCCCGTCTTCCTTTCTCTCCCTTTCTGTCTCTGTCTTTTGAAAATAAAAATTCATCTTTACAAATGAAGCGTGCTGCATGACTGTTTCTGCTTTAAGGATGGCGACTGGTATAAGGCCAGAGAACAAAAAGCAGAGCTGGACAGGCAGGAAAGAGATGGGGTGACGGAGAAAAGGGTGGGACCCACATTTTTTCTAATACGCCCTTCTCTGTATCATATACAGCTTTTTATTCTGCAAGGGGAGGAAAAGAAAAGTAGGTAACTTATTGCTGCAATTATAATTTAAATCATATATATTTGGAAGAGGAAAGAAGAAATCTGGATATTAATATTAATTAATATTAATTTTTTCTGTTAGTGATGAATAACCAGCACTACTCTGGTTCTGTGATTTTTTAAATGCACACAGAAAAAAGTGCAATATCAAAATGGCTTCACAGATTTCATCCTTTGTCAACATAGAAAGGTCGTGACATTTCCAGTTCTTCTGTAATCCCTACTGGGGAACTGACATCTATTTCAGTCTTGCCTGACAACTGGACTAATGTTTTGGTTTTGTCCACTTTGGAAAAGCTGCTCAGGTGTCACTATATACCAGTTGCAGGCATCACAGCTGAATTTAGGACTTGTGTTCCTAAGTGTTACTTTTTATTATTACTTTATGCCTTGTAGTAAGTTTTTTACTGGAAAACTGTTTCAGATGGGAGATGAATATAACTGACTATGACTCTTACATTGAAGAAGAGTACATAAAGTAATTCAAAATAGATATTTTTTTTTATATACTTACATAGCTAGGGTCCCAAACGCTGTAGAGCAGTTCTTCATTGACTTTCACCACAAAATAAAAGAAGAAGATAACTAACATAATGAGAGGACTGATAACTCTCCAGGTAACCTGCCAGAAAATGTTGGGCTTGTGTCCAATCATGAACTCAATATCCTTGTTAAACCTAGAAACAAAACCAAGAAGTTCAGGACAGTAAAAAATGGTGAGGATCAAAGGCTGCCTGCTCATAAACAGGGAAGTCCAAACTACAGCCAGATGTGCTTCCCAGGACTTTGCCAATGTCAGTGTGAAACGAGGATTGATAACAACATCAGGAGTTAGACCTAAGTAGTTCAAATTAAGGCAGATGTTGTTGAGACTATTTTAGAAGTTTTTAAGCCATCGTTCTCAAAAGTTATTCAGGAAAATTAGTTTTGGAAATGTACTTTCTTCAAGAAGTCTGTGAAGCATATGCGAAATAGTTTGGACACAAAAGAGTCAATGCAGATGCACTTCTCCTATAACATATTGCAGTATTGTTTCATGATTTTTTGGTAAGCATAAATTAATTTTTTGTTGGGTTTTTTTGGATTTTTTTTGACTGCATAAATTAAAAGGAATGACATAATATTTAAAAAGAGGAAAAGCAAATTGGAGTAATTTTAAAAATCAGATTCTATGCATAACTGCTCAATTTGGATTTCTACCAGTTTTCTCAGATTGAGTACTTACACATTACTAAGAACACCTAAAAATGTGCTGTTTGGGTTACTCATAGAGTATGCACTGGACAATGGGGCAAAAATGTCTCCACAAGAAGAAACAATTCCTGCATTGAGAGTGATACTATCTGTATCAGTCCTGAACCAATTTATGACCTCTACATATGACGTAGCACCATGTGCACAAACTTCTTAAAAAATAATTATTGTGGAAGTTTGCAGCTTCTGTTGTTAGTCCGCTTGTCTGGCTTTCCTGCATATCCTATAGGGATAAGTCTGAGGGGACTAGTCGGTTGGTCCTACAACTATGAACAACACACAGAATTCAGCTGAGTCCCAATTTCTATGTAAATTTATCTTATCTTTTCATCCCTAACTTCTAAGAACTAGGTGTCGTTCTTAAAATGACATGGAGCCCCCTGTCCCGACGGCAGAGTGCATCCAGGTGTAGTTCACACGAGTGTCATGGGTAACACGCAGGTTCTCCTTCAGGCAGGAGAGCCTTCTTTTTACCAATGACCCTTTCTCAGAAAAAGGTCGCAGAAACTCATCTGGAGCAGATACCACCACCTTCGGGCAGCCCCGATAAGCTCTGTACTCAAACAGGGCTACAGCAACGTGTACTGGCCAGGAACGTGAAAGTGTGGTGTGAAGCTCTTTTCTGAATCAATCCCCAACCCTTTATGGCCTCAGCCCATGGCTGTGTCCTGGGAATAGTTTTAATTTGACTTTGTAAAGTGTTCTGAGGTTTTAAAGGGAAGGAAAAATGATGGACACAAACTTTTCTTTCCTTAACAAATTAAAATAAGCCTTCTTTCTCTAGGCTGCTCCATCTGCTAGTCCAATTTACCTAAGTTGATTCATGCCTCCTCAGGTAGTATAACACTCTAAATCTGGGAAGATGGGCCCCGAGGGCATTCACCCCATCGCCAGGAGCAGCGCAGCTGGAGGGGCTGGCACAGGTTCAAGCAAAACCTATGGGTGATTGAAGTCCCCACACTTTTTTTTCACATTTCTTACATATTAATTCTAAACAGAAAGATCGTGAAATTTGTTTTATTACATCTCTAGAAAGTTGATAGGATAATTACTCACTGCTACAACTGATAAAGTTCTGAATGTATCAGCTAAGAACGTATTGCAGTAGCCTTGGATTTGTATCCTGTTGTAAAACAATATCTGCAGCCCGCGTGGAGATCCCTGCTTTGGACAATTCAGCATTCACTTTAAACACACCTCTGTTTTAAACTTTCAGCTCAATGCCAATGTGCTTGTACTTTGCTTCTGCTAATCAAACATTTGATGCAATTATCCTGAAGAGGACTTATTGCAAATGCCACCAGATTTAAAAAGTAAATGTGCTACAGTGGCATTTTGTAACTGTTGCAATTTATTCTGCTGCCTACTTTAAAAATAAATTACTTGCATACATATTATTATACTCTAGGGCACTTGCTAATGCTTAATATTTTCTTGCAATAGCTTAAGGATGTGTTTATTTTAGCTGATTGTTATAGAGCATTATCTATTATCATATATTAATAGGAAACGGGAAAGATTTCATGTACAAATAAAAATCTCCACTCTTGGCAAAGCATTTTTTTTTTTGTTGAGAAATATTTTAGAAACCTAAATCAATAAGAAACCCTGAACTAATTTTGCATAATTTCAGTGATTTCTATAACAGAAATGATATGCACTGAAGTGTAGCAAGATTGCAGCTATACAACTAATCAATTTATGCACTAGTTTCTAGTAATTTTTAACTTGTATTTCATACCTGTCTATCCCATAAATGTAGACGACCGAAAACATCTCAAAAAATGCAATTATTAGCAAGGGAATAGAGCCAGCAAAACTGTCAAATAGAGCCAGCCAGTAATTACCAGACTTCAGCACAAAAATAAAAGCGATCAAGTAAGACCCCATACAGATGAGACCTGTGGAAAAAAAACCAAAGCAACAGCACATTGAGGCAAAGAAAGCAAAAGCAAAAAAACAACAACAAAAAGGCATCTTCCCTGTAGCTAGAAAGCTTTATAAGTAACTTTTAACTCAGTTGGAGCCTGCAGGTCACCACTTTATTTTTTAAAGGTACTCTGAGAAGGCCTGCTTCTATGCAGGTAGAACGGCAAAACTCTCCTAACATTGTCCAGGTGGGAGATGCTGCAAACAAAACAAGAGAAGCTTGAGGAGAGGAAACAGGTCCTCTTCCTCCTAGTGGCTGGGACAATGTTGCACTTAGAGAAGTCCTGCCTGGGTGAAGGACTCGGATCCTCCGGCTTCCCAACGGAGGCAACAAACACCATGAGCAGGTGACGGGCCAGCCGCGGCGTGAGCAGCTCTCTGCAGGCTCAGAAGGAACCTCACAGGAGCTGCCCCATCAGGCCACGAGAGAAAATCTTCAGTAGATTACCTAGGAGTCTTAGGACCGTGCCAGGTCAGAAGCAGATGGGTGGTGGGTTGATTTTTCAGCATTTAAGCTGTTCCCTGGGTTGGGGGGGAGGTCGCTTGTCTCTAAAAAAGCACTTACCAGTAACAAGTTCCTTAGGCACTTTGGGGGGTATAATCTTAAGGTCCTGTAAAGGTACAAGCACACCTTCCATATTTCCAAACATAGATGACAAACCCAAGCAGAAGAGCATGATGAAGAAGAGGATGGACCACAAAGGCGAGACAGGCATTTTGGTGATAGCCTCAGTGAAGACAATAAAGGCTAGGCCAGTTCCTTCAACTCCCTGCAAAAGATTTCAGAAGCTCCAAAGTTAGGCTCTTAACATCGTGCAGCACTTAAATCTACATCGGTATTCACTAGACTTGGTGTATGCTACGCCACACCACAATACTCATGCTTTTTGTTTCCACAAAGACCTCCTAATACGGCAATATATTTACTGTAATAATAATGCAAACTTAGTTCATGGGATTTTATGGACACCTATTTTCATCTGTAATTCACCATCTTTTTAACAAAAAAGAAGAAAAAAAAAAAGGTGCACGTATACACATTTAATACTTCTTGTAACTTTTTTCACCCCGGTGTCAAGATCCTTTCCGTGTTGTGACACACTCGCACTGATTGGGGCAGGGCTTGCTCCGATTGCTTCCTCGCCCTGGGAGTCTCTTCCCTGGTCATCTTGTCCCACCACGGCCGCAACCACCGAGTTCCAGAGAAAATACCTGCTGCTATTTTGCCAGCTAAATGTGGCCAGACTAGAACGCTTGTGGGTTTAGCTACTGGTCTCACAGATTGCCAGTACTTTTCAGAGGAATTAAACAGTTTATCTCTTCAAAAACAAAATGGGGTAAACAAAAGTAATTCTTCAGCCCAAGAGCATTCCAAGCCAATTGCAATCAATCAGTGGCAATATGAAAAACCCCAGCCACCTCAGAAGAAAAAGCATTAGGCAATTAAAAAATTTCTATGCGTTCCTACCATATTTATGGCATTGATATGAGTCAGGGTGTTACACTTACATCATTCAGGAAAGTTTCCAGATTACAGGATTCAAACTTCAGGCTTGCAAAAAGCAACGGATCGGTCACGTTACACAGCTGCTGCATTTGTTCAAAGTTATCTTGGGTTACGTTACCTTCTGGCAAGTCAAATGCGTTCATCAGAGTAAGAATATTTCTGAAAAAGTGAAATACAAGTAATTTGAAATTATTTATTTGTAAGCATCCTCAGGATTCATTTTCATCATCGAGCAAGTTGTTAAGAGCATGGTCTGTTATAAAGACACAAGGGAAGCCACGTTTCTGTTGCTCAAGATCAGATTTTGAAATTGGAAAGCCCAGCAGTTTTGTGCACGTGCAATTCTTTCTTTCTTCTTCCAAGGTGAGTCTGATACTGTCTCTCACGGCACAGATGACAGGTAAATGGATGGGTGCTCCAGGGACCCGTGCCGGGGTTAGGTGCCCATCTATGCACTGCACACTGGGCACCAGTTCCTAGACTGGGCAGCTTCTGGGAACGTGTAAGGTGTCTGCCGTTGCGTACCATGCACGTTTACAGCTGATGTGGAGGAACTTGACTGGAACCCGCAGGGTCTAGGAGCCCTGGTTAGAAGGGAGTCTGGATTGCTCTGGTAAAATTAGGTACCTCTGATGAGACCTAAGCTTTTAAGCTCTCCAGGAGGCAACCCAAATACTGAGCTGACCCAGGGACCAGGGTATATTGCATTCATGCCATATGTCAGCCCAGCAGGCATCAATTATTGTGACTTCTGCCATTTTTGTTTTGGCAGAGTTTCTAGACAATTTTTGAGTGGTTAGTAGACCTTCATCTAATGAATTAAAAAGAGAAGAATTTAATTAATTAATTTGGGTAACTTGCCAATGTAGTACGCAGAATCACTGCAGCACCTGACGTGCCTACTTTGTGATCCAGCTGTGGCCAGGACTTTGCAGGACTCTCAGAACTGAGTGGTCATGGGGAGATTTCTTAAAATGAGCAGAGCTTTCAGTGGCTCACTGCAAGTGATCTCCAAGGCACAACTACATAGTTTGGCCAAGAACGTCAGGAAACCTTTGAGGATTTGACATCAGGCTCAGTAGACACAGCAGCAGCAGCCTAATAGCCTTTTCTATGTGATGTAAAATCCAATTTTTGACAGAACTGATTTTATAGAAACTTTTGCCCTACCCAGTCAAATAAATACTTTTCTTCAGAACACGGTGTTTCATACCCATTGTTGCAAATGAAAAAAATTTCACATTTACCTCTAAAACTACAGATATTCTAGCATGTTTTAGTGAAATAATGTATCACAAACTGAATCTACCTTTATGTAAATAGAAATTGTTACATAAACTGCAATTATACTTGAAAGAACTGTTTAAAAAAAAAGATTAAAATATGGAATATCCTCTTCCTCTCTTGTTACTTCTCAGAAACATCAGGGAATAATGTAAAATCTATCTATCTAGGAAACATTTATCTAGGAAATAAAGTGGCTCAAATAATTATCACTCCCTATGGGGTTGATATCACATGATTTAAATTTTTTGAAGTAATGAGTGGTCTGATACCCTGTGGGTCAGGAACTGCAATTTTTCAGAAATAATAAATCCATTATCATCAGGCTAACAGAGCTGCCTCAGCCAAACAAACACCTGCATATTCTGTTTTTTTCAATAACTTACTTGTCAAAACAGTCATCGTATCTTTCTGTGGCTCTAAATCCAATGATGGAGTATATGACGGTTGCTGCATAGATGGATGTGAAACCATTGATCACTGAGATAATCAGGGCATCTTTCTCACAGTTATTGCTGCAATTCAGAGAGAAGAAACAATGGATTTCAAAGACATTCTCCCCAAAATACTAAAAACTGGCTATCAAGACTAACAGAAAAATAATCTACAGATGCATGGCTACACCAGTATGCTCTCTAAGAGCATACCGGTGCAGCTGTTAAAGACAGATTTAGTGAATTAAAAGTTGGTGCCTTAAGCAGTTAATAGCTATGCTTTTTTTTTTTTGCCTTTTTTTTTTTCCCCCTCTCCTCTCCTCCTGAAATAATTCTACTCATAAGGTACAATTGCCTGAGTTGTTCCCATGTCTGGCTCATGGAAAACAAAACATGAGGGGCAAAAAAATATGTCTCCTCTTCTTCACGCCTGGCATGCCTGTGTGCAGACAAACATCGGCATGGGCTGTACCTTAGCTGCTGGGGTGTTCTGCTGCAAGGTGAATGATTTGGGTTTGAATTCGGACAGTCAGAAGGGAAATGTGACCAAAAGTTTCCATAGCACTTCAGTACGGTGAAGCTGTAGTAGCCAAGAGCACTTAGGAATGGTTTTGTTGGATTGTTGGACAGAAAATGGTTCAAAATGTCCTCAAGTTTTGGAAATATGATGGAATGTTATGCTGATAAGGTCGGACTGACAATGTATTACACTGTGAAAGTTAAACTGCTCTGTAAAGACTTCTCTGCTGTGGGCGCTTGCCAATGTATCTGTGCCAAGATGACAAAATTGCAGAGCCAGAAAGAGACTTTCATCTGAGAGAGCAGATAAAGGATCAATATTAAATTAGTTAATGGTTTTATGAGAAGGCTGTAAAGCTGTAGATATCGTATTTCTCTTAGGCAAGAGAGGACTATTGAGATTAACTTGATGTTGTCATATTTAATTTTCTGATCACCTTCAAGAGGAGAGGAAAAACAAGCCTGTCCAGCCAAGAGCTGTGACACTGTGACCTTTCCTCATTTGTAGCGTTGCAAATAGGTCTCCAGTGGGCGGAAGGCATTGAATGGAAATTCCTTGCTGTACTCTGGTGTCAGTTTTTTCACTGTAACATGAGATTCTCAATGACAGGTTTGATAAAAATATTTCTTCCCTTCAGAGAAAATAAGAAGCTCGAACTCCTTCTAACGAATGAGTGAATCCCCAATGGCTTTGGAACCTCACAATATTTCCTGAGATGTTCATACTCCCAACATGTCTGGGACCAGAGTCACTCACACCTGGTCCAGCTAATGCTGGTCCGCAGGTGGCCTGACACCACAGTGTAACACTATGGAATTTTTTTTTTTTTTCTTATATCTCCGTGGGAACTGCATGACTTTCTGCAGTTTCCTCCGTAATTGGAGAATGATTGAGAGTTGAAGGAGCACGTCCTGGTGCCACAGCCCTGCGTGTTGAAAAAGCAGGAGGACATTGCTCCTTTTCTTCGTGTCTTTTGGAAGGATGCAGAACATTCTCAGCCCTGCTCCTCACAGTTGTGGGAACATTGACTTGGACCTGAAGCAGGGCTTGTCACCTCACACCGAGGTTCACAGGCATCAAAATTTCCAGATGAACTTTTGAAAAACATCTGAAATCAAGAGTGGTGGCAAGGAATTACATCAGTGACTGAAATGCTGTTGTGGTGTGGTCAAACCTAAATCAAAACTGAAACAGATTTATGAATGCATGACCAAACCAGATAACCAAAACTCAATTCGGAGACATTTACCAAAAATATTAGGTTCAGAGAATGCTGCATGGTTTGTCTTTCAAGTGGACAGTGCTGAAGGGATGGAAGGCACCAAGAGGCACTAGTGGTTGCTCCAACATTTTGGGATGGTGAGTGTAGAGTATAGCATCATGTCGCGATTTGCTAACTGGGTCATTCCCTGGGTGATGGCAGTTTGTACTCCATCTCTTCCCTGGCCCCATTGCATATATAAAGGAAGGAACTGAATTGGAATTTCAAAACTCCCAGATGTATCTTCCAATCTTAAGCTAAAGATTTAAATCGTGGTCTGTAAATTGCTTTGAATTGTGTGTACCATCACCCAGATCCAATGGTGTGGAGACAGAGGGCAACACCATGCGTTGAGCGCTCCCACAAAGGCAGCTCCTGCTCATCAGCTGGTGGTGGGCAGCCAGTCCCCTTCTTTCTAGCCTGCACCACCGCATCCTTCTGCAGGAAATCAGCCACAATTTGGACCTGAAATCCTGGCTCAGGAGAGCTAGGGTCAGTTAGAGATGTGCCTTACATGGCTGAGGGCATCGTGTCCCGGTCCCAAGTAATTACTCTGAAACAGTAGGGCAGAAGTGGATGTGCTTCATTTGAAAGAATGAAATATTCATATAAAAATTGGCTTTTGCCTGGCTACTTACTGAACGGAGTTGTAACTGGAGAATGAAATGAGGCCTCCAAAGGCCAGGGAGAAAGAGTAAAACACCTGAGCACCCGCGTCCAGCCACGTCACTGGGTTAGCCAGTTCGGTAACCTGAGGCATCAGACATACAGCACTAAGCATATGCAATATTGCTCTTAAGACTGAAAATGAGGGATTTAAAACAATAATTAAAACAAGAGCATTAACCATGCAGAACTCATAATTTCTGAAGAATGTTAACAAATAGGTCAATACTTCTGTCAAACTTTTTTTTTTTCAAGAAGAAAATCTATCTGTAGTTTTTCTAAAGTATTTTGAAAATTGATAAACAAATTACTTTCTACAGCTGACAGCAGCCATGCCTGTTTCCAGAAAAGTTGTTTATTATTTAGCACTAATAATGACCATTCAGAGGTCTTCTCACGGAAAATGAAACCCCTTTTGATTTTGTTTAAAAACCGGTGTATGGTTAAACCATTCTCTTCGGTGTTTTGTTCATATAGCCATACTGATTAGATGGATTCTACTCCCAACTGGATGATTATTTTTCATAAGAGATTTTGATGGGAGGTAGAGAGAGAGAGAGAATATATGTGTGATTATGTATATTTTACATTCGATGCAAAGGATTCACCTCCAAGAATCAAGATTTTAAAGATGTCTGAGAGATAGAAAAGCACCAATGGAGGGGGACTAATTTTCAGTCGGTGAATTACAGAGAGAACTACATCGTGTTTCACTAAGGGACAAATCATGCAGTGACTTACATTAGGGGTGAAGAGATACACAATTCCATTGGTTGATCCTTTCAGCGTCAAGCCACGGATCAGAAAGATGGTAAGCACAAGGTACGGAAGAGTTGATGTTACATACACGGCCTGCATGAGAAGCATGTAAATAAAACACTTAAATAAAACAGAACGCTTGAATAAAAATAGCACTGCAGGGAAGAAAAGAGGGCAATAAACAAGGTAATGTGAGTAACAATAATGGCAAGTTTCAAGTGAGTTATAATTAACATGCCACAGAAAACTATGTTCAAGAGAAACAGTATGTGCAGTACATTTTGATAATAAACATTTTTACAGTTATAGTGCTCTATTTAAGACAAATTGTCACTGTTGAAATTCAACTCAGATCATTCAAAAGCAGCATAAAAAATAATCTACACCCTGAGATCAAGTTGATGCTGCCGATGCAAGGATGGGCTCTTAGGGCTTCGCTGGGCAGCAGAACATTGGTCACACTTTTAGAGAGATAATATTAAGGACTAGCACAAACTCAAATAAATCTGTACATGTATGTTTTGAAGAGAATGACAGACTCCCCTGATCCTGCATTAAAGTTTAATATTAATATTAATATTAAAGCCTAAAGAATGTTTTACTGGGACCTATGGGGACAAGGAAGCTGAATTGCTCACAAAAATCTCCACATAAAGCAAATCAAATCAAATCAAATTCCATTTCATTCAGCTTCCTTCTTCAAAAAGCAGCCCGAGTGATGACATCTGAAGTTTTAGACATGCTTTCACTCAAGAAAGAGGCAGTTTCTACTGTATGATTAAGTCTGTATGAATAAGGAATCACAACAGCATAATGAATGTAATCTCATAAAAAACCAAAATAGAGTACCTTTCCTGTTGTTTCGATGCCTCTGATTGTGCACACGTACAGTACACCCCATGCGCACGTTAAACATAACAAAAGCCACCACTGTATAGTGCCTGAATCGTCAATGGAAGTGGAGATGTTTAAAGTTTCTCTGTACCAGAAATAATCTACAGGAGAGCTCTTGGCACACTCTTCTATGTAATCTGTAACCACAAAATGGTTGTCATTCCGTATGTCTTTTATTTACTTGGAAAAAAAAAAGAAGTTAAATAATAAACACCAGTGTTCTAAATTATACCACCTAATGGCAACAACTTTGTTATTAGCAAATTTCAGATTCTGGTTTCATGGAAAAATGAGAGATTTAAAAGAGAATTGATTAACAGGGATTTTAATACAGATTTTATTGTTATTTCTATTAATTCAACCAGGCACTCAAAGACTCTTGTATCTTTATAATTTTTCTTTTTTCCTACAAAAATGTGAGGTTAGCAGTCTCTTGTGCCAAAGAAAGTGTGGAGAGGATTTCTGAGCATAAATGTACACACATTGCATGGAATATTTTTTTTTTTAGTAGAAGAAAAGCAGTTAAGCAGATGTTTTTCAATGATTGTACAGTTCCTAGCTCATGTTAAAAAAAAACCCAAACAACTTTGGGTTTTCCACATGCATCCTGCTCGCTCTTGCCCGATGGAGTGTGGGCACCTGCCCACAGCTTCCTGCAGCCAGGTGGCTCTTCCCCTCCCACACCTCCTTCAGATCAGCAATACTTTGTCTTTCTGTTTTGTGGGGCATCATTCCAGGTCTTGTCAGCTGAGGTTGGATTCTCAGCTCCTTGCAATGTGCTGACCTGTGTGGTATTCTGCCCTGGTCTGCTCTTATATGAGGCTTTTTATACTTATTCTGGGAGGAGAGGAGCAAAGCTCTCTGAAGAGCTGTTCACTGACCCATCAAAAAACCCTGCTTCGTACAGTTTCGTGCAGGGTTGACTACAGAAAACAAAGCTGCTGTCACCAAGCAATCTCCAAGGGGCTATAGGCTGTTGTCATATTAAAGAGATACAGGTGTTTCATATGGAGTATGCATTGCCTTTTGTTTTTTCTTTCCCCCCTTTTCAATATGCTAATAGAGGGCTGTTGGTGAAGAGATGGATGAAACGCATTGTCTAAATCTGGAAAATGTTAGTGTTTACGCTAGACTTGCACTTTGTGAATATTTGACAGATGTGTTCTGAAGTTTTATATAAAAAGTCAAAGTTTGTCTCAAAGATTAAGCATTGATCACATTTTATATAATGTGAATTTTTACAAAAGAGAAGTATTAAAATAGCACAATGTTCCTGACAGGGCTGCCATGCCTTGCTGTTGTTTGGCAGAAAGAAGCTCAATTAGGCTAACAGCTAGAAAAGGAAAAACGTGCTGCGCAACAAAATACAATATTTCGTAAAATATACCTGTTCTGTTGTCATTGAGAGGACAGCTATTCCAAGGCAGGGGCTCTTGGAAGGAGTTGAAGAAATACCACATTACCCAGGCGATAATAGTATTATAATATAAACCCACCAGGAAGGATACAAACATTGCCGCTATGCCTGAAAAAAATAAAATCAATGCAATGTAAACTTTGATCCTCTTGACTTCAAGACATATCAAAATATATGGTATGAGCCTCAACCTTTCCCTGCTCTCCGCCCCACCCTAATTCCATGGTTCATAGCTTTCCCCCTCTTCTCTCTTTATTTTGGATGTAGGTTTAATCACTGTGAATTTGTTACCTGAAGGTTGGACAGGTGAGTCCTACATAGACGCACAGCCTAAAACTACTCTGGGAGTGAAGCTGACACCCATTTAGAAGCCCACATGATGGGTGGACTAACTCCCTACAGACACTGCACAATCCTATTCACAGTCTTGCCCGCTGATATCTACGGAGTTTGGGATGCTAGGTGCATGTAAAGTAAAGCTCAACAGACTTGGGATTTTGCCTAAATGAGACCCAGATTGTCCTCCCCTCCCACAATGTCACTGCAGAGGTCAGCAGATGTGTTTGGGTAACGTTTGTTGTATCAGATGGATAGCTGCCAGGAGGCACAGTCTGTGAAAAGGTGCAAGATTCAAGCTCGTGTCTCTCCTTCTCCACTCGCTCCCAAGTAACCTCTGGTGACTTCTCTGGCAGACAGAAAACGCTAAAGATTAGCTCCTGAGGGCTCTTAGGGTCTGAAGAAGTTTCAAAAATTCCAGATGCCATGGACAAATATCCTTTGTAACTGATTTACAGATGCAGTGAATGCCAACAACAGTCCTTATTGGCTGCGTTTCTTCCCTTTCAAGAGTGTGGTAATCACAGAATCACAGAACATCTGAGGTTGGAAGGGACCTCTGGAGGTCACCTTGTCCAAACCCCTGCTGCAGCTTGGCCACCTATAGCTGGTTGCCCAGGACCACGTCCGGGCAGATTTTGAATATCTTTAAGGATGGAGACTCCACAACATCTCTGGGCAACCTGTGCCAGTACATGGTCACCCTCCTAGTGTCTCCAGATGTTCAGATGGTGTCTCCTGTGTTTCCTGTGTAATGAGGTTTCTGTGGAGTTTTCAATGCTCTGTGCATCATGCTGCTTTTACTACGTTGTCAGACAGAGTGTTTGAATACTCAGAAGTCTAACACAGATATGAAGATGTATTTTCTGCAAAATACTGCCTCCATGGCTTTTAGCGTAGTACCTCTCTCAGATGTAAGAAAATAACATTACATGGAGCTGGAGTCTGGTAGACCAGCTTAGAAAAAGATTCAGCTATTATTTATCCACAGAACAGGTAGCAAACAAAATTGTGGCACATTTAAACATTCATTCTATTGGTAAAAAGAGCCAATATCGATAATACAGAAAATATCTATGAAGCCTGAAATTCGTCTCAAATTAGAGAAAGGTTTTAACTGGACCGATAGTACCTGGGAATGTGGACACAAAATTGTCATAGTGCCTTATCATGATTAGTGTGACCTATCAATGGAGAGTTAGCAAGAAGGGAAAGGGAATAGATCCTGGAATCTCTTAGGGCACGTTGGAATAAAATCCTGAAGCTTTGCTCTTAAGGTTATCAGTTCAGAGACTTGTGCTTTCTCAGGTGGCTTTTTGTATCCTCTTCAGACTTACCAACCCCTTTCAGAGTAGGGTGGATAGAGCTCCAGACACCCACACTGCCTTTCCTCAGCCTTTGACCAATGGCAAACTCCAGATGAAGCAGGGGGATACCCTCCAGGACCAGCAAAATCAGGAAAGGGATCATGAAGGCTCCTGAAATGCATAAGAAAAACAAACAATTCCCATCAGCGAAGTACCACAGTAAATCACAAACATTAGTTTTGTGGGATTTTGACATAGTAAGCGACCTGTAAGCATATTTGTGGAAATCTTTCTTCGGTTTCTGAGCAATGCTTTTGCCTGATTGCCCAAGCAGGGTACCTGATTACATATGTGGTTTCAGGTAGGAATTCTTGTTCTTCCCAAGTGACAAACATAAACACAAATTATACACTCCCACGATTAAACTTTGAGGAAGCCACCTTTGGATTGCAAGTGGAGGAAAGGTAGTGACTTTCCTGGAATGACTTCCTTTTTTTCTGCAAAATATTATGGTTTTATAATTGTGAATCATGCAAATTATATGAAGTAGTTCAATGAACCAAGCAAGATGTTTCGAAGGATTAGGCAGGAGCCTGGGGCTGTTTACGTGAAATGACAAATAACTTCCTGGCAGCTGTGTTCAACAGCTTTTATGTTTAAATAGAAGAGATCTGAAGTTCAGGGTTCAAATCCTGTTAATTATGAGAAGGCTGGTTAATATAGGACAAGCTTTTTAAATTAATATTTTCACAAATAAAGTGTACCTGAGACATGGGAGATAACACATAACACCACACAGAGATACCAAAGTGCAGTGTCAAATGCTTGAATATTGCTACATGTTAGAATTAGGGTTATCTGTCATTACAAAAAGTCTTTAACTTCCTAACCATAGGCAGTAAATAATCTAACTGCATAGAAAAAATGCAAAAAAGTATTTGAGTAGTTCAGGTTTGGGTATTTGCTGACTTTCTTCTCATGTATGCAATGAAAATCAGATAGCGAGTAAAAAAGGAAATTTGGAGAAAGGAAACTATAGTTCTAAATTCAAGGCATGTTTTTTGGAAGAGCTGAACTGCATGCTTGTCTGCTCCATGGGGTATCTTCTTGATGTCATCTACACCAGGGTTTTAGAAATTATCATTACTGCAAAGTCTTCATTTTCTGTGTACTTCAATAAAGTCTGCTAAAAACCAATATTGTTGTATCAACTGGCCACTATTATAATGAAATCAGCCAACTATACTTTTTGCTTTCTACTCCTATGGAATTCAAGTAATGCTAGTTACTCATCTGTCTTTCATTGCCATTTTTAATATTTGCTAATCAAAATCAGTAGTTTTGAATACCTAAAATGCTATTCAAAATGCTACGCACTTTGAAAATGCACATGCCCCGCATCAAGTTGAATGACTAATCACTGACGCACCAGAAAATATATTTTTTGTTGAAGCCAGTTGCCAAATGTAGCTGTTTAGACATGATATTCTCAGACTTCTGCAAAGCATGTCATTTAACAATGCAAAAACTTCTTACAAAAAAATGTAATGCTCTTCAACATCAGCGTAGCTCATCCTGCATGCATTAAAAGCTATCTATCACTGTAAAAGCAGAGACTGACAAACTGAAGAGATTTCAAAGGAGAGAGAGAAGAATAACTGACTCGGGACATATTTTTTATTAGGGAAAAACTGAAGAGCTCATTATGAATGATTTGTAGAGAAGTTTGCTAAACTTCCAACTCTGATGCCTTTTCCTCTCTTTCTTCTGTGTCAGTTTATCACCTTGGGAAATGGATAGTATGGGCATCATCACCAAGGAGGACAGTATCCCATCTGTTGAAGGATGGTGGTCCACCCTAGATTTGAGGAAAGTGAACTACTCTAGTTGCAAATTCAAATTTAACAACGTGTTTCTTAGCTGAGATATCCTTACGAATGATACCAGCGCTGAAGGAATCACTTCCTGTCTTGTGTCTTTCTGAATACGTATTTTCACATCACAAACATGTGAAACATATAGGGCATATTTCAATCTTAGAGGGACTAGGATCACTTCCAAAACAAAGTTCTTCCCCTCTGCTCCAGGGACTTCTACAAAACTACTGGCAGCAGAAGCTGCTAATGTCAGACGTACCAGGGCAGTCCTCTCTCCATGCCTTGTGGACCGGCTGCTGAAAGGCGACCACCAGAAATGGTGATGTACTCTTCAGCTGCCTGTGCCACAGCTTCATTGTTGACCATGCAAAAGTCTTACCCAACTCTGGCAGAGGTTCTGGGATTTGTTGGGACTTGCTCACTGCAAGGAACTGCCTCCCTCTGCCCTTTCAGAGAGTTTCTGGCATTTCTAAAAGTTTGTCCCATTTAGTCTGTATGGACTTACTTAGCTGTGCTGGAATATGCACTGGCCTGCACATAAGGACCCCTCTTCATCTGACTAGACATGCAGTGCATGCAGATTTGGCTTCAAAGAGTTTGTTCTCTACTGATTCTCCATCCTAGTTCTGTGAATAACACTTCTGTGTTATTCTTGCTTTCATAGAAAACAGGATTTTTGCAGTGTACGCAATGAGTACCCTCTCCATTGAGATCTGCACCCTTACATCCCGATGGCTTCCTTCCTACATGGGAGGGTCAATGGGACAACCTGCACACACAGAGCCTCTGGCCTTTCATAGAGGTAAAGTTATTTATCAATGCGTGGAGCTGCAAGCAGCCAGAAATATGTCATGTGCTCCAAACTCATGTCAGGCTGGCACACAGTTTCCCTCCTGTCCAGCAGCTCTCGTGAGGGTAGGGTGAGACAAGATAATTGTGTTTATACCAGCAAATTTTAGTTCCAGATCATTCTCTCTGTTTTAAGCCCAAGACCTCTCCTAAGAGTCTGAAACCTGACCCTACAGAGTTGGTATGGCTGCTCAATCTGGATCTTTTCTTTTTACCTCCCCTTTTGGATGCTGGATAGGTCTCTGCTGTACCACAATCTCGCTTCTCTCTGGTAAAGCTTTTCCTCAGCCATGGTAGTAATTAAGTCCCAAAGATGTACCTGTACAGCTACTTGATCCAAATACGCCTCGTTTGCACTCAAGGTAAGTCCTTGTCACCCTTTAAAACTCAGCTTGCAGTGATTTTAGATCACCTTTTGAAATTTCAGAATGGACTGGTAGTTAGTTCTGCTAAGGTGCATTGCTTAAACATCTTTGCTCCTAATGGAGACATGTCACTTTTTTTCATCAGGTCACAGTGAGATTGCTTAAGGACTTGATTAAAAATTCTCTTCCCCCCCCCTCAGGTCAATGATCTCATTGTGTAAGGGAATGCACAGTCTTTATTGTCCTTTCAATCTATGATCACTTGTTTCTTATCATAACTGTCAAGGTAAATATTTTTTTTGGTAGTTACTCTCACTGTTAGCAGAAGGGAGGGAAGATCAGGCCATTTCCTATGAAGCATTAGAAATGTTTCCTTCAGAAAGCATTCAAAGGTAGTCTCAACTTTTCACTTTCAGTAGAAAGCAGGTTGATTGATACTTGGTTTTGGACTCCCTTTTTCCATGCTTGAGACATTCTTGCAAACCATAAATGCAAAGTCCACCTCCCCTCACACAGCTCTAGTAGTCTGGGAAGACAACGTGTCTCATCCTCCAAGATAACTAGATGTAGCAATAGCACTATCCCTAGACCATAATTCTCCCGGTGGACAGCACAGTCTATCAATTTTGCTGCAAGACTCTCAGAATTGAACCATCTTCTGTGGTGGACATGCCATCAGTGGATTTCCTGAGGTCTCAAGATACTTACAGAAGGACCTTTATTAAAATATCATAAAAGAAGCCTTTAAGCATGACACATCTTTAACAGAGCAGTCAGGCAAAAGGACTCCATGCCCTTCGCAAAGCCATCTATCGCGTGAAAAAGCTGTGCTGTCCAACTGTGTGCTCACAGGTCCCCGGCTTCCTCACTACCTTGGAATCACCAGGAAATAAATTTCAGGTTCTGGGATGGACACAAATGGAGAAGAGAAGGTGGGTCTCTGTCCACCCTTTTTGTTATTACACGCATAAAGTACGTGGTGTGTATGTACCTGCAGTGCAGAATCGGTGTCCCTATGCAAACAGATACAACTAAAACATTTCTAGCTTGAAGGGCTAGGCATCTATGGTATGGTAGCTCTGATGAGTTAACAATGCAGGGTGTGCCACGTCAGAACTGGAAAAATAAGTAAAGCTAACTGTATTTAGCTGTAGGAATATTGGTATATTTTCAAGAGAAATAAAATGGCACTTCTCAATTATGTACGCCACTTTTTTCTCTTTCTTGACTTCTTCTCTTTCCAGGGTTCAATTCTAATGGCCAGCTCAGAAATCAATCTCTGCTGTGTTTTCCATTTCTCTCAATTTCTTCCCAAGCTCTCTGAAAGAAGCTATAATGGAAAAATAAGTGATAATGACTCTTTAAAGCTGCTGTATGAGACATAAAAAATATAAATCAATGCTTTTTAAGCTGTCACAATTTCATGAACCTAACAAATAAACCAATGATCTGAAAATAAATGCCATATAGATGTACATAAACAATGATTAATCTTTCCAGTCTGAACACCTTACAGCTGAGATATTAGATTCTCATCCTGTGTTTCAGTACTGGGTTTCAGAACACCTAATATTTGGTTTGAACATCTGTATAGCTATTACTCTCCCTTTAATCTAAGAGTTTCTAATGTGAAATTGAAAAAAATACAATTGCTTTCACATAATTCCTCATAAAGGGAAGACAGGTAGACTTCAGACAGAGATGTTTTTCTATACTATCATATTCTTAGACTTCAAATGTCGTGAAGGCGCCATTACCAGCGAGGAACTGCCAGTGTCATTACTGTCACTCCATTCAGTGTGGCACGCACAGAGGTGAAAACGTTGCCTCTCATGCAGCGGCAAGGTTTGCTGCAGACATATGCGAGCTGTAGACTTAAAGACTTTTTTTTTGTCAATGGTTTAAACATTAAATATACATCCTCTTTTTTATAATAGTCATCAGGGATGAAACAAAAATGTTTAACAGTAGATTAAATGACATGTTGCTCAATAAAGATTAAACAAAAGCTATGTGTAATGTCAGAGATAGCTATCAAACGAAAGGAAATTTCAATCTCATTCAGCTGGTGAGAGCACAGAGGCGAACACCGTAGCTTTTACATTGTGTGTAGATTGAAATCTAGTTTGCCTGTGGTAATGATGTATTCTACAACTTTTAAGATGTAAAAAGATAAAATGTGCATTATTCAACTAATTTTTACTGGGTAAATATTTCATTTTTAAAACTATAAACTCATAATCTATGACAACAAAAGTAAATGATGTAATCACTGATTTCTTTTTGTACGTTTGCGTATCACAGTGTTAAAACACTATCATAGTGTTGTGTGTTGGAAGAAGAAGCCCTCAAATAAATCTAGATTTAAGTTCAAACATCTGAAAATAGTTATCCTTGCAACTCAGTGTTCCTAACTACCTTCACCACAGTCAATTTGCAGAGAAAAAAATCTACCTTCCTTGAAGTCCAAGTACTACAAGGGTAAATTTTATACTTCGCTATAGTCCGTTTATGTTTCATGAAGGATATAAAATGTGGAAACACTGATTCACAAAGTAGGTGGACATCCAACCTCATTTGAGAATGTCCTTGCTGAAATACTGACTATGTACACCCTTGCTACCAGACCTCACCCATGCTAAATGACTCCAAACATTCATCCATATAACTCATATTTCAAAAAGAGAGAAATTAAGCAAGCAAAGCCAACCCTCAGAAATTAGAAACTATTTTCATAAGGTAGTCTATGCAACCTTGATTCTGCATTCATCATATGAGACAACCTCTAATTATATGATCACATAGCACTTTTTCTCGTCCTCTGCAGAAATTTACTCCGTGGTAAATAGCTGTATTTTTTTCTCTCTCTTAATAACATGACCATAATCCACCATCATATCCACAGTGAGCTTTATGGCTATGATGAAATCATACCAGGGTCAGTCATGGTCAGGGACAGACTGAGGAGCAGCATAATCCTCGTCTCCGGTGAAGGAGAGCAGCAACAGGCATTCCCACCACCCTGCACCTAGGATTCAGTGAGGACATGTCTTGAAGACACAAAGTGTGAAGACACACACCATCCAGGGCTAAGGCACTGGACAGACCAGGGAGAAATTGAGTTTCCCCAGTGCACTCATGAGTGTGGTGTATGCTTTTTATTAATTAACTTAGAAGAAAGTGCGTAACATTGCACTTTCCCCCTACTCTGTTACAGAAGTGCTTCTGTGTACCTGAGTACCCAAGGGTCACACAAATGCAAAGATGAATTAATCATCTTGACCACCATGTTGAGTGGTAAATACTAAGGCAAAACTTGTCCAAAATGCCTAGTAAATATGGATTTCCAGCTGGAGGTAAGTGATGTCAGACTTAGGAGTGTCTGTGCAATCAAAGGTGATGCAGCATGCTGCTTCTATTGGGTGTTTGCTATATTGTGAACATGGCTGAGCGGGAATTAGAGATGCGGGAGCCAGAAAGTCTCACTAGGTAGAAAATGTCTCAACACTAAAATGTCTTCAGCAATAAGAACTTCAAGATCCGTTTTTACAATATGGATAGTCACATGTTCAAATTCAAAGCCATCCATCCGAAGAACAGCAAGACTTTTTTTTTCCTGATTGAAGGGAGAAGTTGGAGAACAGGAGCTGTAATGAAAGGATGGCAGTGGTGGCAGGAGTTGTATTGAGACCTACCAGAAGAGACTGAGGTGCACTTTATAGCAGGGAGGGAGGAGGGATTGTGCAACAGTTCTCCACCCTCATGCGTGATGAAGTTAAGGAGTCCTTTCTAAGAAGCCACGAGAAGGCATTGCTGCTCACTCTTATGTACTGATAAAGGTCTCAGCATTTGGGGTTCTGCAGAAGAATTGACAGAGAAAGTAGCAAGTCTAGCTACAGGGACACATATCTGTACAGTAGCTCTAAGCCCAGAGCCAGCTACATCCTTTCTTTGCTATGTACTGCCTTTCGCCTTTCAGCTTCAGCCGAAAATTTGAGTGAGAGTCCCAGGGAAGAAAGAAGCTGGGGATAAGTGTTCCTGGCAAGGACAAGCCACAGGATGATGAGAAAGAAAAATAATTGCTGCCAAAGGATAAATTAAAACACAGTACTGACAGACACACACAATTCATATATCTTCACTGACATCAGTCAGAAAACCATGATGCATACCAAGTTCTTTGTGTTTGTCAGACGTTCATTTTTCAGCTACATTTCATGCTGCTAGAACAAAAGGGAAATGAAAGATAGAGAGAAAGAAGCACGAAAGTGCCTATAAATCAGCCCTGGGAAGAAGGGCATGCCCCCTTTCTAGGACTAAGTAGAAGAACCTGAGAAGCCAATGAATGTCATGAATTTTTGAGATATCCATCCACTTTTTCAAATTAAAATTGTCACACAGGGAAAGGGGGGATATGATTTTTTTTTTGTGTGTCTTGTAAGTTTTTTGTTACAAGAGCTGGCTGTGCTGCAGATGACCTTCAGTTTGCACTGCAAACTCTAAACACTGGACCATGTTAGAAAAAACTTAAGGTTAAAAGGATCTCTTCTTGCAACTGAGTCATCTATAGTTAAACGTACCCAAGTTTGTACCAGCAACTCCCCACAGAGCCCTCCTTGGTCCCTGCTCTAACTAAGAAGAGCAATTTTTAAACATCTCATTGTGTACATTTAATGAAAATTACTTTGAAATACTGATCGTTAAGCGAAAAGCTTTCTTTCAGGATCAAATGTCACAAAGGAGCAAACACTTTTTACACATATCCTGGAGTGAAATGCAGATAACAAGTAGATAGTGGGCAGAAAAGACTGTCAGAAAATGAGAAAATGATGTTGTCATGTAATATTTAAGCAATGGTTCAGTTCAAGTTCATCTTGAAAAACAAAGAGCAAAACAGTGAAACAAAACTTTTAATATGGTCATTCAGTCCTAACCTGAGCCCTAAGGAGTCACAGTAAATTATATGGTAAATAGCATACATTTGGATTTTAAATGAACTTAATAACACCAGCTGCTAAAAACACATTCTTAATGTTAGCTACTTTCACGCTGTTACTCCTGTCATAAATTACATGCACACTGACTACTGCCAACACGCAGATCGGTCTAAACCCAGTGAAAACCCTATTATGAAAAGATGATCTGGGATCATGATCAGAATCATACTCCCAAGCAGTTTATTAATATTTTAAATATACATGCATAAATATGCATGTATGTATGTAAAATAACATTATTGCTATTCTGTGTACATGACAGCGCAAGACTGACTTGATCAGTTCTGTGTCCCAAAATAAAAACAATGCCTTCCTTTTTGTCCATCACTAACATGACTCCAGTGGGTGTTCATAACCTATGAAATAACCTTCTCCATCAGACAGTCTTCTAGAGATGAACATCACCGTTCTATCAGGAACCGACCACTTGTAAACATATTCCATTATTTGTTTCCCAAAAGACAGATTAAACCTAGTTTACAGTCAAAGTTAGTTAAGATATATTAAAGACATACCTCCTCCGTGGCTCTGACAGAGATACGGAAACCGCCACACATTTCCTAAGCCCACACAAAACCCTACACACGTCAGCATATACTGAGCCTTGTTATCCCATTTTGGTCTGGAGTCTGCCTCTTCTTTCTCAAGGACCTCAAGTTGCTCATGGGAAGGTATCCTGTCCTCCAGGCCAGGATTGGGCAACTGTAGCTTCACCATATTTTAAATGTCCTCACTGAAAACGCTGCCCCAGTGAGGAGATAATGAAACAGGCAGCTAGTTAGAAATCTGTGCAAAAAGAGAACATCTATTTGCTGTCTTCAGCTATATATAGTGAACCTTTGGCACTAAACTTGAAAGTGCAGGCTTGTGGTAAAAGAAGCGTCAGCAAATCATTCGATTGACCAAGTCAGCTCTGACACTTATTAATGCTTTATCTGTCAAGGTTTTATGGAACAGTCTGTTCATCTACTAGAAGACATTGATTTCAGCTAATGTAATTCAGGAGATAATTTGGCTATAAACTGTAATCGCCTATAAGGTTATAAAATACTTCTTGCCACTCCCTTGTTTAAACTCACTTAAATATATATATAGCCCTAGCAAATATGGAGTAAAAAGATTCCACTGGCCTCAGACAAATATAGAGGTTTCATACTATTTTTTATCAGGACAATAAACTGCTCGTGAATCACCATCACATTCAGTTTCCCATAATGTATGCTGACAAAATTGTATGCTTCATGATAATTACCAGAATGTGCTCTTCCTGCTCTGTAAGAGATCTTATTCTACTAAATGCTCTGACAAAAAGGATGGAGAATGAAAAGGATTATAAAATCTGACCTTTAAAATCAAAACCATAATCTGCTTGCCTTAATTCCTCTAATCATTACAGAACAAGGTCTGAAGAACATAACATCTTTCTTGTAAACAAGCTTGAAATCAAAGTTCCCTTCACGTTTTCAATGACCCTATGATATACTGGTCAAAAATAAAAAAGAGAAACTAGTTAACAAATATCACAGGTACTACTCACATCCTCATTCTTTCACTACAATCATAAGAAGACTGTTCAGTTTGTGCCTCAGTGTTATCAAAAGTTAAGTACTTGCCACTGAAAACCATAAATAAAATCTAATATGGTATATGTCATAAAAAAAGAATTTTGTCAGCTAAGCCTTATAGGCTCGTTGCATACAATGATACAGGGTGGTCAAAATAAAGAACCAGAAGGGATCTTGTAAGTCCAGCCCCTGCCAAAGAAGGTGAACACATTGCAGCATCCCTTTGCAACCTTATTATGTTGATTCAAAACTGATTTTTTTGTACTCCTTATTTCTAAAAGGCTGCTGTAGAATTTCATCTTCTTATGCCCCAAGAAGGCTGTTCATTATCTCTTGAATAGAAAAGTTACAAAAAAAGTCTTCATCCTTGACATGGACAACTGTATACAGTAGCCTAGATGGATTTTCCCTGTGCCTTGTATTAATATTTCCTTAACTCGAGTTTGCCTAGCGATAGCACTTGCTTTTTTCATGACCCTGCCAGTTCTGTGGATGAGCAGTCTCCTGATCTCCACTGGATCAACGTCTGTCTTCTCCTTTGGCAGTTCCAACTAAGGATTTTCTAGCTTGCAGCAGAACTTCTTTTTCTAAGTTAGCAAAAGCATATTTTAATTTTCACCCAGTTTCTGCTACTCCTGTACATTGAGCTGCTCAGTTTTTCCTGAATGATACTTTTTCAGCATTCATAATACTTCTGAGATTGTGTCATGAGTATTTCACTAACATGGTTTTATTTCTCGTCCTCAGTCATTAGTAAAGACTGTTCCTAAACCGATCCTTGAGGAACTGCATTAGTAACCTCCCCTTAGACCACCATTTCTGCTTTCAGCACAGCTCACCATCACCATCATCATCAGATCTTTACCTAGTTCTTTGCTCATGTTTTATCTCCTATTTAGCTCAGCTAAATAGTTGTGGTCAAGTGGCAACTGGCCTACTGAAGTCCAAAAAGACTACTTCCTTACTGTACTTCCCTTGTCTAGAAACATCAATTTTCACTTATAAGAGGCAATAGAGAAATTTCAAATTACAGCTCTTCAACTTCCAGTTTCACAGAAAGACATTGACCTGTTTGTCAATAGCAAGAAACTGCAGGACCTAGGAGCTCACAACTCATCTGGGTTATTATTCTGCTTCTTGAATCATAGGAAGATAATCCTAGTATTCATGCTGTGGGGAATATGAGGAAGTAATAAAGATCAGATAGAAGACAAACAGGAACACTCAACACCCTCCCCATAATATTTCCACATTCCCTGACTTGTAAGCTTTAGTTCTAAATCTTTGCACAGTTGTATGTAGAATGTCTTTCAATAACTGAATCAGATCATGTTTACATGCTGTCCACACAACATATTTTACAGCTACAATCTAATGACTCTGGGTAATCAGATATCTTTGACAATCAAGATTCTGTATAGAATTTATTGAACCTAAAATAGCGTGTTTCTCTTTAAGCACAATGCAAGCTGACAGGGAAGGAATGAATGTAGCTTCCTTTGGGAGTCAAATTATATGAGGATAAATTGATAGGATATGAAATAAATTCCCACTTCTGTTAGGATGACCTGAAAATTTCTCTCTGCTAAGTTTCATGTGCAAGCAGTTTCTATCAGGATCCAAAAATACATTCCAGATTGCTTTCTACTGAATAAATCCAAAATGTCTTTCAGGAGAAGTTTATCTTACTTCGGTAACGCCAGGTTCCAGTGGTTGTTAGTTATCTATCAGTTGTTAAATATTTGCAGAAGCAAGTATGCTTGTATAGCATCTAGCTCAAATTTCTTTATCAGTGTAATTGCATGGCTAATGATCTTGGAAGGCACAGGGCCTTTTTCTGAAGGACCTGTGGAGGTAATGACACCATCTCGAACATGACCACAATTGCACGGAGGGGTTGTCTATATTGCCACCCTGTGGATTTGAACAAACAAGTTGAGGCTGCTCTGCGGTAGTGACAATCACTTGCTCGACAGAGCCCTTTCCTTCGCTCTAGGGTAAACTTGTCCTTCAAGGAACACAAGGTTTAGGTCTGGCACATCCCACGGGGTTTGTTATGGATAACAAACCTCCATAAAATCAATCCTTTCACAATATAGGCTGGTAAACAAGATATGTTTTACAAATTGCCAATTATAAATGCAGGATAAAATGGATCTTACATTTAGATCGGATTACTTGTTTTAAAACATTTCTAATGATACATTTGTCTTTTTGTCTACTACCCTTGTACTTTAATGTACTATTTTTCTCAAAAGTTAAAAGAGGCTATACAAAAAAGTAAGCCAACTTGTCCATAAGTAACTTACAATTTTACAAAAACTTGATTAAAAAGGAAACATTCTCTTTCTAAAAGTCGTATATTTTACTGGAATATACACACATACACATTTGTGGAAGGATATGGGCATATTCCTTTTCTTGGATGAAAATGTCTTTCATCTTGCAGGGTGATGACGATGTTAGGAAAGAGTATGACAGGGGGTAGCAATAAAGAAAAGAAATGGAAGTAGAAGGATATTGGGGATGTAAATCAAGACAGCAGCAAGGATGGAGCTTCTCACTTCCCCTCTGTGGGGCCAGGTCTGGGCGTGGTGTGGTACCCACCTGGGTTGAGGGGGTCCTGGCTACAGGCAGCCCCCGATGTGTCTGTGGTAGCCTGGGCTCCACAGGGACTACCCTGGCTAGGAGACAAGACCTCTTCCTCTGAGGTGCAAGTGAGGCCTGACATCCTCTCCCCGGTTGACCCCCTAGCAGCTGCTCCTGCTTCTCATCTTCTAGGAGTCTCTCTTTGTGGTGGCATGGTCAATCCTGGGCCAGCACAGCTCACTCACCTGGAAGGAAGCCATCCTCACATGGAGAAGGACAGGTTCTTCTCTCCTGTGAATGAGTTGACTGAAAAACCTGGCTGAAGAACCTGTTGTCTTCTGCCCTCCACCATGGGCTGGAGGGGACTGCACTGGGGGAACCCCTTCTAGCTGGATCCTGTGAAGGGGAGGACAAGGAGCAACCAGCAAGACAGGGCAGGAGCCTGTTCTTTAAGAAACCCAATTCCTTTCATTTAAAGCCATAGAGAACAGCAGAGAGAGTGGCCATATACGGCTTTGCATCCAGTCATAGTTTCAGGAATGAAATACAATACCGTCCTTTCCTTGTGATCCCATCATCCCTGGTATGACATAGGACAAGTCTGTAACTCTCCAAATATTTTTACACTGACATTTACAGAGCGTTGCGGCTAAAGGCAATTAATCATAAACACCAAGTTGGTTCTCTAATCTTGCCTTACAATATACCATGCTATTAGGATTAGCTACTTTATTTTCTGTCCCTTTTTAGTACTGTAGCAGATACTGGTGTGAAATCTCTTACTCTAGTGATTCTATAGCAATATCTCACCAGCATTAATTGTATTTTTTTTCAGTCAGCTTCTACTTTGTAGTCAAAGCAATGTATATGGCAATCAATTAATCTTGGTTGTGTGATAAGCCTAAATCAGGAAAAGATGGAAATGTAAAGATGGTGGAAACTATACAGCTAAATGCCTAAAGCACAGGATTTTCATTTGGAAGTGTAAAGTGGTAAAAATGTAATAAAAGTGAAGAAGAAGAAAATTCAGAGGTTAAATGAAACGCTCTCTCTGACAGCCTGACCCTGGCAAAATCTTTTAAAATATGCAGAGAAAACACAAAATCCTTTAATGAGCTGCCAATGGGTAAAATCCTTGACCAGGTACTTGAAGAGAGAGCACTGAACCCCAGGCTCAGGAGAAGACTCAAAATCCCCAGCCCAGGGGACACTCATGATCATATTAGAACAGGAGATAAGCAGGCAAAATGTTTCAGAGCTGCTTAGTTTTAAGGCTAATGATAAATGGCAGGTGGTTATGGAGTTTACCTTGCCAAGAAATGTTCTGTAGATCTTTAACTTATCTGTTTTATGCTCTGTTGTTCTGAAACTCTACCTGATAAGTAACCAAAAGACAAGCTCCTCAGCTGGCATGATTTGATTTCCCATGTGTATACTTCAAGGCTGCTGCCATCAGCCCACAGCAGTTCAAGCAGGGATACCTTGAAGGCTTTGGAGAAGTCTAATAAACTTTGGAGGCTAAATCTCTTCCCATGAGATTGTAAACTTCTCCAGATGGGAGAGAAGTCCTTTTGTGCCAGCAAGTGCTACTGCAGAGGAGAAACAGGACAGCACTAAGCTGTCATTGAAACTCTGTCTCAGGCTGTTAGGAATGCAACAGAGGTAGGATGTCATATGCAGTGACTTCCACAAGCATCTCCTTCTGGAGTGTTTTTATGGTGTCAGGGAATTTCCTTCAGCAATCTGAGATGCCGAGAAATTGTCAGTCCATGTTTATTGTAGAAGCAGCAGTGTCTTTAGCCACAAAAGTATTAAAGGAAACAAGCTATGAACATGATGTCTGCTGTAGTTCATCCAGAACTGAACTGACACTGATGTCCGTGTGGCACTTTTCTCCTTTTTATCTTCCAGAAATAGGCACGATCTCTATTTTTGTATATATTGGTGGTTTGCATAATACTTACTTCAGCTTTGTATATAAATATTTCACTGAAGTAATATCAGCTCCAGCAGCATCATCCTTCTTCTTTGTTTTGTTCTTCTTGTTGACACCAGGGAGGGAGATGTGCTGTCCTTAATGTTGCACTGCATACAGTCAGAGGAAATATTGCTTTCATCTTTGAAGAATACATTTATTCTTTGGAATCACTTTGGAGGGAACTACAGGTAAGGTGCATAGGTGTAGAAATGCTTCTGTGGACAACACCAAATTATCTGATCTCATGATGGCCTAAATTTTCTTAGCCAGTAAAGTGCTATTGCTTGGATATCTCTCACCACAACCATCTCTTCTCTAGCGGGCAGCAGAACATGTTGACAGTTGTAGGTTGTTGCTTGCCATGTTTATTAAGCAATGAACAGTGCTCTTTAAACAAGACCAAGCTGGATGAGGCTTTGGGCAACCTAGTCCAGTGGAGGGTGTCCTTGCCCATGGCAGGGGGGTTGGAACTAGATGGTCTTTAAGGTCCCTTCCAACCCAAACCATTCTATGATTCTGTGATTCTAAGGCTGCTACTGTTTTCTTTTCCAGTGCTGTGGTATACAATGAGATGCTAATAGGCTGCTGAACTACATCTGACTCCTGCATGCCACCTTTGCATAGAGGTCTACCACAATACCCACTTTGGTGAAGACAAGTTTACTCTGTCTTGGTCACTGAACACCACGTTTTTTTCTCATCTTTCTTGTTATTACGCTCCAGTCGTGTTTGGACCAGAGAGCTCTGACCACGTAGCATCAGAGATGTGCTCCAGAGGAGCTCACGGGAACAGAAGGTGGTGCTGAAGCTGCTGGCAAGAAGAGCCATTAGCCACAAGGGGGAGGTAGTATTTAATAATACGAAGCACCAACGGCTTTAGCCGAGGATTTTGTTCTGATTGTGGAGATCAACTTTAGAAGTGAGACGTCTCAGAAATACAGACCCGCAGGAGCAGTCACAAAGAGAAGGGTGAAGAAGTGTTTTTCCAGCAGCTGGACGGCTTGGGCTGGGATCAGTCTGGAGCGCAGGGCTGTTTGAGGTGCATGACAGCAAACGGCCATCACGGCAGGTCTCACAATCCCTCTGCGCTCTTCAAACCCTTCCACAGACTCTTCGTTTCCAGAGATATCATTTACTCTCAGTTGTTAGGTTGATGCCATTAGTATTATACACAGTAGCTAGCACTTTCAGGGCTATTTTACCAGTAATGTTTCCTCTTTTCACTTTCT
Source organism: Grus americana (assembly GCF_028858705.1). Lineage (NCBI taxonomy): Eukaryota > Metazoa > Chordata > Aves > Gruiformes > Gruidae > Grus > Grus americana. The sequence continues at coordinate 70,837,302 of NC_072853.1, forward strand.
CCGAAAGTTATGCATAATCTGTCTGTAATTAGTTATTTTGCACAACTCCTTCCACAGTAATTTCTCAGACGCTGGTACCTTGTGAATAGGATTATATGCTATGACTGCACTTGTCCATTTGGAATAAAGCTTGCCACACAGGTGACTTGTTGGCCACCATCCTCAGTGCTGTTGTACAGTAGGCAATCACGTGCACAAGTTGGGAGCTGTGACCATTTTTTAACAGCCCTTCTGATGTTGAAGTCCAGGCTGCAACCTTCATGCCTGCATGATTCACCAAGTATGTGAGTCTTGGTACTGTGTTGGACTTCAAAGTTGTGAGTTTTCTGTAAAGGTTTTGACATAGCTTTTCCCATGTTAGAAAACTAAGAATCAATTTTCAATATTCAGATTTAGATGTCCCTATTCAAAGGTAAATTTTCAACCCGCAGTATTTTTTGGAGTCTCCTGGAATATCTGTATTCAGCTTTATATTGAGCATCTTCCAGTGGTTGCAGTCATTGATGGTGTAAGAGTCATGGGTGGGTTTGATGAAAAAGCCATGACATTTTTCCCTCCTGGATTTTTAGATCAGTGCACTCGCAGAAAGGTTTCTACAAGGGAGATGTGTTTTGCACCCTCTCCTATGTGTTGCTTGGCAGAACCAAGTCATCAGCAAAGGCCAAGGTCATAACCTGTTTTTGCCACATCGCGGCATTTGCTCTGGTGGAATCCATAGCCACCTTTTTCTAGGTTGCAGAGTAATAGATTGATTGGGTGACATTGGATCCCCTTGTTTGACTCTGACCTTGATGGTAAGTGGCTCAGCATGATCCTTTTTCAAGTCCAGATGAATGGTGGCTCTTCCAGGTCAAGTTTCTTCTAATCATATGCTCAGATACTTCTTTCTACTTCAGAACCAGAGGGTATGTTCATGTGTCACTGAGTAGGAGGCCTCAGCCAGTTCTGTGAATATTGCCCACAAGGGTAATGTTTTTTTCCTAGTATATTGAATGACAAGTTGGAGTGATTGTACACTCTCGGAGCAACCAGCTTCAGCTATAAGGCCTCTTTGTCACCCATTAATAGACCAAGCTTTTGATACCCTGGTTATCAGAATCCATGGAAACAGTAGTAAGATGGTTGATCAGGTTGTGATAGGTCTCTCAGTTTTACCACATAAGTTGATTTCAGTATCAAAATAGTTCTGTGTTCCTTGATACTACCCAGTACACATGTTGCCAGCCATTAGTTCAAGTGCTGATGCTGATGTTACAAACATCCCTTAATGGTGTCTTCAGATAGATGGACTGAGACTCCCCAAACTGTCATTCTGGTGAATTCTTATAATCCAGCTGGCCTGTGGACCTATGTGACCACTACAATGTATGCATGATCGGTTTTTATTGATTATCTTAAATCACATAAGACAGACGTTAACTATGAGCAAAAGACAGTCCTATGTGCCCATTCTTGCATAGGCGACAACAATTGCCATCACCTATATAAAATTATTCATGGTTTGGTCAATTGTTTAATCAACAACAGGAACTGCCTGGGGAAACCCCTGGCTGTGCACTGGATCCCTCACCCCAAATGGTTAAGCAATACATCTAAACATACAGATAGCATCTATCAGTTTACGGAGCAGAGCTCCTGTGTGCCAGCAGTAGCTCCCTGGGGACATCTCTGGCTTAGCCCCAGCTGCTGGGAGAGTTCCTGCAGCATTCAGTCGGTTGTTTTGTTGTGAAGCGGCTGGCACATCAGTTGATCTCCTCACTGCCAAGCTACCCTAAATTTCAGTGAGTTACTTCTTTGCAGATCTGCCTGTTGTCACAGCTATGCAGTGATAAACTGGAGAGCTCCTGGACCAGGCGGTCAGTTAATGACTACGCGTCCTTGGCATGCACGCAGGCAAAGCCTTCATATCCAGCTGCACCATAACTATAGAGTAAACTTGAATTTCATCCTTTTGTCACAGCTATAACTTAAATTCCTTTTCTTTTGCCACAATACCAGAACAGTTGACCACAGTTTCTGCTCTGTATCTCCCACAGAGGAACTCTCACTATTTTCTCATCCTCACGTAGGAGCGCTCAAAAGCATGAGCAAGAGGGAAAGGGGGGCTTGAACAGAGCTGTCGCTTCCAGAGCGCAGCATCCCTTTGACTAAGATGTGTCGTTGTGTCGGCGGTCTTCTGACAGCTGCTGTTGAGGCAAAATGAGCGAGAGAAGGCCAGGCCCTCTGCGCTGCTCCTCTTTACCCACCCCCCTTCAGAAGCATTTTCTAAGGATGATTTCCCTTTTCTAGCGCCCAGTCCAAGTTCCACAAAGTCCAGAGTGCGTTTTGTGTCTCTCTGTGTGTTGCACGCATTCAGGACAGCAGCTGTATCACACAACAGGCACACCAAACAGAATGTTTTTTGCTTTTATTGAAAGCATGAGATGTTTCAGGGCATTTCCTTGCCTGTGTCTACGTGTGGAAAGTCACATTAACACAGCTACTGCCCTCCATAGCAGCCCCAGGATGCCTCTTCCACCTGCCTAGTACTAACTTTCAGGAAAGGCTGTGACCCGCAGATGTGTGACCCACCTGAACAATATGTGCATTAAAAAGAAACCCCAAACTCTAAAACTTGAACAGCGTGGTAATTTTAAACTGAAGTTAGTTATAATACCAAATGTAATACCAGCTCTTATTCTCAGCTTGATAACAAACTGTCCTCTTCATTTCCAGTATTTCATAAGGATGGCATTCTCCATGTGAAAATGAGGGATGGGTAAATGCAAAGGGTTGTGTCAAACACCAAGAGATTAATGATCTTTTATGATGGGAACAAGGATTCCCAGAGTGTCTGAACACCATCCTAGAGCAGCTGGATTGTAGTTCTTCAGAGAAAACAAGAAAATGAGCAAATCCACATGGGGAAATGAAAAGGAGCTGCTGACATGCAGAATGAGACATTTGAGGGATTGTGGAGGAAGGCAGAATGCCCTATATAACAGACAGAAGGAATTACCCCAGTCTTTCAGTGGGACGGTCATCTTTAATCACTCATGTTTAGCTAAAACTGGTGCAATTATCTGTTTAATGATGCTATTCTTTCTTAAGAAAGAAAAAAAAAAACCCACAGCTTTCCAATATATTCTCTTCTCAGCACAAAGACCAAAACTTTTTACATGCTGATTTAAAAATTGTCCAATTTGTGAAACCTTAAAATTGTGCAATGTGCTTTGTAAGTTAGAAAAAAATAGCAAATTCCACTCCTCCCACCCTTCTTTCCCATGTTACAAAACAGTGCAGAAATATGTAAGGGTTTTTATTAATTGTTAGTGTTTAACAGCTGCATGGCCATTTTCATAACCAAAACCAGTTCCTTAAATATTCTGAGAACAAATTATTCTTGCGTTCTACATATACACGGGCATTTCCAAACAAATAACCAATCCAGAATAATAGTTGTTGGGCAAGATAAAAGTTCACAATATAACTTTCAACATAACAACCTACAAAGGGGAAGTGTTTAAAAAATATGTAACACACCAACAAACATGGGTTTTGGCAGAAACCAACAGGAATGGTGCTTCCAAACCAGTTACACACTTTTAAAAATCCTCCTCATGTAACTCTTTAGTCTTAATATACTGATCTGCAAAGTGTCCATGAACAATAGCTCAACAATTAGTTGTACAAATAATTTACACTTCTAAAGCAGTAAACGTGAGTATCAAACATTTATTACATTGCATCCAAACCTGTACAACTGAGCATATGATGCTTCAACTTACACATCTATACTGAAAAAAGTATTTTACCCTCTTTGTTACATTTTCTTTAAACATTTTGAGTGATGTCAGGGACAAACTATGAAAAAACTGAAAAAGCATAAAACATTTGATCTTTTAAGAACTAATGAACATGTACAAAGTCAAGGTATCAGTCTTAAATACATTGGCATTGATTCACTGGGTGCCATTTGCCAGCTGAGTTGCTCAACAACTGCTTGTACGTACATACAAAATGCATCACGGCTGTGTGGTTAGACATTTTTCACATCCTGGAGGAATTACACACAGGGTAATTAGTTGCTCCAACTAATTTGTTCTACTAGGCAATTAGGACATGTGCACATGGCCAGCTACAGCAGCTTGGCTCAAGCTGTCACACATCAGTAGTAACTCAATTGCATGCTCATCTGCCAATCTGCATATGTATGGCATCCAAACAAGTTTTGGCTTTCTGGTGTTTGTGATAGTATCTCTTCCTCCCCGCTCCGCTGCCTCCTCCCCCAGGTCTGTCTGTCTACTACAACTGTATTTAAAAAAATTAGTAAAATAAATCAGTACATAGGAGACTAATAAATCAATAGGATAGTATAACTGGAACCACCAAGGTGAGCAAAATCACAACTGGAAAGCAGACTAGCTGGGAAACATATTCTGCCTAAGAATTTCATTTCATGTTTGATATTTTTGCTGAGTAACTGGATTAGGTTGCACACACTACTTCAGAAGATTTATCTGCTGTCTTCTGTGCCCAGACTGAAACAAAACCAGAAGGAAATAGTAAGAGAAAACCCCACATCTGCTGGAGTTCTGTGTTAAACTTGGACAAGCATTTACTTAGCTGGATTGCTTCTGGGCTACGCAGTAGTTGATCGCCTAGAGCAAATGTGTTTGTCAAGTCTAGTCCTCAGTAAATAAAGAACTCCTAATTAAAGAACTGACAACCTACCACCACTAATCAAAGTCAAGGAACAAAGACCAGACGTTATAAACAAAAGGGCAAACACTGCCTCTTGGAGGTCTATGGTTGGATTAGAATAGAGGAAGAAAAAAGTTATTCTCCAAAATACATGGCACATTTGAAAAAGGTAGTTCCTACTGCTACAAGGACCCAAAGAATACGCAAGAGTTTTAAGAGATTTCAAGCATGGAAATGCACTGGGATATTTTTTTTTAAATATCTAGATCTATTTATTTTACTGTGTTAACTACAGTAAAAAGCCGCCTTTCTTAAAAGTCTGCAAAGCTTGTATATCCATAGGCATTCATGGTCACGTGTACACGAAGTGGTGAGCCATAAGCTCAAAATTTAAGAGTTGTAGAAAAGCACGCTTAAGTTCTGGGAGAACTGAGACAATCAGGGAGGGAGGTAGTGGCTACCAGCGCAGGCTGCATTTCAGTTCTTATCAGTGAATAACAAACAGGACCTGTCCAAGGAAAAGAGCTGGGTGCAATGGCTGTAACCCACAGAGGTTCCTGCAAGCTAACCAGGTAGCAGTTGGTGCACTGGGATGCAGAGGCAGCAGCACGGTGACGTCTATAATGGAGGCACGCTGTTGGGTTACAACTAAGACCCTGAATGAGAGAAAAACTAAGTATTCTTAACATATCTCCAGTATTATGAGAATATAACTTCAAGTTTATACGGTCCCTACTATTCACGCATGGATTCCTAGCTCAATTAGACTTTCATCAATCTGTTTCGTCAGGTATTATTATAATTAGCATCTTTTGGATGTTTCCTTCATAAAGTACTACTTGTATATTAAGGTGGAAGACAATGCAAGACTGATTAATTTGAAACATGATCATACTATTCCACCCCTCAGAATACATACATTTATATACACACATATTCACACATACATATATGTATATAAATGTACGTATATACACAGAGGATTTATGCGACAAGCACCTTGCTCAAACACGGTCTCTTCCAAACATCTGCCTCAAAATCAGTCTTGCTTAAACAAACAAACAGATAGCATTGAGACACCATGTAAAACATCAGGGATAAGGAGCACAATGTTCTATGCCACTTGGGGGAGACAAATCACACTTCTCTGTTGATGGAGTATGACCATCAGCTAGGTAAATCACTCAAAATTGAGTTCTGTTTCGCTGCTCCTGATAGCTATGGAAGCTGGCATATCTCTATACTACACTGCAGTTTGCAATACAAACACACTCACAGAGTTTAAGAGCATGCATAGCTCACTGGAGCATTTGTTGTTAGTGAAAGGAAAGGCACCAACACTGCACGTGTCCCATGCAAACAGAAGTGCAACGAGGAGGAGAAATGGAAACACAGTAGAATTTAACAGCTTCAGACTACAACTGTGATTGTCCCTACTATGCACAGTGGATCACCTGAAATCCCATTACTTCCCCCACTTATTGTTTTCCTAACATGGCCTTTTCTGCCCTCTTGAACTTTTGTAGTTCAATTGCCAGTTCCCAATATCTCAGATACAGCCACATCAGTCTTCCATTTTGACTTTTGTTTCTGTTCAGCAGATTGCCACAGTAGTTATCATGTTTGAAAATATCTTTCAAGCCACTTTCCATATGTACAGCCACAGCAACAGGATCAGTTGCTGCTTTAACTAGCAGATTTTTCTCTATTTCCAGTCTCTGGCTTCTGGGTACAACAAGACTGCAGTAGATGTCCTGTCTTGCTTTAAGTCCCTCTTCAAATTCTTTTAGTAAAATATTGGCTCTGTTTTGCCACTCTTCTTCCTTTGCCAGACAACTTTGGTACAAGTTACCTGCTGCTCCTGAGTGCAAAAGGACTTGTTTTTCTCGCTCTAACTTCTCCTGCTCCTGTTCTAGGATCCTTCTTTCTTCTACTAGTTTGCGACTCTGGGACACCAGGGCTTCACGGTAACTCAGGGTTCTGTTGCGTTCCTTTTCAAGCTCCAACTCCAAGTGAGCAACTGTGCGACGATTTTCCGTGATTATATCCCGGTATTTGGCTTCCAGGTCTCTTTGTAAAGATGAATGTTTTTTATAATATTCATTTTTTTCTCTTTCTATTTCTTTTTGACATTCTCTGGTCCAGATCCAACCTATCATACATAAATGAGACTTCAGACATGAGTACAATCATACCCATCAATGTTATACATGTTAATTAACTATGCTTCTAAAGAAGTTATTAATTGGTAAAAAGACCTTACTTTCTTGCCCTCCCCAGTGATATTCACTTCTATTCACATATCCCACAAAATGTATTTCTGTGGGTCCATGCTTCACAGCAAGTCACTTTAAACAATCGTGTTTCCTTTGAAGTAAAATCTCCCCTAGTCTTTTATTGCTATACACACAGTTCTTGGATGAAAGAAGGAAAATAAAGTTATGGGAAAAGAAACTGGAGGTTTCCAATGGAGGAACTCCACTGAGAACTTCTCAGGTCCAGTAAATAAACATACATCAGCAGCTCCTTGGGTTGTCAGCTTTGGGCATTCTAGCATATCATACGTCCACTCTTCTGAAAGAGCTTTGTGAATTGGAGCTTATTAAATATGGATTCAATTCCATGTGTGAAAAACAGCCGTTGCCTTAATGCTATAAGCAGTGCTTGTTTATAACATTAGAAGTGAACAGACCAGAGGAAATCTCTAAATAGGGTATACTTTATCACCGTACAGCTTCAGAGATTCCCCTCTGGCTGGCAGGTGAGATGCCGGAGCACAGCCACACGCTCCAGCTCAGCAGACAGGCCCGGGCACTACTTACGGAAGGCAGCCAAGCCCAGCATGGGGACCAGCAAGGCGTAGTTCCATCTGCTGCCCTCATCCCCGGGCTCTCGTTGATTTGGCAGGATGTTCCAGTTGGGAGGGTCATTTAAATTATTCATGAAGGCACCTTAGATGTACAGGAGAGAAACACAGGCCTCAGCAGCAGGCAGAGGAGCAGGGCCGCTCCCACTGCCACCCTCTCAGCCAGACCACAGCTAACTGCGGGACAGCGGTGTCTGCCTGAGACCCTCAAGCGGCTGCCCTGTCACTTGGGAACTTTGCAAGGACACGTGTTCGCGCAGCGGGAGGCTTCCCGGCCTGCTCCGTAACTGTCAGCCTCGGCACGGCCGGCACCGCACGGCGACGGCCCCCTCGGGCCTCAGCGCCGCGGCTGTTCCCGCCCACCCCCTTCCCCAGCCAGCGGCACGTTAGCTGATGTTGCCGCCCCCACCGCCCCCAAGGCCTCCAGGCCCCTCTGCGCTGCAGGCCGCGGCCCGGCCGCCAGCCCAGCGCCGACCCGGGACAGAAGCGCGGGCCCAGCCCGCCGCCCCCGGAGCAGGACAGCCACCTACCAGCCCGGGAGCGCGGAGCCGCGGCGGAGGGTTATCGCTGTCACTTACCTGCCGGCCCCGCCCCCTCCCGGGCCGGCCCATTAGCCTAAGGAAAGAGGGGGAGCGCCCGGGGGGACAACAAACGGACTCGCCCGAGTCTTAAGGGCTTCCCGTCGTCTGGCCCCGTCTCAGCCCGCTCAGGCTCCGGGACGAGGGGGAGGCTTGGGGAGGACCACGCACGCAAGCACGCACTCAGCCCGTGACTCCCCCTCCCCGCCCAGCATAATTGGTCTCTTCCGCCGAGCCTTGCGGGTAGTGGCACCGTTAGCGGCGGTCTGGCGCATGCGCTCTTGTTTGTCCCCCCGTGTCCGTGTGAAATGGCGGCGACGGTAGCGGCTTCGCGGAGCTTGGCGAAGCGCTGGCTGCGGCCGGCGGCGCGGGTGGTGAGTGCCTGTCCTCGGCCCGCTTTGCCTTGCTCTGCTGTTTGGTCGGCGTTCCGGCGGAGGGGAAGGGTTCAGGCCGTGGAGTTGGCGCGGAGAGCCCCTTCGGGAGGGAGACGGGCCGGCTGGGCCTGGGGACCCTGCGCGTCTCCTGCCCCTCCCCTCAGCCGTGCCGGGGGAGCGCTCCTGGCCCCGGCCCGGCCCACTCTGCCCGGCGGCGTGGTGCGCGGTGGCCTGCGGCCGCTCGGCCCTGCTGTCTCCCCGGTGACCTTGGCGGAGGAGCACCCGCCCCAGGGCGCGGAGCCGCGGATGGACTGCGGAGCGGGGTAGCCAGGGCCGTGCGGGGCCGAGTGCCCGCTCGGCAGACTGGGTCCCTCCGGTTCTTTTATCGGAGCGGGGCTGTCCTTGCTACTCGGCTGCTGGGGCAGTTACAGGGAGGTAACTGACGGTGTGCACGGCCAGGCCGCTCCTTCTGGCTTGGGAAGCGAGCGCCGTAGCCTTGGGCTGTGATCAGACTCCCTGAGGGCCAGAGAAGGCAGCGGGTACGGGATGTGCTGGGGAAAGGCCCTGGCACATGCAGCACCTTCCAGTCCCAGCACCTGGGCAGAAAGCTTACTGCTGGCTGCTCCTGGACCTGCGTGGGAAGCTAGAGTGTATCTCCATGCTGCTTAGGTCTGGCTAGCAGTTGTTTCCAGAACGCGTTTCTTAAAGGTTTTGACAGTTCTGGTTTAGTTGATCCGTAAGCAGTCCTTAGTGAAGGCCTGTTTTTCTCCGTGGTGAAATGGGAGTTTTAATTTCACTGTTCCCACCGTGTATGTCGATAATGAACTTGGGATTGCAAAAGATAAACGTGTGGGAAAAGGACCCTGTAAATGCAGCTGTAGTTGTCATTGTCTTACAAAGGGAGTGCCTAAAAGACAACGTGCTGAGAGGGAGAAAGGCTTAAGGAGTGTCGTTATGTTTTGGGTGGCAGTGATCTGCCCTGATGGGACCTTTAATTTCGTAAGGGCCATGATGTTCCTGCTAGCATAACAATTCAGCATTAGTGTGATCAGTGTTTCTTTCGAATTTAGGGTAACATTTTTTTTTCTGCTTTGTGGACTTTTGTTCAGAGTCATTCTGAACAAAACTTAGTGGCAGCAGCAGTTCTTATGTATAGCTTTAACAAAAAAAGTGCATGTGGATGGGAACAGCAGTTCTGAAAACATTTTTTTGCAGAAGCTTAGTTGTGAAAAGCAATCTGCTAAGCAGTTGTGTGGTTTTGTTTTTTTTATAGTATATTTCCAGTGTCCTCTGGTGCAAAATCTATTTGATAACTGTTTATAGTGACTTCAGAAAATAACAAAGATTTTTAAAAGGAAATTAGTTGCAAGGCATTGTGGCAGAATTCTGACTGGAGATTGCAGCAGGCTGTTGACTCTGAGGGGAGGAAAAAAAAAAGGGTCAGTTTTCTTTTGGGGCTTTATAGCATCACCACAGGTCATAGCTCTGAGTTTGGGTGGGGGGTTTTTGTGTTGTTTTATTCCCTCACTGCACTTCTTTAAGCAATACTAAGTACGTACAAACCTGTTTGTCATGTGGTGTCTTTACATACTGTAAAGACTTTCTTTGAATTGCTTTATGCAATAACCAGATGTATTGCTTATCTATGAGAAGTAATTTATTGCAGTAAGAAGAGCTGTACTGTTGCTGGAACAGCATTTTGGAAACAAGCAGTAGTGGTATATGCTAGAGAATGTATGGCTGCTACATTTGAAGTGTGCAGTGTAGCCTGCCATGTCAGTTAGAGTTCTGCTAGTCTAATTTCAGTTGCGCTCAGGTCTGTGAAAGCACTTTTGCTGCAGAGAGGACATCCCATTTTAGCTTGCATCTCTGATTCTTGGAGAGCTGGTTTGGAGATAAATTACACCTGATAGTTATGTTTCATCTGGCTGTCAGTGAACTAGTTGATCTGATTCTGTATGTGAAATATTAAGGAAGGTGATTAATACAGGAATTAAGATGGGCATGGGATCACCCCAAAGTGTGATAACACAGCAGGGTGGAAAGAGAATAACTGCCTGGAGGAGGGTACTCATAGAGCTCATAGGTGTTAAGACTGATCTTATTTAAAGATGACTGTAAAAAAAAAAAAACAAAAAACAAAAAACCCCACAAAAACAAAACAGAAGTGTGTTAGCAAATATGATGACACATTAGATTCACTGTTATGCAACAAGATAATTTGACTAAACTAATACAAGAGATAATAAAACTAAGTCGAGGAAAGTGTACTGTAGTTCACCCCAGGAATGGGGGAAGAGATGGACGTTTGGAAGTGGTAGGGAGAGAAGACCTGCTTGTTAGCATATTATAGGGTGATTGAACCATGAATGTAACAGTTGCTGGAAAAGACAGATATCACTCCAGTGCATGTTAGGATAGATTTCAAATAGGGAAGTGCTGATGTCACTACACAGGTCACTAGTATGGCTTTGTGTTGCTGTTCTCATCAATCATACATGCCCAGTTAGGTGTGTTTTTCTGAATGGTGTAAAGAAGGAGTATCAGGTTCTCAGAAGTTGGATATTTAAAATTCTGATTGTTTTAACCTATTAAAGCAAAGACTGAATACTGGATAGGCTTGCGTGGTGGGGTTTTTTGTTTTGGTTTTGAACATGCTGGGGAGAGGGACTAACATTACAGAAAGGGAAAACTGCCCTTGTGCTTCATTTAGGTATTAATAAATGGTTTTAAATTGGCCATTTATTAATTGAGAATGAGAAAAAGAGAAATAACTCTGACTTTTGCAGTGATGAGCTGGAACATCTTTTCCTACCACCTAGCTTTCTTTATCTTCTTGATCACCTGAAATAATTAAAATTCTGAGGATTGCTGGACGTGAGAGGTATTTTCCATTAATTCCTGTGGTTACCATAAAGCTATCTCTATCATTGTTTACTTATGAAAAAAAAATGTAAGAATACTACAGCATTAATTGCAAACATATTCTTTTGTCTGTGCAGCCTCAGATAGGTCTGAGAGACTGGTTAGTTTTAGTGACCTAAATAACAGATGGTCTGTGATGTCCTGTTACTTGCAGACTGTTCTGTCATCTAGTCAAAACTTTTCTATATTCATACTCAGAAAAAAAAGAAAAAAGCCAGAACTTCATTGCATGTATTTCTAAAAATCCGTTGATAGAATATTCTTGTATATGTGGTATCAGTGGTAAGTAGAAGCTTGTTAGAAATGCAAGGTAGCCAAGAATGCTGAAAGTCTTCTTTGTAGAAACATTTGTTCTATAACAATTGTCTTGACTTCTTTCCATAGTGGCCAGCAGCATGCAAGACTCTCGCACGCAACTTACACTTCACAGTCTATGGAAAGAAAAATGCTTCTACGAAGGTTTCTGATTCGGTATGTTTGTACTTCTGTGTATCTTAAGTAACAGGTTATATAATACATGTAGTGCTTGAGAGACATGAAACAACCAGATACTTGGCTTTCAGTGTGGAGTGTTGTGTTAAAGTATGTAGTGAGATCGAGTTGCTGAAATGCATTGCTTTTTTTAATGATAGTTTCTACCCAAAAGAGTACGTAATGGATGTAGTATTTGCTGCAAGAGCCTATTAAGAACATTAAACCTATGTTGCTTGTGTATCCATGAAACTTAAGCTTTACCTAGCTTGAAATATTTGTGATCATAAACCGATTTATTTTTCCAGATTTCTACACAATATCCAGTAGTGGACCATGAATTTGATGCAGTTGTTGTGGGTGCAGGGGGAGCCGGTCTGCGGGCTGCATTTGGTTTGTCAGAGGCTGGATTTAATACAGCATGTGTTACAAAGTTGTTTCCCACGAGATCTCATACTGTTGCTGCACAGGTGAGAAATGAGGTAGAAAAAAATGTTTAAAAATGCATGCTGTCAGAAAGCTGATTTGGCTGTGCACATGAAGATCACATTTGAAGGCCCTGCTTCCTTTTATAAATAGTGCATATTTTGTTGAAACTGTTTTGGAAAGCAATGTATGTTTAGATTCTATTCAGTGTTTTTTCACTGCATTCAGTGTAACTTTGCAGTTCATTGTGTTACATGAAACAGGACAAGGTAAGAGCCATTGTGAAACTGATAAATTGCACAGGTTTTTCACAGCCATGTTAAATCTGACTTTAGTGTATTTCTTGTACACAGAGGCATAAATGGTATGTGATTTTTAACAGAAATGAGGAAAACCTACTAAAACTGTACTTCAGTAATTTAATTCCAGGAAAATGGATTTTTATTTTCAGGGAGGGATCAATGCTGCTTTGGGAAACATGGAGGACGATAACTGGAGGTGGCATTTCTATGACACAGTGAAAGGGTCTGATTGGCTGGGTGACCAGGATGCCATACACTACATGACCGAGCAAGCCCCAGCTGCGGTGATAGAGGTGAGACTCACTGGAATTGATGTCAGCTATAAGTATTTATAACACAGACTAGCTTCCAAAGACATCTCCTTACAAGGAACATAGTAAGATAACTTGTTGGATTGTTATGCGCAAGAGTTTCTGATGCTTGTATCTGGATTCAACAGCTGGAAAATTATGGGATGCCGTTCAGCAGAACTGAAGAAGGAAAAATCTATCAGCGTGCGTTTGGTGGACAGAGTCTTCAGTTTGGAAAAGGAGGCCAGGCTCACAGATGCTGTTGTGTTGCAGACAGGACAGGACACTCACTGTTACATACTCTGTATGGCAGGGTAAGCAGCTATGAAGTAAACTTGGTTTGGGTTTTTGTGTTTGGAATTAATGATTTTTTTTTTCTTTTTCCCCCTGGAGTTTGAAAAACTGTGTAGCTATTCGCATATGAATGAAGAATTCAGGGGAATGATAACAATTCCGGATTTCCTTCCTTCTCGAGGCAATGTGGAAGGATGTAGCCTAGGTGATGTTTGTTTATTGTCAGGAGTACGCAGAAATAGAATAAATTGAAAGATCGTAATTATAATGGCTCTTGTGAAGACAACGGATGTCAATTAACGTACACTCTTAGCTTTGTGGTCTGTAGTAGTTCTTCACTGTTAATATGTTTGTGTCTGTTAACTAGATCCAAAGAGAATTTATTTAAACCTTCCCCAGAAAACTTTTTTCAAACATCTGCCACAGCAGTATTGGGGAACTCTGAAAAGAGGGACTTTCTTTCACTCGTCTTCAAACAGGGAGCAGGGAAAGCGAGGAGTAAATACATAAAGGCCTACTGTGCATTTCTGAGCTTGCTGTATGGTAACTAAGTGTGCCAGCTTCTGTGCCTATCAATTATACAAGCCATAATTGAAGAAAGATTTGGTCTTTTTAAAATGGCACTAAACTACTTGACACCTGAAATTAAGTAGCTAGTAGCTATTTTTTTTTTTAAATTTACTTAGCAGCTAGCTAATTGCTCTGCTTCAGGTTCATACTATATATGCTGCTGTAGTACAGATGCTCAGTGCTGCCAAACACTGATCTGATCCTTGAGGGCATGAAAGAACATTTGACTTGCTGCACGCTGCTTCTGCGGACATACTAGGCTCCAAGAGGTGTATTCCACTTCTCTGCAAGAGGTTAAGTAAAACGTGCTCATACATGCATCAAGCATTGCAGCTGACTAAAGTGTTGCCAAATGTAGAGGGAAATAACAAGTCTTGCTGACTAGCTATGACTTCTCAGAATTAAGTGGTAGCTACTTGTTTCTCTTTAAGCTAGAGTAGACTCATTAGCAATTTTTTATAAAAATTTGTGAGGAAACTGGCTTCCCTGAAAGTAGGTGGGGGTGTTTTTTATCCTGATATAGCCCATATACATTGACAGTTTTGAAGAGAGGTTACTGTGGTTTCTGGGTTTTTCTAAAGTTCCCTTTTTTATTTTCCCCCAGTCTCTACGATATGATACAAGCTACTTTGTTGAATATTTTGCCTTGGATCTACTTATGGAAAATGGAGAATGTCGTGGTGTTATTGCCCTTTGCATAGAAGATGGCACTATACATCGTTTTAGAGCAAAGAACACTGTCATTGCCACTGGGTAATAAAATGTTTATGATGAAGGACAGAAACTTGAGAGTGCTACTAGTTGGAAGTCTGTGTGTTTGTACATGTATTTGAATCCACAGTGTAGAGATGACACGTTGGCTTGAAAAACATAACTTCTACCTTCATCTTTTTTTTTTCCCCTTCCTTTGATCAAAAGCAATATAACTGAATTCAGTCACTCCCTCTGAAAGAAGACATCTGTTACTTCTGTGACCAAGTATAAATTTGAGATCTAACTTTGAATTCTAGAACAATGATATAAAGATAAAACGTGTAAGAGCAGCATGTGTGATCCAAATGATCTGAGATTTTTAAAGTGTGCTATTTAAAGCAGACAGTGTTGCAATGCTACCAACGTGTGTATATCTGTAGGGTCCTGAGTTTCCTGTAGGAAATAACTTTTTTCAAAATTTGGGAGAATTTATTACATTAGGATACCAAAATTGTAAGTTTAATTGTTGTAGGATGAAATTATTGAATGCATCTAACTTAACATTACTTGGTTGCAAAAGTTTGTATACCTTTATTAAAATGCTATATGTGTTAGCGATAAACAGCAAAAGCCTGTTATCTGTTTTAGACGCAAAATATTGAGTTTAGTTGCCTGTATAATTTGGCTTTATTAAAGTTGAGGCTGTTTTCATACCTGAGTACTTTGAGGTACATAAAATATATAGATCGATATTTCTTCTGAGAGTTTGTCCTGAAATTGGGGGTATTTGCAGTGCTCAATGACATTGGAAGCTAACATGTTTGGTTTAGGCATAAGAATTCTCTTTTAATACCTAATTTTGGGCAACTAAGTTTTGAAATCTAAGAATATAAAATCAGGACCATATCGAGGATTTAAACCATTGTTATATGGTATTTTTGATAAAACTGCTAGTAATAGTTGAAACGGAGTCTAATGCTATTGGATTGTATTGAGAGAACTTGCGGATGTAACTCTCTCTCTCTCACAAAAAGGCTTCTGATACTAACCTAACTATCCTGCTCTGGAATTGTCATTCTTTTTCTTGGACCTTCTTTCACCAACCTTTTTTCAAATATGGTTGAGCATAACAGGACAATACCAATTTTGATGGAACTTAGTGCATGCAATGGCAAAACTTACGCATTTTGCTTATTAATCCTCTGCTCTATTTTCACTGTTGTGCAAAAAGCATAGTTGAATGCTATGTTCTGGTGATTTATTTTTTTTTTTCTTGGACTGCTAATTCTGTTGACTTTTGTGTCCTGTAGTGGGTACGGCCGCACTTACTTCAGTTGTACATCTGCTCATACTAGTACGGGTGATGGCACTGCTATGGTCACACGAGCTGGTCTTCCTTGCCAGGACTTAGAATTTGTACAGTTTCACCCTACAGGTACAGAATATAAATAATATTTAGTTATTTGTATTATAAATACAAAGTTAGTTTTAATGATTTGAACAGATTTTTTGTTGTTGTTTCAAAATGTGCTCAAGTGAGTTTGCGCTTTTCTGCAGCACTTCATTAGTTGCTTGTGACAGGTGTTCAGACTTGTCTGCAACTGCTGTGGAACATAAATCTTGAAAGTAAGACTTACAATATGAGAGAGGTCTCAGCTGTTCTAATTTAAAGGCCAGTATTAAATATTTTAAGGTGCTGTCTTTACCATACTAACAGGTTTTATGCATTCCAAGGTGAAACCAGTTCACCTCTTGAACTTACATTTCCTCTTGTCTTTAATATTTTAAAGGGCTTGATATTAGATACAAGAGCAACAAGAGATGCAACTGTTAGGGAGTTACATATTAGAATCTTTTGTGTAAGTAAGGTAGTTGAAGTAAAGGTGTATATTTAGGACTGTAGTTTTATAGCACAGGATGAGTATCTAAACTGTGGACAACAATGGTCACAGACTAAAAAGCAAAGATCTGGTTTTTTGGTTGTTGCTAAATAAATGCTCAGTTTTAACTTGTGATAAGTGGTGATTTTGTTAATTGTTCACTTAATTTTACAATGTTATCCTTGTTATATTGTAGAGATCCAATGTTCTTTGGACTTAGCTAAGATTTTTCTAGTAAAGAAGCTTCGCTGCTTGTCTGATAATTCCATAGCTGTTAACATAATTATCAAGTGCATGAGATTGTTAGCATTTTTGTTTTCTATGATGACCAGTGCTGAAGGCTAACGGGTAGGCCTTCCTTCTTTACAGGAAAAGAAGGCTTACTGAGTAGGCTTTCACATTCCACACAATTTCAAGCCGTCCTGTGCTGCCTTAGCACAGGAGAAAGAGGGAACAAAGATGAGCAAACTGGCCTTGAGATAATCAACTTCTGGTTTACTTAAAAATCTTGAACAAAGAAATTACAAAGGTTTTGTGGATCTTCAGCAAAAGTCTCCTTACATAATTGCTGGGTGCAGATCTCTTCTAGTTCTAATAGTTTAGATACCATGGGTGTTCCAAAACAACTTGCCTTCCAGGAAGTGTTTGAAAGGAATAACAATACTTGTTTCTGAGCAGTCTTGGGGGACAGTTACTTGTGGTATGATTAGGGTGGAATAAAATCTACCCTTGTGACTTGTTTGTGTTATTTTAAGACCACCATGTTTATCTAGTCCTGGTTGTCTTGATTATGGAGATGTCAAGAGAATATCTCATTTGATGGTTATTTTCTTTCTTGACAGGTATCTATGGGGCTGGCTGCCTTATAACAGAAGGATGTCGCGGAGAGGGAGGTATACTCATTAACAGTCAAGGTGAAAGATTTATGGAGAGATACGCACCTGTTGCTAAGGATCTGGCTTCCAGGGATGTAGTATCTCGTTCTATGACCATAGAAATCCGTGAAGGAAGGTTAGTTAAATATTGTAACAAAGCTGCAGAATGAATACTTAATCATACTAGACTATATGTGGTATAGTAATTCATTTGATAAACACATGATAATTCATGGGAGTGAGTTTTAATAACTGTTAGCTGAACACTGCAAAAACTTAGTTTGTTAATCCCTAATAACACTAAAAGGGAACACAAAATGTTAGGAGTATCCTGTATGAATTTTGTGTGTCTAGACACAGTTGCTCAAACAAATTTAATATATATGCTCTTACTGCAAACAATGGAAATAATTTGTTGCTGTATTCTCTTGATTAATTATCTTCAATTCTTACGTATTTCTGCAGTGATATAGTGGTTTAAAGTCTTAAATACTATGAATTATTGTGAAAAGAAAGCTGAGAGGTGAAAACTACATGTAAATTCTGCCAGGTTCAACAGTCTTCTTAAATATGATAGATACTCATTTTTGTCAGATAACCTCTGAAAAAATGGAAAATTAAAATTTTTCACAAATGAAACAAATTGTATTAGAAACATTACTGGATTACTGGTGTTTGCAGAATTATTGTTATGTGTTCCAATGTTGACTTGTTTTTTGTTTTGCCTTTTTTTTTTTTTTTGGTAGGGGTTGTGGTCCTGAAAAAGACCATGTGTACTTGCAGTTACACCACTTGCCACCACAGCAGCTAGCAACCCGTCTCCCAGGTATTTCAGAAACAGCTATGATATTTGCTGGAGTTGATGTCACCAAAGAGCCTATTCCTGTTCTGCCTACCGTGCATTATAATATGGGAGGTATTCCTACCAACTACAAAGGACAGGTAACTAACAGATCACTTCTAGGATTTTTTTTTTTTTCCCAGCGTGATAATAGGAAATTATTTTCCAAATATAAAGGCATTAACAATGTTTTTCATAAATGTAAGGATGCTGAATAACACTAGCTTAATGCTATTATAACAATGTCATAGTACTTAAAACACACAATCTAGTTTGGTTTTGTAAATAATTTGAGAGCCGTGTTCCAGCCTATCTGGAGATGGGAGTTCCAAGAAGCATCTAAAATGAAGTTACTGTCGTGTCTGACAACAATTCCCTGTTTATCAAGTTGATGGTAATATATAGTTGAACAGGGATCAAACCAGGGCTCTGTTACAATCTGTAACTCAAGTTAATGTATGTAATTCTCTGTACCTCATGTAATCTCTACACTAAAGCAGATTCCTTCAACTCATAGTAGTGAGAAGTCAGTGTGATGGTGTCATTGAATTTTTCTGTTTCAGTGTATTGTACTTGTTAATTTTTAATGTAAAATTTTGCCTTAGAAATGTGTGTGGATCAGACTTTCCTACTGTGCTTTTCTGACTTGCTGCAGAATTGTGATGAAGAGTACATGGTTCTGTTTCATAAGCATAACTAAGGAAATCTTAGATTTCAGTGCCATGTGTATTTATGTAGTAGTACTACTTACCCTTTAGAACTAAGGATTTAGGGTTGGAGAAGACTTCAGATTGCTGTATTTTGTCTTTACGTGCATATGGCTTTGCAAATAAGGAGGTTTGCACTGTTATAAACTGAGAGTATTAATTGACTGTCTGAAATGATAGGTGATCACACATGTGAATGGTGAGGATAAAGTGGTACCTGGTTTATACGCTTGTGGGGAAGCAGCCTCTGCATCTGTCCATGGTGCAAATCGACTTGGAGCAAACTCACTTCTGGATTTGGTGGTCTTTGGTCGTGCTTGTGCCCTTACTATTGCAGAGACATGCAAGCCTGGTAAGTCTCACAGTTTGTCTCACTCTTTTAGAGATAATTGCCTTCATGATTACATTTCTGCCCAACAAAGAGTTGTTGCTACGTAATTCAAATTCAGAATGCTAAACATAGACTCTTATTTGTTAGAAAAAGAAGAAATTAGTGTTTGTGCTTTTCATAGGTATGCTCTTTGTGATGCAAGTGCTTGTCAGTAACATTTGCTTTGTGAGTTGATCTTAAAACTAGAATTGGGTCAATGCTATTGGCAAAAGCAGTTGAGATTTTTCACAAACTAGTAAACCAGAATACTGAATATGGAGACTGACTTCTCTACACGCTGCACTGCATCTTTATGTCAAAATGTAGTCTGTCTTACACTTGGCACTATTATAGTGGAATTTGCCGCCACCTTGTTGATTTATAAGGGGGACTGCATATGCAAATGATAATACTGAAAATGCAAATGATACTGAAAATCGTACCATCTCACCCCTATATGTGGCTTATCACTACTGAATGTGAAAAAAACCAACCAACAAAATACTGTAAGAGGCAGTTACATTGCCAGAGCAGCTCAAGTCCAGAAGTAATTACATGTTTTATGATCGCTTAATGTCCAAATTAATAAGACTGTCTTTTTCAGTCTGACTGTGCACAAAGTGCACAGAGTAATGGTTCCTGGTGGAATCAGCTTGGATCTAGCAATGCCTGTTGGCTCTGGCTTTGTGCAAACGTTTATTTGGATTGGTCTTGCTGTGGCTCCTTTGAGTTTAAAATTGCAGGAGGGTTTTTATTAGTGTGAATGCAAAGCTACATGAGAGATGAAGTGTGCTGCTAAGATGCTGTGTTTGATTTGTTACCCAATAACAGATGGGTTCCAATATTAGAGGTAAGATGCAGAGCTCACGTGTAACTGCCAATGGTCCCTGGTCCCTTCACAGCCCAAGAGAGGGTGGGAGGTTTGGGTGTGAGGAGACAAGGAAAGTATAGGAGAAAGTGGTAAGGAGCCAGAGCTTACTCCACAGTTGAAGAATTTGCATCAAGTCCTGTTTTTAAGGAATTAACAGCAGAGTTTAGCCAAACCTATAAATTCCCTACTAACTGTCACAGGAAAGCATGTGATTCGTATATTGCACTGAGAACTAGATTTTTGAGTGTAGGGATACTATTGGTGGGAGTTCAGGAAATTTACGATAACCTATACCTCAGAGGCTGAAAACAGATTCTGTTTTAGTCAAATCTGGCTTTTAGTAGTTGCTAGTCTATGAAACTGTGCCAAAACCAGTCACCTACTAAACTTAACTGAATTTTTATTAGGAGAGCCAGTTCCCTCCATTAAACCAAATGCTGGTGAAGAGTCAGTTGCTAATCTTGACAAACTGAGATTTGCGAACGGAACCATAAGAACTTCAGAAGTGCGACTTAACATGCAGAAGGTAAGCCTGGTGAAGGTCTCGAGTATAAGGTGGGAGAAGCTGCAAGCAACAGGGTGTTTGGCCGCTTTGCAAAGTATACTTTGGGATTTGCTTTGCAGAAGGAAAAAGCAGTGTGAGGAAACTGTGTGCAGTAAAGGCTGTATCAGTTTTTGTTAGTTGCTTCTTCCCTTCATGGTTATTCCTTTTGGGTAGTTTACCCACTGTAATTACCCACTGTATAATAGAGTGGGGTTTCCTCTGTTTGGGATGAACAGAAGAATGTGGTGGTTTTTTTTTTTTTTTTTTTTTTTTTTTCTTCAGGTCGCAGACATGTCTGAAGTCAGAACAGCTCTGTATCAAGCTCTGTTGGAACTAATGAAGTTATGTGGGATATGCAGCATATGAAACTGATTTTGTTTTACTATCTTGCAGACAATGCAAAACCATGCTGCTGTATTCCGTACTGGTTCCGTACTCCAAGAAGGCTGTGAAAAACTTAGCCAAATTTATGGTGATCTGGCTCATCTAAAGACATTTGACAGAGGTAATTTGATAGCAAAGAAAATACCCCTTTGCCAGAGTACTCTCTGGGAAAAGTGTTTGGTTTTTTTTTTCTTCTCTAAACCTGCTTATGTGTTTCTTGAAACTTTAGCTAAAGATTTTGACCATTTTGAATCTTTTAAAATACTGTGTAGAGCCCTACTTGCTAAACATGGTAATCAGTAAAGTACTTGATCTTAATGGTCGTTTTCTGGTTGCATACTCTTTGAAAGAAGCAGAGACTGAAATTGGATTCAACTGTATAAGGTACTAACTGCTGTTCTCTCAGAACGTGATGTGAAGCTGTTCAGATACTAATATGAACTTTGTAAGTATCTTTTGAAAAGGCCAGGGAGTTGGAAGAAGGTGGCTAGGCTATTCATAGGCTGAACACTGAGCTTTCATTTTTCAGCAGAGCAGATTGTGCTGCATGCAGATACTGCCATGTCTTGCAGTGTATCTTACGATAACTTGGTTAATTAAGTACAACTGATAATGTACCTTTTGGTCCTATCAATCACATTGTGTATTTCTTTCTGACTACTGCTGTTGGACATGTATCCTAACACTGAAAGTAGATCTGGCTTTCTTGGGCAGCTCTCATTAGGCATCAAGAAGTGTAATGGTAGGTTAGAATGTAGGGATCAAAATTAAGATTCATTCATGTAAAGTGAACTTGGGTCCACCTTGGAGATACTTAAATGAAGAATCGCCTTGTATAAGTAGCAGTTGTGGGTTGTTTTTTTCTCTCTCTGAGGGTGGTAAGAAAGGGAAAGCCCTGTTGTCTGGATCTGTTAGGGATCTACTTAGAGCTACCATGTAGCCAGATTTGAGATCTGAAATGAAGTATGGGGACTGAGTTGTAGGTATGATACAAAGCAAGCAAGAATGTATGGTGTAATTTTCTCTCAGCAGTACACATGCAACAGGGACACCTGGTAGAACTACTGAATTTTTTGAGGATTAATTACATCGTTAGGGTTTAAAATCGTTACGGAGCCTTGCAGGCAATAATGAGTAATTCGGTATTGCAGAGTACTGTGACTGTAGTAGGTAGAGCATTGGCTAGTTCCATCCTAAATATCAGCAGAAGTAAATTGAGAAATTACTTGTTTGTAGAACACCTTCCATAGTATTTTAATGTTTTACTAGGTATTGTGTGGAACACTGACTTGGTGGAGACCCTCGAATTGCAAAACCTGATGCTTTGTGCTCTACAGACCATTTATGGTGCTGAGGCTCGCAAAGAGTCCCGGGGTGCTCATGCCAGGGAGGACTATAAGGTATAAATATTTTCTGTGACCTTGTTATGTGTCCTCGAATGGATTATTTAAAAGTTGTAATTTCTTCAAAGAACAATCTTCAGAGTCTTGCGATAAGATTAGCGTAGTATTTGTTTGGGTTCCCATCTGCTCTGTTTTATCTGTTCTTATTTGTTATGTATAAAATGACCAATACATGCCACACTGGGTAATGATCTTGAGAGAAGACTAGTTCCACGTGTGCATCCAAATGATTAGAGAGGTCTAAACCAGGACTATAATAGTAATAAGGTCATGAATGCATCAACAGGACTTCAAGCAGAATAATTGTTCTACGCAAGGAACATTACCTTAAATACTGAGGCTTAACAAGGGCTTTAAAATTTGACATGGGCAGTGTTAAGATAAAGCTTGCTGGCTATTAGGAGAGACTGTATTACAGTTGTAATTGGAATGCAACTAATCATGTGGTCATAAAGTAATTTGCAGATGCAATTTCTCGTCTATACTAACCTAATTTCGTCTTTAGGTACGGGTAGATGAGTTTGACTATTCTAAGCCACTCCAAGGCCAGCAACGGAAGCCATTTGAAGAGCACTGGAGAAAGCACACGCTTTCATATGTGGATGTCCCATCTGGAAAGGTATGTTGAGCCCTGATGCTTAAGGGTCTTTCTCAGTGTCAACAGATGGCTGCTCTCATAGACAGCTGTTAATATCATGATAATACTGCAATTGATTGTCACTGTCTGAGGTACCTGATACAGTTTAGTGTACTTAGAGCAAAAAAAATTCAACACTTACTCTATTGTTGAACAGTAGGCATGACTGGGAGAAGTTACTGTTGATCTTTGGGAAGTGACTTTGCAATTTGAGCTGGAATTCTTTTTCCTGTTGTATCAGGCAGATTCAAAAGCTTTTTTCTCTTCCTTTTACAGTAAAACCTGTTGTTGGTGTTTAGCATAAAGTTGTTATGGCATTTTAAAGATGGAACTGAAATCTGACCCCATAATAATCTTGAGTGTTGGCTTTGTATCCTATTCTCTGAATCCTTTTTGCTTCCTCTCCCCCAGTTCCAGCTTCTTTGAATCTAGTTTGAGGACAAGTGAGAACACTTCACTTCCCGAATAGCTGCTGAGGATGGAAAGATAGTGACGCAGTTCTGTCTCTTAACTGATCCATTGGGTTCTCCAAGACTTTCCTAGCTTAAAGAACTAGGAACTAGCTATCTTAACCAAAATTTTACTTTGTCCAAAAGGCCTTTTTAAAGTAGTAGTTTTCTGATACCATTTCTGTCCAGGCTTTGATTTTAAGGAATTCAGTCAGTAGTAACTTGGTGGAACTCAAATGTTCCTTGTAGGTTCCTAACTATTGATTTTCTTTGGAAGGAAAAGAATAATGGAGACATTAACTGAGTGACTTCATTGATGTTAAGCTATCCATGTTATTCAGTCATTCCTGTTAGCTAGGCTGTCTTGTTTAGATACAAGAGGTTTGTTTGTCTTAAAGTTCTTTGTTCTATTTTACTTTAGGTTACCTTGAAATACAGACCTGTGATTGACAGAACTTTGAATGAAGAAGACTGCTCAACTGTCCCGCCTGCTATTCGCTCATACTAGTAACTTACATTCAACTTGCAGTCCTCTCCCAGAGGGGCTTAGTGTACATAAGCATAGCACAAGCAAATCAAAATAGTGTTGTCACTATCAATTAATGGGAAATGCTGACTAAAGTTTTCTCCAGCTTGTATTCTGCTGTGGCTTACTGTACAATTATGAAAATGGAATGCAGGACAGTTTATGTTCATTCAGCCATCTGTCAAAACTGACAGGAAAACACACCATGTGTCTAAATAAAGTGATTAGAAGTCTTGTATCTGTTTGAATATGCTGTTATGTATATAATTACAATGCTTTTATTTTGAATATATAGTTATTTCCATATTTTAAGAACAAGAAATGCATTGAAATAGTTTGACAAGATTGAGATGCTGAATTTTATGGGGACTTAAAATTAAGCATCGTAATTGCTGATTGTAAGTAACATGAAAGAAAATGATGTACTAGTAATTACAACTTCTTTTTTCTAAAGCTAAAATTGTAAAAAATGTTATACTGTTGTTTCATTGAAGGAAAGAAGATACTTCTACTCCAGTTACTTCCTCTAAAATATATCATGAACAGAATATAATCTTAATAGCTAATCTCTACTATCTCTGGCACTTCTGAAAACACTTTTGTGATGTCCTGTGTGTATTACCTAGACTGTCTTTTCGCTCAGAGGACCCAAGGGGCAGTTTTGCAGAAGACTTACCTAAATATGAAAGCTTACCAGACTTGAACTTACGTGTGCTTTAGTGCCAAGATGTAACTTGCAAGGCAGCAACAGAGCAGTTTCCAGCTGTGTTTCTGTGAATAACTCCTAGTTTGTAGAAGACTAAAGTGTAGCTACACGGATCACAATTAAATGGAGCATTTCTTATTTTTTGACAATTTTTTTTTCCTCAACTGCTGAATGTTGGCTGTTGGAAAAACTGAATGTTGGAATGATGGTGGTTGGAAAAATTGAATGCACCATATTTCACTCTTGTAGTGTTTTTTTTGTACCTTGCACCAGGGAGTTGAGACTGGACTCAGAGAAATGTAGCGTGTTGAAGTGCGCTACCCTTGCAGGGGTAGGAGGGGAAAATGGAAAGTATCTTGACTTGGGTTTTTTTTTTTTTTTCCCAGAAAGATCCCTGACTATTGTTTAGGGGTGAGGAAGTAGTGTTTCATACATCTTTAAAAATGGTACAATAAAGCAGAATAAGCTAATACCTTTCTACCGTCTGGACATTGCTGTTCCGGTGGCTGCCCGCTACCCTTGGCAGAGGGCGGGGGCTCTACCGTGCCAGCGATGGTGGGGAAACGCCGGCTGCGACCCTGCCGGGCGGGGAGGAGGCCTACGGGGGCGGATAGGGCCGCGCTCGGCCCGCCGCTGCGCAGGCGCCAGCCCCTGGGCCCCGCCGCTGGCTCGCCGGAGCTCGGCTCCCGCCCCGTCCCGCCCATGGCAGCCGATTGGCGCGGCGGAGCTTCCAGGGTGATAGACGCCTTACCACCTTGACGCTTGTCCGGGGCGGGCCCGCTCTCTCCCCTCCCCGCGGCCGGCCCCCAGCGGTGGTCCCCGCCGCCGTCACCATGCACCGTTCACTCCGCGCCTGCCGCCGCCTAGGCTGCTCCGCTGGCCTCTTCGCGCGACAGCCGCCCCCGCGCGCCGCCGCCGCCCGTTGGGGCCCGCCGCCGCGCGCCGCCATGGTGAGCACCCCGGCGGGGGGGGAGGGGGAGCGGGGAAGCGGTGACCTCTAACTGCCACTGCCAGCCGCTGCCGCCGTGGCTCCTCCCCCTGCACCCGCCGGCGCTCGCGACCCTCCGTCGGGCCCCCCCCGCCCCTCTACCGGCCGGACCGGGGACGGGCGAGCGGGCGCGCGCAGCCTGAGGAAAGGGCGGCAGCGGGCACGGGGGATCCAGTCTGGCGTGTTCCCCCGTGGGGAGGGCGCCGGCAGCGGCACCGGGAACGCGTTGCCGCCGTCCCTGGTCAATCTTGTGCGGTCCTTTCTCTCTTCCGCCGGGGAGGCTGTGGCGCTTGTCCCCGCCCGGCGCCGTGCGGCCTGCGGCGGAGTGCGCGGGTAGCGCCGGAGCCTGGCTCAGCCCCCGCTCGGCAGCGCTGGCGTGCCCAGATTCGCAGCTCCGAGGCGGTGGTTTCTGCAGCGCGCAGCTGCCCGGGGGATGGGATTTACGTCGTGAGCACGGCTGTTAGGTGTCTTAGCGTGGCCCTGGAGGGGGAGCGAGGTGAGCGGTGGGCTGGCGTCAGGCCGAGGAGCCAGGAAAGGTGTTACCGCAGGACCTACTTTGACAGAGCTGTGGCATGCAGTAGCTTCTTCCACAGAAATTACAGGCCATTTCTTAAAGCTGTTGTACAACTAAGAAAAAGCTGTATTCTCACAGAAATGAGAGTATCTGGAAAATCTTTGAGGCTGCCTGAAAACTATGGAGCTTTCCGCAGAGAACGGCCAGTGACCTCTAGCAGCCATCCTCCATTAGCATTCAAGTATAATCAGTTGAGTGTCAGGCTGAAACGTGAGTGGAACTTTTTTATTGCATGCAGTTCAACGTTGAAATGAAGATGCTATTTAAATAAGGAACTCTGAATCTCAGTATTAATGGCTAGGTCGTTGAATGGAAACCTTAGTCTCAGGTGCATCTCTGTAATTTCACTCTTTAAAATGAGGAGGTAACTCGAGACTGTCAGAATAATTCCAGCAGAAAGTGAGATTGATGAATTAATAAGTTAATTTTATTAGTTTACTAAAATAGTTAATATATTTAACTAGAACATTATTTCCCAGTCTGTGGTATTTATTATGGTATAGAAAGTGGCATTAAAAACCCCAGCTTCCAAATAAGTGAATAAACTGCGTGGTGAATGAAACATACCTGTATAACAAAACCTGTGTCAGAGCAGACTATGTAACTCATAAGCCATTGGCCTGTCAGGTGGTTCCCTGTTCTTATTTTTCTTTTTGGCATTATCCAAGAAAAACATTATAGATCATGATATTCATTTACTTGCTGAAGACCCAGTATTTATGAAAGGCTGCAGTCTTACATGAAATATATGCCTTTTGATCTTTGCTGGTCAGAAATATGACCTGTCCCATAAATAGAAATTATTAATTGCTTGGGTTTAAATAACAGCAGAAATACCCCTCAGCTAATTTGGAACTCAAGCAGCCCTTGAATTCTTACAGGAAAATTTTGTATGCTCTTGTTTCCAAGAGGACCACCAAAAATGTATCAACAAGTATTTAAATTAAAAACCCCAACACTACTTTTTGATGCTTGCAGAGATTTTTCAGTAGCAAGAGTTGTTTTGGAACACCTTGTGTAGATACAACCAAATGTGCATGTTGTCCTATGGTATGACTATTGTGTTGCTTTAACTTAGAGCTAAATTGCACAAGATGTTTTAAATGAAATTGTGGTCATAATAGTCCTTCTTCAGCTGAACGTTGTAAAACACTTGGTTTTGGTTTCTAAAGAGTAAATTTCAGAATTTTTTACTCAATTGATGTTATAAATGAGAAATGACACTTAAAAATGGAAACATTCTTCATCTCTTAAAGGAGAGCAGTTGAGCACAAATTCCATTTTCTGTTTGCCTTCAAAAATTGGTTTTGGCGTGCTAAAAATGGTGATTCTTTGAATTGAAATATTTATACCCAAAAGTTGCTGCATCCTTAAATCAGAATGTAATTTTCCACAGGAAACATTATTGCAGCAGTTCTGCTATTTGAATATCTGCACTGTGTTATGGTGCAATCAGTTCTGGCTGATGAGTTCCCTGCAACAAGGCAAAAGTACAGTTATGTTTGCCTAACTGTGTAAGCTCTGGACTATAGATTCTTGGGGTTTTGGGAGGAAGAGCACACCTTGTCAGGCCTCTTAAAAAAAAAAAAAATTGTAAAGGTGGGGAATAGTTCTGAGCTGAGACTTGCTGTAGCTGTGATAGAAGCTAAGTGAGCAGAGGAGTTTGCCTTGGCTTGTGGCAGAGTTGCTAGGTCTCCTTTTGGCTTCTCCTGTAGCCCACTGGTGGGGGAGTAAAGGGATGACGTGAGTGTGTTCCTGTTGCACCGTTTTAGGGCAAGTTCCCTGGGGCAGGGAGTGACTACAGAAACCTCTTTAGATATGGGAACTGGGACCTTCAGCTCATAAAGCCACTCAAGAGGGTGAATTCTGTCTAAGGACAGAATTTTTACATAAAAATTCAGACAGTGACTTCTGCAGGCAGGCAGCTACATTAGTCTGAAGGTAATGCTGACTTTAGTTTAGTTACTTTAGTATGTGTGAAAAATACCACTTTGCTTTTTTACCTAATGCTACTCAGCAAATGATACTCAGCATAAAGTACCTTACCCTGTTAACTTCATTGGAGTTTGTGAATGTATGTAACGTGGAATTAGCTAGGGAAATAATTTTTTTTAATAACAGGATTTCGTTGTTAAAAGGTACTTGTACGAGGAGGTACTGATCCTACTTATCTTTGTTTCACCATTGTTGACATTGGAATTATGTAAGTTTGAGGAATCAATTGTGCAACTGCTAGCTTTTTTGTCTAAAAGGTTACAAGTAGTTTAACTTTTTTGTATCATTTGAGCATGGTTACTTTTGGTGGTTGAACCAGTGACGATATCAAGAGCTGGGCTTGGAACTGAATTGGTTCTACTTACCCAGCTCTAGGAAAAGCTTGATATTGTCTGCTTACACAAGGTGTCCAAATATCAAAAGCAGGGATGTCAGATGCATCAATGATATCTGCTGTGGAATATTAATATATGGACATGTACAGTAAGACCCACAAGCATCCCCATTAAACATTTTTGGTAGTAAGATACTAAATAAGTGTTGACTGTGTTCTGTTTCTTGTTAGCATGTAAATTAATGCTAAGTAATTTAAATAGGATAAAGAGGGTTAAAGAACATAGGAATGGTGTATTGGTCCACGCTAAGCTTTGTATTCTTGTGGGGTCAGTGTCTGGGAGAGCATCAGCCAAAACACAAGGTGTGGGAAGTAGGACAGTGATGTGAGAGCTAACCCTTGCTGTTTGTGGGCTGGGCTGCAGTTTCTTCTGGGTCACATGCACTCTGCAAGAGTGCCCTAAGTGAGCGGGGCTGGTGTCTCTGGTATGCGACTGCTGGAGTACCTGATGGCAGAGTGTGTCCATCTGGCTGGGAACACTGCTTAGGACAGTAAAAGGTTGTAACACCCCCCACACACACTACCACCGCCTGCAGCTTGCCATCCACAGTGATGCGGACCTGGACTAGCTGCTGCAGAAAGTCAGTGTTGCTGGAGAGGCTGTTCTGCCCAATACCCATCTGTGCTTCTGTCCAAGAAGACTGAGACCCACCAAGCGAGCAGCAAGTAAAATGGATCAGGAAGAGAGGAACAGTCTGACTTCAGAAAGTGGACACCTAGGGAAGAGTAAGAACTGTGCAAACAGACATGATGTTTTCCTCTGACCTAGGCTTTTCATTTTCATGTCAGAGGATTTCCTGAGTCTGTGGTTTGTCTGTATAATAACCCAGTTTAGATATTTCTTCTGAGTGCTTATCTCGTCTTCCCTGAACTTGTGCAGAGTTCTTGCATCCACAGCATCAGCTGGCAAGGAGTTTTTGTCAGTCTGCTACTTGTCTGCAGGGCTGCTTCACTTCCTTGCTTTGAACCTGACTCCTACTAGCCTGACCTTGTGGATCCTTTTTCTTGTATTGGAAGAGACAGTAAGCAGCTAACACCTATTGCGATTCTACTGATGCTTTTATTGACCTCATTTTTCCTTCAAACCTCAAGTTAGCTCTCTTCTGAATTAAAAAGTCAGTTGTCTTAAGAAAGCTGTTCCCTACCTTTCATCAGCCTTATTGCCTTTCTTTGTACTGTTTCCAGTGATACGCCTTTTGAGATAAAAGAACCAAATCTGCACAAAGACTTCAGAGTGTAGGTGAATCATGATGGCACAGTAATGTTTCTTCTTGTATCCTCTGCTTTTCTTAATAGTTTCTAACATTTGCTTTTCTACTTTCACTGTGCTGCAACACTGACTTGATACTCAGATAGAGCTATCACAAGGATTCACCCCTGAGGGTCACGGTTTGGTCAGAGTCTGGCATTGTACATACACTACCTATGGAACTGAGATTGTTTTACTCTGTGATTAAGAATTAAAAAAGACGTCCTCCCCTTCCTGAAGACTCTGCAAGAAGGTAATCTCCTTGTCTGGGGAAGGATGAACACCTTTCTCACAGAAAATTGGGACTTTGCTAACCAAGGCATGGGGAGAGGAAGATTAAACAGCTCTTGCTTCCTGTCCAGTCCCATAACCTTTGTAGAGCTGCACATGGATGTGATCGCATCATCACAAATGAATGGATTGTTTCAGAAAAAGTAAAAAAACCCCAACTTTTTAGTTGGTATATGTCAGCTAAAATTAGTTACCTCTAGCTGTGTGTGGTGGGTTGACCCTGGCTGGAGGCCAGGTGCCCACCAGAGCCGCTCTCTCACTCCCCTCATTCACCAGACAGGGGAGAAAAAGTATAACGAAATGCTTGTGGGTCGAGATAAGGACAGGGAGAGATCGTTCATTAATTATCATCACGAGCAAAACAGACCGAACTTAGAGAGGGAATTCATCTAATTTATTACCAAGCAAAACAGAGTAGAGGAATGAGAAATAAAATCAAATCTTAAAACACCTCCACCCACCCCTCCCATCTTCCCGGGCTCAACTTCACTCCTGGCTTCAACCTCCGCCCCCCGCAGCAGCACAGGGGGACAGGGAATGGGGGTTACGGTCAGTTCATCTCACAGTGTTTCTGCCGCTTCTTCATCCTCAGGGGGAGGACTCCTCTCATCGTTCCCCTGCTCCAGCATGGAGTCCGTCTCACGGGAGACAGTCCTTCATGAACTGCTCCAGCGTGGTCTCTTCCACGGGGTGCAGACCTTCAGGAGCAAACTGCTCCAGTGTGGGGTCCCCCACGGGGTCACAAGTCCTGCCAGCAAACCTGCTCTGGCGTGGGCTCCTCTCTCCACGGGTCCACAGGTCCTGCTAGGAGCTTGCTCCAGCGTGGGCTTCCCACAGGCCACAGCCTCCTTCAGGTGCCTCCACCTGCTCCGGTGTGGGGTCCTCCACGGGCTGCAGGTGGAATCTCTACACCCCCTCATCCTTCCTCCATGGGCTGCAGGGGACAGCCTGCTTCACCATGGTCTTCAACATGGGCTGCAGGGGGATCTCTGCTCTGGTGCCTGGAGCTCCTCCTGCCCCTCCTTCTGCACTGACCTTGGTGTCTGCAGAGTTTCTTACATCTTCTCACCCCTCTCTCCGGCTGCAAAAGCTCTCTCTAACTGTTTTTTTTCCTTCTTAAATATGTTATCACAGAGGCGCTGATTGGCTTGGCCTTGGCCAGCGGCGGGTCTGTCTTGGAGCTGGCTGGCATTGGCTCTATCAGACACATGGGAAGCTTCTAGCAGTTTCTCACAGAAGCCACCGCTGTAGCCCGCCCCCCCCCAGCTACCAAAACCTTGCCATGCAAACCCAATACACTGTGTTAGATAACAATGCATGTTATGTGTATACATGGTACAGAAACACTGCCTTACATAAGTATTGCACAAAATATTCCTAGATGCAGTTTCTTCATGTTGCACAGCTACTTTGGTTAGGGCAACTGTGTTCCTGGTTTATTAGACTTGGGAAGATAATTAATTGTCAGTAACTTGGTACTGAATTAGTCAGTTGCTCCCTTCTAGTGTTTTTCTTCTGTCCCATGTGCAGTGTGGATTTCAAATAGGGATTGTGTTACATGTATGTTGCCTGGGTGGATACCACCTAAATTCTTACTGTGCTAGTTCCTCCGTTTGGTTTTAACAAAACACCAATTCTGTAAATTGTAAGATATGTTACTAATTCTTTGAAAAGAAGAAACTAAGTCTTTTGTCTGGATGATGTGTTTCATGCAGTGGGCAGCCGAGGTCTTAAGTGTTGCAGTGCTGCCTGTCACCAGTGGGTCTGCGAGGCTGCATGTTAGTAGTTGTGACTTTGTGAGACAGGTGCTCAAACTAGAAAAATGTCTTAACTTTGAAGATATAATTAGAAAAATACCTATGACTAGCTGCATGCCTTTGTTTTGTTTTTTTCCTCTTCTTGCACATTTTTTCTTAACTGTATCTGCTTTCAAAAAGGATGTGCTCTTTACCAGTGTTTGAAATACATTTAATTTTTTTCCTCTCCTTTTCCATAGTCCACTCAAGAGGCTTTTAGGATAGAATATGATACCTTTGGTGAACTGAAGGTCCCAAGTGACAAATACTATGGTGCCCAAACTGTCAGATCTACAATGAATTTCAAGATTGGAGGTGTTTCAGAAAGAATGCCAGTAAGTCGTTTAAAGCTGTGTTCATTTCTTCTCTTTAAGTGTGTTTTGGATGCGAGAGTGAATACCTTCTTAGACTTTTGCTGGGAATATGATTAACTTTGAATTTTAATTAAAGTTAGAAATTCCATGGCAAGATAATTCTGTGGTAGAAATACTTTTTGTTGCATTTAAATAAATTGAATGTTGCTTTTGAGTAATTATTTTATTGTGTTGCTTATTTTTTTTAATAACCAGGATGAATAGAAATCTGTCGTTTTTCTGAAGACAAAAGACTAAATGGAATAATTTGTTTGCTATAGCATTATGTAGTTTTAGTGACGATGTTTACTGTAGCATGAGTTGATATGAAGTTATTTTTTCATGTGTAGCTGTGCATAGAGCATTAGTGTGCACATGCTTTGTCATGCACTGATTTTGCATGTACTGAAACATACATTAGTTTGCCCTCAAAAAGGCTATTTTAGAAATAGAATCAGTCCTCCTTTTCTGTTTGTTTTAATGCATGTAATCTTTTTTGATACACAAAACATAACTGGACTTAGAAAGAATGAGCTGAGTACTGCTTTCTAGACTGTTAATGGGAGCATAGGTCATGTGATCTGATTGCTCTTTGGTTTGGTTGATCATAGAATCATAGAATGGTTTGGGTTGGAAGGGACCTTAAAGGTCATCTAGTTCCAACCCCCCTGCCATGGGCAGGGACACCCTCCACTAGACCAGGTTGCCCAAAGCCCCATCCAGCCTGGCCTTGAACACTTCCAGGGATGGGGCATCCACAGCTTCTCTGGGCAACCTGTTCCAGTGCCTCACCACCCTCACAGTGAAGAATTTCTTCCTAATATCTAATCTAAATCGACCCTCCTTCAGCTTAAACCCATTACCCCTTGTCCTGTCACTCCCTGCCCTTGTAAACAGCCCCTCTCCAGCTTTCTTGTAGGCCCCTTCAGGTACTGGAAGGCTGCTATAAGGTCTCCCCGGAGCCTTCTGCTATCCAAGTCGAACAATCCCAACTCTCTCAGCCTGTCCTCATAGGAGAGATGCTCCAGCCCTCTGATCATCTTCATGGCCCGCTCCTCTGGTCTCAGTCCAACAGGTCGATGTCCTTCTTATTTTGAGGGCCCCAGAGCTGGACGCAGTACTCCAGATGAAGTCTCACAAGAGTGGAGTACAGGGGGAGAATCACCTCCCTTGATGGACTACTGCTGGATTTTTCAGAAGGAGTTTGGTTTAGAACTAGACCTGCACTATGTGTTCCTAAAATGTCCTTTGGGGGAAAAAGAAATGTATTTAAACTTAATCTTGTGTCTCAGGTTCAAGTTATAAGGGCTTTTGGCATCTTGAAGAGAGCAGCTGCTGAAGTAAATCAAGATTATGGTCTTGACCCAAAGATTGCTAATGCTATCGTAAAAGCGGCAAATGAGGTAGGAACAAAATGTTCAAAATACTAGAACTGTAATTGTGTTTTTGTTAAGCTTTTCACAGGAAGTTTGGAGGCCAGTGGATGACCTCTTGCATTTCTCAGATTGTAAGAGGAAGGCATTTATTGTTAGTAAATTTTGTTCTTCATCTTGAGAAATCATTTACTTAATATAATGTTTTACTATTTTTCTTCTTATAGAAATGATACAATGTTCAAATACATTTTGATACTTAAGTTCTAAAAACAATGTAATTTTCTCCCTCTATTAAGATTACTCATTACTTGCATAGTGTCAACACTTCCAGATGAACAGTATAAAAAAAACCTAGGAGGGGAATAGAATCTCAGTTCATTCAGCTAACATGAAGTCTGACATGCCAAGCAACGCTTTTTCATTTTGAAAGTCTCCAATCTGTTAAGCAATTGCATCTTGGTAATGTGAAGACCATCTGCAATCTGAATAGTTTCTCTGTTACTAGTCTACTTCCTCTTCAGACTTAAGCTTACTGGTAAATCTGTGCTTTTTAAGTATCACTTTTCTAGCTAAAAAGGACATGATGTGACACACGGAGGCATCTCCTCTTTCTCAGGATAAATGCCACCCAAGTGCACAGAGTTGTGAATGACCATGGTTTGAGGTATGGTAATACCAGGTGTGTTGCTTTGTGTAAATCAATAGCTATATTTATCTAGAAGCATTGTTTTACAGAGATTTCTTGTTCTGACTAGCTTCAAAATATTTCAGTATTTGCACAAGGCCTTATCCTCTTTCTACCGGCTGTAGCATCATAAGTCCCAAGAGCTTTGGAGAACTCCAGAATATGTCCAGTCTCTTCTTGTGGTTTCTAGAGTTCTCCTAGTTAAGGGTGGTTCAGAAGTTTAGTGGCTATAGGCTACTTAGTTTTGATTCATGAGTTCTGAAAGTTGTTTGAGGCTTCTTTGTTGTGTTTTTTAAAACACCCCTGCGGTGATATCCTTTCTCTTACGTCCAAAATAATTTTCTAATATAACTTAGAAAGAAAGAGATACAGCAAGGAATTATGTTACTCTTGGAAGTGGGAACTTTGCCCCTGCATAAGATGGGAAATATGTAAGATCCTTTCCTGAAAAACATGACTGCGGGAGGAGTGATGTATCCTGATAATCTGGAGATAGTTATCTAGTTGCAAAGTTGTGACAACAGATCCTTTGCTTTGTGTTCTCAAATTTCTGAGGCTAATGTGCATGGGGGTGATACTTCTGAGCACAGATTTTTATACTATCACAAACACCTATTTAGAAAAAAATCTCTAAATGCATATAAGGTTCAACAGGCTCCAAAAAATGTAGATGAAGCAGGAGAGTATTTGTACCTGTGGTTCTGTTTTGATTTGAGATGGTAGTTGTCATAGCCTGTCTACAGAAGATTTAAGTTGGTATAGCCATTTCTGGCTGATTGGGACCTTGTTCCCACAGGTAATCAGCAAGTCAATACATATGAATCTTTTTAAGTCCATGTGATCCTCATACTTGTTTATGTGTGTAACATATTCAGTTACAGTTGATGTAAAGACAGTCACAAGTCCTTTAAAGCCATGTAGGTCCTAGGCAGTATTAGGGAAAGCACACCTTACAGGAAGAAGGTATTTGCTACCAGCAACCATCTACTTGCTCATTTTGTTGATGTGAAATCTAATGTCTACAGGTGTTAAGAGGTCTGGAACTTTCCTGTATGAAATTTATTTCTGGAGAAATTTTAGAGTCCAATTATACAAATACCATGTACTGCATGTGCATGGCAGATGGCCTTTTGCAAAAACACCTCTTCTGGAGGACTATTTCCCATGAGGAATGGACTTCTGAATGCCTCTAATTCAAATTGTTGTATAGTTGTGATCAGTGTTCATGACGAAACCATGCAGCTGTTGAACTTGATTTCTGAGGAGAAAGCAGTGCACCCATGCTGATGGGGAGTTTGTAAACAAATAAGCACTGTCCAAAAACTGACGTTTCTGACACCCAAAGGATGGTCATGACCCAAGAAGACACACAACATTGAATCAGTACCCTGAAGCACCTTACGTGCTCTGATTGAGAAACTAATTAAGATATTTCCTTCACCTGGGAGATCTTACTAACAGAGCAAATAACTGTGGAAGGGAGAACCAGCACATACTACGTCTAGTCCTACCCAGGAAGATTAGAATCGAAATATGTTTAACATTTGGGAAGGAGGGGACGTTTTCAGACATATGAAATCATCTACATTGAAGATACAACCTAAAAGACCTTTTTAAAATATTTTCTTTCTATGACTGGAGAACATGAAATTAAATTACATATTTCTCTGTATTTCAGAATTCAGTATCTTCAAAAAGCTTAGCGAAAGTTTTTTGCCCTTTTAATATCTGGTATTGCATCAAACTCCCTTAGTTATTCTGGTATAAATTCACAACTGTTATATGTAGATTTACAAATATAATAGAGAATGTTATTTGAATTATAGTTATAAAATTCTCAATTTTATGATTTTTTTTTCTTCCAGTAGAACAAATTTTCTCTCTTTTTCCATTATAGGTGGCTGAAGGAAAATTAAATGATCACTTTCCATTGGTAGTGTGGCAGACTGGGTCTGGAACTCAAACCAATATGAATGTCAATGAAGTCATCAGCAATAGAGCCATTGAGATAATGGGGGGCAAACTGGGGAGCAAAAACCCAGTACATCCAAATGATCATGTTAACAAAAGCCAGGTTGTTATACTTGTATTATACTGCTTTTAATGTCAAAAGTTTGTTTTTTAATTGTGAATTTTGAATTCTCTTATATCCACTGTTTAGAATTAGAAGGAAAAAAAAAGAAAAAGAAAGGAACTTTGTGTACAGTTTTGGCAACAATTTTCCAGGTTTTTCAGTTTAAATGAACTTTAAAATGTTGGTCAGTGACAGCATGAGCTTTTGAGATGAAAAATTTTGAACTCATTCATGATAGATGAACTCACACGTGATGTAGTGGGCAGACGTGGCCTGGCGACAACCACTGCTACTGCAAACGGTCTTAAAGTAGTTAAATGTAGATCCAGTTTCTAAAGGTTGCATACTTATAACTGTTACCTCCATAATGCATTACATAAAGCATGTAGAAAGAATAGTAAGATGGCTAAAGTCCTGTAATGGGTAAAGGAAATACCCACTTCATTTTTTTTCCCCAAGGATCATGGTAGACATTTTATTATACTTCACTCTTAATATTTTCTTCAGATTGGCTGAAGTTTAAGGCACTTACTCGGTTGCATCCCTTCCTGATCTTCTGTGCTTATTCAGTGTCCTGGGAACTATGGATTTAAGATTACCAAAGCAACACATAGGTGTTTTAAAGACACTTACAGTTCCTTTAAAATCATCCATCCATTTGTTATCTGTCTCTCTTAACTACTTTAGCAATTCTTTTTTCTTTTCTTTTGTTCCAATGTTGTTGTGAACAGTCTCCTCATGTAGAGTAGTTTCTGTGGGTATAGTTATAAAAAATTGACTTTATCAATAAGATGCTGGACTGGAGTTTAGATTTTATTATTTCTGCAGATTGACTTGTGGAATACTCCTAAATTGCTTACTCTTTCTTTTCGTTTATAAAATAAAAAGAACAAAGCCATACATGTACATCTTACAGCAACAGTGGTGAGAAAAGCTTGCAAATAAATTTCTTGAACTTCCTTCACAGAGTTCAAATGACACTTTCCCCACAGCAATGCATATCGCTGCTGCCCAGGAGGTTAATGAGGTGTTGTTACCTGGATTAAAGAAGCTACAGAATGCACTTGAAGCAAAATCCAAAGAGTTTTCCCAAATCATAAAAATAGGGCGCACTCATACACAAGATGCTGTTCCACTTACGCTTGGACAGGTAAAAAAAAATATGCTCTTTTTTTTTTAATTCTTGTAAATACATTGGAAGAAACAGAGGCAAACTTGGAGGCCTAAATTAAGTTGATAGCTTAAGAGAAATAATAGGAAACTGCCTGAATCTCAGAGTATTTGCATCTTTATTGGAGTTTTCTGGATGCTGTACTCTACTCCATCATAAATTTTCTTAATTTTTTTTCCATGTGTGCTTTACTTCTAACAGTAGTAAGATTTTTAAATCATGTTCCATTACCAAATAACAGATGGTATTTCTATTAGACTGACATCAGAAGGAAGAAGGTAGTTAGTCTGTAATCTGTAAGCTTATATAAATTAAGTTTTGTCAAACACAAAGCTAAGTATTTTGAATGAAAATCTTTATAATACATATGATCGTGTATATGTATGATAGCAAATCTTTATAGTCTTATTGTCAAGAATGGGTTATATTTCATTAATTTGGTAATGAATTAATTTAAACTGAACTGATAAAAATACATGTAAAATTTGTGGGTTTTTTTCCAAGAATGCATAGGTGGGCTTTTTACTAACTAAAAGTAAATGAAAAAAGCCCAGGATCTGTTTGTCTAATTGTACCTTGAGAACATTAATTTAATCTGAGAGCTAATTTACCTTGGATTCAGATTCTGCTAAGTACACAACTGAAATAAAAGGCAAGAGAAAGATGCATTGTGAATACATTTTTATATGTGTAGATTGTTTTTATGTGTAATGGTTCATACTGTGAGAGCAGTCTTCTAATATATGTAAATTTTTCCTTTTAGTGAAAATATGCTAAGATTTAGCATCTGTGTGGAGTTCAGTGCCTTCAAGTTTTTAAAGAAATTAGTCCAATCATGTTAAAAATCTAAATAATTCTACATGCTTATTCTTGGTTGTTGTCTTTGTTCCCTTATTTTGTCCTCCTTTCTTTCAAAGGAATTTAGTGGCTATGTGCAACAAATTAAATATGGTGTGGCTAGGATTGAGTCAACCATGCCAAGAGTGTATCAGCTGGCAGCTGGCGGGACTGCAGTTGGTACAGGATTAAACACAAGAATTGGCTTTGCTGAGAAAGTTGCTGCTAAAGTGTCCGAACTGACAGGTGAGGAATGATATTTCAGAGTTATCAGTAAAGCGGTATATGTAACATACAGTCAAATTCAAACTAAGTCTTTCAGTTTCCATACTTCTCGTAAACTCGAATTATGTTTATATTTTAATAGGAAACTTTGTGTTAATGCCATATGTGATATACCTTATACTTAGGATTTTTCATGCAATGTATTTTTATAATTATACTCAGTGCATTGAAAGTGACTGAGATTACCATGTTTTTCTGAGCAAGGCTTATAGGAGATGGATGTGGTTTCAGGCTTCTATTATTAGCCCACCTATAATGCTTCTGTCTTGATCACTGCTCCTTTGGCTCTCTTAGTCTATAGTGACTTTGCACAAAAAAAAGGGGAAAAAACCCCTCCTACAGCCACTACATTTTTTCATCTGAAGGAGTAAAAGCTGTCTTTTTTTTTTATGCTGTCTTCATAAATCTTAAAACTTAATTTACCGAGCCATTGAGTTTTTTGATCTGTAAACCAGTTCTACTGTGTCACAGTATCAGTTTTTAAAATGCCCCCAAAATGAATGCATATGTCTTTCATTTAAATTTGCTGTAAAACCTGAACCTGCTTATCAACAGTATTTTTGTTTTAATGGATCTATTATTCACTGTCTTGTAGAGGGTCAAGACTTCCTTGCACCCTGCGAGGGAAGAAGTAACTTGTCATAAACAACAGCTGCTGAGAAGCAGTAAAAGGCTTATTTTGGTGCTTGAAGAAGCCATCAGTGGTGTTAGGAAGCTCTTCCATCTTGATGCTTGTTAGGTGTACTGTATGGGCAGGTTGTACGAGTTTAAAACAAGTAGGGCAGACTTTTGAAGTCCCATATGTTCTTATAGGGGAAGTTTATTGGCAAAGGCAAAACGGAAAGTTTGGAATGATCTCTGCAACTGAGAAGGCAGCTATGCAATTCAGAAGCCCGTGCAAATTAGGCGGGATTTGGTGTTTGGCAGGAACTGCAAAACTTAGTAGAACCTCTGCTGTTTCTCTAGCAAACGGTGTTATGCTATTCTTGTTTAAACTGGCAATGTAAGCTCAGACCAATAGCTTTGTGGGGCTGAAGTCCAGCCCACAGTCAGCATCTCTGCACACATCCTTAGTGATGCCCATTACCACTAATTCTGCTGACACTTTTCTTCCAGGGCAAAGCGCTGAAGAAATGTTTTTCCTTGTGGAACTTAGCCTCAAATCTCAGGCATTTAATTAATGTAAACAGAGCTGTTGCTTCCAGTGCCTCTCTGCTCTTACTGTTGGCAGCAGTTTTAGGCATCCTCCTGAGTCTGAATCAGCTTTCACGTGTTCGTCTGGTTTGTTGTTCCCTTCCAGTGCTGATACTTGGATGCGCCTTTTTTTTTAAAGTAGCTAATTCCATTGTGATTACTCTTTATTTATCCTAATGTCTGCTTTGTGCTGCAAAAAACTCTATTTTGATAACTGAGAGAAAGCATCGCAGCAATTGACAATCTAAAGAATCTAACTTGATTTAAAATGGAAGAAATACATAAGTTTGGCCTAACTTGTAACAGATTATTTACATTCACAAAATATTGTGGTGCAAAAGCAATGCTTAGTATGCAACATAGTATGGGAGCTTGAAATTTGTACCTTGGTTGTGGGTAGATGCTCAAATGTCATGTTCTTTGTTTTAATGATTTTTAGTGTGTCTTTTGTATTGAATTTACTCTGTTTAAGAAATATGTTTGTGGGATAGGTCTAGAAAAGGGAGATGATCTTACAGTGCTATTATTTTTTTTTAATTAAGCTAATTATGTGTTTGATTATCTGGTTTATGTCTGCAAGGAAGTGCTTCACAGGTTTAATGTTTCTCCCACCTCCCTGTAGGTTTGCCTTTTGTCACTGCTCCAAATAAGTTTGAAGCTCTTGCGGCTCACGATGCTCTGGTTGAACTCAGTGGAGCTATGAACACAGTGGCATGCAGTCTGATGAAAATAGCTAATGATATTCGTTTTCTGGGTTCTGGACCACGCTCTGGACTAGGAGAACTCATCCTGCCTGAAAATGAACCAGGAAGCAGCATCATGCCAGGTACAGAGAAAACATAAAGAGAAAAATTGCTTGTTTCTTTTGTTTTGGACCACAAACACTTAACAGATATTTACCAAACACCACCTCAAATGTCAGTATGTCCATAATTCAACACTTCTGTTAGTTTTTATCTTTATTTTAACAAAATTTGTGTTTGTAAAAATACTTGCTTGCACAGCTATGTGTTGGCAAGTATGTGGAGGAGAGT
This sequence comes from Grus americana, assembly GCF_028858705.1. Lineage (NCBI taxonomy): Eukaryota > Metazoa > Chordata > Aves > Gruiformes > Gruidae > Grus > Grus americana. The sequence goes on from NC_072853.1 coordinate 70,878,263, forward strand.
AATGTGTAAACATATGACTATTAATACAAGTATACTTCTCAAAACCTGATTTTAGAATTGCAAGATCTCTACAATTTTTATGTAAAGGCTTTTCTGAAACAACTTTTAAATGATCTAATCTATGAATTGTAGCATATCATGATGTAAATTGACTTCTGTCTTTACTTCCTAGCATGATTAGTGTTATGTACTCGCATTTTCCCTTCTGCAATGATCCCATTGTATGGGAGGATAAGAAAGGAAGGAATAATATTAGTATTCATTTCTTGCCTCTCCTAAAAAAGTATGTATATATGAATATTGTACATCCAAAACTATTCTAAGCATGTTCTTCCTGTATGATAAATTAAAAAAGAAACAGGTCATGAGCATATCTGGCTTTAATAAAAGCAGATAATGAATGTTCTTATTAGGATTATTTCTAGAAATGCAGTCAACCATAAAACTTCCTTGTTGGGAGGCCACTCTAATTTGTTTTGTTTTGTTTTTTCCCTGACAAAGTAAAATCAGTAAAAAGTACTGATTTTATTACAAAGTAATTCTAACAAATTATTTTTGAGTTCAGTGAGATTTGGTAGTGATTTACCAGAAATACCTACTTGTACAAGTAAAGATGGGTTATAATCTCTTGACTGTTAAGAACTGTGGTAATTAACAGCTGCTTAGCTCATGCACATTTGATCCAGCTCTCAAAGTCTTGGTAGATTGCTAAAGCAGCCATAGCTGTTTTAAAAATCCAACATGAATTACTGGAATAGTACTGTCAATTTCTTATCATTTATGGAAATTACTTCTTTTCTGTGGTGCACAGATACAGATGAGTAAGACATGTTACCTCCTACAAAACATCTTCTGTGGAATGTGATTTGGTAAATAAGGAAACTACTGGGTTTTGGTTGGTTGGGGGATTTTTTGTGTGGTTTTGGGGTTTTTTGGTTGGTTGGGTTTTTCTTCCTTCTTCGGTAACCTTTTTCTCTCCCTTCCACAACCAGGAAAAGTGAACCCTACCCAGTGTGAAGCTGTAACCATGGTGGCAGCCCAAGTTATGGGAAATCATGTTGCTGTTACTGTAGGAGGTAGCAATGGGCACTTTGAACTAAATGTTTTTAAGCCCATGATGGTAAGTTCATAAAATCTTAAATATCTAGGTCTTCTTAAATAATTGTTTGTACAATCAAATAACTTGTGGGAAAAAACCCTCAGTGAATATTTGGTCAATACAAGCACCGGAGAATCTAATAAATTGTGAGAACAAATTTTATTTTTTTGTATGGTAAGTCCTTGTTATTTTGACAGGGAACTGGCAATCTTTTTTACATGAAACTAACGTATGCAGATAAGCTTTTATCTTAACAATATATGCTTATCATCAGTCTAAGGAAGTAGGGAGAGGAACACAAACTGAGACAAAATTTTGTCTAAAGCCAAAGGGAATTTGGTGGTTTATCTAAAAATGAGGATTTGTTTTTTTTTTCTTTAGTGACTATCTGTTACTAATGTAAGTCATGTAAAATTGTAAATGATTAATGACTGCCTTCTACAGTGTAAGCAGGATACACCATGCTTCTGTATATTTAATTTAAAAAAGTCAAGCTAATTGAGTGTTACATATCACCTTGTACTGAAATTTGGATGTTTTGACACCAAATCATAATTATTATTTTTGTCTTTGAGCTACCTACTTTTTTCTTCTTTTTCTTAAAGCCAAGAAGGAAAAATAAACAGAGAAGAAATTGAGGAAAAGAATATAAATCAAAGCATTAAATCAGAAGATTGTGGAGAACTGCATATAAGATTTTGAAGGAATAGCATAGGGTAGAGTTGATAGTTTAAAAAGACTTGATAGTTTAAGGTGACTTGCAGGAAAGATTCTAATACTAAATAGAAATAAAAGGAAAGTTTTGGAGTTTTTGTTGTCTTGTCAGAAATGAGGCACAAAGGAAGCAGTGTGTCATACGTTATTTTTCTGCACAGCCTACACTGCCTGATAATGCTTTTTTATTATGTTAGAAATGATTGAAAGAAAATTGAAATTTTATAACAAAATCAGTATTTGTCTCTTCCTATACAGTGTCTGCTTAGGGTAATTTTTTTTTTTCTGCTGATGTGAACATATTTCTTGTAAGCATATAGCACCTGGTTTTGAAGAGGAAAACAAGTAAAATTATATTAAACAGCCAAGAGGTGTGTCTCACAGAAGATAAATTTTGATAAACAGACACCTGTCCAAAAAAAAAAAAAAAGAGTGGCATGTTGTGGATTGTCAAAGTAGAGGACTAATGCCAGACATTATTGTACTTTATATTTTTAGGTGTCTTCTCTTGATTGGTATCTGAGGGGGGAAATGACTAGGAATCAAATGCCTTCATGTGGTTTTTACTTGGTTATTTGTGAATTGTTCTAACGATGTCTGTACATACTGTGGTTGTCTTTATGCCAGAGTTGTTCTGCCATTGAACGCTTCTCACAAAGTTCTTCTAAATAGGAGTGGCTGAGCTTACCCTGCTAGAGGAGGAGGGCGTGTTACTCACCGTACTCCTTTTCTACAGTGAGCCCGTTAAAGAAGTGGATATTGCGGGGAGAGCACTGGTTATGAACAGATGCGCTTGATTGTGCAACTATTAATGTCTGAATATAACAGTTGTTTTTTGGGGTTTTTTAGATTAAAAATGTTTTAAACTCTGCAAGACTTCTTGGAGATGTTTGTGTTTCTTTCACTGACAACTGTGTAGTTGGAATCCAAGCCAATACAGACAGGATCAACAAACTAATGAGTGAATCTCTGATGTTGGTAACAGCACTTAACCCGCATATAGGTAGGTTTACGGCTCAGAAACTTCTCAAAACATTATACTGAAATATTTTGAGGCAATGTTATTTTGCACGTATTATTTGTATTGTCACAATGGTTAGGAGACCAAGTCATGGCTCCGGCCACAAATTAATTTACTTTAACATCACTAACTGCTATTGTTGTTGAACAAGATGTGTCCTCCTTGCAGTGGCCATAGCAGTGCATTATAAAATAATTCTGACTAGAGTCAAAAAAAAAAAAAAGAGTTTGGGAGTATTTGTGTACCTGTTGTCCAGATTGGCCTGTTAATAATAATGAAAAGTGAAAGATTACAAAAAGACTTTTTTTTAAAGGAGAAAGTCACATAAAACTTTGATCTAAATGTATTAAGACCAGAATAACAGTAACAGAATTTACCTTCACTTTAAGAAAGGAATTGGCGTAAACATTTGGTGCACAGTTACTGCAAATTGAGTTAAGCAGTAATAGCATTATCTAGGAAATTAATTCTCCAGAGGTCAAGTGTCTCACTCTTTTCTCACCTCTTGCAGTTTCAGAAGATTTGTTAATGGCTAACTTGTTCGTTTTGTTTTGTTACAGGGTATGACAAAGCAGCCAAGATTGCCAAAACGGCACACAAAGAAGGGACAACATTAAAAGAAGCTGCTATAAAGCTGGGATTCCTTACCTCAGACCAGTTTGATCAGTGGGTGAAGCCTAAAGATATGTTAGGTCCTCAGTAACTTCTGTACAAAAAAAAAAAGTGTTCTTAACATAAAAAATAAATAAAAGAAATAATGATATGCTTTTGTTTCACTTCTCGTGCTCACCTTTTTATGGTATTGCTTTTTAACAGATGGACTGATCTTAGGAGGAAGATTCTACGGCTGTAATTTTTTTATTATAGAAATATTTATGTCAATATTGATGTAATTTAAAAGGTATTTTACTAGGAGGCGACAGCAATTTTGGAAAGGTGGTGCAAACCCAGTAGCGTTTAAGCAGTACGTGTTGAGGGAGAAAAGGTCTCCGTGTGCTTACGCCGCCTGGCCCCCGGTGGCCGCTCACAGCCCTCCGTCCTGGAGGGGAGGGCGGAAGTGCGGGGGCGTGTCGTACAAGCGCTTCCGCCTTTGCTGCGGCCCCGCCTTGGGGGCGGTCAGCGGTGGGCTTCCGGGTCGGCAGGGATCGCCGCTGCTGCCGTTGCGGGGACCGGGAGCGAGACAGGCGCCGCCGCCGCCATGAACCGCTTCTTCGGTAAAGCGAAGCCGAAGGCGCCTCCCCCCAGCCTCACCGACTGCATCGGGACGGTGAGTGCCCTCCCCGGGGGGCCTTGCCCGCACCCGGGCCCACGATCCCCGCGAAGGGCTGGGGCCGGCCAGTGCGCTGCCCGGCCCGGCCGGCCCCGCGGGAGGGACAGGGGAGCGGCGGTGTCCCAGCCAGTCCGGACTGTGGGGAGCGCCCGGCCGGGCGAGGCCTTCTGCCCCCGGCTGGCCCAGGGGCCTGGGCCCGGGGCTGAGGGCGCGCCTGGAGCGCCTGCGGGCCGTGCCTCCGGTCGTATAGGTGTGGGTGTAGGGCTTCCTACGTGAGTTACTACGTCCCTGCCCGTACGCGGAAGTGTGCGGGTGCCCGCACCGACCTGGAGGCACGAGAGGGTGTGGGCGTGGGCTGGTTTGGAGGTACAGCCTCTGAGTGTGCGTGTGGATGTACGTGCACGGCGGTGTGCACCTCTGCATAGGTGTGCCTCTGCGTGTGGATACACAGCTGTGTGTGGGCACAGTGTCTGCCTGTGTGCGTGCATATACATACACATGCACTTGAATGTACATAGCTACGTGCCTATGCTTTGGCACCATGTGTTTGTGTATATACGAACATGCATTTTAGTGTGCACCTGTGCATTAACATACATGTACACTGTTGCATACATTTGTATGTATATACACCTGTGCTTATATTTGTTTCCTGTGCATAGGAGCGCATTCTATAAATGGATGCACACAGTGTGCATGTAAGAGCTGGCTCTTCTTATGTCCTCGTGGATATTTTCAGTATTTCTGTCTGAGGACTTCACTGCTCTGATGGCACTAGGACCTGTGGGAAGGCAGGGAGAGGAGCAAGGGAACCAGTACAGAGGTGGGAGGGCAAATCCCACCTTCTGATGAAGATTGTTCCATCTGCTACAGATGAACTTGCTGTAGGGTCGATGGTGAAGATGTATGCGGATGGACAGTTAAGCAATCCCAGACTGAGTAAGAAATGCCGAGGAAATATGTGATAGAATGCTTCACAGCTGCTGTAAGGTTGGCCTGTCTGAAAGGAAGCTTAAGGGAAAGTTTTAAGAAGGCTAATCTTGTCATTTCATAGTTAGTTTTTTTGGCTTTTAAGTTTGTGAAGAAAACTGTGGTATATTTTTACAGCTCCTTCTGTTGTAAAGTAATTTTAAAAGGTGAAAAAAAGAACATAGGCAGCTTGAGTATTTCAGTGGTTAACAAAGTCCAGTGATAGGTCAGTAATGGTTGTGGTATAAATAGAGGTTAACTAAAGCTAACTAAGCATTGTCCCTGGAACCTGACAGCAAAATGTTTCTGTGGATAATCACAATTTTCCTCCCAGAAGAATTATTTTGCTACCCAGTAAAGAGAGTCTCTAAGTTAAATTCCTAATATTTGTCAGTGCTACCTACAAAAACCCATGCACTTAAGTTTGTTGCATGTGCCAGTGCTTGGGGTGGGGAGACAAGTGGTCATAGTTAGCATTTTTCTCAGTATGTTACTTTAACGGTGAAGAATCTATATTGCTTTTAAGTGTTATTAAGACCAAACATAGCTCCAAGTATGTTTAGTTTGAACAGTAAATACAGCATGTGCTCAAAAATCAGGATTAGCTTTCCCATTGTTACCAGTAAATGCTTCAGCGGATGGCTAGAACTCCAAAACCCATCTGAGATACTGTTATTAATACTTACATTTGTCATTTCACTGCTATAAGTAGAACAGGATATCTTTTCCTCACAGCAATGAACTCTGTATTAGCCAGTTAGGTTTTTAAGGGCTGATTTTGACAGTTCCAAGTTAATGTGCATTTTCTAATGTTGAGACAAATCATAACAAAACTGGCCAGATTTAGATATGCCAGCAGGCTGTTTTCCACTAGGACCTCATTCAATCCCAGTGGATTTTTGGGGTGCATAGAAGTGTAATTTAAACAGCTGCTTTGACTGGCAACACCAGGAATTTAGGATTTTTTCCCAAAAAGGTGATTATCACCATCACGTACCAGGAGCTACATGCAGTTTTGATCCTCTTCTAGTTGTTTGTAATTACGTTCTCTGAAAATGTGGCTAAATAAGACGGCAGGTTAACTGAAAAGCAAGGTTTTGGGTTTATTTTACATATGTGGTGACTTGGCAACCAATGATGAGTTACAGGGTGGTTTTTAAGATAAGAAAGCAAGAGCCTGTGTTGGTCAGCTGTTGAGAGACGAAGGGCTGACTCCAAGCATAGCTTTTTGGTGTGAGGAAGTCTATAAACCGCTGTTATTGTTACTGGGCTCCATGTCAGCTTTTTGCCCCGCTTTGATGTCTTTCTGTGGATGCAACTAAAAATTTACAACAGTTCTGTATACTGGTAATTGCATTGAGAAACATACTTCCTTTTACAAGTTCCAAGTTTATGTGCCAAATTACATGAAATAACCTATCTGATCTGTGAAAGACTTGCTGTGTTTTCAGGTCATTTTCACAATAGTGAGGGTCCTGTTAAGTGATTAGAGATATTGTTAGATATTTTTTTCTTAAATTGCATGTAAATTATTATTCGAGTTGTGTGAGATATTAAAAAAAACTTGCACTGTTTCTTTAGCGTGTTAAATTCAAGTGTGGAGACTCGAGTAATACCACTTCTGTGTTGTTTTCAGTCTTAGACACATTTCATTGTACCTTTTGAAAGAGTGAAATTGCTCTGTAAAATCTCTTACCATGTTACTGTAATGGTAATTAGCCATGAAATGGCAGTTAGGAATGACTGTATTTGGCGAGCTATGATTAACGTTCATAGTTACCATTTGTTAAAGATGTAGACAACTCTCAGGCACTAATTATGCCAATGTTTTGGATGTTCTTTCCTGTGTATTCAGAAGTAGTATGACTGAACCCAGTAAGATCAGCACACAATGTGCTTTTTTTCTGGGGTAAGAGAACAAGCCTCACCTTAAGATATCTAATCAATTCAAGATTTTTGCATTTAAAGAACTGTTTCTGTGGGATCACTAATCTGAAGTGTTTACTGAAGCCCAGGAAACACTTCTCCCTACTTTTCTTCCATGGCTGGTTGCTACCAAGTTTGTTGGCTGGCTGTGTGATGCCCTCCCATCTCCTCACTTACTCCCCATCAGTATGTTCCCCCTCTCCCTTGCAGTTTCTGCTCGCTCTCTTGCCGTGCTTGCCTCTACCTTGCACTAAGTGGCAGATTTATTTTTTTTTTTTATCCTTGTTGGCTGAGCAGTCAGATGACTAAAGCTGTCATGAGGCTGGTAGGAGGAAGGATGCATCAGAACTGTGGCATTGGTATTGTTTTTTACTTTTCCTTCTTGGAAAAAACACTCCAAATTTGTTTTTTCAGAGTAGTAAGCAGGAAACATAGGCATGAAAGGCTAATAGTTGTGACAACAATGTTAACATTCAGTCTTATATGTGATGTTGGGGTTTTTTGTTTAGGTTTTTTTTTTTTTAATTGAAATAAGCTGCGATTTTGCTTATATAGGGATTTGGAATACCACAAGCACTTTCTTCACTTTCTTTTGTTTAGACTGGGGCCCTTCTACAGCAATGAAACATACGTTGGTATGCCTTATTTGTGAATAATAGAAAGCAGCTCTTCCAGTCCTAATACATAGTCTAGTTTTCTTTTGGATAATTTATATCCTATCTCTCCTCTTCTGTCCATTCTCATTTTTAAAAGTTGAGGTCCTGTGTAATGTGTGTGTGATATTTTTATGTAGTTAATTGATATAGGAGGGTCTGTCTCCATTCCCTGCTGGTACTGCCTAAAAGAATCATTATATAAGTAAACCAAATAACAGTTTTTCCCCTGTGAAGGAGGCTGACCTCAAAGATGCATTTAGCTGATGAAGATCTTGAGGAGGTGCTACACTTTGAACCTACGAGAGTTTTAAAATCACAAATATCTCTTTTTCTTGCTATTAGTAAAATGCTTGGCATAATAGAAAGCTTAATACAATTTTTTCAATGCCAGCTGTGCCCAAGCACTTCAATGTCTTGTGCGGAGTGTTCCTATCAAATGTGCTGCTTGGAATGCCTCTGGCAAATGCATGTTGCTGTCATAGAGCAGAGATTTAAAAGGATCGAGACACCGAAATTAAAATCTGTATAATTGTACATGTTTAGCCACACCGTTAGCAAGTCAGGATTGTAAATTTGCACTGATTGGTCTTACGCTATGATTGGAATGTCATTATATTGTAATCCCTAGAGAGGCTCCTTGGAATGGGAAGTTAATAAGCTTTATTTTGTTGTTGCCAGAGAAATGCTGTGATAGTCGGTTCATGTTAAGGAAGCTTTCTTTGTTTTTTTTATGAATTTGTGTATACTGTTAGAATGATCTATGCCCATGCTTGGTTACGTAATTATCTTTAACTCTCTTTATGCAGTAGGGTTAAGTATTCCCATAATGACAGCTCTGTGATAGGCTTTGTACCAGGGCTGCTAGGATTGACTGCTGGAGCTCTCTTACGGAGTTATGCAGCTACTACTGGGATTTGGAGTGAAAGCACAGTCAGAATTCTGAGTAGCTACCAGGTGGAACTGCTGTGTCCTGACTCCCTTTGCAGGAAGTGATGGGAAAAGTGTCTCTGACAAAGAAATTAGGCAGCTTTGAAAAAATGGTGGTTAAGTCTGGGCTTCTTAAATGTAACCAGTAACTCAGATATCATTCTGGAGGATTAATGTTCTCTGCCCACCAGAAGTAAACCTCCTTGTCCCTTCCAGGGACATTCCTGTCCCTTTTGCATTGCTCCTTTATTTGCCGGCGTGGTACACCTATGTTTTTCAGTTCCAGTTTAGTCCCTCGTACTGTATGTTACCCAAAATTCATGAATAGAGATCGTGACTTGAGTGTGTGTGCGAGGAAGCATCTCAAAATGATGAGAATGTGTTACAATGGCAGAGCTTCCTGCAACCTCAGAATGTTTCTTGTGCTCCTTGTAGAAAATGTTTCACTTGATTCTGGTTTTGGATTCTCTACAAACTTTAAGCAGTTTATAAAACATAGCGAGTGAAGAAACAATTCAGTTAGAAGCATAATAAAACTGAGGCTGTTCTTTTTATTGTCTGGTACTTGAATAATACGTAATGGTTTTTTATTTGTTTTTCTCATCATGTATTAAAGGTGGATAGCAGAGCTGAGTCAATTGACAAGAAAATCGCTAGGCTTGATGCAGAACTAGTGAAGTATAAGGATCAAATGAAGAAGATGAGAGAGGGGCCTGCAAAGGTAAAAATCTTCTGTGGGATTTAAGCACGAGAGGATGTGACTCACACTTCTTGTCCTGTAGTGGGGTGATGTAGCCAGTTCATCAGGTTCTTAGAATTGCCTCTTGCCCTGCTGATGGGATGTAAGATCCTTCAGGATTATTTTAATTCTGAAGCATCTCTTAGACATGCATTTTTAAACAGTGTTTTCATTGAATGTGACTACTGTTAAAGTCTTTGCATTAGTAACCGAGGAATCTTTTGGAGAACTTAAATGTGATGCGTTAGATTTAAGCAGTATAATCCAGAGTAAAGTCATTACATTTTCCTAATGTAATAATATTGTGTCTTTCAGAATACAGTAAAGCAGAAAGCATTGAGGGTGTTGAAGCAGAAGCGAATGTAAGTTTAAACCTTTATCAGTTTGGGATTAATGAAATCCTGTTTTCTTTAAGGGGGTTGGCACACTTCCATTTCTCTTTCCAGTACTCTTGCTTTTGAGCATTCTTAAAGTTAAAATGCTGAACAAGCTAGCCAGCCTTTCAGAAGCATCTCCTTACAAATTGTGCATCAGCATGCTTGTACCTTATTTGTATGTGAGTATATAAATTTGGATTGGGACAGCAGACCTAAATCTGCTCATCACTAAAGCTATGCTTGGCTCCTGAACTTTCTGAGAAAGAACGTGCCTCATTTTATATCATTAATTGGTTACTATAAATTGTGTACTTTGTGATGATCTTATGGTTTAGTGGAAGTGTACCTGTTCTCTGTGGGCACCCTTTAGGACTTGAACACAGGTAGTGCAGGTAATTGTATCTATGCAAAAAACCAGAATGGATATGATAGGTGATCCTGTGGTCCAGTCTAGCCTAGTGTACTGTCTTCAAAAGTGGCCAGCAACAAATACAAAGGGAAGAATGTCAGAACACAGCATGTGTTCAGGGGTACTTCACCGGAATATCTTGCAGTCCCTGAACTGCACATCTCTTAGGTGCTATCTGAGCCAAAGCTATATCATGGTATCCCTCAGTCATCTCTTCTATCTTGTTAAACAGTCATATATTCATTCCTTGTCCAGAAGCTGTTTTGTGTTTGGATCATCCTTGTCTTGCAGACTTCCTGCCTTGGATGTTTGAAGAAGGAATTAGTGTTAATTTTTATGCTTTCGTTTTTTATGTTCAACCTGACATATTTTACATTCTTGATTGGATACATGTTTAGCTTTGAGAAGGACGATTTCTTGATTTTTAAAGTCGTCTTTTTCTTTTTGGTTAGCTATAAGTTTCCTTTTTCTACTCTGTCACCTTCTCTCCCTGCTCTGCAAAGCTCCAGCGCGGAGCCATTGTGGTTTGGATAACCTGTATCTCTTGCATTCTGCTTACAGTGTTTGTAAGCAATGGCATGCATCTCTAGCTTATGGTGATAAAAACCTTTGCTATATCTTTACCTATACAAATATGGTATTGCTGTCAGTTAAAACAGAAGCTTAGTTCAGGAGTAGTTTTGTCAACTTTAATGCATAGAAATCCATAATGGCCAGATTTTTATGAAGCTTTTTATTCTGATGTGATTGTTCATAAGAAATTAAAAAAAATAAATCTGTTCCTATCTTCAGACTACTGCTACTGTTTTGGGTGGGGTTTTTTCCCCTCTATTTTTTAAAAAAATTAAGATTTTTTTTTTTTGGTGGCAATAAATAGTGGTGTGTTAAAGCCATTATTTGCATTGTTTTTAACAGGTATGAACAGCAGCGGGATAATCTATCACAGCAGTCTTTTAATATGGAACAAGCTAATTACACTATTCAGGCACTGAAGGATACAAAGACAACGGTACCAGTATATTAATCTCACATTTGTTTAATTTGTGTATGCTACATCAGATACAAGCGTGTTGTTTGACTCTATTCTAGGTTGATGCAATGAAACTGGGGGTGAAAGAAATGAAGAAAGCTTACAAGCAAGTCAAAATTGATCAAATTGAGGTGAGCTTCTATTGTTTAAATTATTTAAGAACAGAAACAATGTAGTGAAATAGTGATGAGTGGACTATGTAACTTAAAAGTTAGCTGACGGTTCTAGTTCACATGAGTTTGCCTCCATTTTTATGGGGAGGACCACCATCATAATTCCTTCCTGATTTCTCTGGTATTGCACAATTGGTTGTTGGCTGCCTTCTGATGATTTTTGTTTCCTTGCTGGGATAATCTTCAATCTCTCCCTTCCTTTCCTCAGCCCTTCAGCATAAATGTTGGTGAAAGTTCTGCTATGGCTTTTTTGTCATCCTTTTCCCCTGTTGCTACTCTTACATGCAGATTGGTCCTTTGCTTCCCTAGTTCATAGTAGTGCCAGATCGAAGGAAAAAAAACCCAACAAACAACCCCATGAAACCAAAAAAGCCCCAAACAAACAATTTCAAGAGGCCCCATCTTCAGAAAATGCAGTTTAAAAACATAAGATCTTTAAATATAATTTAAAGTATGCTGCACATAAATGCTTATCAAATGGCAGTGCTGAATTCCTTTAAGTTCTCTTTCCTATGCTGTTTTTATATATGGCCTGCATTGTAAACCTTTAGGCAAGTATTGTCTCCTTACCTGTACCCAAGTACAGTGCCAATAGGCATGCTAAAGTATCTTCTAAATTTTGCTGTGGCTCAACTCAAGCCAGTGCTTATTCTGCAGACAGTAGATTTAATTGCTCTAAATTTCCTGCTCTCCTACTTTTCAAGATAATGCTGAACTGTAGGTAATTTATTAGAGGCTTTCAATTTACCCTGAAGAATAGTTAAAAACAAGAGAGTTCTGCAGAGGTGTTGTTTCAAGGTTCCTCTTTTTCTACCTCATACATTTATTATAATTTTAATAGGAGTTAAGGCCACACTATACTACTGAATGCACGTGTCTCGACTTGTATTAATGCTGCTTCAAAAAATCATTTATGCATTAAAAAAATCTGAGTGCCTTGTATGTTGGATTTAGTAAACTTGATTAAGCTCTGGTAAATTTAACTGAAACTATTAAATATGGACCAGTGAAAATTGTTTCTTGCTCCAGGACATACAAGATCAGTTAGAAGATATGATGGAAGAAGCCAATGAAGTCCAGGAAGCACTGAGTCGTAGCTATGGAACACCAGAGATTGATGAAGATGACTTGGAAGCAGGTTAGGAAGGTGGAGGATGATTTTTACATTACTGAATGTAAAAATCATCATGCAGTCATACAGTGATTTTTAATTTCATTAGTCAAATACTTTAAGTGTGTTTAAAAAAAAATTATTCACTTTTTTAAACGTAAAAGCTTCATTTCCTTTGAGTTGTAACAAGAGCATGAGACAAATGTGAGAGATACACTAATAGAATGCTACAGTGAAGGAAAGATGGTTCTCTCTATTTTGTGTGTGTGTGTATTCCTGACTGATGACTAAGTAATGCTAAATGAGTATGAATGTAAGCATTCAGTATGAATCCTGTTTCTCTGTAAAATCAACTTTACTTTTGCAAAAGGAATTCCTTGTATAATTTTTCAACCAACATAATTTCAGAACTGGATGCACTAGGTGATGAGCTTTTAGCTGATGAAGACAATTCCTACTTAGATGAAGCCGCAAATGCTCCAGCAATCCCAGAGGTCACTCCTACTGACACGAAAAACAAAGTGAGTCCTTTCCTCTTTAAAAGCAAAATAGGTGTATTTTCTTTGGTTTGGATTACTCACATTTGTGTTGGTTGCTTGATATTTGGAATCAATACTTTGAACAAAAAAGTGTGCTTAATGTTGTATGTATTTTGGATGCTATATATGAGAGAATACAGTGTACTGAATGCTCTTTGTTACATTTTAAAGACCTAAAATGGCATTTTCTAACTTGTATCTAACATTGTCAGACTGCAAGTAGAATTCAAGTGTACCATTATAGCTCCTAGTATAGTTATTCTTAAAAACATAAGAAAGTCTTCTGAATGCCTACTTTTGGGGCCTCATAGAGGGGAAGAACACTGATGTTCTTATTTTGATCCCAGCTGTCACAGAGTGACAATTACAGATATATCACTTTACAGAAATTGTAAGGAAACTTCTGTGAAATGTTCTGGTTGGTGGAGAGTTGCTAACTTGTTGCTTCTTTCTTACAGGATGGTGTATTGGTGGATGAATTTGGATTGCCAAAGATCCCTGCAACCTAAATGTTTCAAAAGCACAACGGATACAATGAACTATACTTTACAAATCAAACTAAGAAAAATTTTTTTTTTAAATCCTGGAGAACTTGTTCTTCCAGTGTAACCTTAATATCACTACATCCTAGAATGCAATATGAATGGCTGGTGGTGTTCTTTCTTTGAAGAAAGTTGTTCTACTACTGACTTTTCTATTAATGGAAAATTCGGCACAATTCCCTTCAGTGGAAGCAGTCAGTCTAATAGGTTTTGATTTCTGTGTCTTATGGACAAAGTAATACGTAAAGACTAGTGGTGGCTGTTGATAGCTGAGGCTTATTTTTGACTTTGTATTATGTTTCTCTTTCTTGAAACTAAGACTGTATGTTGCTGCTTACTCTCTGTAAAATAGCTCCCCTATTGCTATGCTTATTTGATAAAAGAATTGAAAGCAATTTTTCAACTACTGCAGTCTTGAGACTTTTATGCTATTGTAATCTTCCTGAAGCTGTAATAAATTAGGGTTATCGTTAACTTTATGTATTCTATGGAGACATAAAATCATGTAGATTAGCTGATCCTTTTGTGTGGTGTTTCTGGTAATTAATTTGGTCTTAACCTGTCCCCTGTTCTTATCAGCGTCGTGTGCTGCTTGAGCACAGTCTCTGCCAGAGATGAAGTCTGGTTCTGATCCCAAAAGCAGCTGGCGCTAGCTGGTGCGGTGTCGCGTTCAGAGCAGGCTTTGGCCGCGTCTTTCCTCCTGTCAGGAGTTACTTGGAGCAGCAATGAAAGCCAATAGGAAAAACGGCAATCAAAGGAAGAACCGTTGGCTTTAATTCGCAGCCGCCGCGGCTGGGCTCCGGTACCGTAGAGCAGTTTACGGGCCTGGAGGTAGAGGGTGACTGAGCGGAGAAGGCGCTGGTAACGCCACGGTGCGGTGTGCAGGCAGCGCTGCCGGGCGGTAACGGCTGCCCCTCCTCCCTGCCCGCGCTCCTGGAACTGAAACGCGGAATTGTTTCCTCTCTGCAATTACAAACCGAACGGCTGGCGCTCTCATCCTGTAAGTGACGCCCGTAAACTACAGGGCTGTTGGAGCGCCTCCCCCTCTGCCTGATGACGTCACGTCCCCCGGTGGAGCCGAGCTCCTCCGGAGTAGGGGGCAGGGCTTGGGGCGGAAGTGACGCGCTACCGGCGCGCCTCGGGAGGCGCCCGTAGAACGGTTTCCTTGTGGCGGGGGTGAGATGGCGGCGCCCGGAGCTCCAGTTACCATCACCGTCACTTACAGTAAGAACCGCCGGAGGGCGGGCGGGCGGGCGGGGGTGTGCGTGGGTTCCATGTCCAGCTGCCGCCGAGCCGAGCGGCGTCTCTCCCGGTGCCTCGGTCCCCACCGGGCCCGTGCGGGATGGGCCCCGGCTTCGGGGGGCTCCTCCCGGCCCCGGGGCCGCCCTTCCCTAACGCTCCCCGCGAACCTCGCCTCGGCCGTTAACGGTAGCCCGGCCGTGCGGGGCGCGCCTGTGTCTGCCCCTGCCGCCAGGGGTAAGCGGAAAACGCGCGGGCCGCGGCGCTGGAAGGCGGCCCGAAGCGGTGGGGGTGTGACTGCCTTGGGCGCCCGAGCGCCCGCAGCTGCAGCTCCGCAAAGCCTCGAGGAGACGGAAGATGCTGGAGCTGCCGCTGCCGGGCAGCGACCCGCGGCCTCGCTGGGCCAGCGGCCGGGCCTGCTTCGGCCTCGGGGGGCACGGCTTACCCTCCGGTTAGCCTGGCCTCTGTGCCAGCCGCTGCCGTAAGGTTTTGCTCCTTCTTTGCTTCTCTGCTGTCTTCCCGCTGTCTCTTTTAAGGTGATCGAACAGAAGGGGGGGAACAAATGGCCTATTCCATGTCAACAACATAATCAAACTTGACGTGCAAGGGTAGATCTACTGTAAGGACAATGGTGGGAACAGGTGGCAAGGCTGTCCTTGCCAGAGAGCATAGAACAGAGATCACTTTTTTTGGTAGCAATCTTCATTTAGGATGAAATAAATCACTGAAGTCAGCACTATACGTTAAAAGCAGGTGGTACCCGACGGGCTGTCATCTTCTTTGTTGAATGAGTTTGAATGTTGGAGGTTAGTGAGGCGTGAGATTGCAGCAGAAAGTGGTGGTTTCTTCACTATGACAGTTGGGTGCTGACCTGATGAAATTGGTTACTCAAAGGACAGCTGACAGGACTGAGGCTTTTTTCCCTTGGGAAGAGAAATGAGAGGAGGAAGGGAAGATATGGTTAAGTCTGCAAATAAATATAAAAAGTTACTGCAAAGGAGTAAGAATAGCTTGGACGGCACAGTTTTTAAAAATAAGATGGGAAATACCATGGTTAAAATTTAATGAAGTGGATCTAGGTGAGGCAGTAGGAGGAATGAGAAGGATAGTAGGGTATTAAGTCAGCCAGGTTATTCATCATCTGATTTTTGTTAACAAAACGTGATTTTTTTTTATGGATTATTTTTTAGTTAATGAAAAATAAAGTCCTCTCCTGTTCCTTTTGCACTGTGTTGGTGATATTCTTTCCACCTTTAGAGCTTATTGTTTATTTCTGCTTGCTCATTCATGTTTTCAAAGTCTTACTGTTGTATTTGATACATTATTTTGTGAAAATGTTTCCTTTATTGCCTGGCAGTTTTATCTAAGAGTCTTTGATGAGGAACTTTGTGGAATACTCTGAATCTTCATGATTCATGTGCTCAGTGATGTCTTCAGAGAGCTCCATTTGATCTGAGGGATTTTCATTTGCAAAGATAACAATGACAGTGTTAACGTGTTTATAATTCCAACATCCTGCTGTTTGCCAGCAGTCATCTTATTGGAGAATGTTTTTATCTTTCCAGTTGGTTTCTTATCTGGTAATTACTTTGTCATTAATAAATAGCAAATAGAAGGCATCTGTCATCTTGGACTTCAGCTGTCTGATTTATACCTGTTGCTGTCAGATGCTGGATTACTTCTTAGCACAAATGTTTTTAATAAAGTTTTGCATGCATGAGCGAAAGTGAGGAAAGATGGAAATAAGGGTGAAGAAAGAATGATAGTAGACCCACATCTATCACTTGACAATCTCCAAGGAATTGAATTGACCTGTTATTTAAATGTATTGAGGTGTTTTTTAAAAAAAGATTTTGGAATTCTGCACTAGTGGTTACTTTAAATTAGTGTTGTCATTTGCTGAAGAAAACTGATAAGCTACGATACCGGTTCTAACCCATGAGGTGTTTTTTGGTGTGATTTCACTTTGCTGTGAATTTACAGTGAAATTTTTGTTACAGTCTGCCCATAAGCGGTACTCATTATTTGCTATTAAAACTGTTTCTATTGCTCGGCAAACTTCAACTGTTCTCTTCCCCATTTGCTCTTTGGTTGTTTGGTTTTTTTTCTCTCAACTGCTGACAGGCATAGCCCTTGCACAGAGCAATTGTATATATTAAAACAACCTTTTGAAATATATTGAGGTTAGGACCACAAATTTTTTTTCTTTTTTTTTTCCTAAAACAAATTGGGAAGGTCTGTTTATGGAAAATGCTTGGGTGAGGGTTTGTATAATGTGATTTTGAGTTTAAACCAATTTTGGAATTAAGAAATATTGTTGGAGCTTGCAAGTTTTTGAGGCCACAGTGTCACTTGTCATGTGACTCTGGGAGGCTGGAACATTTTAAAATTGATGTTTCTAGCACTCTTCCTTGTGAAAGATATGTGCACTTCAAATTAATGGCATGACAATAGTCTTGTTTATGGTATTTGTTAAGGAGTTCTCTCTTCCTGCAAAGTGGAAAAAAAAAAATGCCTGTCTTGATTTTCCTTGCAGCCAATGGTGGCTGATTCATGTGGGTGCTTTTAAATTGTCAGACTAAGTGTGTGGGAGCAGAGAAGTATGGAAAGGGGTCTATTGCAAAGCAGAGTTTAATAGACATACTCCTTTTTTTCTAAGAACTTCTTGCTGTTTGCATGCAAGTAATATTAGAGAGTCTGAATAGGATGCTCCATAAGTGGAAGGTGATATATATAGGCTGAGACTTCTCAAAGTGGTTAAGGCTGCATATCAGCAGTTTTATGGGGAGAAATAATTTTTGAACTGTGAGAATTCTCTCAAGTGGCTGATAGAGGGGAGACAGGATGGACATTGTTCACTTGCTTCTCATGTGTGAGGAGCAGGGAGCAAAGGAAGTGATAAATTGTCTCAGATTCCCCAAGACTCATGCCAATAACAGTTCCTACAAGTAGGAAATGGAACCCATCATGAAGGTGTGCGATTTCATGCTTTAGCTTGTGGGATGTCTGGGCACGATCTGCACTCTTAAAAAGAGGTGGGCAATAATATTTATCAGGAGCATTATACCAGTAGAATACTCCTGATCCAACTCTTCAGGTTATTAGAATGTAAACAAAATTTTCAGCTGAGGTAAGTCACTCCAAGAGGAAGGAAATGGAATAGAATCCTTTGATTGAAAATTGTGATTCTATGTGAGAATCAGTGATTTGAGAACATTCTGCATTGATGGAAATAAGTATTAGACATGGATTCCCTGTAATATTTTCTAGGTAACAATAAATATTACTGTTTCTCTGCTTTTTGTTAGGTAATGAAAAACACAGTATTCAGGTTGCTTCTCAGCAAGAAGATGGTGAACCTACACTGCAAGACATGGCTGTACTTATTGAACAAGTCACTGGAGTTCCAGTTCCTTTTCAGAAGTTGATATATAAAGGTAATTTATAAATCTGTCAATTTTTCTTATAGAGGATACTTTTTGTCTTAGTCACTTTCAGGTATTCATGTTTTGAATGTCTTCAAAAAGACATTCTTATGCCACTAACTATATTTTAACTCTCTCTTTTTCCATTTAGGGAAGTCTCTGAAAGAATTGGAACAGCCATTGTCAGTGCTTGGTGTTAAAAATGGTTGCAAAGTCATGTTGATTGGGAAAAGGGTAAGCGTTGCCTTTGGACCCTTTTTTTCTTTTCTTAAATTACCATAATTTCTGTCAGTGATTCAGCTGCTGAACACAGAAACAGGTTACAGCATAAGCCTAGTCTTGTATACCTACCTGCAAAGTCGAGTTTAATCTCATGTTGTACTGCTGATAGCTCTGCAGTTTGTACATTTCTGAAATTACATTATTGACTGACTTCTGCCTGATCTGCTGCTTGTCAGTGCTCGTGAACCTTTTGTGCACTGGTGACCTTATCTGCCTATCTTATTTTTCTGGTTTAACAAAAAAAGAAAAAAAGAGAAGAGAAAAAAGCTGTGGCTGCTCAGACTGCTGGATTTTTTCTAGTGAAATGACTTGTGGCTGGCTTTGCCACAAGGACAAGGTAGTATCTCGTGATATAAATGTTACCTCTACTTTAAAGATGCTAAGCTAAGAAAAAAAATTGTTTACACTTTGCCTTTTTCCCTTCAAATTAATCTAATTTAATGTGTTTATGTACGTTGCCACTTTGACTGTATTTGTAATTAAGCTTTGGAAGACGCTTATTTGATAGACATTAAAATATGGAAAGAATAACCACAGTGTAGAATGTATTTTAAATCAGCAAAAACCTTTATTCCTGAATCACCACTGTTGTTGCTTTTTAGCTGCATAATGACTCTATTTGTGCCATAGTTGTGAATGTTGTACTTTTGAATACACAGAATAGTCCAGAAGAAGAAGCTGAATTAAAGAAGTTAAAAGATTTGGAGAAGTCTGTGGAGCAAATAGCTAATAAGTTAGAGGAAGTTAATAAAGAGTTCACAAGTATCCAGAAGGTATGCCAATTTTTTATTTTTTTATGTCTTTGCAAAACAGTTTTGTAGGTATATATATATTTTTTAAAAAAGTGTAAAGGTTTTGTGTAGTCAGTAATAGGCTGCCCCTCCTAACTGTCCAAGGGGCCTGTAAAATTCTTACTGAATTTTAAATGCTAATTATGAGTTTGCAAAATGGAGACATGGCACTGTTTGGAAAAAGGTAAATATTGTTGTATCTTGAATAAATTATATTCTTTAGATCTAGAAAAACAGTTCTCTACTTGTTTAATCTTTTAAGTAAGCCTACTTACAGATCTTACATTTAGCATTTCAAGGATTGATAAAATAGAGATTGAGATTGGAGTCCCTATTGTACTTTAAACTACAGAAATAGTAAAAGATATTTTCTGCTATGGTGGATTGATAGATTTTCTAAGATGAGTATTCTGTAGGGTATGGTATAATAAGGGTCTTTCCTTCCCTCTTTTCCCTCCTCAGGGATTTTTAGCAAAGGATCTTCAAGCAGAAGCACTAAAACAGCTGGACAAGAGGATAAAAGGAACTGCAGAGCAGTTCATGAAGATCCTGGAACAGATTGATGCCATTGTGAGTAAATAACCACAGAAGAGGGTCAAATCCCAACCTAAACTTACTGTTAAGAATATATCTTTCTTGTAATTTATTTGATATTTTAAAATACTAAAAAATATTTTTGGCTTTGAAAATTAGTTAATTGGTCTGCTCATTTTTTCTTTAATATCCAGCTTTTGCCCCTGTATGTCTCCAAAAGACTACTTGGCAGCATCTATTTCTAAATGGTGACATTAATGCCTGTGTATGCATCCCCATTCTACAGAAGAGCTTCATTTGGGGCAGCAGCCTGTTAAGACTACATGAAATGGGTATCCTTTACTAAAGTTTTACCCTTTTAGTTTGTCTTGGCAAACTTTCATGTTAATCTTCATGGTAACAGTAAAGGTCTGGAAAAAAAAAAAACAAACCCAAAAAATAAACCCCAAAAGCCAGATACACTTTGTATTCTGTATTGCATAAGAACAAGTAGGTCCTGAAGACTGAAGAATTTTCTGGTCAGTTGTATGTGGACTGACAGTACTTTATTTGAGATGCCTGCATATTGAGGACTGCGTTCTTTCTATGGAAGGTACTGGCGTATATCCAAGTGCTTCACAGTCATTAATGGATCATAACCTTACAGCATATTTCCAGAGTATAATATATCTCTTCCTGTATCATGTCATAGCAAAGAGGTAGGTGAGAATAAGGGACTTGTGCAGAGATAAATAGAAGATTATGGCAACTAGGGTATTTCCTTATTCTGGTTCTCTGTCTGCTGGGTCATTCTCTGTAAATTTCAGTATATAATTATATTGGGTTTAAATTGCGATATGCTAAGTATTTTAAAGTCTTAAAATTTCCTTTTCTGCCTCATATAGAGGAAAATATTTTGCTGACAGTTCTTGAGTGCTGTTAGATGTACAGAGTCTGTGTAACTGGTTCCCTGTTTTAAGTGGCACATTTACCGTGTTATCATGAAAATAGATATAAGATGACAACTGTTTCATGTGGATGGGATTAAAGCTTATTTCCGATCCTTTCAGTTTCTGATACTAAGTCCTATTTAGAAAAAAGTCGGTATTTGTATGCCGGTGTACGGTTCTGGAACCCAGCAAGCAGCCTTGAAAAACCTTTTCACTGCTTCCTAATTAATCCAAACTGAGTTTCCAAAGTTTACTTTTGATTCTGGTACTTTTTGCATGGCTTAGATAATAACATGCTTTCTGTTTATCTCCTTATCCAAAACACTCTAAATAGCACTGGACAAGGGACTTTTAGGTTTAGTACAAGATTTTAGAAGTTTTGCAACCTGCTTACTTCATGTTTAGGAAATAATGGAGTCCCTGTGCCTCAGTTTTGTCTCATGTGGAAGTGGAGCAGCCAGAGCTAAAACTAATCATAATTAGTATTTTTTAATATTTGGAATAGTTGCTGTTACTTTGTTGTATAAGTCTATGAAATTGATGAGCCTCTTAGTTTTTAAAGCAAGAAATAAGTGAGGGTTTTTATTACCAGTGATTGAAGCTATGTTACACATACCAAAGTCCATGTTTATTTGCTTTAATATATGAAGAAGGCTGTGGGGTTTTGTCATGAAAACTGAATTTTTATTACATTTCTGTGAAATCTTGCAGATAAGATACGTATAGTTGAGTGGAATCTTTACATAAAGTGCAGCTGTTCAGTGTACTGGTATTACACCAGATTAGATGAACAGGCCATCAACTTCATGAGGTATTACCTAGCTGTACTATAGTTGTGCAACATACAGAGGTAGCAACAGAAAATGGTAATAAGGTATGTATATGAACAATAAATGAGTTCCACTGAAGTAAAGAATGGTAAATGGAAATGTAAAGCAGAAAAGCATAAAGCTTCCAGAAAGGATTTTATCTGTATCTCAGAATTGGTTTATACCCTATTTAGTATTCTTTTTGTTAATCAAGTAAAAAGCAAGTTCTGACAAATCTCTTGAATTCCATTGATCGTATAGATGTGGTATTGATTCAATCAGCAGCATGTTAGAAACAATAAGGAAAAAAAGTGACCGAGTGAGCTGTTCTCTGCTAAGACAGAAGAATCGATGCATTGTAGAAGTGAAACAGAGCAGCAAGCTCACACTATAAATGTTGCAGTTTGTTTCTTTGGCAGAATTGTGAAAGCTCTGTAAAGTGTCTTGGCTGTCATACACTTGGATCAGTCAAAAACATCTAGCTTGATACAAAATGAGATTTGTATGGTTATAGAGCGCTAAGGATGAGGAGCCTGCATATTGTTTTCTGTCCGTTCTAGGGGTGTCAGCCTCTTACTGTTAGCAGACAAGTTCATTACTTGGAGGAGCTGAGTTTGGGACTAATACTCTTTTTTTTACTGGACTCCATGCATTCAATAACTATGAATTTAAAAGAAGTGATTTAGGAAGTGGAGCAGTAGGTCAGTTGTCATACAGTATGAGGTGGGAGAAAAAAAAATACAGTGTTGTCACTGCCAGAGGTGTGAAAGAAAAGTCTTAAAGGGATACTCTTTGAAGTTTTCTTCAGGAGGAATACAAATTGAGTCATGTTCAACAGTTGAAGATTTGTGTATGTACATCACCAAAAATGCCATTTATTTCAGCAGTTAAAACATTTGGTCCAGGAGTAAAAGTCAAAGTACATTACTTAATACAAATCTCAGTGAGTATAACACAAAATCTTTGACTTGATCAGCTGGCACAATTTTTTAAGTAATCGAAAGGCTTTTTCAAGAAAAAAAAGGAAAGCTTTTCTGAGGTCAGCAGGAAAACTTAAATTGACCTGCATGACGCTATGTACTTCTTGTGAGCCTGCTCTAATTTATATGAAGTCTGTCACTGGTATTGCAGTCTGAGTGATTACTTTGTTCTCATGATGATTTCTTACTAAATGGCAGATTTGTAATCTAGAAAGACAAATATTGCAGAGAACAGATTGTTCTAACAACTGAAAAGAACCCCAGCTTTCTCTTCTGAAATACCAGTCACTGATTTTGTTTAAATAAATTCATGACAAAATCATCTGTCTAATTGCATGTATCAGTACTGAGGATATTGATAACATTACTGACTCATAATTATGTTTTGGTGGTCCATCCTCCTTTCTTGAAGATTTTTGCTGTCGTAATTCCTCTGTAAAACTTACTTAATGTACTGTTCTGATGAAGCTTTTTCACTGTTTCCTTATCCCTTCTAAACTTGTCATCTGGTAAATCAATACCAAATTAACATTTCAGAGATTGAAAGAAAGAAGAAAAAAATTTTCTGAAGGAAAAAAATAATCATTATACCTGTAACAAACATTTCCCAGGCTTCTGGGAAGTTTTGCCACTTACAATAAGATGAGAATTTATTTCTAAACCTTTGAATTTATCTAGGTAAATAAACATTCTTCTAAGAATTTCTTATTATAATTCTTAAATCTCTTAGCATGGATCATAAACAAGAATCAAAGCTTCAGGAGAAAATTTTTCTAAAGCACAAGGAACATGAAAATACTATCATCTCTCAGTGAGGATAGAGCACTTAGTTACCACTTCTGCATTCAGAAAACCTGTTGACAAATGCTGCCATTTAATAGCTGCTTTTAAAGAAGCTGCTCAGATGTCTACTTAGATGAAAAAGATTCAGTGTCAACATGTCCTCATGCAGTTTACCAATTTATTTACCAATAACTTTAAAAAAAAAGTGTGAAGGGCTGGTAATCAATAAAAACTACACACTAAAATGTATTGTTTTGGATTTTTAAAAGAAATTATTGAAAAAGCTTCTTGTTAGATGGATGGTCCTTGTTTGCAACTGATTAGCATTGGTACCATGGGTAGCAGAGTGATTTTTATTTTTCTTTTATGCAATTTGATAACAAACCAAAAATGTTTCTAGCTATTATTACTAGTGACTGCTAGTGTAGGAGATTGCCCATTATAAGAATGGTGTCCCTTTGGTTTTGCTAAGATAGTCATAAATAATACATTTGACTAGCATTTGTTTTGTTTATTAACTGACTACACTGCTACAAAGTGAGTTCAGGCATCAGATATTACCTACTGGGGTCTATGGTTTGGGAAATAAGAAATAACCAAAGAGGAGAACAATGATGTGGTGGTAACACTAAGCTTAAAAACTGAAAGCACTTCCGAAACAAACGGAACTTGAGCAGAGCTGAAGGTGATGTTCTGTGGCAAAGGGAGGTGGTTTTACTAGGAGATCAGCTGGGAGAGGAGAAAGAAATGACAAGAGAGTGCATTTTGTAAGCAGCAGTGCTCAGGGGAGAGGGATGCTGGGTTCGTAGTTAGAAGCACTCCAGAATAGAGAGGATCTAGAGGCAGGAAAATGCACACACGTTAACTTATTTCTGTGTAAAAGGTTATTGGTTTTAAGGATTTCTTGTACAAAGCATGCATGTTGTGCATACAAAAGATGAGTCTTTGAGGATGTAACGTGTCTGCAGTGCATCTTGTCAGTCTATCTGCAGGGTGAGAGCTCTAGAAGAGATGTTGTTAAGCACCTCTGAATTTGGGGGTGTGGGGTGGGAGATAGCCGCTGGTAACAGGGGCCTCGGACTCTGTTTCTGGGTGGATTGGGGGGAGGATAAAGAACCTGTGCTCAGGAGTTCTACAGAAGCTGCTGGGGTGAAGCCAGCACTGCAGCACTTTTGAAAGTTTAAGACCCTGTAGACTAAGGACTGTGAGACTCAGGCAGGGTTTTGTCACAGAGAAAGTGCAATGCAAAGAGGAGACCTGCTACAAAAGTAATAATATGCTGTGCAGTAGAAGGCCATATACTAATCCAAACTACTGCTCTGAAAGCAATGCTAGCACCAAAATCTAGATTTGGCAAGAGTTTTGCATAAGCACTGCCTAGGCTTAAGCTACTCCTTCTTTATTTAAATTTGATTTTAATTAAATATTGAAATGTTATTGTGACTTAAGGTTTATTGCCAGCTTCACCTGTTAAACCCTGAATAGTTGGACAACGTATTCCTGGAGAGGAGACGTAAGCTGACTAAGGTAAAACAGAGACTGTGAGATTTAATTTGATGTTAAGATTTGTAAACTTTACTAATTTGATTGCAAAACACCTTTTAAGCAGCTTGGTAAGTTAGTACATTTAGGCCTTCCAGTTACTCGTCTCTGCCAAGGGGATTACAAGGTGTGATTTAAAAGGAAAAAAACCTAGCTATGTGGGTGTGCAAGCAAACATAGGAGTTTGCACACACAGATGTAATTAAAAAGAACAGTTTTGAAAAATGTCAAAAATAGAAAGCGTCTGAATGTCTTTCTCTACACTCAGATTTCAAAGTTTCCTCCAGCTACCAATATTTGTTTTAGAAACAGAATTTGTGTGGTAAGCCCAGCTGGAGTTCCCTGTTTGCTATTGAAAGTTAACTTAGGCCTATTCGGATGATAGAAAATTGTTTGTTAATTTGCTGTTTCAGATTGGTAGGAATACTTGCGTAGGCCAGAATCTCTTTCAGAAAGTACAGCCTGAAATAAGTACTCAGCAAAGGGAGATGGGCAGTGTAACTAAGCTAGTGCATAATTTCAGTTTTAATTTGATTATTAAGAAATTTCAAGTCATGGAAAACGTCAAGGCGTAGAAGAATTTCTGTGACTGTGAGATAAGATCTTCATTTTCTGGTGAGAATCAGCCATTTATATTTAGGCCTAACTGATCTTTGTTCTTTCAGGCTATTAATGTATATGGAGTCAAAATAGCACAAATCAAATAGTCTGTTAAATGTTTCTTGTCAAATTTTAAAAAGTGGATTGTGTTGTTGAAAACCAAGAGAAAAACAGGAATGTTTTCTTGTGGGGTTACAGAGTCCTATGTCTAAGATGCCTTAGAATACTTCATATAACTTCATAGTATTTTTTGAAACATTTTTTCCCTGTGACAACTTTAAATACTCCAAAGGCTACCTTTTTTATTTGTGAACGAGAACTGGTGTTTGAAGAGCATTCACGCACAGCTTTAAACTAAATTCTCAATTATTTTGTAATGTCTTTGGAGCATTCAGTTTCTGAAAGAAAAGCATGTAATACAATCTTTTCACAGTGTCATGTTTATTGGGAGGAGACATGTGGGTTTAGCATGCTGCGGCGAGCGAGGGCTGGTACACAGTACTAGAAAATACACTTTGTAAAGAGCAAAGTAGCTTCCAAAACAAATAACTGGGGGGGGGAAGGCAGCTACGCTTTGGAAAATGGACGTGTGCTACTCGTAAAAAGGAGTTTTCATTTTAGGCAGACCATTGTTGAAAAATGTAATAACAGCTTCTGAACCTATCCTGTGCTGTAAATCCAAGGATGCAAGGTGACATTACATAAATGAAGAAGGTGACCAGTGTAGAACAGGCTCTTATAGGAGGATTTACATGGTGCATGACAGATTCCCGGAGTTAAGCTGGCAACTTACTTTCAAAGCTATTTCTCCTCTGCTTTCTCACAAAATAAGAGGAGTTGGAAAGCATAGATAGATGATGGAATGCATCTTTGGACAAACTGAAGAGTGGTTTTGGTATTAAGAGGATTAACATAAATTTTTAAAAACCAAACAAAAAAACTAACATAACTTTTATATTTTCGATATTTCTGTCCCTGTTTGTAAGATAACACTGCACCAGTTTGCATTTGGAAGGGTATCTCCCTTAATCTGTGTACTCTCTTGTGCCTCTGATACTGATGGTCATTTTCCCCCCTGAAAAAATGTATGTCCAGTTTCTGGTTCTGTTTTAGGAGGTGCAGTCTGACATAAAAGCTCTCTGCAAGGGAGATACCTTTTCTGATCTTGAAGGGAAGCGTTAAAAGTTGTTAGGAGTTTTATCCAGCTGAACAATGCTGCTGCTTGGGAAAACTGGTACTGGTGCAACAGAAATGGAAGCTGGAACTACAGGAAGAGAAGATTCTTTCTCTTAACCTTCTTCCCAAAGCAAGCCAACAAAATAAAAAAAAAACCAAAAACCTGACCCCAGAAGAGGTTGATGTAGTAGTAGTTACCCCTTCTTCCAACTTTCATACTCTCCTAGGAGCCAAGAAGCAGCATTGTGCATTCCTTCTTCTAGCTGAGCATAGAAAGTGTGAGGGGGATTTTAAACCAGAAGTTTGTATAGAAGTAAAATACAAGAATGTGTTCCAGCTTGCTCTGTTGCGTGCCCATTTTCTCCTCACCAATGATGCTGGAAACACATGCTAAGCCTGGTGATTATTATTTCTTTGTCTGATATCACTTACAGTGTGCTAATTACTGCACAATTACTGGAGCAGTGTGATTGTGGGCTTCCTGGGATCTCAGTGATGCCTATAGTGTCACTTCCCATGATAGACTGTTTTTTGGTGTGGAGTCTTGTGTATTTTTAACTCCTATATTAGATTATGTGCCAGACTCCTGTATTAAAAACCATGTATGTTTGGCTAGACACTAAAAGAAAAGAGCAATTTTTTTTTTAATTGTTATCAAAGATTATGTATCTAAACCTCCCAGTGGGGCTTGCGTCTTAGCTAAAATGAAACAGAGGGCAGTACAGGGAAACCTCTATTCTTGATAGGGAGTTAGGACAGAAAATAGAGGGTATACTTGTGAGAAAGTCCCAAGATTTTTATGCATTTTCAACAGTGAGAGCATAATGCTTCTAAGAATGTTCACATAAGCTTTATAGGATGATAATCAGCTGTTTTACCTGTTTCAAAAAAACCATCATAAACCTGAGCACTGTTCCCCACCAACACCCCAATTTCACACTGCTCCAAAAGGACAAAGCATATAACACTTGCTGAGATGACATACGTGATATATCAGGTAGTAGGAGTATGGAAAATGATGCAGTTTGAATTAAATTAAAAGCTGACAGCATGTAACATTTCACATCTGTTACTTTCCATGAGTAGATGGCAGATAAGATCAGATGTACACCTTAGACTGGCAATGCCTACATTACTGATTATCTGATGGCGAGTGATTGACTTGACGTGTTCATAAGAAAGTAATTCATCTCACAGTCTCTGAAAAAAGCTGTAGTTGAAGCTCAGCAAAACAGCTAACGTACACCACAGTAGACAAAAGTGGTGTATGCAGTTATTGCTGTATGTTACCTAAAGGCACATGATAAATTTGCTAGCTCAGTTCTTTGTAATCAATTCTTATTGAATTTCTGACTTTTAAATTCTTTCTTGTGTAATCATCCTTACTGAGCAGGCATGGCATTTGCAGGATGCCTGTTAAAGGGGATTCTCTGATACATTCAGTTTTTGCTGTAAGTTTCCTATGTTAATTTCAACATTAGGCTGCATCAACTTGTTTGTTTATTTTACTGCAGAATCTGCCAGAGAATTTCAGTGATTGCAAACTGAAAAAGAAGGGGTTGGTGAAAAGAGTTCAGGTGAGTTTTTTGTTTGTTTTCCATTGATGCTGGGTACTTGTACACCAAGAGTTTGTGAAAATGAGAGCTGTTTAGAGCTTAAATTTTTTCAGTGTTTGTTCTTACATTGGTATTTCTTATGACCTCCCTTTCAGTGGTATTTAATAGCTTTATAAAACAGTATACAAAAATACAGATTTTCATAGTTCATGCTGTTTTCAGATAATGCTTGTAATTTACATTATTGGTTGGCCTTATGGCTGCCTGATGATGTAAAGTAATTCTGATAACTTGCAAAGAAAACGGGATGATTCTTCCTTTCCTGTATGTTGGTGAGCTGGAGTAATGACTGAGGTCTGGGCACAAAGTTGCAGTCAACTGTAACTCCTGCTGGACCTTGCTGGAAGTGTTCTTTTGAAAATTTAGCTTCTAATGCAATGTACCAACTTTCTGTGGAAAGTCTCTAAAGTAGAATCTGGACAGAAGAGCAGCTGTGCTGGGGGTGGGGTTTTTTAATTGCTTTGCCATTGTATGATGCTTACAAATTCCTAGGCATTGTTTCCTTAGAGACCTTGAACCCAAGATTTTTTACTAAATACTAGAATTTGTCCTTCCTCCCTTCTCTGCCAAAAGCCAAACTTCCATAAATGAATAGTAATGCTACTCTTATTACTGCTTTTATTTGTATTATGCTATCTTTGGTCACAGTTTAGACTCCTGCAAATTATTTGTGAAAGTACCTTTCATTCATATATGGAGTTGAAATGTTTTGTCTTTTACTGTAGCCTTATTAAATACTTTCTATAAATTTTTCTCAACATTTATAAAATAGCTATCTATTTTAGAGGAAGCTTTACGAAGAAGTACTTCATAATAGGAATGGTTTTTGTTACAGCTTTAGGGACAAAGCCCTTTGTAGTCTGTTACAGAGGGAGGTTCAGATAGCAGAAATTGAAATGAAGATGGCTGCTGGCGTAGCTATGTTATACGGGGCTCTGAACATGCTCTTGATTCTGTGTGCTTAACCAAAGCAGCACAACTTTGTAATAGAGGTAAGGCCATAAACCTCATTGCAAGCTACTAGAGCTCCATTCTTGGGTGAAGTTTTTGTAGAAAGAAGTGAGGCTTTGTATAAGAACTGCTGTTAAAGCATAAAGCAGACGCTGTTGAGCAGAGATCAGAATTATTGATGTGCTTTTATAGGCACAGTGTTCTGTAGGTTATGAACCCTTTGAGGACTGCAGAAGAATCTAAGGGGTTTCAGACCAGAGCAATCAACAACAATTTGTTTTTACAGAGCAAGAAAACGATGGCAAGTTATGCTTATTACTCTTTAAGTATTCATGAAAGCGAGGGGGAGCTATTAACTGTTTTCTATTGCTGGCAATCACATATCTTCCAGAATGGGGAGACAGATATAAAACACTTGCAGCCAGCAACTGCAGTTGTTACTACCTTGACTTTTTCATCCCTCAAGTGCTTGCAGAAGTGAGTTGATGCCGGCTCAAGGGATTGGCTGAAGATGATTCAAAACAGTATCATGGTTGAGAAATATTCACCTGGCACAACAGTTTGCTGCTCTAGAGGGAAGGAAGTTTCTTAATGTCATTTTAATGTAAATAACATTAAATATCTGTTTTGACTGTTAAAGTCTAGTGCAGACATAGCAAAACTGAGTGCAAGGTGTGTATAGATAGTAGGAGAGTCTGCTCAGAAACTACAGTGTACTTGCATACATTGGAATTTCCCTAAAATAATTTATTGACTTTAATTGCTGGCACATTGTGCTGTGGACAGCGCAAGCAAAGTGACCAGTAGCTGCTGGCTCTTAATTGCTCTATGTGGGTTGCTATACTCGTAAGAACTCGTGGGCAGGTTCTAAGAAAGCTTAAGGTGCTGTGGACTGCCCTTTTTGGAAGGGAGCCTTCTGTCTTTTGAGGCACACCATCTACTTACTGAAAAAGATGAGGGTTCATGTTGCCCTGTAGTCCTGAGAAGTAGAAGAGGCCTTGGTTTAATGAAAGCTTGTTTTAGGTTTGACTGAGTAGGTTTGTCACTCCCACCCTTGGCTGTTTTAGAAAGGAGTTGAAAAGTCACAGTCCAAACTGAAGCACTAGTCTGAACCTTTGTGATCCTTATTGTTACTTATGAACTTTGGATCAACTCAAAAGTACTTCAGCAGCAGGACTAGTGAGGATGGGCAACCATGTTGTTGCCTTGTCAAATACCATGTTTCTGTTGGGATTCTGTGTAAACAAAATTGTGGGTAAGCTATTATCAAAACTGAACTGGAAGGTGTTTGTTGTGTTGGCTTCTTCAAATTCGTGATGGAAACTGCAGTTTCTGTTCTTAAGAAGCATCTACCATTGCTGCAATTCCTTCGCCAGTAACAGTTGTTTGTTTCTTATTCTCAGGTTTTTCTTGCCCAGTGTGATACCATTGAAGGAAATATTGGTCAAGAAATGGACAAGCTACAGTCAAAGAATTTGGCACTGGCAGAATGAGGCATGGCCCTATGTAATTAGGAAACATAATTGCTCTATGAGCAAGAAGAAAAGTTTGCTCTTTGTTTTGGAGCACGTATTCAGCTTTTTTCTTTTTAAAGCCCGGTCTGTTAGACTGGTACTAGTCAATCATTTCTTGCTGGTTGTCTTGTTTGCCGCTTGGTTAGACCTATTATTTTGAAAAGAAAATCCTACCTGAAGAATTGCAGAAATAATCTTTGTTGTGAATTATTATGTATCTTACGGACGAATGTTTAGTTAACTAAGTTACAAAGTTTGCAGTGATGGGCAATTTTGTCTGATATGTCTTTGAATTTATTTACAGCTCAAATCAAAGAAGGTCTATAATCGTACAAGTGCCATAAGTTGCAATTGTAGGTCTTCAGCTTGATTGAAAAAGGCAAACTGAGACAACATCTGAGAAAGTCAAACATTCTCATAGACAGTTCAGAGCAATAAAAGAAACCCCTACGCATTTGTATCTACTTAATGTTTGTATGCATTTATAAATATAAGAAAGCTTGACTATAAGGGAGTCATACCTATTTTAGCCTTAAATTGTCATAATAAATGGCATGTACTGTAACATGTATGGTACTTAATTTTGAGTGGTGCTTTGTTACTGAGCTCCTTGGTACAGACGTATGGTTTTTACATAGATTTCTGATGTACTGTGGTTTTTATAGATTATTCCTATTTTTATTGTTTGTGTTCTGTCTTGAGTTATGGTGGGAAATGAAATGAGATTACTCATGCTGCTCATATACCAAGGATTCAGTTTAAGCAAGGTATATAACTAAGGAGCTATTTTGAAAGGTGGGGGTTTTTTTTATACTTCCTTCTGATTTCACTGAATTCATGATGCTATATTTAATGGAAAATTGCAGTGATTATTTCTTGTCTGTTAAGGTAACCAGTGAATTTTTATAACACTACAAAGTGACACAACTTTATTTTAGCAATGCCATGCGACTGAGGGTTCTGACTGATTCTTGCAGTCAGATACATGCTACGCTTAGTCTCCTTTGTTAGAAGCTTTTGCAGGAAATAGTAACTGTCATCAGGTGCAGCCAACTTTGCAGTTGTTGGTCAGAGCCTGTACTAGTGTACCTGTAGTGGGAGTTGCTTTTACACTGGTGCTTCTGGTCGGTAGGTCAGTCATACACGCAGTGGCTGAAGTATTGGCTGGTAGGGAGCCTGTTTCTGTGGGGGAAAAAACAGCTCTTTCACCTCAAATGAGTCAGGCTGAGGATGTTTAGAAATGGCCCTTAGGTAGTGAGCCTATATCCATATGTGACTGTTGTAAGATTAGCTGTCTCCTTTCAAGATAAAAATAGGAAATGTGTGTAAAAAAACCCCCACCATCAATTTCTAATAAGTTATAAACCTTGAATAATACCTAAAGTATTATTAAAGTATTATCTTTGAGGTTTGTAATTGGAGGAGAATTTCTTTAGTGAAAAATGCCATTGGACAAATTAAGTGATGGGCCTACATTAGAAAAGGTCACTTGTATTCTGAAAATGCCTTTTGACCATACCAAGATTGGAGTTGCCATATTTTTTACTGTTAACCAGTTTCTTCAAGGTTGCAGTTTTTTCCATATATAGCTTTCATCTCAGCATCTGTGGAGGATTTTAAGGTCTAAACGCCTAGGAAGTATGTCTGTCATAAGCTGGGAAATGGTATGTTTGATAGGACTGTGGATGTTTTTTCCTAGGCTACTAGTCTGGTCATGCTGCATTTTCCCAGCACTTTAAGGTTAGGAGGAAGAAGAGTTGGTTGTAGCCACTTTTGTGAAGCCCTACCTAGCTTGGTGCTGCTTCTGGACCAGATTCACCTGACACTTAAACCACCAGCAACACTGTTGCCTGATTGAGCATATGCAAGATTATCCACTTTCCTGTGATGGAAAGGATCCTCACCCTCTCAAATGTAAGTCCTCGAATGCATTGAACTTTCACAGGTGCATGTATCAGAAGCAAAGTATCTTCCTCTTGTGCCCATGAAGAGAACCTGGGAGCTGTCGTCATGGCTTGGACTGTGTCCATGTCTGCTACTCCTTCATATTTTTCTCTCCTGGGTGAGAACACTAAGGCTATAGGCAGACATCGTCTTTTGGATCTTTCAGTCAGTGGAAAAGGCTATTGACTTCAGTCGCTTCCCAGCGCTCCTTCCCAGAAACCACTGCTCCATGAGATGTCCTTGTGGAGTACATCCTCAGCCTGTCTCAAAGCCCAGTGGATTAATTTGAAGACGTTCCATAGTAGATCTTTTGATAATCTAGTACTTTGAGGCAAAGAGAGTGATGATGAACCTCTCCCACCAGCACATCTGGATTCAGTGAAGGGTGGCTGTGCTGAGCTGAAGTTACTTTAGAGCGGTAACTCCTGCTATCAGTATTTGGTTTCTAGGGGAAAAGTTTAAGTGTACAAAGACAAACTTTTGCAGTATAAAATTTTTTTGCTTCCAAATATAAAAATGAATTGGTTCGTTTTGGAAAATGAATGGTTGTGTTTAGAGTTATCCAAGACCACCTAGAGTGGATTGACTTTTATACTTAGTTTTGAAAGAGGAGCCCTACACTTCATGTTTTTATAATAGCCTTAAATTTCAGTAAAAGTAAACTTCTGTGCTTTTGAAAAGTGCAGCAGATTACAATTGTGGGAGGAAGGGGAAGGAAGAGTAGATTTTACATGTTCTTCAGGATTTGTAAACATAGATCTCAATCAAGCCTAAGCTATATTCTCACTGATTCTGTAGCCTAGGTGTACTGTGATACCTATTTTGCTACTGAACCTTCCCCCCCCCCCCCGCCAGCCATCGCCCTGATCATGTCAAAAGAGAAGTGACTCCCTTTCGCCTTAGTTGAACTTACCCCATCGTCTTCCTCCAGTTGCGTTGCTCTGGCTGTGTTTACACACCTTGGGTTTGCCATCTGGGCAAAGTCTCTTACCGCAAAGTTTGTCTTTTATGAAAATGGAAATGGAATTACACAGTTTCTTGCCCCCCTTTCTCCACCAGCTCTTGTAGGCTGGTGTGAGAGGAACCAAACATGGGAGCTGTGGGATGGCTTGCTCTCTGGGAACAGCTTAAAATACACTGCTTGTTGCAGCGTTCTCTGACCAAATCCTCCTGAAGGTAACATCGCTGTAAACCTGGAGTAACACTTTTTTTTTGTCTTTTAACGGTTGCTTGTGGTTTGGAATGGAGTAATTGATTGACACCGTGGAACTTGGGGCTAGGTTTGTTTGTTTGGGTTTTTTTTTAAGTTAACTTATTTTATTGTACTATTGTAAATGAAAAGGTAAAAATAAAATGTGGAAAGTTCTCTGCTGTCTTTGGTCATGATGCGGTTACTGACTGCTGTAGATGGGCTGTATTTTAGCGGGGAGAGCGCGTGCTGCTCGCTGTGTTGTGGTGTGCTCCGGGCAGAAGTGTTTGGGAGCAGCAGCTGCCCAGGCCAGCCCTCCCGAAAGGTGCCCTCAATCCAGGCCTGAATTGGTACCGTGGTTGGCAACAAGCTGAGGCATAAAGAAAAGTTGTTTGTTTTTTTTTTTTTTTTTTTTTTAAAAAGTACTTTTCACACTTGTGTGGCATACTACGGGTTTCTGGGTGTATGGGATCTACTGCAGTGGGGTTTTTTTCTACTTCTTTTGGGCTCTTTTTGGGGGAATTTATTCAGAGGCATGGCCCACAGCTGGATGATGGTGCCAGTTCAGTTATAGTGGTACTCCAGCGGTTTAACTCCTGAAAAACCTGACCAAGCCGGAGAATTTAATTCCGCTCCACTGTTGAGATTATTTTATTTCTGCTCCCGCACTGCTGCGGGCAGGGGGCGGGGCCAGGGCTCCCGCCTCCGCCCCGCCCCCGCGCCCTCATTCCCTCCCCAGGTCGAGGGCGGGGCTTGGTCGCGTCTCCGCCCACCCGGCGTGCGTGGCGCCGCGAGGCGGAGCCGTAGCCTCGCTCTGGCCGCCTGCTCCGCCCCTGCGCTCTGCTCGCCGGGAGAAGATGGCGGCGGCCGGGGTGGGCTCGGGGCGGAAGCAGGTGCGGCAGGAGGAGCTGCGGCGCCTCATGCGGGAGAAGCAGCGGCAGAACGCGGGAAAGAAGCGGATCGACTCGCCTTTCGCCAAATATCCTCGGCACAGGGCTCCCTAGCCCTCGCCTCGGGGGCTGGCCCGGCGCGGTGGGTGGGAGGGGGCGGTGAGGGGCGGGGGTCCACGCTGCAGCGCCCTGCTTCCCTTAACGGCGGCCGCTACGTACAACAGCCTAGGACACCTGAGCTGCACGCTGTGCAACGCGCCCGTGAAGAGCGAGCTGCTGTGGCAGACCCACGCCCTGGGCAAGCAGCACCGTGAGGTGAGCGGCCGCTGGCTTCCCGCCCTGCCTGGCGGGGGTGGCGGCGGGGTGCGGGGGGGGGGGGGCGGTGCTGTGGTGGTCCTGGCTGCCCGCTGCCGGGGGGGTACGGGTTAGCCGCTCGGCGTCCGCTGGGTATTTGTTGTTCAGAAGCAACTGGCCACCACGCAAGAAGGGGGAAGGGGAGGGGAGGTTACCCCCGCGTTAATGGGGGCTCGGGGGTTGCTGCTTTTTGAGGTGTACCCTAATAGATAACGGTGGAGTATCTGCCAGGAGAGAGTAGTGTAAAAACAAGCCTGATTGTTTTGCCTTGATTTGTTTTCTTAAAACCTACGTACGGGTTGAAAGGCCAGCGCTTGAGAGAATCGTGCCGTGTCTTTCAAGGGCCGTACTCTTCACATGAAGCTGTTCTCCCCCCTTAGCGACAACTTTTAACTGTCGCTTGTCTGCAGCTCGGACTTGGAAACCCTCCTTGGGATTGCTTTATTACCTGTATGTTAGCAAGTGACAGCTTACACGAGGTTTTTCTTCATAATTTAGCAGTAAAGAATTTGTAAAACAGTTTCAGGGAGCTTGTAACTTGGATGCAACCTTAAACCTGATTTTTTTATCCTCTTAAATTCTGCGGAAACTGAGAGGTTGTGTTTAATTTTACAAATAGTAAGGGAAAGACCAAAAGGACTGAGGGGTTCCTGGTTCATTGCCTGCTTTATTCTGAGTAGATCATCGTGGCAGGGCACAGTGACATGTCTTTAATACTACCACTGTGTTTTAATTTTAAAACACTTAACGTTCCAGGACCTTAAGATGAGTCCATCCTTCCTGCTCTTTCCTCCAGTGTCTTACTGCTGTAAACGTCACTGATCTTGGTCTTTCCTTTCTCACTTGTATGGCCTCCCTTGTGCAAGTGCCAATTCTCTGTCCCCATGTCACATCATTCAAGAGGCTGACAGAAACATTGGTCTTGGTTTTGGTATCTATGATGTATCCA
This sequence comes from Grus americana, assembly GCF_028858705.1. Taxonomy (NCBI): domain Eukaryota; kingdom Metazoa; phylum Chordata; class Aves; order Gruiformes; family Gruidae; genus Grus; species Grus americana. The sequence goes on from NC_072853.1 coordinate 70,914,262, forward strand.
CTATTTCAGTGATCTTTGTTCTAGAAAGATATTTCATCACTTTAATGAACTGTTCTAGAAGTGCTGTATTTTAAGCTGCAATCCAGAAGTTTCCTGCTAGGAAAGCTTCCTGAATTTTGTACTACTTTACAGAGAGTTGCAGAATTAAAAGGCACAAAGCAGACAGCAACTGGCTCAGCTGCTAGCACATCGTCTCATCCTGTCAAGAGGAAAACTGTTGACACAGAAAACACAGAGTTAAAGAGAGTAAAAGGTAAGGAGAGAAAAATCCTTCTCAAGCACTTGCCAGAATCCAGCCACTTTACATCTGCAGTGTTTTGTTGTTTGTTTTGTGTTTGGTTCCCCCCCCCGCGCCCCCCCCCCAGTGGAAGTGAGTTTGAATACACAAGACTGTTGAGTTAATGTCAGCGTGTTGCTACTGAAGAGGGGATAAAGTCTGTCTTGCTCTTTCTCTGTGAGTTCACTGATGAAGAGAAAACTGCACTTTTGGTAGTTTACCTAGTTTTCTTCCGGGTTATTTGGCTAACTTAGGTCATGGAGCTGTGGGCTTGGTCCAAACAGAACCAGAAACAGTGTAAGTTAAACAGTAGAAGCACTTCCCCAGAAGTGCAGTAATTCATTTTCAGTGGGATCAAGCCACTGGTTTACTTCAAACCATGCATGAAAGTTCATGCTAAAGGAAAGACAGTTAATTTTGTTCCCTTGGTGCTGCTAAACATATAAGTATATGAAATATATGGAAGTGTGCATTTGTGAACTTGCTGCTGTAGTACAAGTCTGTTTGAAGGCTATTTCTTTTAAAAGCATGAATTGTAAGAAGTGACTCTTGGCTGTTACAGGTACAGACGAAAAGCCACATACATCTACATCTGGGTAAGTAGATCTTATTACATATGAGTTTTTTGTAGCTGTACCAACTGCTGCATTCTCACCCTGTTCTTCCTCATCTCTCATTCCTAGCCAAGGGTAAAGATTCAGAGAAATGGCAGATCCTTGCATTTGCTCGTTTTCTAACGTGGGTGTATATTCCTGAACATGGTAGCATTTTCTTCAGTGCAGATGAGGAAATCATGGTGTTAACTCTAGTGTGTCTGACAAAACAGGAATTCTTATATCAGACTTTTAAGGATCAATATGTGGTGGTATTACACAGTTCGCTAGAATGAAAAAAGCTAGATTGTGGCACGCACTCTAATCTTTAATGATAGCGTACTGCAGAAGAGATGGTAGTCTGAAATTAAGACAAATTCAAAATGTATATTTAAATGTAGTTTTAAATTATATTTATTTACAAAAACTACTAACAAACGTCATCAACAGATCTTTATGAAGACATTTTTATCACTTAAAATTTGTGTAATTGCATATCATGCAGTTGAACTCTCACAAATCTAGGAGTGTATTTGACTTCAAGGGATTGGGTTAAGCATCTTACTGCCGCTAAGGATTTCTGATGGTATATGGACATCTTTGTGGGGTTGGTAGATGTCACAGGAGGACTGCAGGCCTCCTGTACACTTCTTCACGGGATAAATTATTGTTATCTCGCATAGATACTATGTGCTGTTATTTTGACAGTAGAAGACACTTACCTTGTAGAAATTTTAAGTGTGTGTGCAAAATTAACAGTTGAGAGGTTTGTTCATTATTAAACTGATGGATGTGATTATTTTAAAATATAACCTGGAAAAATGTTTGTCTTGGAGGCCTGCCATTATTCTAAGTAAATCTGGGTTTTCTCATTGCTGAGCCTGTGTCGCTCTTCTAAGCTGCAGTTCTGAGTAGCAGTAGATACACAGAATAAGTACTTGTGTTATACATGAAGGTTAGCAAGGTTTACGTGACGTTAGTATGACGGCTGAACTATGAATTTTGTATTTAATGTGTTCACAACAGGCATACTGAGGCAAATAACTTTCAATGTGGAAATAGAATTACCTAAGCTGCCATAATGCACTTTGTTATGGGATATTTTTATTAATGTTTCTGATATTTAATACTCACAACAGTAGAACCGAAACGTTTTCAGAATTTAACCTGAGGAACTTCAAATGAAAGCAACAAGTATGTGCTGCTGTTGAGGAGGTGGTTACATCAGTAGCCACACAATTTAGGGTATTGCACAATACCCAGAAGATTGAATAGGCTTCAGATGTGGACTGTAACTGACTTTTGTGAAGTTTGAAATAGTTATTTTGCGTGTTCTTTACTAGGCTACCGGCAGATTTTTTTGATGAAACAGAGCAAGATAGTGGAAGTGAAGAGCTTTCAAAGAGTCCAGGTCCCAGTTTATTGTCAGGAAACTACGATGATGATGATGAAGAGGAAGAGGAACAAGATCAGTCAAATAAATCTTCTGTTGTGCACAAAACTGAAATCCCACCTCCAACTCAAGAAGGAATAGCTAATTCTCTGCCTGCAGGTAATGCTGACTGAATTAGTGATTCAGTAAGGAGAAGCTGTGTTTTAGCTCTTGATGGAAGGGTTGTCATTTATTTTTCTAATTATTGCTATTAGCTGGTTGGGGTGTGTAATATTTGAAGTAGAGAAAGGAGATTCTTCGCTAGTTACTGTGTGGTGTTTTCTCAGCATGCTTACTGATTTTATGTTCTAATTATTTGAGGCTGTCAAGTGAAACAATGTCTGGCTGTTCTTTCCTTGATTCAATAAGGTATTAATTATAAAATTCTGACCAGACAGGAATTTAAAAGAAGCTTGAACCGTTATTCTTTTTGTTCATAGGCTTCTGTCCTTTCTTATAGACTTCTTTGACAGCAAAACTACAGCTGCTCCTGTAGTTTCCCATTCAGGATCCATACAGAAAGCAGAGATACAAGAGAAGATAGTGGAAAGGTAAGCAGTCAAATCAAATATTGATAGATTTGGGAATTGTAAATAAACATTATTCTTCCAGGAAATACAGACTGTGATCACTTAGAAATCTGTCATATTGTTAACTAGTATTCAGAATAGTTTGTATATATGTCAGCCTCTAGCATTATTTCTGACAGATATTTCGCACGCTGGGGGCAGGATAAGAGATGGAGCAATGCCAGGCAGTGTCTGTAAGGCATCTCTTTTTGCAAATTTTAATGCAGGATACTTGGAAGCTTAATGTCAACCACTGCTTTTACCTGTTTAAAGAAAACCATTTGCTGCTTCTGTAGTAATGGTTCAGCTCACTTGAGCACTTTTTTAGACAGTGGTTTAGTCTTTCCAAAGTAGAGACTGTGCTGTTAAAATGCTTGGGTGCTCAGCACACTAGAAAGAATAGTTTAAGAAGCCTAAGCTATAGCTTGTTTTGACAGTGAGATTTAAACCTGTCTGTGTGGTTCTTTGTAACTTAGGTAAGACCAAACCGAAAAAGCAAGTTTTGATGGTTGTAGGTAAAACTCATGGTGTAAAAAAACTTGCTCCATTTCTAGGTCCTTTTTATAAAAGATTATGGATTTTATTCTTGACTATTTTTAACTCTACAATAAAGCAGGTTGTAAAGTGTTAACTTAGGATAATATTAATCAAATGTTTCAGGAAAGAAAACACTGCCGAGGCTTTGCCGGAAGGTTTCTTTGATGATCCTGAAGTGGATGCAAAAGTAAGTGAACCACTCTTTTTATGCTGCTGGATTTTTTTCTGCCAGTTGTAATGATTTTCTGAGTAGTAAGGATGTTTTGCAAGGTAATTAGTCATACGAGAATGTAAGAAATGCCTGAGCAGTTCAGGGCTGACCAAAAGTTAAGCATGTTGTTAAGGGCATTGTCCAAACACCTCTTAAACCCTGACAGGCTTGGGGCATCAGTCACCTCTTTAGGAAGCCTGTTTCAGTGTCTGACCACCCTCTCAGTACAGAAATGCTTCCTCATATCTGGTCTGAATCTCCCCTGGTGCAGCTTTGAACCATTCATTCTGTATTAATCAGAAAACAGGAAGAGGGATGTAGGCAGGCAGGAAGAGCTGCTTAAATCGTATCTCAGAAGGTATTTTTGATTGTGGTTCTTTTGTGGCTCTTAAGGAAAACCAAAGAAATGTTACTTGTTGGTTAAAATGCTGGACTGAGATTTGGACAATTCACCTGTTAGTTTTATTTCTTTGAATCATCCTGGGAAAAGCATTTCACCTAATTCATACATGCCATTCTGCTTTGTAATTGAGGATATAAAAATAGTTCTCTAGTGTCCTTTGAGAGATCCTGTTGAAAAGTGTTAAGAGTTACTATGTGGCTGATACTATACATCCTGTTAAAATGAAAATAGCTAGATTATGGCATACACTGTAATCTCTAGTACTGGCATACTGCAACAGTGAACTTGGTCTTCAGTGCTCTTGTCTTTTACAATTATGGGGTTTTTTTAATGCTCAGCAAAGAAGAGAAATGTGGGTGTTCAACATATTTCTCAAAAAACCCCGTAACTAAAAATCTTGAAATTTTGATCAAAATCATTCATACTTCCTTCACCTTGCACAGTACCAAATGATGACCAAAATAAACACTGATACTTGGAATACAAACCGGTTTTGTTTGTTTCTTTTGTAAAATCTGCTACAGATTTGATGGCTGTCCTGCTTTCTTTATTGAAATAATAGTGTTGTAGGCTCAAAGTCTTTTTTTGTTTTCCTTGAGGATATTTCCCTATTGTTCACACTCTGGAAGGCTGCTGATGTATTTAAATTTGATCGTGAGGTCAAGCCATGGCTTCTGATTTGGACACCTTCCAAATAATGCTGCTTTATGTTCAGTTAGTCCCACCGTCCTAATTACAAGCTTAGGTGTCTCTTAATTGCTCTGGTAAGATTCTTTTGGCACCGCTCATGCCCACATGTTGGCATATGTGAATAGTTTTGAATATTGAAATATGTAGCTGAAAAAGCCACAGGTTGGTTTTGGTTTTTGGGGGGTTTTTGTTGGGTTTTTTGGTTGGTTTTTTAATATGACTAATTGGAGTGTTAACTTTTTCAAATACTTAATTTCACCATGAGTTGGGAAGCTTGTACAAAGTGGGAATGCCTAGCAGGCAAAGGAGAATCTGCTTATATCTGTGAGGACACTGGTTAGTGATTTTTGTTCTGGTTATTGCCTCAGCTGGTAAAATTGACAAGTGGATACATGTTCCAATAAGCTCTTCCTTGAATTGCTTGCAGGTGCTCTTCTTTTTAATCAGCCCTTTCTAAGTTTAGCTAATATGCAGGGGAAGGAAAATGTTTGTGATGTTGCTTGTATTGAGATGACTGCAGTGATTCTGTGTTGGAATCATACACAAAATAATTATTTTCATAACTAACAGTGAGCATTTGGAAGGGAGATTGTGGGCTTGAAAAATGTTGGTTCTTTGCGTCAGGAATTTATAAAGCATATACATTCTGGATTAGATAAATATTTCAAGAAAAATAATATCTTTAGTGTTTAAATTTATTGTAAGAAATACAAATAATTATGAATTACAAAAGACAACCACAATGCATAATAACACAGTACATACACATATGATAGAAATAATCACAGAACAGAAAAATGAAATGATGACTATTACTTCCCAGTATGTAGTTTCCTTGGAAGCTTCTAATTTATTCTATAAACTTAATTCATACTACTGAATTTTGTATAATCGTTCAGGAACAAAACATACCAAACTGTTGTCTTTATCATGATGATGACTGATGCGTTACCAGAAGAGAGGAATGAATAAAGGAAAAATAAAACTAATGCAAAAAGATGGTGTCATGAATTATTCTGTTCAAACTGCTTAGTTCTCCTAGCTATATAATTTCCACCCAGTCCAGAGCCAGGCATAATCTGTCATATAACATATGTTATATGCCACATCTTCCAGTCTTGAATTGTGGAAGTTTTGGCTGCACAGGTAGATTATCTTGTTTATTTGCTTGTATTAAAAGCATAATCTGGGTTTGATTACCTTAGTTGTAGATCTTAAACGCATTCTTACAGCTACTACTTTTTCAGTCATATTGCCTTAGTAATTAATGCCATCTACCACAAGAAAAAAGCTTTGCATGTTGTTAAAATTGGTATGTAGCTGTACTATTTCTTCTCTTAGCCAACAAAATTGGACTAGATTTGAAATATTTTCAGACTATCTAACACCAATCAGACTAGTTACTGAATCATTTGATATTTTATGTTATGCCAAAGGCAAATAATTCACTGCTTTTTGGCTTGCGAGACAGCTACTGTATGCGATTGAACAGGCATCTTGGAGGAGTTTAAAAGTTATCACCTGACATAGCGAAATTACAGACCATCAGATTAACACTTAGTCACTTCTGTTACTCCAAACATTCCACACCGTCCATTCTTAGTCAATTAGTCTTTAATGCTACAGTCAAGGATGTTGTTTTAATCCAGGAGTAGAGTCAGATTTTTCCTTCAAAACCATTGTGCAGCTGCACACTCTTATTCATATACATTATTTAAACCAAAGTATGTCCAGCAGGCTTTTCTGGGAACACAGCATGATTTGTCCTATTTCTCCAGGCATTTTACAGTGCCCCAAAGAGTCACTAGACGTAAATTGTTAATAAGCCTGTTTTTTCATCTTCCTTAGGTGCGAAAAGTTGATGCTCCAAAGGATCAGATGGACAAAGAATGGGATGAATTTCAAAAGGCAATGCGACAGGTCAACACAGTAAGTAATGGAATCTATTTTTATTGATTCTAATTACTATACACAATAAGGAAAACAACAGTTTCATGCAGCTCTGCAGAATGACTGACATCTGCATTTGTCAGCTGGTTGTTGCAATGCAGTGTGTGGTTAAATGCACTTTATAAATGAGCAAAAGGTTCTTTCTATTTTTCCACTTAAGGGAAATTAAGTTGAAAAAAATTTGGATCAGGATCCAGTCGTCAATATGTATCTAGTTACATTTGTTAAATTGTATTTAAATAAGACAGCATATACCTAAGATCAGTGTCCTGTATCCAAACAGGACATAATTGTGGGTTCTTTAGATGAGATATATTCATATTTTAACCTTGAAAAACACAAAACAAAACACCACCCATTTGTCTTTTTCAAAAAGGATCTATAAAGTGTAAGTAACCTGGGTTTTATGGTTAATTTAAATGTACTGGAAAGGAACCCCAAAATTTGGGAAGGTGACAAAAGATTTTGTGTGTATGACACGTAAGTTGGCCACAATTTTTCTGTACTTCCATTTTTTTACTGTTTAGCATCGCAAGGAAAGTCTTCCTGGAACACATTTTTATCTGCCCTCTTGTCCAATATGAAACTGTCACTAAAGATACCTGGTGTTCTCCATCTTCCCCTAGAGTATTTGGTAGTTTTTAATTGTAAATAATTGCTATATGTCAACTGCTAAGAAAAGTGGTGCAAAGAAATTTATCATTGCTCATTTTAAAGCGGTCAGCACTATAAACAGAGCGAATGTTCATACAAAAGCAGTGGTGGATACATTTTGCTAGCATTAGCCATTCAGATAATTCTTCAGCTTAGAAGGAATCTTCTCAGTTATGCGTGGACCACTGATTGCATAGCATCTCCCAGACATTCAGATTTGAGAAAGTATATGCTGAAAAAAATAACAGGTTAGAAATACTTCGGGATCCAGTGGGAATATTTAACCAATACTTTCAATAAGCGTGTGTAATTAAGTCTCAAGCATTGGGATAGAGCTCCTGTTTCAACCTCAGACTTTGGATGCGCGTAGTTTGTTTATGCTTGGTTTCAAATAGTAGTGTATTGAAAAATTCAAACGGTTAACCCCAAAGCAGCCTGACTACGTTTAGTTTTAAGGAAAAAAAAAACCAAACATTTCCATTTCAGATTAAACCAGATAAGTTTTTTTTTTTTTCTGTATTTGCCTCCAGAGTCTTTTGTGAAGGTGGGAGTATACGATAGGAGATTGACATTGACTTAAGGTAGAGGGGAGGAAGGGAAGACACAGACATCAAAAAGGAACAACAGTGGAGTTCAGGATGAAGGAGACTTTTCTTAGTGCTTTTCTGGTTTAGATTTCAGAAGCAATAGTGGCAGAAGAGGATGAGGAGGGACGACTAGATCGTCAGATTGGAGAAATTGACGAGCAGATGTAAGTAGATCAATTTTTCCTCAAACTTTCTGTTCTCCAGCGGTAATGGATCGCTATTTGACTAGAGTGATAAAAACATTTGTAATTTTAATCTTCTGTCATACTACCTTTCATTAATCACCTAAATATTTGAAGGACAAAGAGAGACTCCTTCAAATTGCAGAATGATACCTAATAAAACCATGAATTTTGGTGCAAAGTCATGTAATTATTTGCAAAGAGAGAATGTGTTAGAATCAGTGAAAGTACAGCAAGCAGACATGGGCAAAATAAAGCAATAGAAGGCAAATTCTTTGAACAAACTGTCCCCCTTCCCCCTGTCAAATGTCTTAATTTGTATTTCTCTGTGAATTCTGATTGAAGTAGAACTTATGGGAACATTTTTAAAAAACAAGGTCCAATATTCTGCACTACAGTTAACGTTTCAATAGCGACATTTGTGTTTTGACCATCCGTTTGCTGTACTGAAAATGTCCTGTTCTGTGCCCAACTCTCCTTGTTTCTAATAAAAGTTTACTTAAAGGTTTTGTTGAATGATGCACTTAATTACATGAAGTGGGGTTTTTTATTTTGTTGGAATGGTAGGTGTAGTAGTTGGATAACCATTAGTTTAAACTTTTAACTAACCTGAAATACAGCTTAGTGGAACAGATTGTTACCATTATCATGTAGCTTAACATGTTGATTAACAGTGGTTATGGCAATGGTAGCAATTGAAAAGAAAAAGATGAATTCTGATTTTGATGAACCTTGCAGCAAAAAGAAGACACTAAAAGTTAAAACAACACTTAAGCCATCTGGACAGATTTACATGCTACAGATAATCAACATAGAGTAACAATATCATTGGGTTCAAACTGAGCTTTGGTAGTACACTGATGTCTTTTAACAGTGTTCAGGTAATTTTGGAGAGGGCTTGTGCTAAACCTGGTTGTCTTTGAGCATTCTTTTTTCCCAGTTGCTAAGGATGCTATAGTAGAACCAAATTCAGAAATTTGTAGAGAATTTCAAGCTTGTTACTGTAATTATTTTTCCCCCAAATAAATGCTCCAAATAGATTTTTAAAGACTGGGTTTGTAGCTTTGTTTTCTGAGTATATTTAAATCCAGGCTATTTCGAATTAAATTCAAAATCAAATTAATTCCAGTGACATTCATGTTTTTCTTAGCCTTTAAGTCTTCAGCTGTGACTGCCTGTAAGTAATCATCTTGCAGATATGCAAGGGGAAACAGGTTCCAGATAATAATATTTCCTTGTTGACTCTTCCTAGCAAATAGGAATGAAAGAAGCAAAGGAGTATTTAAATCAGGCTGATACTACTTGGCATTTTCAACAAAATCCCCTGTTAAAATGACTAGAATAATTGTTATAAAACATATTTCAAGGACAGAACTTTTTAAGTAAATGAAAAACTGAAACTTGTGGGCTGTGTTTACTTAAAATGTTCTGTTATAGCACACAGCAAGCAGATAAAGAATCTCAACTGCTTTTTTATTTTCAGAGATTCCACCATTAAGTTATCAAAATTGATAGCCAATTGATGTCTCGCCTTCCTACCATATATGAAAACCATAAGTGGAAGAAAGAATGGCATCTGTTCTTGTGTGGAAGTGGATATTGGTTCTGTGCTTTTTAGAAAAATGATTTGTGGTGGTATTGCAGTTAAATATTTGGATTAGATCTCATTGCTAGAGAATTGACCACATGTCTCCTCTGGTCTGTTTCGACCTGATTAACACAGAGAAGGTGCACTAGCATATTGAAAGCATATTTTTTAATTGATGGAAAACTGTGGAGCGTTTTTTATCCAAAGTTGGAGAAGCAAAATCCATCACTGTAGAAAATGCAATTGATGTGGAAAGGCCACAAATGTTAATAGGTGGTTTATTTTTCAACAGTGAATGTTATCGCCGTGTTGAGCTTTTGCGTAACCGCCAGGATCTGATGAAGGAGAAGTTAAAGGAAGCCATGAGATTACAAGCAATACAAGAGAAAGACGATGAGGCTGTTGGTAGCGAAGATGAAGAAGAATTGCAGGATTTGCTGTCTCAAGACTGGCGGGTGAAAGGGGCTTTGTTGTAGCACTTCTGCAAGGTGGTTGATACCCTCTTTATCTGTGATGTCACTTCCATTGTTAGAAGTGAGACGCTTTTGTTTAAATATTTATTTAAAGAGGATTGTGAGATGGTAAAGAGCCAAGTGTATTAAAAAAAATAATCTTTGTAGATCTACAGTGGTGTATTATTTGCTGTAAAAACTGTACATTGCAAATGTTTTACAAGATTGAATGCACCTTTCCTATTAAAATTATTGGTTTCCTACCAGAGGTATTTTAATGAGATTAATAAGTAACTGAAGAATCTCTAAGGTTTTGGAAGCATTAGATATATCTGGTAATTTCGAGACTTGGGTTATTGTGTATAGAAGTAAAGGATTTGCAAAAGTGGTAGTGTACGGAGTTTTCCCGGACTGGGGGAAAGGAAAATGTTATGCATTTATGTTATCTTAAATTTTGTAAGTGCTCTTCCTTCCATTGCCCTAGCTCCCAATAAAATACGTACATTTTTTTCAGGATCTGTTACAGTTTCTCTGTGTATGTAAGGACTAAGCTCAGAAACATTGAGCTTCTCCACAGTGTATACTCTGATGTGCCATGGGCAGTGTTGAATATTTTTCTTGTTTTGCTTAGTGTGGCGGTAGTGTAGCGTACCTCACATTTCTTGAACCAGAGGGATGAAAACACAGTGGTAACATATTTGCATAACTAAATGAGGAGGTGACAAAATCACAGAGAGGAAGGTACTGCACTGGAAACTGATGAGGTGAAATCATTTATCTAGCTGTAAATACTGGAAATTTTCTTACGATACTATCTTAGGCACAGAGAGCATCTAAAATTGATTTCTGTTCTGGTAAAAGCAGATTAAGTAAAATCAAGACCAAAAAACTTGACAAAAATGGGACATGGAAAGCAGAACTACCTTGAGCTTTGTTAAGTGTCTTTTTTTATTAATGAAGCTTTTTTTTTTTACATTTGCAAATCTTAAAACATTTCAAATTTGCTGAGGACTTTTGAAAAAAATAGAGATATGTGGGGTAATTTTTATCAAAATAAAGTTGTGAAGGAACAGCTTAACATTTTTTTTAAAGATTCTAGTTTTAAAACAAATTAGTCTTTAAAAGGAGAAAACAAGCTTTGTTCTTACAAGAGCATTCTACATACTTGCCTTGAAGATGTTTATTAGCCAAGCAATAAAGAGAAGAACTAAAGCTAGATGTTTGATTTGCCTGTTTGGAAAGAAAGACTTGATAATGATCCATATAGCGAGATGCTTTTTTATCACTCCGGGTAAAGCACACTAGCTTGTTAACTTTAGAATCTCTCTCTGCATTTGCCTTAATGTCAGAGAAACAGATGTGACTAAAGTCAGGTTATCCTGGGCGCCACAGACATAGATGTTTTTACAGTAGAAAAATGTTAATCTCTGAGTTTATAACTTAAACTCCATTTTGTACATATATCTGTAACTTTAATTTTGTATATGAATCTGCACATCATGATTTCAATTGCAGATGAATAGGAAAGGCACTGAGCATTACAACAGTTCAGCTGTCTTAGTTCACTTTCCCTCCTCTTTAGAGTTATCTGGCAGTAAGAAGCTGAAGGTAGTGAGTTTAGTTACAGTGCAGGGAGCTGCTTGTACGTTCAAATCCAAACCAGTGCAGCCCTTTGTTTTAATTATTAGGAATAGATGGCAGGAGTAAACACCAGATCACTCATCGTTGTATCCGTTATCCTCGCCTAACGTCTGTTGAAAGAGTGAAGCCAATGGAGAAGGCAGTGGTTGTATGTACTGCTGAGGGAGCAACTGACAGCATCGGTCTCTCTTGGTTGTGGCTTGTTTAGGAGTTGGTGGTTTTTTCCTTGGAGGAATCTCATAGATCCACAACTAGTGTTATATACAAGTATTATACAGCTTATTGCATACAACTGTAAATTTCTTCAGCATTTGAAACGAAGCTTTTAGAGAGCTTTGTGAAGAAGGTAGTGATTTCGCTATCTGTATCCTACATGACCATTGATGTACGTGTGCTGTTGTGTCAAGAAGGCAAGAAATCATTCTGCTTTTTAGCAATGAAAGTAGCATGGCTGTAAGGGAGAAGAGGGAATTATCCCAACCTTGTCGAATAGTCAAGCTAATTTATCAAGGTAAATGTCTCCTGTGTCTTAGAAAAACATAGGCAAAATTGATTTATATTTTAAGTCTGTCCTCAGTTTTAGAAAATAATTTTATGAAATTCTGAGGTGCTATTCAGCTAGATGATTAACCAGAGCAAATAATTGTTTTTAAAAAATGTACTTCCTTAATTTCTTTCTAACTTCTTAACTTTCTCGAATCCTGTTTTTAAACAATAAAGATGAAACTAGTTCTAATAACTAGCTCTGTTCATAGCCACTATTAAAGATTAAGTTTTAATCTCTGGCACAGTGGAATTGCGAAGAATATTTTAATTCTCTGATCTCCAGGACTTGCAGAAAACTGAAGAATCAGAATGAAGGGGGAAGACTTAGCATTTGTAATCCTTATTTATATAATAATGGAGAGTGTTGCCCAAATTTAAGAACTGTGGAATTTCATGCCACCAAAAAATAGTTGTGATTCCCCAACTTAGGGGTTTTGAAACTGGTAAGTGACTTCCAGGGTCAAAATGTGTGCATGTGTCTGTGTGTTTGAAATGGAGTTCTGAGTAGGAGCTCTGCAGGGAGCAGCTAAGTACTGCCAGTTGTTGGTAGTTGGCTGTTCTCTGGCAAGCGCGATCAATCACAAATGGTAATCTGTGTGCTAACTTCTCCCCCACCGTGGAAGAAATAAGCTGCTGCTGTCGTGACTTAGAAGTAGATGTGGAAAAAGGGCTGTATTTGGTACAGAGGAGCCCGGAAGCGATTGCGCAAACCAAACCAAAAATAACAACAAACAAAACAATGTTCTCATTTGCTAACACGATTGTTTGTCATTCCTCCACTAAAGCATATAATTTTAAGATGTGCTTTGGAATTACAAATACTGGTTAAAAAGAACATTAACATTAGCTCTGGTCAGGCCCCCTGCTGATAAATTCAATTTGAGGAGAGACAGATTTTGCTTATTACATGCCACTGTAATTAAATCCTCTGCATTTTATCATCATAAAAAACACTGAGCTAGAAATAGCTCTGATGACAAAACTCATATTACTCAAATATTTTCAGCACTTAATACTTTCTTCTTTTTTCCTGTAATCAAGAAAGCGTACACTAGGAAATCAGACATTCAATGAATAGGAACCCTGCTGTAGCTGTCACTAGAAACCATAATGTGAGTATATAATGTTTCAGAAATTCCTTTTTGTTAGGTACCATCAGATGAATTTGAGAATTCTCTTTCATTTCAGTTACTGTCCTGAGACACAAGCCAGTCCATAGAGTGACAGGACACATACGTTGATGCAGAAACTGATTTAATCAGCATTACTGTGTTCCTTCCCGGAACCAAGGAGTAAGCACAGCTCAGTGGCAAGACAGGCGGTATGTACCTACAAAGTGTCGCTTAGGCCAAGAGATTGAAATTTTCTGGTGTGAAGCAGTTTTTCACTACCTGCCTTCATTTAATCTTCTCTTCATCCCTTCACTTAGAACTATCCTGGCCTGTTAGCTGGGAAAAGAAATGTGAGCAATTCCCTTGTGCAGACATCTAAACCAGGTCTTTCTTCCAAAAATATAGTGGAGGGGCTGATGCCTTGCATAATTGTTGGATACAGCAGTTACGGAAGATTGAAGAGATCTCTGTTCATATCCCTTCTCTCTATGCTGTCCTTGGAACATACAGTTCCTGTGATCTAGTGGAGTGGCCTAACAATTTTAGTCTTCCCCGTAGAAGCTGTGTCACTGTAAAATGATTGAATTAGTGAACATATGTGACTTTCTTGTTCGATAGTTGTGACACTCGCCCGAGAAGGGGAAGGTCCTGTCCCAAGTACATAAATACTACTGAAATACATTCAGCTGAGATTGAGGCTATGTAAGAAACTGGATTTAGATCTCCCCCATCCCAGAGAAGCACTCTTGTTTTCATGCTGTTGGATTTTTAAAAATGAAAAAAAACCAGGGACGCTTCCATTTCTGCCTAGTTCAGGTGGGGAAGGTTCAGCGCAAGCTTTAAGACTGTCTTGTGAAACCTCACAGAAACACCTTGCCCACGCAGCCCTATGAGGCTGAGGTGCTTACCAGGTGCTTACATTCATGGCACCAGTGAGATTTATGCTGTTAGCTTCCTAGGAGCCTTGACTGGCGCAAATATGCACCCTGGGGCCCATCGATGCCTTCTGGCTATGCCTGAGAACAGAAAGCACTCTGCATATTAGCAATGGACAAGGTTATATGGCTGAATACATCTAACTTTGTTTTTCCTTCTGTTTGACTATTCCAGCCAGCATTTGTACTTTCTATTTTTTCCACTTGAAAAACACAACAGAGCTGCTTGAATTCGTCTTGAGATGTTTGCCAGAACTCTGATAGCAATTTGATGATGTGAAAGCTGCAGAACTTGTTCTGTCTTTCATTTGGGAACTCACGGTTGTGTGGGCAGTGACCTTTTCATATCGGGTGCATGCTTCCTCTAATCTACCTTTGGGCAGGTATTTAGTTTTCTATCTTGGATAACATGAGTTATTTTTTTCCCCCTCCAGATGTACCTTCCTGTGCTTTGTTTGCCTCTCTTGTATATTAAAGCTATCCAGGAACTTTTTCTTGCCATTCAGAAATCTTTTCCAACTAAAATAGTTGAGTCCTCAATTAGCCTAGATTTTATCACATTTCTGCCTGTATTTTTTGCAAAAGCCCTCTCAAAAGACTTTTTTTTCCCCTTGCTTTGTCCACATGCCTATATTTTACCTCTCTTCATTCCACACACAAACGTGCCCCTGCACTAATTTGTTTAAAGCTCAGTCTTTTCCAGCCAATTCTACAAGACACATGGGAATTATTTATGTGAAAGATGCTATACACGACAGAGTTGCTGCTGCCCTTTGCCTAGCAGCTTTACTGTGAGAGCAGAGCCTTGACCTACTTAGTGTTGAGCTGTGATAATGTTCTCTTTTTTCTTTTACTTTTTTTCCCCCATTTACACTAACCAGGCTAGCCAGAGAAATAGCTTTTGCTGTTGAGGAAATTAAGAGTATGGAGGTCTCTGCTGTGAAAGCAGCTTCAGCTCTCCTTTCAAGAGAAGAAGTTCAAATATATTTGAAGTAATATGCATATATTTTAAGTAGTAATAATGCAGGATTTTATCAAGGTTAGTATTACAGCCTATAGTTCTTCCAACCGAAGGGTTGGAATAGCTAATTCAACACTGGGTAAAGCTTCCTGGGTGCTGGGATGCAATGAGGCATTCTGTAGTCTTCCTCAGCAGCCTTTATTGTCAAGAGCTGCTCTGTGGCTGGTTCTGTATTGAAAAAGCTGTTTACTTCTACAGGTTTCCAAGTCTGTATGCGCGTCTTGGTCATATCGTAGTTCCAGGCTCAGACTCAAGACGCAGACACGTAGGAGCTCTCTGTACCCTAGAGTCCGTGGAAAATAACTACTTAGCCGGGCAGTGAGGGGAACCGGGACCCCAAGCTAAATACCCGGAGACAAGTATAACCTTAGGAGAGTAGGGATGGGGGTTGTAGAATTAGTCTCACATCATTAAGGATGCCACTCACTGCCCAAACCTCTGCTTTCTCATGAGGATAAAGCAGTAGAATGTGAAATTATTGCTAATGCCCTAAGAGGAGAGGTGGCCAGAGCTCAGCCAGAGTGCTGTGTGCAGCAACAACTCTGGGCCAGCCCCTTCCTTTCACTTTTCTGTGAAGAGATAAGGTGAGGCTGTGACTGCAGTGCTTCAGCAGAGCCAGCGGCGGAGGTGCATGGCTCAAGCCATGGGTCAGGGAGGGATGAGACACTTCCCTGGGCCAGCTCTCCATTCTCCCTTTTTAATGCAAATTGTCATGCTCCTCCCAGCTGCTGGGCTAGTTTCCTGGCCAGGTGAAAGGTTCTGTCTAGAAGCCTGGTCACTGAGCAGTGCTGCTGGGAGTGGGAAAATATGAAGGATCTTAGCCATAATGTACTCAGTACCCAAGTTTGTTCTTTTGTTTTTCTTTCCCCAGTATCCGATCTTAAAATCAGTATGGGAAAACACGAGAGATACAAACCAGCGGCTTCTTGTAGCAAGAAGCCAAATTCTGTCTTTTCTATGCAATGTGAGAAGTTGTCCAAGAGCAGCTTTGCTAAAAACCAAATAAGGTTTTGTAGAAATACTGCTTACTCAACTAATTACACGATCTGGCTCCATCTAGTCATGAAAAGACTCATCGTCCCTGACAATGGGCTAATGCACTTTCTAACGTTGCCAGTATTGCACAGTTGTTACACTCTTTCCCAATGAGCACTGGGACCTTAAGCATGATGATATGAAACCTTTAATCATTAATGAAAACAAGCAATTTGTCTATGATCTTAGTTTGACAATCAATAAAATAGTGTTTCTCAAATGACAAATTAGCAACTTGGTTACAAAGAACAAAGTTTAAACAACACAACAGTTGTATGCACAAAGCTACCACGTCTTTTTTTTTTTTTTTTAAATCAGGAAAAAAATTTATTTATAAAAACGTCTCATTTAATTTACTGTCGAGTCTCTAGCTGAATACAGTGGTTTAGAACACTAACGGCCCATGCTTTTATACAGATTAGCCAAAGCATGAACAGCAATGAAAATTAACTCCCGAAAATAACTTTGCTTTGCTTTATGTTATGAGCCACAACAGTGTTAAAACTGGAACAGTAATGAAAGCAACACAAGAGTTAGGAAGCACAGTTGCTTAAAGAGTAAAGGAAGTATTTTCTTTTGATGTCTCAGAATAATAAGAAAGTTAGAAATGGCAGAAACTCCTCTGTAGATTAGTCCATAGATAGCATTGTCTCATGGGGCTTTGGAAAAGTCCTGTCTGGTGGCTAATGCACTAGGGCATGATGAGATACATTACAGAGCCCCCAGGCCAGTGACTTCTGAAGACAGCCTAAAATGTAGGAACAAAAATGAGGAAAAGAAAAGGAGAAAAAAAAAAGGCAAAAAAAAGAAAAAAAAATCTTCTCACTATTAAAAAAGTAACACTTCAGTACAACCAGCATAGAACAGCATTTCAATGCAGGCAAGTTTTCTCACACAGAGGTTGGTGGTTTGTTGGTTTGTTTGTTTGTTTGTTTTTTAAATGTCAGTTATTGAAACAGTTACAATAGTCCAGAGCAATTTTACAGCAGTTTTCTAGAGCTGTTAAATAGCTGAGGTACCTTGACATTATTTCCAGTTTTCCTTCATTATATACAAACAAAAAAAAAAAAAAAAAAGAAAAAAGAAAAAAGCCCAAAACAACAACAACCAAAAAAACCCAACCAAGCAACAAAACCAACCAAAAACCCCATTTGGATAAGTGCAAACTGTAACAATGGCAGTTCTACAAATGGTTACAGTGACAAAACTTAGTGCAGAGGTACTAAGGTGAAGAAAAGCCCACAGAATACAGAAATGACACAAAATACTGAGATAGTACTTAGCCCTATACAATAATAATAACAACACACTTTGAAATATCATGTTTTAAAAAGTATTGCATTTGCATTGTGTTTTTAGTTTATATTAAAATGCACTGAATACAGTTCAATTGTTAAAGCTTTGTGTCCAAGGAGTGCAAAGTGGATGAACGTGGCGGGCTAATGGGATTCTGGATTCGGAAGCGGTGAGGAAAACAATATTGCATTACTGAGTTATGCAACAGAAATTAAAAAGAAGGTGGGTGGACAAACAGAAAATGCAGTTAAAAAACTAGTTCCAACAGCTAGCAACCAGCCATTACATCACCCAGCTCTCTTCGGTTTGGCTGCAATTAAGTAGTTTTAGTTAAGCTGAACATCGTTAAGTTCTCGTTAAAGGGATGTTATCTGTCCAGCCGGCAACCTTTGAATCTCCTTTGATAAGCACTAGATTGTATTCGTAGTTCCAGTGCAATCCGACTGCGTGATTAGAGGTGAGCTCAATAGGAATGTATTGAGAGAAACCTAAAAAAAAAAATGGTCATTTTGGCTGAACAAAATATATGCAAGAGGGGGTACCAGAACAGCGACTGTGCATGTCTGTACCTACTATTGAGTACTTACAGAAACAGGTATTTTGTCGGTATATGTAAGAGTAAAACATCTGAGGAAAAAAAAGGAGCCTGCTCTCCCTCCTTAAAGCAGAGTTCTTAAAATTATGTTTTTCCAAACAGAGAAAAACTGTTGCACCCTTTAAAAGAATGGGGTGGAAAGGCACAGGTGCCTGATATTTATTTGTTTTCTTGTGGTCTTTCAATCATTTTAATTTAGGAGGTTTTTCTTGGACCACAAAGCTTCGTTTGTTGCACGTCAGAAGTACCTGAGGTTTGGTACATTCTCGCCCCATCTCCTGCTCGCAGGCAGGTGTCGGGGAGGGGAGACGGGAGTCTTCAGCCCTGTCGAGAGCAACAGAGTGACTGTGGGGCGCCAGCACTTCAGGTGGGATTTCAGGGGCGCTGGCAATCATCAGAAGTGCCAGATTTGCGGGCTCTAGCAATAGAAAAAAACTATCAGCGGTGCCAATTTGCCATAGGAAATTGTTCTGCAGTTGGAGGGATCCCTTCAAATGGCTGTAACCGTATTTATATGCCAGGCAGTATTGCCGGGGCAGGACCCAGCTGTCAAAATTTTGCTAGATTTATGGTTTTTTTTTTTCCTCGCCAGGTGTCTCCCTGCTGGGGCAGGGGCACCCTGCCGTGCTGCGGGGCTGCCGGAGGGCCAGCCCGGGCCATGGTCCCGGCGTCGGGACGGTGTCAAGGCGCCCGCTCGCTGTTGGAACTAGTTGTTAGGTGGTGCCCGGGTGTTAGTCGTTATGGAGAGCGGAAGACGACTTGAGTCGGCAACAGTTAACACTAGCAATTTAACAGAAAATAAAAGATGCCGTATTGTTTCCTTGATAACTAGGATCTACCACAGACTCTTGGTAGAGCTGGCAAAGCTTGCATTGTGTCTCATCCCTTCAATATGGAGCAAACTTCTGGCGGTCAGATTTCTTAACCCCGCTCGTCGAAGGAATTTTGGCAGTGTAAGCGGACAAACTCCCCGTGGCCCCCGCGGCGGCCGCGGCATTTAGTGCCAGGAGTGGGACAGTTTTCATGCCAAGCAGACTGGAGACAGGAACGGCATAGTGGGTGGTTGGCAGAGTTGGTAGGGGAGGGGGGGTACTGACGGTAACGGCGGAGGCGGCCGCCAGCACGGCCATGGAGGTGGGGGTGGAGGTAGGGGTGGCAGACTGAGAGAGGTTCATGTTGAGGTCAACAGGGGTCGTGACGGAAGCGGTCTGGGTGCTGACTTTAGCCATCTCTAAGCTGCAAACGAAGAGAGGAAGAGGAACAAACAGGTTGGGAGGGTCCAGCCAGGGCGGTGGGGC
Organism: Grus americana; assembly: GCF_028858705.1. Taxonomy (NCBI): domain Eukaryota; kingdom Metazoa; phylum Chordata; class Aves; order Gruiformes; family Gruidae; genus Grus; species Grus americana. Next base: position 70,933,866 of record NC_072853.1, read on the forward strand.
CAGGAGGAGGAGGAGGAGGAGGGAGGGGCGGAGGGACAGCAACCACGAAAGGGCAGGATTAGATAGGTGGACGAGGGGGACAGACGAGAGGGAGGGAGAGGAGGGGAGGAGAGAGAGAGAAAAAAAGGGAAAATGAGGGTCAAAGGAGGAACATGTTATGTGTTAAAGAAGAGAAATAACAAAAGGGTTTTTCATGATTCGATGGCAAAAACATTACTGAGACTCTAAAGTTCTTTCCAAAAATTAAAAAAAAAAAAAAGAGGGTGGGGGGGAGGGTTGCTAGTTCATTTAACGTATGAAAAAAGAAATCTAAGGAATGCAGGTAATGGCAAAAAGATGGAAAAAACAAAACTTAGAAGAAAACTTAAAATAACTATGAAGTTTACTCCCCAGCACTGATGTGGTGAATTTTGCTTTTCAAAATTACAGTATTTTTGAAAGGGGGACGCGGGGGTTTTTGGCATTTTTTTTTCAATTTGTCAATTTTGTGGCATAAATAGTACCCTTTGTCATTTTGTTAGGATGAGAGGAGACTGAGCAATGATTTGCTGCTTCCATCTAAAGTATAAAGGTTTTGATTTGTTTTGGTTTTCTTTTAGAAAGTTAGTTTTTCGTTTCATTCATTGTGAGGTCAATGTGCATTTTTCATATAAAACAAACCTGATTAGCCAGTGTGTTCACTTCCATTTGTACTTTCTCCAGACCTTTTCTTTTTTTAAAATCACAACAGAATATTTATGCAATCTAATTATAAGGAAATTAGTAAAAAGGAAGACTGAAAAACACCCCAGCTTTCACAGCAGCGGTATCCTTTCTGAGCTTGTGGCAGTGGTTACAGTGAACATGAAAGAGCTTACCAGCTGACAGACAAGGTACTACATGGATACAACAAACACATCGTCAGACGAACCCCGCCAGCACGAGGAAGTTCAGATTGACCCGACCTGCGAGCCCGAGGCAGTGACGGGCTCTTTGGAGAATGTCGGTATCAAACCACCTCCACTTTAGTCTAACTTCACTCATCGGCAGGCGAGATGAGTTTGGCCCATGTCCTTAGGCTTTTCTATACATTTTTACACATTAAAATACAGTAATTTCAAGGACGCGTTGGTTTTTTCAGATGACAAAATGTTTACCTAGATACATCCTCCCTTTGCCGTGTGCGCGTTGCAGCCTGTGCGCTGCGCTTTGGGTCGGCAAACAACCTAAATAGTAGTTTCAGGATGCTTTTCGCATGTGAGCAGCTGGGAGACATGGCAGCCTCGCATATAAATGGGACTATGGGTTAGAAAATCTTTGCTAGCTACAATTATACACGCATTAATTCCAAGTTTGGTGGTTTTTTTTTTTTCAGCAATTACAAACTTGTCAGGCTCATGGGCTTTCTACTGAGGTGAGCTGAGGAGCTGTAGCAGCCTCTCCCTCCCAGAGCGGAGCGCCCCAAGCCAGCGACCGGCCGGCTGCGCAGAGGACCCGTGTGGCGGAAGACCGCTCTCTTATCACGTCCCATCAGGCCAGGGGGAAGCTTCCCAGCGCAGGATTTGTGCTGGTCCCTGTTGGCACGAGGAGCTGGGCAGCTGTAGGCAGGCTCCTTGTCCAGGACAAGGGAGGGGAGCATGGTGACCCTACTCAGGGCTTGGGAGAGCCTCGCTGTTCCTCACCTTAGGCTTACGGGCAGTTTTGAGAGTAACAGCCCCGGGTGTATTCCCGGTCAGAGAAAGGCGATGACCGGAAGGCCCGCCCGCTTTGCGCGAGGGCAAGGATGCAAGCGAGGAGCTACCGCTGAATAGGGGATGGGGACATTGGACTAAAGCTTCCCAAAGCGCTGCTGCTGAAGGCGAGTCTAAAGCATACCTGAAGCGGGTCTGAGCTGGGGAGAGAAGAGTGGAGGAGAGAGGGAAACGCTTGAGCACCCGGCTCCTCTCTTCCCCGCAAAAGAAAGAGGGCTCTTGGAGTGTGAGCTCCTCGTCGGCTTTTGCCGGGAAGTTGGAAGGCACATGGCTCATCTGGGGGGCTTGGAGGGGAGGAGGGCGAGTGCATGAAATGCAGACCATCTGTAGGAGGTAAAGCTTTGCTTTTCCTACCCTCTGATGTTTATCTGTCCCTGTGGATGAGCAGCTCAGAATTTTTCTAACCTCTGCAGCAGAGTAGCTCTCTGCAAAGAAAAGAGCATCCTTGTGCTGTTAGCTGTGCTACTTGCAATCTACTCGCACAGTGGGATCTACATCAAGAATATTTCTTTCTGTCCACTGAAATGGTGGATCCAACTGCATCGTGCATCCTCGGCTTGGTGTGTAGGGGTTACATGGTGATACCTTAGCAAGTTTTGAAAAAATCAGTTTATACAGTTGGAATTTTTTATATTTCTAACTCATTATTCTGCGAGGGAGGCGTACAGAAAGGTAGTGCAGAACTCGTTGTTTCACTGACTCCAAGTTTGCCTAACATGCCTTTAACAAAACAAAACAAAAAAATCCTTACTGATATGGGGGGAGTCTGAGCCTGAGCTTTTTCCTGCACCAGCAGGGAGAATAGATCCCCCAGGCTAAATGCTGGTGTTGGTAGCAGCCGCTCAAACTCCCTGTCTCTGGTGTACTCACACAGGTAGGATTAAAGCAATAATTTGCCCTGATTCACTTTTATTATTGGTGGTAACGCGGGAGGTGAAAGTACGTCAGGTTAGCCATCAGCTGCCCTGTGACAGCAGCCGTTTCCCAAACCAATTGTAGATGCAACAAAATTGAATGCGAAAGCGGACGAGGCCGCCTTCATACAGAATTTCATGGTGCCAATTTTACGTTGAAGACCTACACTTTATGAATATATACACCAAAGGCCACATCCTGCATTACCCAAAACTAGTGAAAGGAATAAAGCTTGAGTGTGGCTTTGGGGGTCCTGTTAGCTCTGTGAATAAACCTCTCATCAAAATGGCAGTAAAAAAAAATGTCTTCAGGAAACTGCCCTTCAACAAGGAGTAAGTGCTGCTGGCTACAATTCATTTATAATCCAAAGTCAAATATTACACAGGAAACCTAAACTGCTGTTCATTTATAATAAAAGCTAGAAGATGGACTTGGATAATGAAAAGCCAGTTACTACAGTGGATACCAGTTAAGAGACAGAAGATTTTACAGGAAAAAAAAGACACTTCTACTGCAAACAAGCTAGGACACATTCTACTCGTACAGAGGTCAGCGCTCGGGTAATCAATACAGAATCAAAACAACACTTTAGAAAGGTTTAAATCTCTGTCTTGATATTGTATCAACGTATTTATATATCTATAATTTAGAGTATGTTATGTACATATTCAACACCAGATTGCAATAGAAGTCTTAAAACAATTTGATAAGTTGTTCTATAGATGGCAACTTTGGTTGGAGGATAGTTTAAAGATACACACAGAACGTTTCAGGAATACACTGAATAGATTTATTTTTTTTTACATCCTATGCTATTGTGAGACATTGATTTATGCAGAAATACTGGCCCTGGAAACCAAATCCGCGAGAATGACAGAACTTGCGGGGGAGAGAAAAAAAAAAAAAGTCCACCTTACCCTGAATGCTTATATGGCTTTTATTTATTATAACTATTATTTTGACATACCAGATTATACCTTGGGCAGTCTAGATACTGTACTCAGCTCTTCCCCAACACTGTTTATTTCATGCCAACATCTTTAAAAGAGATGGCAGTACTTGTGGCAGGTTTAGGACTGACAAAACACTGAAATTGGCTCCCAGCGTGCGCAGGGAGTGGCAGCCGAGATCTGCCTCTCAGAAACCTGCCCCAGGACCGAAACCCCAGCTAGAGCAGACCTCCCTCTTGCTTGGAAGTTTTCTCGGTTCTTCCTCCAGCGTGACTGCAAGCAAGCACTGCTGGCACCTAACTGGATGGGAATCTCTCTCTCTCGTGAAAGGAGAAATCTGAAACAGTGTCACTTTTTAAAATGAAAAAGCCACCTTAATGTCCTATGTTACCTTAGAGCTTAATTTATTATACATTACTTTAAGAGTCTTCATTTACAAATGAAGTCACTTCATCTACATACAGTTTCAACACATGGTACATAATAATATATGATGGTTTATTGTAGATGACGGTAACAAATGACTTCTATCTAGAAATTCAACAGGAAGAAAATATTTTGTTTCTGGGTTCACAGGGTATAGATAGAGTATCCGTTGTACATGACTGCTGAGAAGTTTTCTTCTTTGCAAAAGTATGTTAAAAGACCTCATATATATCCCATTCCGTCAAAAGAATCATTAAACAGTAATAAACAGAAGTGTGAGAGTTCACAGGCTTTTCTAAAGTGAGTCAAACAGAGGTTTGTTCACTAGAGTTTCTGGTGAGCAGCTCATTGCAACTCCATTAATAAGTGCATTATTTTATTTGCATGCTTTAGCTGTCTTGAAGATCTTAAATTGTTATCTTCTGGAATCCAGATGCATGCCATATGGTGTTTGTGCAACTAAAAATGAAGGGGTCTATTCTCGTCTCGATGTGTGGGGAATCCCTGAACACCAAGAGAAGAACATATCCTTAAGGGTTAAAGGAGGGAACACATTTTTATTTGATTACAGGGCTTACGGAAGTGACTTATATTTGCTACAAAGAATATAAAGCAAAAGAGCTGTAGGTTGTTTTAGGATTCTGGAAACAGCTTATCTTAGGCTTCACGACACCACCCCTCAATATATCTTTCCCTAGGAAACTACTTTCAAACTGAATTATAAAAAGTCATAATTTTTTTTTTGCTGTAACACAGAGCTGCACAAACGTCCTTCTCCTCCAGTAAGACATTTGCAGTGGCTTGTGGCGGCGCACTGCAGAACTGGGCTGGAGGGGAGGCTGCACCATAGGAAGCTGTAGACCTGCCATGACTACAGCCCCCCCCCCCAAGAAATCACATACTTTCTATGACCTTAACAGCAAACATAGTTAAACACAAAGCTTGATTCATATCACAGTATTTTTTTTAGAGGGGAAGGGGGAAGAAAAGAAAAAAAAACCCCAACCAAACAATAAAATACATAGATACTCCCCCTCCCCATAATATATTGCCTTGGTCCACCATTTACAAGTAGATCTATGAGACAGCGCTATATCCATTGCACTTTCTTCTCAGGATAATTGCAAATAAAAGTGGTATCATTTTTAATATTTTTCTAGATAATCATATCAAAACTGCTAGAGACTTAAGCTGTTGCAATGGCTTAGCTAAACAGCCAGTGCTTTCATTAACTCTGGCACTGAGAAGTGGAGAAGCAGATAGTCTCACCCCGTCTCATTAGGGAATGCTTTTTACAAATTTGTGATGCTGTCTCTGAAAAAATAAATCCCGTGCCTCTTTAGCAACCAAATATCAGTTTAACATCAAGTCTGAGTGGCAATTTCCAGTTCATAAATTAAATCTGTTTTGCAATCTGTTTCACTATATTTGCCATTTAGGACAGTAAAATGGGTCTGTGAAAAGTATTTTCTTCTAAAGAATTTATGATTTTAATTTCATTTTATTTATCCGCCTATATTTTAGGTGGATGCTAATGTGAGTATTCAGATTTTTCAGCTTTTTGTCATTCAACCTGTACCTGGAACTGCACCAGATTAAGCTCCTTTCCGTATAAACCAACAGCAAATCCAAGTATCTAATGATACAGGCTTTATAAACCATTAGGAATTGAATAATACTATGCAAAATGGACACTGTGAACCAACTTTCTGGATCTATCCAGGACAGATATTTGCTGGAGAGCAGACAGAGCAATCTCGCAGAAGCATTATCACTTACAAAGCAAACTTACCTTGCGTTAATGAGGTACTGTGCTAAGCTGATGTTTGCAGGGGATCCTGTGATTGTAACTTGTCGTTCTGCGGAGCCTTCTGTGGCATTAGCAATCTTGATCTGCGCTCCTGACATCTGCCTGATTTCATTTATCTTACTGCCTTGTCTGCCAATAATGCAGCCTATTAACTGGAGCGGGACAAAGACTGAGATTAGTGCCACAGACACAAGCCAAAACCACTTAACTGAAATTTGTAGTATTGCTAAAAACACGGTTATGAAAAGTTCAATATCGAAGCACAAGATTTTTGCTGTGCTGTTTGGAAGGAATAACTAGCACAGTCTATTGGCTCTACGGTCCCACATCTCTAAATCAAGTTTCGCTGCTACATGGTTATCAACTCAATATCGGATTATTTAGCTGTCTTCCATGGCAGAAAACGACAGTGTGCCGTGGTGCTGAGGAATACAAAACACAGCCCAGCCTGACTTGCCAGTGGCAGCAGCAAGCCGAGAACAGCAGCTGGAAGTCAGGCTGCCCATCCAAAGGTGCTGCCCTGCGGCTTTGCACCGTTCCGACACCTCCCTGGGCACACGTGGTCCTCGCTTGGCCAGTACTGCGCCGTTAAAGTCAGTGGGATTTACACACCTGTAACTGCAGGCAGAAGCGGCCACAGGAAGAGACTGACATTTGTTCACAGTGTACCTGTGTTCCTTTACAGGAATTTAACAAAACTCACATTTTGTGAAAAACCCTGAGCCTGAGCGGGGTGTGTGTGTCCGTCCCTAGATCCCCTCAATTTTTTTAAATTTTTTTTTGTCAAATTGCATTGGTGTTATCTTCAATTAACAGTGTTTTAAAGGTTGCTTAAATGCTCTTGGTGGAGTCACAGGCTTTTGGAAGCTGTGTGCAAGACCTGGAGAAGGCGTTTAGCAGCAGACGTAGCCGCTGCAGCTGCCGCTGGGCTAAGGGGGTGCGGTAGCTGCGCCAGGGCGCTGCTCCTCTGCTACAGGCTGCCCCCAAAAGCAACCAGGCACCAAGCTGGCAGCTGAGGCTGAGGCATTTCGGCTTCTGTAAAGGCGAGGAGGGGGGCTTTTTGTGTTTTGTGTTAAGGAAGGATGGGTGCTAAGAAACTCAGCAATGCCCCGAACCAGTAGAAAATGGAAACTTCGCTCTACAGTTACTGTGATGATGTCACCAGCCTGGCAGAATGACGTGCCAAGACGCAGAGATTGCCTTCCTCTTCCACCTTCCCGCTGCTTCAGGCCCTGACGTGTTACTATCTCTGTTTCTGTGGTGTTCGGGGTATCTTGCCAGAAACAGATTCACATTGCCCAGACAGTTCACCAAAAGCAGGACCCCCCCGCCTGCTCCCAGTGTGATCCTCGCTGCACGCTCAGCGACAAGCTGGAAGCCAAAGCGGGTACCCGGGCAGCCGAAATGGAGCACAAGAGGAGCTCCCGTGAGGGGGAAAAGCAGGGCTTTAGGGAAGGCAGACAGGATTTCGTGTCCTGTTCAAACAGGAGGGCCTCGCCGAGCGCTCTGTCCTTACCCCGAGGACACGTGTTGGTGTGCGGCTGCGCGTGCCAGTGCGGAGGCCTTTGCAAGCTTCCCTGGGAAGCCCGGAGCCTGTGTCGTGCACGCGAACGTGCCTGCGCACGCAGGCTGGCAGCAGCGCAGGGATCCCTAAGCGCCCGCTTCCTATGCCTCAGTCTCACTGAGCCTCCACGGTCCGCAGGCCGTGAAGGTGAAGTGGGAGAGAAGAGCGCCCAGAGCACAGGTGGGTGCCAGCCAATGGCGGGGTTTGGCTTTTGTTAGTGTGTGACATCAGCGTGAGGAAAGCAAAGGCAGTCCTACTACAGCATTATTGTACAGCAAAGCTGGCAGCACTAGATCCACTCTTATCTGTTAAAACCGGGTGATAGACTTCCATAATTTTGTTCTCGTGAATCATTTATATATCATACTGTAGCTATAATTTACAGAAATCTGGTCAGAAGCGTTCACTACTGCAGAAGCAGTGTGGAGTACGGGGGGGAGGAGGGAAGTCTTGGGTCGTCTTTACTTGACTGCTAGCCAGAGCTGTTCACCGAGATACAGGAATGGCTTGGGATGGCCACCAGGAGTAGAGGCCATCAGTATTTCCTTCTGCCAGAACCACCATCTAACTGTTTTTGCGGTGATGTTGAAGTGACTGGTCAAGAATCCATCTGTTGCTACTGATGATCTTACGAAGCAGTTACCAGGATTTAGGGTCTGTGAAGCAGCTGTTATGGTGCCCATCACATCTTCAGATTCCTTTGATACTTCTCACTTGATGTGCAGATCTGAATATGCTTCTGGTTGCTTTAATAATTATGTCCTGAGTGCCAACAGGAAAATGTAGACTGCACATATTCTCTCAGGCTTTTCAAAGCAGAAGGGGAAATCTGATAAAATTACTTGGTGTAAAATACATGCAAAAATATACAAAAATGTATTATTTAGAAGAATTTCAAGCAGTCCAGTTCACAGGTGTAGCTGTCATTGTGGCATTCAAAGCAGAGGAACTGCATGGGACTGCTGGTTCTTCAGGCATGTTGTGAGACTTAGTCTTACATGTCTGGTTTACCAGCTCTGAGAAGGCAGTTGCCAGGTCACTCAGGAGGCTGCCACTTGTATGTGCTGGGGGTCCTCCAACGAGCCTTGTAACACCGGTGGGTCAGTACAAAGAATTTACCATCTCCTAGCTGACTTTGAGTTAGGTACTGAGGATTCAGTCCAGGCCGGTCAAGGATGCTGGTGATACATGTATCTGGAAGTAGAGGTTTGGTAACCTTTGGTCTGAAGCTCTCCAAAGTCATCCTTTGTTGCTGTGGCTATGGGCTGCTTGAACACACTCTGCCAGCTGTGATGCGACCTGCAGCTGGCGCAGAATTCGCTTCTCCATTTGGCACGCAGGGAGGACAGTAGTGCTGGGGTGCTTGGGCTCCCTCTGGGGTGCCTTTCCCATTATGTATTACTTACACTGAAATTCGTGCACTATCTGAATATTCGAGAGCTGACAGATTCTGGAAGAAGTTCAAGGTTTTCATCTACAAACCTTTGCTCAATCAGGCCGTGGACATTTGGTTTTTACATAAAAAGACCTGCTCTGCCTTGCTTTGAGATGAGTCCATGACAAATTGCATCCAAACACGTATCTCTTTTCATGACTGACCTTTCTAATGCCATCAGCTGCCCCTCTGTCATTCTGTAGCCCCCATTTCACATAATTTGGCAGGCTATGTGTAATTCAGTCCCACAAAAGTCCCTCTCCACAAAAGCAAGCTTCCCTAGACTTTGAAAGCTGCTACCTTGCATGGAATGCTGCCTGTTTTGCAGACATGTCTTTGCTGCTTTTCCAAGCTTGGTAGATGGAGCTAGAGACTGTGGAGGATATTAAACATGTAGCTGTTTTCAATGACTTTGGGCGCTGTGTTATTTTTGATGCTCACCTGCTTGCTCAACATACAGTGAGCCCTACTCTCACTTATGGAAGAATAAATCAAGAGGAAATTCTGCAGAAAGTAAGTGATAAAGCTGGCCCATGTGAGAGAGGAGCCAAGCCTACTATGCACTATAATATATATACTATTTATATGGATAATATATATAACATACATATATATACACACACATGTGTGTATATTTTTATATATATATATATGTATTTATATGCATATATATTTTAATTCTCCCAAGACTTGAGCAGAGCAGCATCAGATCAGATGTACACCTAGCCCAGCAGCCTGTTGCTGACTGTGGCAGTAGCACATGCTTGCAGAGAAAGGATAAAAACAGTGTGTATAACAGGTATAACACAAAATTTCCCCTGGCATCCCAAATTCCCACCTACAGCTTACAGGCGACCTGAACAGCAGCTGGTATCTCTGCCTTTACGCTCAATAGTCCGTGTGTATGACAATTTCTTTTTGAACACATTTCTCCTCCTGCTGCCCGAGAAGGGCCATAGCAGTGACCTGCAGAGCTTGCTCATGTGTTGTGTGCAGGTATCACCATTTGTCCTTATGCCTCAAAATTTCAGCTGATGTCCCCTCCTTGGACTGTGAGCACCAGGGAAAATCTACCGTGGCTGATCTGTCTTCCCCTATCTCAGTGTACCTCATTTCTCCTCATGCCAAAAAAACCCCCACCAAACCAACCAATTCTAAAACATGGATTCTGCTTTTTTTCTAGTTGTACTTTGTCCTTCAGTAAAGCTCTGCCAGTAGCAATGTAGATAGGATTAAATCAGGAGTCTGGACTCTTAAAGGGAGAGACTGGAAGGTCTACTCTGAGCCCCTCCTAAACTCTTGATGCTGATAGTTTCTCCTGATATGCCATGCCATCTACGGTTCAGGCCCCTCTCTTCCGTTAATTTTTTTCCCCATAATGCTAAATATATATATATTTCCCATAATGCTAAAGTCACTGTCAGAGCCTAATAATAACAGCTTCCTGCTGGATGTTTCTTACTGGTTTGTTCCTCTATGTCCATCACACTGCATTATGTTTGTGCAGCACTGGGAGCAATCAGACTTTTAGTTTTTGGTTTATTATCCAAGTCTAACGCTGCCGAGTATTGCTTGTCACAGGAAGTGGCATTGAGCTCAGTTTCTTTTTAAACATTGGTAAAAAAACCAGATTCCTTTCTTATAACGAATGTGGCAGTGGTTAAAAGGGCCAAGAAAGTAGCCTCTGCAACTGGATATCTGCTGTCCGGAGCACAGGGGGGTGACCATACCTGTCCACAGGTACACGTGGTTCCCCTTGGTTCCCCACTGCCAACCCAGAGCAAGTCCATTGACTTTGGCAAAGCCTCTGCATTAGCTGAGCAAGCAGGTGCTCGTCATAAAGGAGAATCTTCAATCGATGTTAATAAAGTTACAGGCTTTCTTAGTTCCAGGTTTGGGTTGGGTTTTTTTTTTTTTTTTGTAGTTAGATATGCTAGGGCAGAGTACTCTATAGGAAGGAATAATCTCCTGAGGTGTGATTACGGTTCTTTACAGACTTACTGCAGGGCCTGGAAAGAGACACTTAAATACTCTGTGCCTCTTAAAAACCAATAATAATAATAATAATAATAATAATAATAATAATAAACTTCACTTTCTTTGCCAGGATAATGCAAAACCTGGACTATAATTATTTCATGGGCTTTGCAAGAAGGCATACAGAAAAGTGAGAAAACATTTTCAGAAATGAGCCTTCTTATTACTTGTTTCGTAACCCAAACGACTCTGCAGATTTGTGTGCTTTTCAGTTTACCGAGGGCCCAACGTGAGTTCCCACCCTGTTCCCTAAGTGAGCAGTAGGTGGTTCTGGGGGAATTACTTTTCATGCTCGAGAGTGCCCTGTTCCACCAAAGGTCTCACATTGCTTCTGATGGATATTAAGCTTGTGACATCTTTCTACTGATTCTTCTCATCTGGACAGGTCTAGTTGAAGAATCAATTGCCATTTTTTTAGATTAACAGGAGACAAAAATCAGCTTATGTGCAAACATCTCGAAAGAGATAAAAATGACTTCTTTCTTTTATAACACATCCCCTCAAACATGCCTATTTGACAGAATCTAGTTAATTCTGTATTTTTGCTCTGGGCATTATGTCTCTATCACATGGGAGGCCCTCAGCAGTAAGGTGAATTTATTGAGGTTGAATCCACAGGTCCCTTGCCTTCAGTAGAAGTGCTTTGACTTACACTACTGCAGGACCTTTCCCAGCACGTCTGGTGTGGATTATTAAGTCTTTGCCTAACCATTGCTTTTAAACCCTCTCACACAACTGGAAAGTTTCTCAGCCAGGGATGGACTTAGGCAGCAGCTTAGTTTTATACAAACATGGGACTTGTTCTCAGGACTTTTCTGGAAGAGGGCTGTAGGGAGGGTGGGTGGCCTTGCTGGAAGTCACAGCTCGGGTCAGTGCCTTTATGTTCTCCTTGTGCTGATTCTCCCCACCGGTAGGTGATGGATTGGGGATCTGCAAAGCTGAGAGCTCAGTCCTCCCAGTGACCGCTGGTGGAAGAGGCAGCGCCATGCGGACCTCCTTGGAGCATCATGCAGAGCCGACGCTGGATTTCACTGTGGGATGCTCTGAGAGCATTTTGCACACATGGTCCCCCTCCATTGTTTGCAAGGAAGTACTTCTGGCTCCATGGGGAAATGAAGGTGATTCTTCAGTATGCCATTTCCAACTCGGATGGATTGATATCTGTGTTTCTATGGAGTACTGATCAGATTTAAAGCTTTCTTAAAATGTTCTTGGTGCTTTCTGAGGGGAAGTTGTTTTCCTGTTACTTGCCTCTGCCTGTCTCTCCCACATATATGCAACATATGCATAATTTTTAATGAGACAGATTTTTTTTTTTTATTGGTTTGTTCATTTACTCTCAATGGGGCATTCTGGGGGATTGGATCATGAAATCTTAAGACATCTGTTACCTGTGCCAAATCAGCTACACCCAGGGATACCATCCCTTCCATTCCCTTCAGGACCTGTTACGCCACTTTATTTATCCTATGATTCTATGATTCTGGGATTTGCATGAAACACACTCACATTGTGTAACTGAAGCAGCAGCAGAAAGCCAGGCAAGATCCCAGCAAGGAAAGGAAGGCAACCACATATCTCTGTAAGAGGTTTTGATGAGAAAAAGGAGATACTAGACAAGGATCAAAGTGACTTCTGAGAGGGACCTGGAGAAATGTCCTCCCTGTGCTCTTTTTGGAGACACCTAGAAGTTATGAGAAAGCCTAGAAAGTCAAATCTTCTGAATTCATTATTTGGAGAGGAAGCCTCAGCTTTTAGCATGTGGAAAATAACTTTCTGTAAAATGCATTTCTTTGTTCTCCAGTATCTCTTTGTTATTGAGCAACAGGTTAGTTGCAATTACCAGCATACTGTATGAAAAAAGCAGCATGATGTTGTTACAGGAATTATTAACAGAAAAAAAAATTTCTGTCGCTGCCTTAATGCCAGAGGGAGTGAGGAAAATTTATTTTAGTATAAAGCTATGCAAATTGTAAATGGTTGTTAATATATACTTTCTATAGACTAGGCTAAAGTCTGAACCCCTTACTCTCTTTATATCTGATTTTGCTCCATCGGATTCTTACTGAGGCTTTGGCTTTATGTACTTATCTTTGTCTTGGTTTAAAAAATAAGTGTAGCACATGTAGATCTACACTGACTTCTCTGGTAGCGGCAGAGCATGTAGATATTTGCAAGTCTCATGTTCTCCTCGTGCACACTGGACTTTTGCACACACAAGCACAGGGGAACCACGGAGTCGGGGCAGGCAGGGGACTGGTGCACCACAGCCCCGTGCCAGGGCCTGCAGCTTCTTTCACCTTCAACCAGGTAAATAATCACTGTGCTGCACCGACTGCCTGTCTGTCAAACCCAGGACTAGGAGATGCTTATTGGGAAAGCGAAGTCAAATCATGCATGCAGGCTTTGCTGCACAACTGCTGTTGCCTCTCCTGCCCTGACCTCACTCTGTGCACAGCATCTGACTGACAGGGCACACACAAAACACGGGTGCTGGCACCTCCTCACCTGGCTCCCTGTCTGCCCCATCTCCCTCTGTCTCCCTCATCTCCTCATTTTTGGTGCTGGGCTGCCTGGAGAGCAGCCTTGCTGCAGCGGTGGTGGGGCTGCGGGACACCGGTACGCAGGGTTGTGCTGGGAGACCCCAGGGACGGTACCCTCTGCTGCTGCAGCCTGTGGACAGCCTGGCAGGGCACTGCTGACAGCCCGGGGCACGGGCAGAGCCAACGCTTCGGGGAGACGCATGGGGAAACTGTTTTTCCCCCTGCAAAATTCCCAAGCAGCCCCTGATGCTGGATGGGACATGAAAGCCCTTCCTCCCCTCTGTGCCGGCGCCGTAGCATTGGGTGCACACACGCACGCACACATGCACACGCAACACACGTGGGCAGCACTAAGGCCCTTGAGTCCTTTAATGCACACCTTGACGCCGTACGAACATCAGAACTCCCTTTCACCATCGGTAGAGCCCCTGCAGGCTGCTGCTAAGCCTAACTCCGTTTTGGCCTTGGCTTTGTTCCTTCAGCAACGACAGCGAGACCAGCGCTGCGTAGCCAGAAGAACCTCCTGTTGGAAACAGTGCACAGATGCGTGTTTGCTTCTCAGCAGATAGGGCTGAGCCGGTGCGTTTCATACCTCCTAGATGAGAAACCAATGGTTTTTAAAAAATTTTCTGTTGCACTACAGGACGCAAAGCCAACTTTCTCCCTCTCTTTCCCTGCTATGAATGCAGAAAGAAGTCAGAAGAGTTACCTTGGATTTATATTACTGACAGCAAGAACAATATCTGCCTGAAAGTGAGATTAAAAAACTTGCACTGTAAGGATAAATACAGTCCTCCCATAAAACTCTCAACATTCAATAAATTGGGTTATAAAGCGGGTGCTGACAAATCAGCAGGACATCTTTTAAGTAACAGAAAGCTTACAAAATCACAGCACTCATAAAAAATTTACCTTTGCTTCTTTGTTATTCTGTATTTTTTTCTTACTGTAAATTATTGCCACTGAGTTTAATAGGGCTTACACAATACTGTAAGTATTTCTTAAGTAATATAATTGCTATTTGTGATCCCGCTCATGCTTGAAAGCTTTTTTTACTGGAGGGGAAATCTCCCTTTTTCCAAGAAGTGACTCATTTGTAATGAAAACTGCAAAAAAACCAACCCCATTTGCAATGGAAGTGAATAAAATGGAAAGGCATTTTTATATGACATGCAGCATATCAGCTGGGCATTTTGAGTAGCTGTTTTAAGATGCAGCACCATATTGCTCATGGAGACTGGGTCTGTCGATCACAGCCAGTCCTGAGTTGCCAAAGCAGGAATGTTTTTAGCCCTTGTTTTTCAAATAAACCCTTATATTGCACTTTTACATAACCACAGTGGCTTTTTTGCTCAGAAAAAAACGCAGTCTTGGATAAGTGTGGGGTGCAGCAGAGACCAGCATGGCACAAGCCATTGTGGTGCAGGCTCTCCACCCCCCTGGCATGGAGGACTCCAGCCCAACACACAGCACACGGGGCTGCGCGGTTTTCCACCCCCTTTAACCCTTCTGCTGAGACCGCCTGTGCTAGCGTTGCCCAAGAGATGAATCCCAACTACTCATCTAAGTCCACGGTAAGTGGCAGAGGCTTTAACGAAGCCGGTGAAGCACCACGGCACTGGCGCCGTCATGCAACTAAACCCGCAACGCCGGAGACCTGACACAAGAGGGGATAATCACTTCTGCTGCATCTGTCCAGTGCCTCAATAACCCCTAAGACCCCCTCCCCAACAGACTAAATGCCGTACAGTTTATTCTGGGGACTACCAGCGTTTACAAATTGGCCAAAGATGAGAGGTTTCCCCTCCGGTGGCAGAGGAGCGAGAGAAGAGAAAGTGATACTGACTATTGGTCCACTTACATCATTGGGAATAGTAAGTTCATGGGAACTGGTTGGAGTAGTGGCATCCAGTCCTATTCAGGGGACAGAGGGAAAATGTTACGCCAGTTGTTTGGAAGAAGGGCAAGACACAACAAATGATATTTTAAAGAAGGAAAAATACAGAAAGAAGATAAAAAAAAAAAGAAGAAGAGAGGAGCAAAGAAAAAGAGAGCTGCTAGCGAAACGGAAAAGAAAGCAAGAGATGCAAAACTCAGAGGGCTGGACTAATTTTAAATGAGTCTTATTTTAATTAACCTTTAACCCACCAAAGCAACAAATGTCACATGAGATTCCACAAGATCATAAAAAACTTCTAGAAAATGAAGGGTTTCCCCTAAAAATAATATCTCAAGTTTGTTCTAAACACATCAATTGAGAAATTAATGGATAGCTGAAATTTGACCTGTCTACCAGGAGTTCTAGAATATGGAAAATGAAAGTCAAACGAACAATTAGCAGAACAAAATGCATAGATATTGAAAAGAAAAATTAATACATTAAAATAAGGATGAGGAAATTAACCTACGAAAATTTGGAAATTATATGCGGGATTAGTTGCTGAAGAAAGGTTGGGAAGGATAATTTTTGAAGGGACATGTACAAAATACTCTAAGCTGCATACATTTGTTTGTAAATTGGGTGGACAAAAGGAAAATGCTCAGGAAAAATGGAATTACTGCTCTAACACACAGCAACATTACAGAAACATACATCTCACAAATATAACCAGGAAAAGATTAAGGAGCAGCATGTTAATGACAAGAATAAGGAAAATATAAAGCTAGGAAAGGCAATTTAGTATTACTTGTCGATATTTTATCAGATACATCAAGAAGAAACAAAAGTATATTTTGGATGTCATGTCTCTGTCCTTTTCTCTCTTTTTGGGTGTTAATTATTATTATTATTATTATCTGTAAAGACATGCCAAAAATATTTCCAACTAGAAAAGATGGAAAAGAAATTCTCTTAAAAAAAAGTGACTCACCTACATTTTATGATGTTTACATTCAATTAAGAGTTGCATATGCTTATTTCACATTGAATAGAAAACAATCAAGTTGCTCACAGAATTCGATGTATGTGATAAAACGTTATTTGCCATACAAAGCATGTACCAGTACATATGTACTTCTGTTTTGTGAAGTTTTTAGATGTCAAGCATGTATGTAGCGAAGTACAGTAAAAATGATTTATTGCAGGGTTAATTGACTTCTTACTCTTGAATCAAGAATTCAGCTTTAGCTTTAATAAGTATGGACCAAACTTGCAGTCCTTAATTTAACTAAATTTCCATTGCATATTGTAGTTACATCTGCATATCTAGTAGAGGCACTTGTCCCAGCAGCGATAGGGGGCATCCCTATCCCCACATGCTCTTAAGACATTTGGCTCTACAAGGAATTCGAGTTTCAGCGTGCTGTAATTTCTTTAATCGGTATTTCTGTACCACGATTACATCCTGTTTTCCTATGTTTGCTTTTTTCCGAACTGTGTTACCAAACTGGGAATTTGACAAGATGCATGCCCAAGGACTTCACTCAGGACCAACTGGTACATACTGTATGGTCCGTAATAACTTTACAAGGACTGGATGAAATAAACTCAGGGCTTTTAGCCAATGGCACAAATGAAGTGGTTTGGATTAAATAAATGTAACAAACAAAGCACGTTTTAGTAATGATGAAAGGAACTGTAACAGAGGTACGGGAGGGAAGAACAGAGATTAATGTGTAAAAACAGAAGGATCGCTGGTCATTGACCACATTTATTATTAAAATGATGTAATGACCACGGGAAACAAAGCTGTTAAGAAGAAGGACATCCCCAGGGGGTCATGGGTACGTACCAGGGAAACCAGGGGTGGTCTGCCCAAGGGGAGTAAAGGGGGGATGCTGCATAGCCAACTGGTGAAGCTTGGTCAACTGCAGGGCAGGATGGGAAATTAGAACTAACCAATCAAATGGAATTATTTCAGAGCAGAGAAACCATCTTACATGTTCTAAAACAGGATTAATTAAAATTATATTTAAAAAAAAGGGGTTAATCATTCATTCTAATCTACCGTAGAGAAAATAAAACCCAAACTGGTTATAAATGACATCTCTACTGTTATTACATGTAATGGCTATTGTTAATATTAACTAATTACTGTAGAATTACATATTAAAAGAACTCAAATATATCACATGCGAAAAAGAGCAAGATAACTGTCATTTGTTCCTGGGCCATTGTACTTTCTAGCAATTATTACACAAGGTAAGAGTTGCAGCTGAGCTAACACTTGGCTATACAGTGTGTTGTTCAGGAAAGGCGTCCTTAGGCCATGTCTTTATTGCTAACTGTAGAAAGCAAATGTTGCCCAGAACAAATAAGAGGGAGAGGAAGAAAAAGGGAGTAATTTACATGCGCTGGACTCACGTCTGGATGAGGGATGGCATACTGCCCCTGAATCGTGAACGCCTGAAAACAACAAGCACAGTGAAGACACAGGTCAGTCAGGTGGGACAAGCAACGTACCTGTTCTCATCAGAAAACCTCCTCCTGGCTCCCCAGGTAAATGCCACTCGCATCGCTTTCAACACTTAGTGAAGCTTAATTGTCTTGTGCTGCTTGATAATGCTTGGCACCGTACGGAAAGGTCTCTGCTGAGCTGCCCGCGCACCCCTTGCAAGCAAGGGATGCCAAGTGCTGCTGCCTGAGCTTTGATGACCTTGGTCCTCAGGAACTCTCTTTACTCCAGCTCTGTCTGCCAACAGCAGAGCTGGGGACACTGTGGAGGCTGAGGAGGGTGGTCATGTCCCCCCACTGCTCCCCCATCCACCCAGTGCCACTGATGCATGCAGGAAGATGCTGACACTGAAGCAGCAAGGGGGGCAGCGAGGATGGGGCAGACCTGCCCTGGGGGATGCCCTGCCCTGCCAGCCAGCTCCTGACTGCTGTGTGCAGCGACACACGCCAGCCGGCTCCGAGCCACCTCGTCTGGCTACCCACAACCACAGATGCTAAGTGCCAGCAAATGTGTGCCCCAATGCACCCCGCGGGGCTCATGCCCCAGGCTGCCACGCCAGCGGGTATGTGAGCGCATGTGCTGGATGTGCACCTGTCCTGCAGTGACTGGCCACGTTTGGAGATAGGAGCATGATGGAGACCCCCAGCGTGGTGGTCTTATCTTCCACAAAAAGCCAAATATCCCCTCCCTAAATCCAGCCCCTCTGCGCCACAAGCGCAGCGCAAGGGGTATAGTTTCTGGCATCACTTCTGGCAGCACTGGGGTGAGGTGGGGGAGGCAAAAAAAGCACGTGGGTGAGGAGGGATACAGTGGCATGCCTGGCACCAGTCAGCACAGCCCTTTGTCTCTCCTGCTGGCTCTGTTTGATCTTCTGTAATGGCCTACAAGGAAAAAACTATATAGGGATTATAATTTTCTATTATATGCTGTAGGGCTTTTCTGAAAGGGATGGCATGTCAGAAAAAATTTAATGTGCTTGTGCTTAGACAGGCAGGAAAGCAGAAGGACAAATTATAACGTATAAATATTTGTAGTGGGAGAATTATAAACAGGAACAGAGCTGATTAGCTTAGTTTGCAAAATGCTTATTTGACAAAAGGCCTCTTAGAAAGTAATGAATCCTCTGCAAATGATAAAACAATTCATTTAATGGAGTTCAGATATTAAAACCTTTAATGCCTCAACTGCTTGATGCACATTTCTGCAGCAGAATTTCCTTTCTGGAGAAGAAACATTTCATTTAGTTTTTAAATTAATTATAATGCAAGGCCGCAATCCGGCAAACATTATGCACATGAGCAGTTTTCAGGCAGAAGTGTGTGCGACTGGGCTCAATGGGGTGATCATGGGCAAATGTACTCTCATGCATCTACAGGGGATGGCCATTACCGATGGTTTATAAATGACAAGAAAAGGTTCCAGTCCACCAAAACAGGTTATCACCGCTGTCAGTGGGTCTTAAGCAAGCACGTATGCAAGCAAGCAAAGCATGTGTTGAAGTGTTTTAGCAAATGAGGACAACCTTAAGGAGATGTTACACTGCTTTGCTGAGCGGGGGTTCTGTGCGTAGCCAAGCAGAGGAGCAGCCTCGGGGAGGTTATAGCTGGAAATGGCGCTGGGCAGGGGCAAACAGCGGGTTTGGAAACCATACTTTGGTCTCTGACCCTCTGTGACGGACCACAACTGTCCCTTCTGAACTTGGCTTTACTTCAAAGCCAGCTGAGAGAACATCTTTTACACGGGTGCTTCCCAAGCAGTAGTCTGCAAACCAGCAAGAAACCACTGCAAAAAAATCACCAGCGAACCTAATAAAAACCATCCCTTTCCTCATCACTTTGCTCCCTCATACTTCCATGTATACATACAAGGAAGCAAACAAACTGGAGAAATAATGAACATTCTGAGCTCAGACTAGCTTTCATTTGGTTGTCAGTGAAAACCATCAAAGCAGCAAGATGGACAAGATACAAGATGGGTCTTGAATTTTCTTTCCCAGTTTAAAAAAAAAAAACCAAAAAGCGCTCTTCATTTCTTACGCTCCCAAAAAGCCACTTGGATTGATTTAGGTTGAGAAAATCTGTCTTTGACTGCTTTACCCCTTGGCAGAGGAACTGTGCCTTTCAGTGGCTGAGGCATGCCAAGAACAAGCCCGGTAGAGGCTCCTGGGACATCTGTACTGTAACGTTTCACAAGGACATGAGCTACGGGTCTGCTTCCATCGAAGTCAAGGGCAACTGTCCCGCTGACGTACTGACATTAGTAACAGCAGGAATGACCTGGTCTACAAATCTTCCTCAATTTAAACCATAAACTACTATGAGACATAAAGCAAAGCTGTACCCTGTGAGTACCCATCTAAACAGCAATGTAGCACAGTGGGTAGAAATTTCCAATTCGTTTCCATCAGGCAGGAGTGCTGGATGTATTTATTTTTTAACCACTGCATATGCTAAATATTAATGGGTAGAGCAGGCAGGACAGCGTTCAGCTTCCTTTTAGTTCTGTCATGCAATGCAGTATCGAAGAAGCACAAGAAAATTGAAAACAGTACTTAAAGCAGAAGAACCCCAACTTGTTAAGGAAAACTAGAAATTCGATTTTGCTAGTGTTGCTTGATATGCAAGCATTAAACAAACCAAAACATTTCAAGATATCCATGAAGTAATTTAGAACGGAAAATTACTTGTGATAGCATAGCCGAAAGGTTGGGTGGAATTAACACTGCTGATAAAGTTTTATTTTCAGTATTAATTTCCCCTTATGAAATCTGGTTAAGGTGTCTTTCCACATTGACTCCCAAACACTCCTGAAGCATTTTCTTAAAAAGTCTGCTTAGTCAGAGACTAAATTCAAAGCACACAAAAAAGATCTGTCTCTTACAGTCTTTCTCACATCAACAAGGTTGCATTAGAAAAGTGAGAACACTTTCTAAACTTCTAAACCTGAAGATGACAAGAGCTATTAGACGTTAAAATAGGACACACTCAATTATTTGTACAAACTGCTCAGAGCACTCTAGCAAACAGTTTCAATATTTTTGAGTAATCATATACAGAGATAGTCTTTGAAAGTAGTGGCAATTACAATACTGGTAACATGAGCTGCTACATATATATATACACATATTTCTTAAAGGAAAGCACTGCAGTGTAAACTTAATATATATGTGGAGTAAATTATTCTGAACTTTCAGTCATAAACCAATTTCTGGCAAATTATTTTAAATTTAAATTCAAATTTGGCCACTAAGGAAGCAGATTTCTTATTTTGAAGACAACTAAGAGTGGCAGACTTGAGCACTAGGAATTGAAAGCTACTACATCCAGATTATGAAAATCTGGATATACATCACAATGTATCAGTACAGAGTAGAAAGTAAAACTCAAGACAAAAATTAGAAAGCTCATTCCAAGGACCTGTCAGAAGCAATGACGCTTTGATGTACGCTTCAGGTGTGCAGGAGCTTCCTTACAAACTGGCAGATCAGGGACATGTGGGTCACCACACCACCGACAATACCAGCAGCACCTTGTGCCCTCTGTCCCACCAGGAATCCCCTGTCCAGGTTCTTATACGACCTCTGAATTGCCTACTGGGGTGAGACATGGTCTCTAGGGCTGCTGTCATCACGACAGAGTGATGACCTGGGATGGGCTAATGGGAAGGGAGATGTGACCTGCCTGCAGATGTTCCACCATGCAGGTGCGTGGCTCTTCCAACTGGGTAACTGCTTAAAAAGGGGCCTTGCCGTCATCTAGGGGAAAAGATTTGGCTGGATGGAGGTGCCTCACTGCCAGAGAGGCTTCACATATATGAATCCCAAGTAGAGAGATGGCCGCCTCCCTCTATGGCAGATTTAGGAGATGAATTTCCCCTTCAGTTGGGCAGGGCTTGCAGCATCTCACTCCTCCACCATTGCACATATCTGGGCAGTGCTGCTCTCAGCCTGTTGGCTATATGGGTGAGCCTCTGGTGGGGTTTTTAGGGTACATATCAGCTGCGTTCATTGCCAGCTCATCACTTACCAAAACTGCATTCCCCCCGCAATGGATGACGGCAGAGCAAATTCCCGCCATGTCGTAGTGGCACATTGCAGACCCATTTCAGAGCATTATCAAAAGACAAGGAAGAGCCACGTTGCACACAGGGATTTAAAGACAGATGAGAACCCTGAACTGATATAGCTTAAGATGAAGGGGGAATCTTCAAAACTTCACTATATAAAAAAAACCCAAGAAAGCTCTGTTATCAATCAGGTTGTTGCACGCCATGGTTAGGAAGGTCTGCACTTGCATGTCTTTAGTTCCTGTAACCTCAGAACATCATTGCTATTTGGTTCTGAGGGACTATAAGCAGTAGAAATTATGTGTGTGTAAATTTTTATTGCGAAATGCAATATTTGGTCCTAAAAATATGAATACTATGAGAGAAAAATTATGCCTTTCATGAGAAGAGACATCCTGCTGTTTGATCATCTCTGAAAAGTTGACAAAACTGCTTATACTGCTACTGGAGCTACAAGTCAAGAGTGAAAAAAACAACCCCTACAATAAGCAGTTTTGTCCCACTCAGGGAGCATCTGATTTGGACACTTCTCAATTTGTAGCAGGGCAAACTTTTCTTAATTACAGAAGTTAATTTTAAATCTTGGTAAAATACCAGTCATCACAAGTTTGCGTCAAGTTTGCAATGCAGTGTTCTCCTTTCCTGCAAACTGTAAGCACACAGAGTAGACAAAGCACATCAATACTATACCAGGCAAAAAAGAGTAAATGTTGAAAACTAACAGGCGCTGGCTGAGGTTGGGCCAAGACGGTGTGGTTTCCAGCTGAAGCCAAAATGGTGTCTGCTCTTACCTGGCCACCTGCAAAAATGATAGGTGCAGAGGCAGGTTTGGGACGGTAGGGGATGGTGGCACCTTTGGGTGGGGACTGCAGACAAAAACAAAAAGCCATCAAAATGCAGAATGAAGCAGAGCTCGTATCAACACAATCACGCCTTATCTTGGTCACCTCAGACAACAAGGCATGCAGCTACCCCAGCCCAGCCCACACCGCCCTGCCCTCCCCCACATCAGCCCAAAAGCAAGACAGAGGTCGGTTGTCCAGGCTTCGAGGGGAAGACCCGAGGTCCCGACTGCACAGCCGAAACAGGCAGTGCTGGCACTCGTGGCTTCATTACCGCCATCGTTAGATGAAGCTATGAAGCTTCATTAAGCATGTCAAGGCATTTCAGGAAACATGGGCACAACTTTGAAATTTGTGGATGTTTTGGAAGAATCCGGCCTGTGTTCTCGCTTTGTTAGCACAGAGGACATCTCCTGCTTATCGATCCTTCCTACGCTGCTACACACCAAGGTTTCTTGTTTTACCAACTCAATTGAGTTAGCTGCTCAATTGCAAATGACCAGTCTGATCCTGCCTTTCGTCTGACTGAGCTGGAAGGCTGGAGAAAAATCCTCATGGCTGCTGCAGGAGCATAACCAAGGCCTTCGTAACGCATGGGAAGAGAGTTTGTCCCTTGTAGCCCAAGACAAGGACCCAAAGGGAAAACCCCTGACCGAGGCTAATTTTCTCCTCGTAAATAAAGCAGGAGCACCTGCCTGTAAAAAAGGCCTCAAACTGTGCGTGAACACCTAGCAGAATGGTGCCCTGGTTTCAGTGCATTAACTACAACTAAAGAAGGTAACAACAATACCACTTCCATTAATTAATATCATATAACTAGCTATTTCATGTCAATGAAAGTGTTTGTTGCCAAATTAAATATATGCTGCAAATTAGAGCACATTCATTTTCTGAGTTATTTAAACGTTTGAAGAAGCAAACTGTAGCTAAACCAGTGTCGTCTTAGTACTGCTTGCAATTTGACTTACATTAAAATTAAGTACTTTTTATGTTAAAACTGGTTATTTAAAAAGTGGATCTACTTGCAGGAAAATGAGACCATGTCTCTCTGATTTTGAGAAGTGGCTTCTCTCATCTTCTTTAGCAAATAACTCTATTCCATGAATGTCACTTGGACAATAGACTATACACTGTATTCACAGAGCTGATAACTATTGCCATCACATACTCCATCTCTAACAAACTAAAATGATTTTTTAATATTTTCTTTCTGTTCTTTTGCATTTATATAAAGAAATTCCTTCCTCACAGTAGTTTTTTTTTTTAAAAAAAAAGAAGCGAGAGTCATTTTTCCCCAGTAAAACACTGGGGATTTTTCAATTTTTATGCTTTTATTTGCATTAGGCTGTATGACATTTTGATGCAAAGGCTGTGTGTCATTTTGATCCATTGCATACTTCTGAAGAGCCCAAAGCCATAGTACTGTCTCAAACACTCCACTGTTTCTCCCCTCTTTAAAGAATAACAGAACAGTAGGGTGTCAGAAATCATAATGACACAGCCCTCGACTAGACTTAGGTAAAAACCCAAATGAAAACAAAACAAGAAAAAAACACAGAAAACTTTTCAGCAGAAAAATATGATAAAAGCAGAGATGTTTCATGTTTCTTGTCAAAAATTATGGTTATCAGGTCAAAATATTTCATTTTGCTGAAATTTTTTTTTCCCAAACTTCTATTCAACTTAATCAGTTGAGAAATGTACTTGTGTGAAATTGGGGCATTTTCAGCAAGGGTCAAAATGCCCAGATTTTTATATAAACTAATTTTGTATCATTTAATCTAAGAGCTAAAAAACTGCTGTCAAAATGAAAGATTCTGGCCTTATGCAGTGACCTGACCCTAAGGAAGCAAAAAATCCTGGTAAATCTAAATTACACTAGTCAGAATTATTTCTATTTAAAACAAGATCTAGATGTTTTCTGCCCTATTCCGTATCAGAATAAAATGTTTGTTTTTTTTTCTTTCAGAATGGGCTGCAGCTCCACGCTGGAGGTGGTTTGTTGTTTGACAGTGTCATGAAAGCCCTGGTCTTTGATTGCTAAACCCTGCTGCGAGAGGCTCTCTAACAGCAGGCAGGGCACAGTCTAACAGAGTCCTCTTGAAATCTCTGGCACGGGAAGGGCAGGCAGCACCCCCGGGGAACCCAGGGCACTTGAAAATTAATAATGTGCTTGAGCATCTCCCAAGTGAGAGGTGATAAGCCAAGTACTCGCTTACCTCCAGCATTACCACGCATATCTGTTTCACGCACTGGATAATGGCGTCGGGAGTGCCCGATATAGTCACTGCGCGCTCCGTCGAGTTTGGCAGCATGTCCCCCGCTACCTGCACCTGGGCTCCTGTGGACTGGAGCAGAGACAAAGCAAAGAGAGCATCACCCTCGGGCAGGTAACGGCGCCTCTCAAAACCCAGTGATTCACCAATGCGATGGACGGGCATGCACCGCTAAACTTTTTGTCTTTTCTTTGCTAGATATGCGATATGCAAACTCAGGCTCAGACTGGGTAATCGGGGTCTGGCAGGACATGGATTTGCCTGTTCAAGTCAATTTGCAAACACTCCCATCCTAGGAAGATTAGTCCTCAGTAGCTATTAAGGTATCAAAACTATGACCTGAATTTCAGGACAAGTCTTTTAACCCCCTCAAAGACAGTTGGTTGCAATGCTGACTAAGAAATGATAAAGGTGAAATGGAAGTACTTTCAATAATAATAAAAAAAAAGAATGGAGAAAAATGCTGATAACCGGAGAAGGTCTGCTAATCAAATGAGTTGCAGATAAATGGCTCTTTAATCCATTGATGGCTGACTCATGTCTCTGGATGAAATTTGGGGCTGCCTTACACTCTGGAATATTTCAGGATGGTACAGAAGCACTTCTAAATTATAATTAGTGTTGATTAAATATATGCACATCATCAATTTTTAGCTCATTAATGAACCCAAGGAGGTAATGAGCCAGGTTTTTGTGGTTTTTTGTGTGGTTTTTTGTTGCTTTGTTTTTTTTAAAAAAATTTGATCTTGGCACTAACATATTTTAGTTAACGAAAAAAACCAACAACAAAACACCCAAAGAAAGAGAAAAATACATGAGGCCAAAACAATCCCTGGCATTATTTCACTAACATATTGAAAGGCCTTTTCAGTCAATAGAAGAAACCCAGGCATTTCATATCGAGTTAGCACTTTCACGTATTACAAACAAAATCTATTCCTGACTGTTACTGCAATGCAATATTTTGGGCTTCTTGAGAAAAGCATTTTCAGTAACCATTGACTTTGTGTCAGTCAGCCAGGAGTTAATTTGTCTTCCTGCTGGTTACATACAACACATGTTATTCTTCTTTCCAAAGACTGATTAAATTACTGATTGCATCTTCTGTTCACTAGTGCTGTTTAAGGCCAGAATATCAATTCCTTGCTCTATAATAGGCTTCGGAATTTCACCATAATTTGATCAATCAGTCATGCTTTTCTTTTCTTTTTTTTTTTTTTTTGTAATCTTATCTTGAAAATAGTACAGCAACCCTATGTTATTCCTGGGTACATGACTAAACACAAAAGACCATCCCTCGTGCAATTGCTGCTCACTGTGTTGAGTGATGATGAAATTAGACCACATCTCGAGGTGGATACTCCTTTTTTTGTTTGATCATATTTGCTATTTAACGTACAGTTCTCAGTATCCTTACATCTAGCACAAAATACTCTGACAAATAGTGCAGTCATTTATGCATTTGCTTCCAGTGCCAGTCTTGTTTATTCTTTGACTTTGGTCATATGTCAGCAATGAAAAAATGTGTAATATTTTGTACATTACCCTTATGCTTAAGAAAGTGCACGGTGTGACTTCTCACTACATTAGCCTTATCAAAACACCTATTTGGCCAAACACTATCCTTTTACTTCCTTGTCCTAGACTAGTAAGTACCTGCTTCTGAAATGATGCTCACCAGAATAATCACTTCCGTCATCAATTGTACACAGACCAACAGGCCACGCTCACCTTTAAAAACCAGCACGGTGGTGGCTGTCCAGAATCTGAACCGCAAATGTCCCATGCGTAAGGCAAACTGAACACCTTCCCTCCACCCAGGAAATGCGCTTCAATACACTAGTATCTTCTCCCATCTATGCTAAGTTCTCTGACAAAGTTTTTTTGGGGATTAAAGGGAAAAAGAGAGGGTTTCCTATGACCCTAACATCTGCACAGAAATAATGTTTTCTTCCCCTCAGTGTCATCAAATGACTCCTTTCTCCCACACCTCAAAAGCTGGTTTGACAATAAGGACTACTGAAAGGAATAGCTCCTGAACTCTTGGATGAAAAATCAAGTAATAGCATTCCAAGGAAAAAAAAAAATCTGATTTGTAATTGCCTTTTATTTGCAGGTCTCAGCAAGCACAGAGACTCCTTTGAATGACAGGGCTCTGAATTGTTTTTCTGTGAGTTTACAGGAGATAACCTAGTCATGTTTTCATGAACACGGTTTACAAAGCAAGAGGCACATGGAGGAACAACATGCTGTTTGCTTGGCAAACTCTGAAACAGCTTTTGGCAGCTCTGTCGGTTAATGGAAGTGGTACACGCTGCTTTTACTTCCCTGTACGTGAGGAGAAAAAAAGATCCTTTCAGCAGCAGCCTTCAGAAGGAACTTTCTTAAAAGCTCCTGCAACAATCAAATTCAAATCCAAATGCAATAATTTGGAAGAACTTGAAAGTCAACAGGATGAGACCCCAAACTGTCCTCTGTGATCACCTTTCCTTCCAAGGCTACCATAAACTAACACTTCATAGTAAATGCTGGACATATAATTTTGATCAAAGCATTTTCCACTCCTTTTTCACATTTGATCAAATTCTCTTTGATAGAAAACCAACTGTTTTTTCACATTTGAAATGAAACTTAAAAGCTCAATTAAACCTACTGTCTTGAATCTACATTTTAGATTTAAAAAAGGAAGTTTCAATTTGGTAGAAGCTGTCAAAAGCTTCTGTTTTGACATAGTCAAATGAAAAAAAAGGATCAGCATGTTATCTTGATATTCAACACCTCATTCCCCATTGGGATGAATACAAATATAGAAGGAGTACTGTCACTTTCTCCAGAACAAAAATCCATTTTTCTGAAATCTCCTATCCAGATTTTCTCTACATAATGGAGCATGTACCTAATTTTCTTGTTTGCCTGATTACAAACATTGGATCCTTGGCTTAGCATGTGCTATATTGTTACAGTCATGCATGGAAGAATTGAAACTGGCACCGTATGATAATCTTTGCATTTTTTTGTGAGAGGAGAAAGTGGCTCCTAGCACAGCACATTGAATGAATACCTTTGGATAAAATCTGGATTTAAAAAACCCAAATATGTGTTTGGAATACAGGAAATCAAGTCACCTGTGGCACAGTGAGATTAGGGAGAAACAGGAAAGGAGTATGAAAACCAAATTTTTCTAAAATGTAGATCAAGCATTTGATACACTAACCTGGACTCCCCATTGCCACTTGGGCCTTTCTCTGCCTGCAGGGGTGGTAACTAATTTGGAAATGGCTGCGACGCTGCACCTCAGGATCACCTGAGTGTTGCTGGGAAGGGGGCTGCGCCTGAAGAGAAACTGGACGAGCCATTTCTGTCGCTAAACTGTTCCTTTGCTAAATTGTGCATCAAAGGCTAATACGTCGTAAAACTGTTTCTTTATTTCACATATGGTCTTTAACTTCAAGGAAGGTAGAAGGGTACAGCTGTGCTGGACCCCTGCTCGCCCCAGAGCAAGGCTTTTCCAGGCTTTTCACTCAGCACATGCTCACCTTCGTGCAATGAACAAGGTGCCGTTGACGATGCTGGCAAGGCATGCTCTTTAAACGGCTACGGTAGGATGCTGAGCTAGCCAGCGTTCCCAGCAGACATCCCAAGACTTACCTCCCTGATTTCTTTGATTTTGGAGCCTCCTTTTCCTATAAGGGATCCACACTGACTTGCCGGGACGACGAGCCGCAGCGTTACAGGTGGTTTGCTTGTCACCGTGCTGTTTGTCATTGAAGCATTTATGTCCTGTAATCACAACGTCGGTGAGAATTAGTGGAGGATTTGTCATCCTTGGTAAGCAATGAAGGTCTCAGAGCAAATGCCCGGGCTGTTTGTGGAGACCTGGGGAGCGTGCAACCGGTCGTGGTTTGTTTGTGTGGCAGGTAAAGCCGCCGGCTCTGCCGGTGATACGCCATAAGCACGAACCGCGCAAGCGGCTTATGCCAGAGGAACCCTTTTGCTGTCTGGCGTTGCAGACCCATGCTGCGGGGCCAGAGGATGATATCTGAGGCAAGACTAGGAGGAGGAGGAGGAGGAGGTGGTATCTGTCATTAGACCAGCCAAAGCAAATGGAAAAGACAAAGAGGCTTTTGAGTTCACAGGTCCCCAAATCCTGATTTGGTCTCTTTTGCGCCGTCTCAATTAGAACATTTTTACTATATGATATGTCTTTATATTTTACACAATTTCTTGTCTGGTTTGACACCAAGAAAAAAGTTTAAAAAAGGGAACTGCCCCCAGGTTTAATTTCTCTTTTGTAGCAGATCCATAAGTATTTGTAGTGCTAAATAATTTCTAAAATCTTTTCCATCACAGCTATGTAACCAGAGTACAAAGAGCTCAGCAAAACAGGAATTACCTGTACTCAGGTAATGTAACCTATATCCCTGTATCTCATTATTCAGTGAGCTACACTATACGTTCTCATGAGCATTTCAGTATACTACTTGTTGCAAGGTTTTCATTGCTTTAAAATATTTTGTTTGTTCAAAATCTTCTAGGCAAGACAAAACAATCCCTCTAAAGTCTTCATCACAGAGGAAAAGATAAAGCTTGTCTTCCCACCGATCAATGGGATGCTGTTGAGAGCACTTAGGATCACAAAAAAAAGGCACAAGCTGCATGGCACCTGTCCAACAACTCATGAGAATCTCAATGTGGTTTGCTAACACTAGCTGTAAGCTGAAAAGACCATCTCATCCATCTGTGAGGTGGCATGGCACAGCTATTACACCCTTCACAGAAATGCTACCCAAAAGATTAGGAGAGGAACAACAGAAAACATGCATTTCATATGTATTTAACTCATTTATGATGCAACAAGAGTTTCAGCAGACAGAACTATGTGATTCCCTACGTTCTTGCTTATCGAGACTACCACTTGTTAAAAAAAAAAAAGTGTCTATACTGTGTGATCAGGACCACAAATTAAAAAAAAAAAGAAAGAAAAAAAAATACTTTAAACAACTCTGCATGCCTCATTGAACCAGTGTGGGAGCTCAGCGACACCAGCACTGACTCCTACAGTACTTCCACATTTGTGATGGCGGTGTTCTTCCATCCAAGAAACGGCTTGGTGTGACCTTACTTAGCTTAAAAGAGAAGAAAAAAATCTTGAACAGAATGAGGCATTGCTGCATGCCACGAGACAGCTATCAAATCATTCCTCTGCCAGCCAGTAACTCACATTTTGTTTAGTGGCCCCGTCGGTAAGAGATTGCAATCCAAAATAAAGTGAGAGGGATAACAGAATTTTGCAGCACCCATGTATCTGAAACAAAGCCCAAGTCATACCCATTTTTCAGCTGGAAGATGCCATCTCACTATATCATGTTTGTGTCAGGCAGAGGCACACGATCCTCCAGATGTAGGTAAATAACCCTCTTCAGCCACCCAGCATGACCCTGATAATGTCTCCCACTTCCCTATCACATCTGGCCTGGCCTCAAAGCCTCCACCGCACTTAGTGCTTTCAAAAGCACTTCACAAAAATTGGAAGCCACTATTCTCTTTATTTTCTCCTCATCATTTAAAAAGAGCAAAACCTAAACACACAGGCTCAGCAGCCCGCCCATGAAGGCATCCATCCAGCTTAAAAACACAACAAAAGAGAAATGAACAGAAAAAAAATCCCCTCCAAAACTGCAGGCTCCCAAGTAGGGTTGGCTGGAAACTTTCTCACAGAACAGTCAATCTTTCAAACTGGGAGATTCCTATTACTTTAATGTCTTACTTTCTGTGGGACCGCATCCATTCCCTCAGGACTCTGGCAGACTCTTAAGCTGGACCTCACATGGCTTTCTACCCGCTTGCCTGGGCTGCTCCTCGGCCAGGATCTGGGACCCTGGAAGTGGTGGGAGATCCAGCTCCCACTGTTGAAGCCTTGCAGCATCCTGGGCTCTTGGCATCCCAGAATCACAGCGTCTAAGGCTTCCCAAGGCAAGCAAACTTGGCAGCTCAGAAATCTACCAAACCTCCGGGGAAAAAACGTATCAAAATTCTTCTTTACCGGCTTCTAAATGAAATGTTAAACCTGCCAGTTTTCACAGTAAGCATGAGTCTGTGAGGTGGCTCGGTGCTTGGTAATGACCACCACAGGATATGCCGTAGTTGTAATAGCAAGAGTTAATGTTTGTCAAAAAGGCATCATCTCAATTGCTTTTATCACCTTCCTTTTCTCTCCTCCTTCTTCCTAGAGCTGAGCAAATACTTCATAAATGTTTGCAGATGAACAAGGATTCCACCAAATTTTTTCTTATTTATTTGGAGAAGGTCTGACCACCGAGCCCTGCCTGCTGGTTATTCCAGCGCATAACTACCACGTGCTTCCAGTGGATTATGGAGATTTATATCCAAAGCCAGCGCTGCCCCACTCACCACTGAACTGAGAGCTGCGTTTCCGGGGTCTCGGCCTCCAGTCTGGAAATGACTGCTCTAAAATGTCCTCTCTTGCAACTCCAGTGCTCTGCCTGGGTTAGTGCCATTTTTAAACAACTCTCTTTTTCCTCTGCAGTAGAGCACTTTAGTTGTTTATGTAATTACCTACCTAGCTTGTAAATTCATCATCAGGCTGCTAGAAAATCAACTTTTATTAGGAAGGTTGTCAAAGCAGAGTGATATAAGGCTGCAGAGCAACCGCACAAACACTCCTCCAGATCTTTCTTTTTTCTATCTATCTGACACATTTTGAGATTTTTTGCTAACATTAGAAAAGCATTCCAGGGCTCCCATGTCTTTCCAGACCTGCTTATCCCCAGCTATACAGCTGTAAGGCTGAAATTAAGGGTTCAAGGGCTTCATGTCAAAATGCTTCATGTGGGCACGCATAACAAATGCCAAAAAAATCCCTCAAAGCAGCAGTCTTGCACATTATCTTTTTTTGTTCAGTTTGAAGGCAGCTGCAATAACCAGAGCTGGGCCAAGCACTGTCTGTTCTGGGATTTTTATTTTTTTTAATGGCTGAAGAAATCTCCAACTAAAAGATATGCATGAAAAATAACACTTGGTAGCTAGCTCATTTGTAATTTCTGAAACAGTACTTTATTTTGCCTCCAAAGTGTTACAGTTACCTCATTTTGTTGACAGGAATAATTATAGGAAACCTAACTGATTATATGATACATTTTTCTTTTAAATGTACCAGAAGCCAATTATATTAAAACTAAATACAGGTATTTCAGAATATATAGCCGCAGTACCTGATCTGCAGGGCATGCCAATACCCCTTTGCTAATATCCACGTGAAGAGTCCAGACTACCCATTAAAATCTACAAGGGTAAATATGCATACAATCCAGTCAGATGCCTGAATTTCAGCTTTCTTTGTCTATTGCTAGCTACAGCACTTTCAAAGACTACGTCGTGCTGGGTGGTGGGGTGGGGATCCGATGCTGTGCAGTGTTTGATGTTTTTATGAGACATGCAGTGTTATTTCCACTAGGTACTCGTTTTGGTGGGAACTGGCAGGGATTGTCTCTGTAAATGATTCCCCCAGCATTTTTTAGGATAAGGTCCTAAGCAGAACATGGTTTTTGTGTAGAGAGCAGACAGATTGCTCTTTCTGGGTCTCTGTGGGTTGGAGGGTATGGTACTGTACATGAAGCTGCCTCTGAAGCTAGAAGAAACAGGGATTGGTAAAGGATGGGCAGGAGATAAAGCTGAGAAACAGATGACAACAAGTGGTTTTAAAATTGGGCTGGACAGAATTACTTGTGTGGTTCTGCAGGATTCAACCTCAAAATCATTATTATCTCATTAATAACTGGTAAGGAAAAAAAATGGCGTTCTTATAAAATGTACCACGCCACAAAACCGAGGTACTTTATCAACATGTTGAAAGATTAGATTATCATACAGGAAGATCTGAAAACCCATGAAGGATTGGAGAAATATAAATGAGATTAACATTTGCAGTATGAAAAAAAGGGTAATTTGTCTGGGGGCTGATAGGAATGTCTGCTGAGACTGAATAGGTTCCCGCTGAAAACACCTGAGCAGGAGCTGGGGATACCTGCCAGGCACAGCACGGTTCTGTGCAAAACATGGCACTAGTAGGAGGTGAGGCACTTCCAGCAGCGGTAGGGATATGTTAGCGTGATAACTAGGACAGGGGACTGTTAGTGCCATTAAATAAGCCCTTGTGGAACTTCATTTGCAACCTGACCACAATTAACATGCACATTTAACATAAACAGTAACTGGAAAAATGTAGAAAGGGACTCGCAGAGTCACGAGAGGGGTGGGGAATGCAGCCTCTGAAAGGCTGAGCTTACTCTGGCAAAAGCAAGGGTGTGATGGGATAAAACTGGTTTCTAAAAATACGTCTGAGAGGGGAATCCTCAGGAATGGAAAGGCAAGAATTATTTAAACTAATGGCCAGTGCTGGCATAAAAACAAATCTGCACAAACTGTTTATGGATAAATTCAGGTGAGGAGTAAAAAGTTGTTGTCTAATTATCAGAGAACTGAGGTTGTGGATCCAATATCAAGAAACAGAAAAAAAGCTAACTAGTTTTTGATCATGCTGTGAAGTTGCAAGATGCAAGACATACTGCTTATGCTAGAAGACAACTGCATCTGATGACCCACAAGCTTTCTTCTAGTCCGGTTGCTCTAAATATGAACAATCACCATGGTCATGTGAAGGCACACGCTGACATTTCCCATCGATGCCAGCATCTCCCAGTGTTATGGGGAGGTGTGGAGACTAACCTCACTGACTTGGAGAAATATGCACTTTTAAGAAAAGGATTCGCACCCCTCTAGTTTAATCATCGATGGAGAGACACAGCCACTTTCCCCTGTCCACCCGCCTGCAGGCTCTTCCTTTAGGAGAAGGTGAATTGCCTTCTGCAGGGGCCACTGTCTCTCCAGAGAGGACAGGAGAGATGCCTGGACTAGACATATGATTTTCGAAAGTGGAGGGAGTTAAGTCCTCTCCTGAGTGACAGGGTTCGTGTTCTGTAGTCTGCTGTCTTTTCTGGGAGCTTTCCCATTGAAATGGTGACGATATCTAATTGTAGTTGGTCCGTGAAACTCGAGGAGATCCCAGCACTTTAGGTACGTATCTGCACAGAATGGTTATTCTACAGTAAATTGAACTCTTGCCTCACTTAGTCCTAGTGCCTTTATTTTAATTAATTTTAAAAGCCAAGCTTTAAATATGGTAATTGGTAATTAGTAATCATATAGTTTGTTTTTAAAATAAAAATTTTCTAGTTAAATGAGTTATATATTCATTTTGACATATATAAAATTTACATCAATACCAAATGGAATCACATAAAAACAGAGCTAAAAGTTAGGCAATTATTCTTTTCAAATCAAACCCACAATGGGACCAGAAATTTTCCAAGACATTTTTCCTGCCATTAGTGCACATTACTAGAAGCAATTGCTTTTCCCTGAAGCCTCCAAAAAGCAAAAGAAATGATCAAACAGCTTGTAAATTGACCCATTATTTTTCTTCAGCGTTACTGCCAAAAGCATTTATAAAAATACAACCACTTTCATTGCTATTAAATAGAACATTAAACAAATCATATTTAACATTAAAGCAAACATGAGAAAATTCAAACAGTGTTTGTATTTCAATTTGAAGAGAGAAAAAAATGTATTTTATTTGCTTACCTCTTCAAATTTTAGTGCAATCATAGAAAAAGCTTTAAAAATTGCATCTGTTGGGCCTGTTATTGTCACAATTCTCTCTGGACAGGAGCCTTCTGAAATATTGATTCGAGCACCACTCTGTCAAAAAGAACAAATATTTTTCAAATTTATACCTCCCAGGGAGCAAACTAAGTAGGATTAGGGGTATAGTTTGGGAAGGAATATCTTGAGGCATCTAATTCCCTCCCCTACAACTGCAGCCCCAACATCATATGATTTCAGCATAAACTGATCACACTCCAAAAATTCATCTAGCAGCGGGAAGCCGGATTCTGCTTGGGAAAATACTTAAACAGCCTTCATCGCAGTATGCAAATAGCACCTCTGTAACTCAAAGTTGCAAATAATTGCATAATGAAGTCTTTTCCCTTCCCTCTTGCAAGGTTAAACTTAAGTAGGACCAGAGCTGCAGGATTTCGGACAAGGTGGTTGCCTCCAGGGAGCATCAACATCCCCTAGGAAAGATGCACCTCTCTGGTTTGCAGACCCAAAGGCAGGGCTTGATCTGTCTGGCTGGGGTGTTGCTTTGCACTCTGGAGAAGGTTCCTTACAGATGTGTCCAATGTGAAGGCTGTCAATTAATATGCACTGAACAACCCTTCAAAGGAGTAGTGGTAGGACAGGCAACAGTAATGGTGTTACCTCCTTAAGGCAAGGAGCCTGTTGGAAAGGAGTTGTTAGAAAACTGTAAGTCTTGGAGACAAGCCAGGATGGCTCTCAGATATACTTAGTCCCCTTTTTGCTACTGTGGCAGTGCAGAGAAAACCCCTAAACCAGATGTAAATACATTTTAGAGGATCTTGGTGTAGATAATGATCAATTCCGTTTCAGGTAAGATCTACCCTACACTTTGCTTGAGGTTTCAGGCATGGAAATGTGTTAATGCAGCCTAACAAGTCACTGGAGCCTCAACTCATCCACAGGCACTGACCTTCTCAAGGATCTGGGCTTGTAGCAAACGTGAGATAATCTGGGTTAATTTGGCCCTTTGCCTTCAGGGTTACCATGAATCAGTCGATGTGCTGTGTGTCTGAGCCCTTATTCACGTGCATACTGCTGCTCAACAGCAAGACAGCGTATTTCCCCATGTGACAGCTACCAATCACAACAAGAAAAAAAAAAATCCAACACTACTGATAGAAAAATCTTGCTGCCACGGACTCAGCTGGCAGACACACTCAGCCTTCATAGATAAGAAGGCGAAGCAGGCACTTCTGGCAGGCCAGCCTGGGTGGGACTTGCCCTCATCAAACACCAGCACTAGATCAGGAAGGAGATCATGGCCCAGGGCTCCTTCGTGCTGGTGGCAACATCTCGCTGCCACCACCACACGCGAACCCGGGGCCGTGGGACTCAGCCCGGCACGGAGCAGGCCAGGTGTGCAAAACACGGCTCTTCCTTTGAAACCAGAGCCATGGGAGCTTGTCTGAAAGATTGCTCCACTGTGGATCATCAGCAGCCAAAATTCACAGATGTTGCTCCTCCAACAGATGACCAGTCAAAACAGAGCTAGGGCAATTATAATGTTATGTGGCAGCCTCCATATGTGTGTAGGAAGTTAACAACCGCAGGGCAAAGAACTGATGTTTTTGTACTTTTCTTGAGGCCTGAAGTTGTCCCTGACATTTCCCCAACAACAGAGCAAGACAGAGTTGCATTTCATTCCGTAAAGATGGCATGCAACTTGCCACATCTGTGAGGAAAGCCAAAATAAAGTTGCATTTTTCTTTTAAAGAAGTACTGAAGAGGGTAGTTACTTAAAGGAGGGCCAAGTTATCATCATGTGGAGACATAACGTCTTAGTCCTTTGCTGATATAAAGATGCATATAATTCCTTTATTTAAAAAAAAAACAAACAAATAAAGCCTCTTGTGACCACATGTACATGACAGTAGGTTTTCAGGAGTGGAAGAAGAACATTTGATATTTATCTTTAAAAACTAACCAGGGATCATAACTCTTCTCTAAGATGTTTAACGCAGAAGTCAGGAGCACTCTCCAATGATGGCTTCCCTGCTGCGCATGCAATTTATATCCAAAGATATCTGCCCATGATCATAATTAATAATTAAACTAAAATGTGTTTAATCAACTGGCAGGATTACCTAGTATATTGGAAACATTTTTTTCTTGTATTTTTTTTTAAGTCTTAGCAAATGTACTTTTCTGTGAAAACATGGGTGAAAGCTCTTATGATCAAAAAAGGAGCTCTGAACTCAGTCAGCCTGACAATAAACTCCCTATTGTGTGTATTTAAAGATGGATCTCAGCAATTTTCTTTACCACAAATACTTTGAGATTTCCCTGCCACAGACCTTCTATCAGTGTATAAAACAACAAAGCAGCTGCCATAGTAATGTACTGCACATTTACCAGAACCAAATTGACTTTTCTTGAGGCATCCTCTATCCACTTTGCACTCCTCAAGTTTTAAACAGTAGGATTTGTCTTTTGACTTATGCTTTTAGCACTTGCTTCAAAGAAGGAAAATTACATGGATCTCCAGGTAAGACGTGCTGCCTTGCAGGACAAGCGTGGGTCTGTAACCCCACCTGGGCACAATCCTCTGAAGGCAGCGCAGCTTGCTCTGTGGCAGGGAAAGAATCCTGCGGACACCGGGGAGACTGAGGTTTATGCCGTGCCATGTTTTAGTTAGCCTTTTTGTGTTTACAACCTTTTCAAAGGATGTGAATGGTGGGTGTGCAGGTCTACCCTGCCCACATCCTACTCGCAGCTGCAAGACGATGAAAAGTTAAGGCTTTGGCCAGATGTGGCTGAGGGATGCTTTGGCTTACGCAAGCCTGGCTCCAGCTCTGCTGAAGCTCGTGTCTGCCCTCCAACTTTATGCAGCATCAGTCGGATGCTTGGTTTCAGATTTTGGAAGCTCTCTACCAGGAGGCCAAGCCACGTGCAGGACCGATGTTGGTATGCTAAAGAAAGATACAGTGGTTTTGATGCACAGAATCATCTGGCTAAGCTGTTCCTGAGATAAGACAGCAGCAGGCATACTGCTAGGGGAATGAAAGACGCCAGACTGCTGCGGTGATAAGGAGGTTACAGTAACAACAATGTTTCATTTCGGCCAGCACAATTTAAACGCCACCACTTGCAAAGAATGGTGATGTTAAATTAAGTGCCCACTTGATGGCAGTGTCGGTCTGTACCCGCTGAATTCCCCTGTTCTCTGGGCTGGAAAGAAAGGCAAGTGAAGACATCAAGGCTTGTCTTACCTCCTCCCTCATCTTCTTAACGGTCTCACCTTTCTGTTAAAGAAACAGAAAAAAAGTTAGCCTGGGCTGATGAAGTGAACTGATATACAATATTTTGACATGAAAATAAAGAGAGAAAGTAATTTCCTGACCTTTCCGATAATGCTTCCAACCTCCTGAAACAGAAAAAAAAAGACACTGTGAATGACACGATTTGCTACAGAGGAGCATTTGCTCTGCTCCTAAGCTATCTCACTATCACGTATTTCAAACCTGCAGTGTGAAGCGTAGCCCCCTTCCATTGTTGCTGTATACAAACATGCCATCTTAGATACAAAGGGGCAGACTAAAAATGTGGTTTTGCAGCTTACTGATTGTGCAAGAAAAATACCTTTAACAGAAACTGATCTTGCGGTTACAGATCAATCCTGCTACTATAAACGCAGATAAACTCCTATCAGGGAATGAAAAGTTCAAAAATAATAGAATGGCACAACCTACTAGAGAAAATTGGATATAATACAAGCATCAAAATAATTGCTGATCTCTCCGAGGGCAGGCATTTACCCTCTTTACACCACGTAACAGCTAGAGCTGAATTTTCATACTACCGAGTGTTATTGTGTAAACACCTGGTGGCCTGTTTTAATCTCCCTATTAAGCACTTACAGAACAATAATTGCTAATCACTTTTTAGGGATTTGGGAATTGCTACCGAGCTCCCACAATCTTCCATGAAGGGACAGAAAATACTGAGA
Source organism: Grus americana (assembly GCF_028858705.1). Classification (NCBI taxonomy): domain Eukaryota; kingdom Metazoa; phylum Chordata; class Aves; order Gruiformes; family Gruidae; genus Grus; species Grus americana. The sequence continues at coordinate 70,972,522 of NC_072853.1, forward strand.
AATGTCACGGTGAACATACGATAGGGGAATGATTTGGCAGTTTTGGCAACATTCCAAGGGCTAAAAACTTGGCGCATAAAACCAACAGGTAGCAAAAATGAAGCTACTAACTCTAAAGTGAATAGTCTGGGCATGTTACACAAATCACGCAGGTGTGACATCAGACTGGAAATCATCTGATCGAGAGGAGACCAGCTAAAGGAAAACAAACTCCCTTCCTATATTCACATGGTGAAATCTACTTCCATGGTTTTGTCCCAGACATATGATACAATTCTCCCACCCCAGTCTATACACTTAAGTCTGGCCCATCCTGAAACACAGTCCCAACAATAAGATTTAAAAAATTGGGCTCCGTTGCCCTATCCAACGATGGACTCATGGTAAAGCGGTACCGAGTTCACCCTGCAGTAGAGGACTATCTGCAGACACCTTGAGAGAGATATTTCTCTCCACTTCATAATATGAAGCAGCTTGTGCTTGTGACGCCTCACACCCTGCTCACAAGATGTAAAGACTTTTCAGTGAGAAGAAGACCTGTCTCAATGAAGAACTTCAGCATATGGTTTCTTTGCACTTTCTGCAAGTCTGCAGATAACACCGGACTGAGGGGAACAGTCAATACGCTGCTGGACAAGGCTGCTATTTGCAGTCACCTAGACAGGCTAGAGAAATGGGCTGAGAGAAACCTCAGGGAGTACCACAAAGTCAAACAACAAGTGCCATGTCTGGGATGGAACAAGCCCACGCAGCAGGACAAGCTGGGCAAAAACTTGCTACGTACAAACTGGCTTTGCAGAAAAAGTCCTGAGGGTCCCAATGCACAACTCCAACATGAGTACGAGTGCACCTCTGATCAACCAAATGCTGGGCTGTGTTAGCAAGAGTGTAGCCAGCAGGCTGTAGCAAATGATTCTTGCCTTCTCCTTGTGTTTGTGAGACCATGCCTGGAGGATTGTGCCCTGTTTTGGGCTCCTAGTAAAAGACAGACAAGGACACACTGAAGTGAATCCAATGCAGGGCCACCAAGATGGCCAGGGGACCAGAGCACAGGACACATGAGGAGAGGCTGAGCAAAATGTGTTTGTTCACCCTTAGGAAGAGAAGACTTGGGGGGATCTTATTGCAGTGTACAGTGAAGTGGACTCACTGCAGTTTTGTGTCTTGTGACCAAATTATCCCATGTATCTTCATATGTGGGTTCAGGTCACGCCTTTTCCTGTGGCTGAGACGGCCGCACCAGCATGCTGTGTAGGCTCTCCAGTCAGGTGCAGCTTTTTTGTTAGCTGTGACACAAATCTGGGACATCCATTCCATGATATTTTTAAGATCTTACTTTTTTTTATATATCACTGTAACTCTGCGAACCTGCCTATAACTTTGACTGGAATTAAATGATACAGGGAGTAAGACTCTCAGTGATTATGAGCCTTGAGAACCCTTCATGTCCAGTAGTTCCTATCTACTCACTCAGCACATTCAGCTGCTTTACTTTGAAAACTTTTTCTATTCTTCTCAGTCCCAGCTTTTAGAAATAATTTCTTTTGGAAAACAGATTCTTAGGAGGTAGAAGGACCTTTTGTGATGAGTGAACGTATTGTATTTCAATTGTTATGGGCAAGCAATCATATTTCAGTCTGTGGTATAATTTCAGTTTTTGTACATCTGAAGTTTCACTAGAAGCTATAGGCATGGTCTTGAACCTGCCAGGCTCTGCCAGTATACACTTGGTAAGAAATCCGTCCCAATACCTTTGGTCATCCTAGGTCTTAATGACAGATGCTATTCTTTCAAAATGTATGGATGGGCTCTGGCTAATAAGTACAAAGATCTCTTCCTTGGAAATAGGAAAAGATACTTTCACTTTGGAAATAGAAAAACAATATACTCTTTGTAGCCCTAGTAAAAAAGATAGTCCATTTCAAACAAGGTAATTGGGAGTATTTAAACGAGTAGAGCATAAAATATTAGGATTCTGAAGCTGCTTGTTCCACTGAAGTCTGTGGAAGTTTTGCTATTGATTTCAGTGGGGACAGGAATTCTACCTGACTGATCATCACCTTGTTATTACCAAAGAGTAAAAACTGCCATAGAACTGAGTGAATGAACAGTGTGAATCCCACTGAGAAAAATATTTCAATGAGACTGGTGACCAGTTCCTTGGAACGTGCTAGCAAATGTCACTGCAATGCTACAGAGTACTTCAAACCTTTGCCTCCTCAAAGGGAGAATTTAAAACTTATTCTACAAGGAGTCAGCTTCAAAGCATCCAAGCAAATGCCACCTCTCCACCTTCACTGGGAGTTGGGATTCTGCTTGGAAATGTGAGGGAAGGGTACCAGGGGAAAGGGAAATGTTAACTTCACATAGATATTCCTAATTTTTCCAGAATTTTTGATCCATACAGATTAGTTTCTAAAGAAGACAAAATCTAGAACTGTTCTAAATGGGTCACTTTAGTCTTTTTTGGGCTTTGGCTGTTTCTAGGAAAGCTCCCATAAGTATTGACAATAACAGATCATGTCTTTAGGATGAGAAACCTACTTCTGCCACAGATTAAATAAGAAGATTCTTTATGCCTTGTTCTTCAATCTACCAATGCTATTTCATCAAACCTTTAATGTTTCTTTATGCAGTCAGATATTAGTTTCATACAGATTCTTATATCACCCTAAATTATGTTTAGTGCTTAGTGAGATACCTAACATCATTTTTATGATACTCAAGTTTTTTCAATATTTCTAGCCAAGTTTACTTTGAGGGCTTTACCATCTTCAGAAAATGTGTCTAAATCTGCCAGACACCAAACTGTGCTGTAGTCGACCGCGTAAGACTGAAGGGATGGGATGTCTGTCACCTGTATCAGTTTATTAAAAATTAGGAGTCTAGTGTAATCCAGGCACACAGCCTCCTCTGCAGTCCAAGGACAGAGATAACGGAGGATGTTTTGTTCCTAAAAAAGGAGGGAAAAAGTGTACTCCTGAGGGTTTTGCCTTTCTCCATCTGCAGTAGAAGACTTGCACTAACATGCCTGAAGTTTGGTGAGAGGAATTCTACAGTTGATGTCAAATTCAGCCTCAGTGCAGGTCAGACGGAGTTTGATTTTCTGTCCTAGCAAATAATTGCCTACTAGAATATACTAACAACTCATCAACTATTTGCTGTTTTCCAGTGCTTGGGAATATATGCTAAAGGTAGGTATTTATGATAAATTTCAGATTGATTTATTGACTAAACATCTACATGTAAACACGATGGAAAAATAAGTTATATGATAACAATTACTGGGTTTCATATAATCACATTTCAACAGCTGATTGAAAAGCAGTGCAAAAAAAAAAAAAAAAAAAAAAAGAAGAAAAGTTATAAATGGGGGAAAAAGCTCAGAAGGAGAAAGACAGGTCGGTCCAAGGTAAGCCAGCAGACTGATGCCAGAGCTGAAAGTACTACCCAAGCTCCTTGGCCTCAACATATAAACACCCTCCTGTCAGAAGCAGATATGCCACAGCAGCCATGCTGGACGAATAGGATGCCTCTGAAAAGCTGCAAGAGTGTGGCTGCCTACACCCACCAATACATATGCATACACACATACATATATTTATATATTTGTGTGCAAAGTCAATATATGCATACAGGCAGCAAAGAGATAGATATGAACTTTCCTTTGAGAAATTACAGCAATTTGGGGTGCCTATCCTGAGATTCATCAAAGGGCCCTGAGTTTCAGATTGTGTGGAGTACCCAGCCCAGATAATACCTTCCAAAGGACATATCTCCAGGTGGAAGCATCTCAAGCAGGACAGCCTCACACTCGGACTCCAACAGTGTCACTTTGGAAAACCCCAGGAAAAATTTGAAACGTACATGCTGATTTCAGATAGCCTGAAAATAATTCTTTAGCCTGGGGGACCGAGTTGATTTATGTCTATGATTCTCTTTAGTATGCCATTTCCAATAAAATAGATAAAACAACAAGAGGTGAACCTCAACAACAAGCACTGGAAGACCACTCAGTATCGGCAAAGCATGTTGTTAGTCAACCACCTAAATAGTGGCAGAAAACTTGAGGAAAAGCAACGGTAAAAACAGGGGACGCTTTCTTTCTGAAAATTTTCATACTGAAATGCAGCATGTAATATTATTTGCACATCTCATTCACATGAATGGGACGAGTTTTACTGTTAATGGACACTTGGGGAGTGGTGGGCCCATCGCAGAGCAGAAAGCTATTTCTGCAGTTTTTGCATCACCGACGGTCACCTGAGGGCAAGGCAGCACCTGCAGAACAAAAGGTGGCAGCAGAGAAGTCTGTGAGCCAGGGCTTTTGCAGGGCTCTTGGCGGTGTGAATAACTAAACAAAGATATAAAATAGGCTGTAGGAGAAAGCTATTTCCTAATCAATTATCTGCTGTGCCTTTTGAATAACAAAATAAATTAGTCATGTTAAGAAAACAAGAGGCTTAACAAATGGTAACAAACCTTGTTTTGAAGATTAACCTTTGATCTGTAAACATAATGTGTGAAAGTCCATCATTTTTCTAAGTGTGAGGCTAGTTTAATAATTACTGTTTCCCAGGAAATCAAAACAAACCAGGTAGCTATTCCAGGACCATATAAAAGCACAGGCCTTGCTTTATTACCGTGGGACATGCAACTTCTATTATCAGTGCTATGGGGCGAACAGAACACTAACCTCACAGGTGCCCTGAGATAAAGCCATGGCTAAAGGGAAAGCACATTTAAGAAATAAGAATAAATACTTTCACCCCAAAGCATCTGACAAAGCACAGGCCACATGCTAAGGCCTGAATTTCATTCAGGCAATGCTTTGATTGCATACATCTACCTGCTTTCTATGAGCAAGGATAATGTAGAACCAGTAGGACTGGACTCAACAAACAAAAAAGCCTGCTAGAAAAGCATTGAAAGGAAAGAAATACAGCCTTCCGTGGTGGGGAAACACATCCATCATGAGACAAGGAGGGATCCTGGCAACAGCAAACAACATCTGTGCTGATAAAGTTTTCTAGACCAGCACCAGCTGTCCTTCTCCCATCCATACAGAGGCACAACGTAACCCAACTCTCTCTCTCTTTGCCTTGTTCTGAGGATATATACTTGTATGACTATATGCCAATACACGTATGAGCTCATGAAGACACTTGCATGGTACATGTTCCATTAAGATGTTCTGAATCATGTGTTTGTATGGAGTACGTGGAGCATCAGCATTTTTCAAAGGCTGGAAAAAAAGCCTTAGTCAGTTTTGGGAAACATGAGGTAATGTGTCTACCTCAGGGAACAAACGGCTGCCTTGGATAAACTGAGAGTCTGATTTGTGTTCTGGGCTTATGTGGGATTAGCCTCCCTGACATGGGAGATCTCATGTTCCTAGGTGATGCTTCAGTAGTCACTGCCTGATGCTAACAGCCCTAATTTAGTAAGACACTGCAGTCCAAGGCCTTACTGAGACAGATCTCATGCTAACAAATGTGGTAGTGTATGAGGAAACTTTCAAATTATGGTCGTTCTGATGGAGATGCCAGAGTTATGAATCTTCCACAGGTCCGTCTACCATTTTTTTGGGCAGCTGTGCCAATGGGTATTTCTCATTTGCTTTTTGATAGCAGATGTGTAATCAATTTGCATTCAGTTTCACACCAAACCTCCCCGCCTTCCCCCAGAAAAACAAACCAAACCAAGTTCTGTCCCTTTGCTTGTCCCTCCGCCTGTGGTGCTGAAGCAGCAACACTGAGTAGAGTGTGTGCCTTCTGCAATCCCAGTTAATTACAGCTGAGGACCGATGAGGAGATTCTCTTTGACAGAAGTGGGAAAATTTAGCTATGGAGGTTGTTTTTGGGGACATACAGTGCCCAGGGGCTGGAGGAAAAGACTTCTGTCCTTTCCATTGATTTTTTTGACTAGTGAGAAACTCTCAGCTGTTACTACAAACACACGAAGAGGAGATCCATCTTGTGTTGTGTATTTGCACGCAGAGTTTTGTTCCATAACTAGAGCTCTTAGGTACCACAGTAATGCAAACAAACAACACAAGAACTATAATAGCAATAGGCAGGACAGTCAATCCTCATAATACTCTGACAATGTTCGTGGAAACTAGAAAGAACAGAACAAACATTGGCTTGGTTGGCATTACACAGCTTGGATTAAATTACTGAAAAGGTGACTCTTAAAGCTACTTTGTTGTATGCTATATTTTAATAATATAATGAGGAAGGAGAAGGGCATTACCTTCAAGATGGGGAAAAATTATTTCTGTGCTTGCTTGACAGTCTTTCACGGGGCAATTAAGCAGACACAAAAAAGTGGTCACTAAAAGAAATGCTAAATCTATAGTATCTATATTGATGAAAACACAGTTTTCTCCATGATTTTATTCTGTCTATATTTGAGCTGTTAAGTGTGAGCAATTGCCTTAATAAGTCTATTTTTTTTCTTGTACAAAATTATATATATAGCATCATAAAATAATCACCAACAAGTCTGAAAGTCAGCACTGAAGTGGGATGTAAGTCCACTATAACCAGTCTTTCCAGTGCCACAAGGCACCCAGTGATCTTGCTGAAACCATTGGGAGACAGAGTTCCTCAGGGCATCTAAAATTAAGCTGTAAGTACTGGAAGTTTAGTGCCTAAAAATCAAGGCACTCGTAGGGTTTTTTCCAAACCCAAACATTTGACTGCAGGTATGTTTTTCTAATTCACTGCTGCTGAAGCTATGAGAAACATATCATTGCGCAAATGGTATGGGGGAAGGAAAAGCTCCACTCAGTCATCATATCTTTCCTCCATCATTTTTGCACATTATACATTCTACATAGTACATGTGCAGACATGTTTAAAATCTGCTTAGGAGAATTCCAGAACCTCATAAAAATCTCAATACTAGGAATTTCTCCTGGGATTCCCTTATTAGGACTTATTTTCAAAATATATTTTATCCCATTATTTCCACCACAAGCACTTGTATCATTCAAAATAACGACACTCCATTACACTTGCATTCATTCTCTCCAGGTATTTATGAGAATGTCTGAAGAACACTAGACACAGTCTCCTCAGCCTCCTAAAACTTTGTTATTTTTCTGCGAATTCCCCCTCTGCTCAGTTTTCAACATCACTCACACACGTGGCGCCTGCCGCTGAGCACAGAACCGCAGGTGTGATTTTGCCAGAAGAACAGTAAGGTAATTACCATCTCTTTGCCCCATGATGCATCAGCGCTATACATCCAAAACTGCATATGCTTTTGCTGCAATAACTTTTCTTTCCAACCCAGCATATCCCAAATGTGCCACTCTCTAGACACTGCCACTTCTGATGCCTTCCAGCCTTTTATGCTTTCCAGATTTCCTTCTCTCACTGAACATGTATCTTCTAAATTACCTTCTCCAGTTAATTGCCTCAACTCTCCAATTTACACCTCTCAGTATTTGGCAAGAGTCCTACTTCCCTGCCAGTTTTCCATTCCCTCTTTCATACTACCTGTAAGTTATTTCCTTGTTCTTCCTAACCATCTGACTTTTTATTAATCCATTTTGTTTTCTATTTCTGAACTCCTTCCCCTTTCTCTAAAAGATTCCTCAGACTCAATGTATTAATGTATTCTACTTCGGTTTCTTGCAGAATTCACTGCACCCAATATGGTTTCATCAATGCACACCTTCACGCAGTGCCTTTGGAAATGATGCGTTTTTTCTTCTGCAGGTTTGTACTGGAGGGAGGAAGCAGAGATTCCTGCGACGCCACTACGAGATGGAGACCAAAGTGGATTCATGACCCTGCTTCCCTTTCCATGCTGGCACACTTTAACATTTTCTCATGTTCAACCTCACGGACCCAACTTTTAAGTCTCCATTAAGCTGCCTTCCTGAAATCTAACATCTTTCTACTGGCACAGGCTCTTTCCTATCCACATCTAAAATGGCGCGTCTCTAGGATCTTAATCAGCCTGTCAATGCTGGCTGTCTACACATCCAAATGAGTCCAAAATCATGTAATCATTATCCAGTGTAGTCGAAGTAGGTGCTTTTTCAGAAGTTATTTCTTTCTGGGTGTGAACTGACCAAAACTAGAACAAGAGCACTGCAGATGTCAAGTACTAAGATATGTTGGCAGAGACCTGTGGGCAAGGCTATGATTTTCCACAATCTCCCAACCTCTTTACCTGTGGCAGTAAGCAAGAAAACCAGCCACAAGTCATGGGAATAAAAAATTCAACAAAAGGTGAGCAAGGAATGGTAAGAGAAAAACATCGAGCTCCATCAAAGACCCTGTAACATACAGATAGCAAAAAAAAAAGTTTCATTTTGACAAAAACTAAAAAAGGAAGAAAAAGTGAAAGGCACGTTTCTTTTGGAGCCTGAGCTTTTCCTTACAGAGGGATCTGATAGCTGGGGACTGTATGCCCACGAATGCTCACACACTCAATTTGTCTTCCATAAGTCCTTCAAAAACATTGATCTGATCTGAGTAAATGCTGCCGTTTTTGCCTTCACTGGAAGCAGAAATCTTGCAATCCCTGCAATACTCTAATACAAGCCAGAAATTCTACTTTTAAAGCAGGCAAAGGTAATAAAATATCCATATCCATTCACGTTGCTGCCCTATACAGTGATTTTCCTTATTTTACTTCAAGAAACAGCAGGAATTTGATGGAAAATACAGAAGTAGGGCAATGTAAATAGCCCCAGCCCATACTCCCTGTTCTTCTCTACTGAAATCCATGAAACAGCTTTATCCCTTAATGTAATGCATCTTTCTCATTAATAAAAGATGAAAATGCATGTCTGCATTATTTAATATATACTCTACATATCCAACTCCTGCACGTGCTTCAGAAGGTTCTTCCGTTCCTGCCCCCTGCAGAGCACCATTCAGGTAACTCAGTCAAAAAGGTCCCGGGCAGCAGAGGCTGCAGTGCCACGGCAGCTTTACGGGATGTATTCATTTTTGTCTAACTTGTCCTTAAAAACCTCCAGTGATGAAAGCTGTGGCATGCCTGGGCGGCCTCCTCCCCTCCTCACATATTTACATAAGAAGTTTTTCCTAGTTTTGCTTTCAGAATTCCCTGCAAGCAGAGACAATTGCTTCTCTGTGGATGTGAAAAACATCCGAGCACTGCCCTCGTAGCGTACTGCCTAACACCTGCACTCTAATTCATCGCAAGAAAGCATGAGAAATGTTTTGCGTTGCTCCTGGTTTCTTTTCAGGGCTGTCACACTATCATGACTTTTTTTACTGATGTAACGCGGCACAAGATGAAAATTAGGCCTTTCATCTTACACGATCACACGCCCTGTGAAGTCCTGGCTCAGGAGGACACCTTCCATATCAGGCCCTGGAAACATTTACCCTGAGGTTAACCTCATACCTCGCGGCGGTTAGCTTTCTGCTGGGCCCACACAAGCCCTTTTGCTGATTCCACGGATAAAAAAAAAAAAAAATTGTTGCCCTGCCTTAACATCACATATTTTTGCCCTGAGAAAACCAAAGCTGTGCCTTGCCTCGTTGCCAGCCAGCTGCTCCCAAACCTTGCCTCGCCGCGGAGGAGCGGCTGAGCTGGTGCCTCTCCCGAAGGATGCTGCACAGAGCCCTCAGGAGCTCACCTGCACCCACGGCCCCTCTTTGCCCGCAGCAAGATAAAGCAAAGGAGCTGATGAGAGGTGTCCTACCTGTGGGGAGGCACTGGCCCTGCGTTCTGGGGAGCACAGGACTGTTCCTATCTGTTTTCCTTTCACCAGATGCTAATGTTGTGTTTGATTTTTGCTACTTGTTTTGTTTGCTGTCGTTAAAGATGCTCTTTTATTCCCTACCCTCTGTCCATTCATACAAATACTGATTTTTCTGTCTGCAGGTACAGAATTTAGCTTAATTGCGTAATTAAGATGTCCATCCTTGATTTAAAGCCCCTATACAAATCACATCAAAAGTACACGCTGAAAATTTCCTAAGTCTGCAGGATTTACAGCCGAGGTAACTAAGCATACTAACACAAGTTATGGACTTTCAATCAAAATGAATGCAAATATCACAAAGCACATAGACCTTCACTATGCAAAGGTACGCTGGTAATAAAAGTTTAGAGACAGAGTTAAAGTTAGTGGGGACAGACCCTCGTACTTCCATGAAACACATTAATAAATAAATCACTTGAAAATGATCTTACTCTAAAATTATCTAACTGAATCCAGTTTGCTACTGTTATTTTTAAAAACAACCTTTTAATTCCCCTTGTCTCCTTCAAGTTATGACCAGTTATTTACAGCCCAAGCTCTGCTTCAGTTAATTGTTTTATCTAGAAATACTAATTAGAGATCAGCAATTTCCACCGATGTCATTACTTCAACAAATCTTCAGGAAGAGCCTAGAAACATGTTTCTTCCTCTTTTTCAGAGGCACAAGCTTTCAGAGTGACCTTCTCACACTAAGTTCATATAGACTCAGACATCCTTCATTCCTCTATATTAATATTCACAGAAGTGACATCAAAGAAACCATAAGGGTTTAACTTTTATCACCAAAATAAATTCTGATTTAATGTACTCTTTGCGATACTTAGGCACAATAGGATACATGATTAGAGCATAGTAGAGTTAACAGTATACCCATTGTGCCTTGTTAACTGAGGATGCATGGTGTACTCCCACTTAAAATTTGAACTTTGTAGTTTTATGGGTTTAATTTAGACCCTTGGGGCTACATATGCATTGAAGATTGGACACATAACATCCCTTACTGTTAAAAGTGGTTGCACACACAGTCATCGATGTTTAACACAGAAAATTAGCTTTTTCTGATTTCATTCCTGATTACTATACCTTTTGTTTCAAAAAACCACTAGCCCAGAGTTTAACTAATATGCCCTGGAAATGATAAATACTTGATTTTTGCTTTAATGGCATGATTCTGAAAGAAGTAGAGCAAAGCACACCTAAGCACATGGGAATTTGACTGAAACCAGTAGGGTTACTTTTACCCACCAGAATAAGGATGTGTTCAAATGTTTTTCTGGATTGGGACCAGAACCCAGTAGAATCAACCCCTCAGATCTGATTTTCAGTGCAGACATGCGCACAGATTTTAGGTGGGTTTGGTAAGAGAGATTGTTATTAAATTTGTTTGACAGATCCCTATTTAAGATGCAGATTTTACACACCAGATGCCTGCCTGAAGCTGAATGTTTCAGTGGGAAAAAAAAAATCAAACAAAATGGTTGAATCATTTCTGAGAAAATACATCATTTGATCTGACATAACCTAATTTCTGAGCTTTTAATTTGCAAACTTAAGCTGTACTCCCTTATACTTCTTAGCAGCTCTATCAGTAAAATAGAGAGATACCTTAGTCTCCTATTTGTGCTATGGGTATATCATATGTGTCTTCATGCCATAGGCTGAAAGCATGCACTGTTTTAAAACGTAAACATATTTTTAGCTAATTAAATTTCAGGAGTAAAGCTACTTTTTAGATTTACATATACAAATTCGGTCTCCAGAATTAAAGGCTGCAGATGTTGTCTACCTGGACTTTAATAAAGCCTTTGATGCCGTTTCCCACAGCATTCTCCTGGCTGCTCATGGCTTGGATGAGCACACTCTTCACTGGGTAAAAAACTGGCTGGATGGCCGGGCCCAAAGAGTTGTGGTGAATGGAGTTAAATCCAGTTGGCGGCCAGTCACAAGCGGTGTCACCCAGGGCTGAGTACTGGGGCCAGTTCTCTTTAATATCTTTATCAGTTATCTAGACAAGGGAATCGAGTGCACCCTCAGTAAGTTTGCAGATGACACCAAGTTGGGTGGGAGTGTTGATCTGCTCGAGGGAAGGAAGGCTCTGCAGAGGGGTCTGGACAGGCTGGGTCGATGGGCCAAGGCCAGCTGCGTGAGGTTTCACAAGGCTCAGTGCCAGGTCCTGCACTTGGGTCACAACCACCCCAGGCAACGCTACAGGCTTGGGGAACAGTGGCTGGAAAGCTGCCTGGTGGAAAAGGACCTAGGGGATGGGGTGCTGGTTGACAGCCGGCTGAATATGAGGCAGCAGTATTCCCAGGTGGCCAAGAAGGCCAACAGCATCCTGGCTTGTATCAGGAACAGTGTGGCCAGCAGGAGTAGGGAAGTGATTGTCCCCCTGTACTTGGCACTGCTGAGGCTGCACCTCGAGTGCTGTGTTTGGTTCTGGGCCCCTCCCTACAAGAAGGACATTGAGGTGCTGGAGCATGTCCAAAGAAGGGCAATGAAGCTGGTGAAGGGTCTAGAGCACGAGTCTTATGAGGAACTGGGGTTGTTTAGTCTGGAGAAGAGGAGGCCGAGGGGAGACCTTATCACTCTCTACAACTACCCAAAAGGAGGTTGTAGCCCGATGGTGTCCGTCTCTTCTCCCAAGTAACAAGTGGCAGGACAAGAGGAAATGGCCTCAAGTTGCACCAGGGGAGGTTTAGTTTGGATATTAGGAAAAATTTCTTCACCGAAAGGGTTGTCAGGCATTGGACCAGGCTGCCCAGGGAAATGGTGCAGTCATCATCCCTGGAGGTATTTGAAAGACATGTAGATATGGTGCTTAGGGACATGGTTTAGTGGTGGACATGGCAGTGCTAGGTTAACAGTTGGACTCAAAGATCTTAAAGGTTTTTTCTAACCTAAACAATTCTATGGTATATATTTACTGCCCCTTGTTAAGAAAGAGCCAAAACCATCTCCTTTATATAACATTCATTCATTAAGTCTAAAAGTGCCTGGTGTTGCCTGATGCAAATAATACAAACAAACCTATGAAATGTCTTTTTTAATTAAAAGCCCATTTTGTGATCTGGCAATGTGAAATAAAGAGCTATCAGACCGTTAAGTCTGACAATACTGAATTGGCACTTTGTCTATGGCACAGATTTCACACTTATCTGCATGCTTAAGTGCTGCGCTGGACAGAAATGAAATGACAGTCAACCTTCCAAAACAAACCCGCAGGGGACACAGACGAATGCTTGGTATATCAGGGAGTTTACTCTAATAAGATGCTACAAGAATAACGAAGAACTATCCCATTTGCATTCAACAGAAATAGACAGTAATTCTGTGGCAATTATTTCACACACGTCAATGTTCTCATATCTTAAAAAAAACCCCTGCAACATCCAGCAAGTGATGAGAAAGGCGAGCCGTATGCGGGTCTGTCTTACTTAGGGCCCGCCTAATTTGGCTAACTATTAATGAAAGCACTCTTTTTTTTTTGCTGCTGGATCTGCTCAAAATGGGTTCATTACAAGCAGGGTTTGTTCCAATGAACTCGGGCTGCAGTGCAAACTTAAGTATGATGCCTTGAAAGGCGGGGGGTGATTTTTCGGTCATGGCAATGGTGTTTTCGACTCTAGTCAGAGAAGGAGGAGCAGACCCTCTGTCAATGCCACTGCCAGGCTCTGATGGCAACTGCGCACACTCGCTCAATACACAGGCAACTGCTGTGGCAACAGTAAATGCTTCACCTTGCCGTGCATGAGAAGGCGTATGGTAAGCGTGACATTGAGACCTCCTTCAGTCACTTTCGTGTCCTTCGTGTTCATCCTGGCCTTGTATCTTCAATACTTGAAAGCAGCTTCGTTTTTCCTTTTTCTCTTTTTTTTTTTTCTTTTTCTATTCACTTAATCAACCTATGAAGACAGAGAGAGAAAAAAAGAAAAAGTACCGTTGAGTGGCTGAAGCTACTCTGAACTGGGAATATCATGTTGTACAAACCAATTAACATTCCTCCCTTTGATTTTCTGGACTACAGTTTAGTGCTGAAAAGGCTCCTTTGATTATTATCCCTCCCCAACAAACTCTTTAGCCCTTCACCAATTACAAATAAATTCCCTTTTGAAACCTTGAAAATTCTTTTAACTTCCTGTGTTTCAAAGCTGAAGGTACAGAGCACAACACAGTGAAGTACAACGTTTTTTTCTAAAAAGAACTTTCTATTAACCTTTGCAGTATGTATATGCAATACATATATGCATTTTTACATGTGCCTGGTGCTGTTTTCATTTCTCTCCCTGCTACTACCTCTTTTTTTTTTTCTCTTGCAGAAGAGATATTTTTGTTTTCTCTCCAGCTAGAGAGAAATTAATTCTGAGCCTAAACACTGATCCCTTACAGCAACAGCGGATGACACATTATCAAAGACATCTGAGTAACTAAGAGCCACTTGCTGCTGTAAATCTGGGCACTGTCTGACTTTGTTTTTGTCTACCAGGCCCAGAGGTGGCTCAGTCCCTCAAAGGCCAAAGATGTGCTTCAGCCCTAAGTAGAAGGAAGATTGTTCTTGATTCCTAATGACAAATTGCAGATTTTCAGTCATTTACAAAGCCATAAATATCCTAAAATATTCATGAAAGCTGCAAGGGCTGGTTTTGAAGGGATAAACAAGATGCATTATGAGTTTATTAATGCAAGGACATTTATCAGTACAAACAAAAATGGGGGCAGGAAGGACTATCACCAAAGGCAGGCAAATTCCACCGTAGAAAAGGCTTAGAGACTCCTTACTTGGTTTTGCCCTTTTCAGGCCTATCTTATAGAGCATAAAACCCTTAAGCAGACATCACGCCTCTCAGTAACCATCTCATATTAATGGCAACCCTATTAGCTTTGCATCTTGGAGCTTCCCAAAAATTTGGCTAGTTTGGGCACTGGCTAATGAGCTGCTCTAGGAAAAACCATTTTGTGTCTCAGAGCGTATGGCAGTGTCCCAGCAGGGTGGCAGGCGGTTGTCTCCTTGTGGACACTGCTCAGGCATGGGTCCAAACCACTGGAGGGACCTACGAGATCACTCCTCTGAAAATGTAGGCAGTAGCATCACACAGACTGTTTCATCAACTGATTAAACTCCATCGTAAGAGCCACTAAGCACTGACATACCAGAGCAAAGTAAAGCCCATGTTAGCTGAGCATGTTATCTGTGAGAGAAGTCAACAGCAATGCTTAAAGAAAGAGCACAAGAAACATGCATGGAGTCATCCCTGAGCTGCCAGCAATCAGCAGTTCAGGGTCTTCTGAGAGACTGCATCCACACCAGCATTTTCAATAGCCATTGGTGGACCAATCCTCCATGAATTGGCCTAATCCCTTCTTGAGTCCGTATTTCTGGCCTCCAAAAGTTCTGATCACAAGATTAATTATTAGTGCGGGGAAAAAGTGCTCCACTTTATCTGGCTTAAATCTGCTGATTGTCATGTTCCCGCGTCAGCTATTTTTCCCTCTGTATCTTATGTGAAGACCACCCCAGAAAGTCACCGCTCTGATGGCTGATGCTTCTCACTCAGCCTGAGCCTGTGAGTGGCCAAGCCACTCCTGGTGTTTTTGCCACTGGGAAATACAGTGGAAGATGCAGAGTTTTCTCCCAAGTCTCTGCAGGAGTACTCAGGACCACAGAAAGCTTCTGTGCCACAGAGAGCTTAGTGATGAAGGTATGGCTATGTTTCTAATGAAGTGTATTCCCATGTGGGAAGAATAATCCCAGACTAGATACAGGTTTACAGTTGCCATGGCCTTTTACTGCTGTGATGCTACAGCAGTACGCTCACTTTGGGAAAAAAATTTGGAGAAAAGCCTTTTCTCAGACAACAAACCAACCCCCTACCCAAGACTGACCTTTTCCAAATAAAACCTGAAAAAAGAAAATCTGTATTTTTAGCTAAGGCCTTTTGGGTTCTTTCTAAAAGCAGAGGTTAAAAATAAAATCCCACCGCAAATATTGTTAAAAATATCACTGCCATCTAATTTTTTTTTTGCAGGATTTTGTCTTTGCCCCTCCTCCCAACAAGCTCAAACTCCGGCACCTGGTACTGAGAAGCAGAACAGATGTCTGGGGGAGGGCTGAGAGTGTGTGTGCCTGCAAGGAGTTAGGCAGCTGTGTGAGATACAAAGGGAATGAATTCAAAAAGGCAATCCCACATGATAAGGAAGAATACGTGAAAGTTATACATATACCATGAAGACAGAAGAGTTTTTACTACGCCAGGTTATTTGCAACTGCCCCAGTTGTCCCGAGAGTCCAAATATTCTTGTAAAACATTTACGGCTACTAAGTAGAGGACTATTAATTACCCGAGTATATCAGTTTTAAAGACAGATTTAAAGACAGATTAAAATAAAATGCATTGTTGTACTTTATTATTTTAACTAATTAAAGCAATTTTTCCCACAGGCATCATCACAAACATGTGCTGGTCTAGATCTCTGTGTGCATGGGGACAGCAGATCATGGCACAAGAAAGAGAAAGGTTTCCTCTACAGAGCGTCCTACCAGCCAGAAATACATCCATGTATTTATAAACCTACTGCTGTAATATATGACCACATCATGAATATTTAATCAGAAAAATAATTTCCCTCTCCTTTGCAAAATCAGCACTTCGAACAACTTACTATGTTCCTGGCTTATGCTCGCCTCTCTGTGAGCAAACAGAAGGCTCAGCGCATGAGGATTCCCTTTCTCAGGCTCTGTATGATGAGGTCCCACGGCCACTCTGGGGGCTGGGGAGTTGAGCCTCAGACTATGAAAAAACCCAGTGTGTCACATTTTTCCTGATGCCGGAGGGAAAGTCAGGGGACTCCACAGGTGAGCAGACAGTATAGTGCAGGCAGCTACAGTCAATGGCGTGGCTGAATGTTAAAAGTGAGGTTTTATGCATTTTACCCCGCCTTCGAGAGAGAGCTGGCAGTGACAGGAGGCTAGCTGGACAACATCCCTCTGGCCTCGGGACTCAGGACCAGAATGCACAAAATCCAACCTCCAGGGCTCTGCAGCTCCAGGTAACAAGAAAAAAAAAGTCATGCCCAGGGAACAAAGGAAAGTAGACTGCATCAGATATGTCCCAGCAAACAGCAGATCTTTGCCTCCTCTGGGGCTGAGCGTGAACTTTTGAAGACATTTCCACTGCTGTTTATTATGCAAAAAGTAAAAATTTCTCTTGAGGTAGAAAGAAGCATCCAAAGGCATTTAAAAAAAGCACCTTTTGAAAATGCTAATAAAAGGGACACATAGTCTTATGCAAATGCCTTTTATCTGTAAGTGTGTGTTTCTATACATTTTCAGTATTTGCTATCCCAAGTTGGTATAAAATGGCATGTCCTATATGCTCAATATTCACTACACAAGAACCATCAATTTTCTAACATGGCTTTTCAATAATTGTTGGTAGATTAAGCTAAGCCATGTGTTCATCAGACTACTACAAAGAACAGCACAGTTCCTCGAGGATTTCACTGAATTAATATAAGCTACAAGATGAACTATACAGCCAAAGGGCAGTGACACAACCCACACACATGCATACACACGGAGGTTAGGAATCCACGTGGCCGAGGGGGTAGTGTGGGATGGCTGCCTGAAGCCCGAGACATGAAAAGTCAACCTTATGACCTTCTTTCTTCCTACCCTTCCAGCCTACTAATCCCCTCCCAAGAAAATAAGCAGGCCATTGCAGAGAATATGGCTACACAGTGCTGAAATATATATATATATATATATATATATATGTTTTAAATCTCTAAGGTGACCACTTCAGGCATGCAGGATAAGAAAGCCTTTGACTCCACAGGACACTGGGATGCCAAAGATGAATAAAATCAACATAGTACCAAGGCAGACATCAGGCAATTGATCTCTGAGTTTAAAGCCACAATAAATTATTCGGCATCTCTGAATCTGCCAAGAAAGCTGCTCGTCTGGAGGATCCAGAGGAATGAGAGGGAGGAGGGAGGGAAAGAGCGTGCATGGGGTGAAATGGGACAGAGCTGCACAGTCACTGGGCTGTGCTGGAGAGGAAAGAGCTGCAGAGAGGAGAGAAGGAGAAAGGCAGGGAGAAAGAGAGAGCTGCAGATGGCTGATACAGGGAATACTGTGAGAAGAACCAACGTGGAAGTAAAGACTGCCTGAAAATGTTCAGGGAGGAAGCCTGCTCTGGTATGTGAAAACTTGATCGTATGGTTGTTAAATCTGAGCCTGTCGGGAAAGATGAAACTGGTCAGAGCACGCAGCCATCATTGCCTGTGCTTGAGCCTCAAAAGGGACTCTTGAAACTAATTATGGTGCTTCATCACCATCAACAGAAAGATATAATTATGAAGAAAGCAAGGAAGAATCTACAGATAAAATTCAAAAGAACAAATTCCAGTTGTTCCACTGGAAGAAAAAAAAATACAACAAAGAAAAAAGAATGGGAGAAATTCTAGTGACATTTAGCAGAAGCCATGTGTAATTTAAATGAGGACACTTAAAATCAGTCATCTAGTTCCCATGTATCTGCAGGTTTAGAAAAAAAAAACCAAACTTCAAGAAGGGAAACATAAGAACATCCAGTCTCTCACAGTAATCTGTCATTTCCATAACATATGGAAACATCCCAGAGGAGGGACAGTGAAGCAAATGATCAAGCCAGAGGGATGGGGGCAGGAAAAGACAGGGGCTGAACAAGGACAGCAAGACATGAGCAGGGTAACCTGAAGATGAACAAAGAGAATTATCATGAGTTGTGAAGAACTGGAAGTTGGACAGTGATGCACTGATGTTATGAAGAAATAGTTCAGAGTTTCGTTTACTTAGCAAGAACTCTTTAAAAAAAAAAGATAGAAAGAGTGAACAAAAAAGAATGGAGAGAACTGAAACATGGGAAGCCATGAAAAGGCTGTAGCTAAGTCCTCTTGATCAGAAGCCTCCAGGTGGAGGGAGACCTCTTGGGAATTCAAAGCAGCACACTGCCAGGGATCATGATGAGAAGAAAGGATCTGTACTTTCAGCAGAGCAGAGTTCTTTGGGGACAGATTTATGCTACTTACATGATTTTAGTCTTTCATTTAAACTGGAGAGAATACAGGAAAGGAGAAGGAGACTGAAAGGAACTAAGAAAATTACTACAGGATAAGAATTGATAACACTATCAACAGAAATCAAAACATTCAGCCTCATATGTAAGGTTTAAAATTAAAAATAAGCTGTCTGCTACAGAAAGGTTCATGCTATCAAGTGAAGAAATAACTACTTTGCTTTCAAGTTCTTTGATAAGCTAAGCAATTATTATCTATGGCTTTTCACTAGAAAGTAACATCTCTGGATGTCAAAGGACTAAACAATGTAATTATACAGAAAAACACCGGCAGAAGTTAAAAAAACCCCACAACCCAAAGTGAAATCAAACGCAAAATCAGCTCCAGTTATATTATTTTGTTTCAAGGAACTTTTTTTCAGAAATGGTAAAAAGCGATAATGATCAGCAGCTATTTATGGTCTCAGCTGAAGCAAAAGAAGAAGACTGGATGTTTGCTAAACATACATTTCTTAAGTTTTTGTGTCAACAGAAGGCTGAAGACATCTACTGTTACTAAACCATATTGTTGTGAGGTTACTAAGAACAAAAAGCTCGCAGGATGCCCACAATGACATAACAGTAATAACAAGGACAACTCTTCAAAGGATTTCTCTCTCAGTAATAATTATTTGGAAAAGGAGAAATCATGCTTTGAAGCACTCCAGTTTTATACAGATGCCTCACCAGGAGAATCTGATTAATGAACAATAGCTAAGGAAGCAGGTGCAGTATTAACCTTTCTACTTTACCAGTGCCATCTCCCAAATTACTAGAGAGGACTGTACACAAAGGAATGAGATTATACATTTTATTCACATCCTTATCATTTATATCCCAAAATAGATTTAATGTTAATCTCTAACTCTTTAATGAAGTGAACAAGATCTGCAAAACCTGGCTTCATTAAATCGTCGTATCATGGCCCATTTTAAGTAAGCTGATAGTTGGGATAGATCAAAAAATCCAGAAATGAGAAAATGAATTCTTTGTGTTAGCAGGACAAAGGGGGAGGAGGGGGGTGTCAGTTGGCAAAATGGATTTTCACTGAAAAGATAAAATGAGATAAAGGAATAGCTCAAGAATGAAATTTAAGCAAACACTAGAGAGAAAGAAGTTTCAGGAAATTCATAAATTGCATGCTCAAAGAGATCTAAATAACAATTAACTAATAGGAAAGTAAGCTGAATATGGGCCACTGAAAGAGCTGCAATTGAGTATACAAACCAATATAAGGCAAAATATTAGCTCAAAAGTCAAAGGGGGTTAAAGAGCAGCACATTATGTCACCAATCAACAGCTACCAACAAAAGAAGGTTACACACCTTAGCGAGCCATGTGCTCCTTTTACTAATTATTGTAAAAATCTCTGTATCTCTGATATGCTAAGCTCTGTAGTTACTACAGATATCTGGAAGTAGTAGGTTTCCCAAAGACATGAAACCGATAAGGAAATAACAGATTGAAAAAAGAACAGAACAACTTTCAAAGGCAATAGCAAGTATAAAAACTGGCCAGACTCCAGGAGTGCTGCCTCCCGAATGTAATTTTATGAAGTTTGTAAAGTGGTACTAGTTTTTCCTTGCGGGATATGGTTAACGCTATTTTGTCAGAGGAAGAGCCGATTCTATCTGTAGGAGAAGCTGTCTTTGGGTTCTCCCGAAAATGAGAAAAGCCCTTACACTATACAACTAACATAGTTATGTCTCATTTGCTGAAGATCACTAGATGTCAAACAATCTTTGAAGAGAACAGCAAAAGAGCAGAGACTTATTTTTTCTGTTCCCAACTGATGGATGTTTAGCTGCTGAACTTGATATATACAAGCCCCGTTCTTTAAATGGACCACTTTTCCTCATGCTGATCGAAAAGCATATGCTTCAGCCAATGGCACTGGTTGTTCCCTTTTTGATTTATTAAAGGAAATGAACAGCAACATATTTATTGACTTTTCTACTTAAAACATTTTCTGTAAAGTCTTTTGAGTAAACAATCTGGCATTGTAAATTTATTACAGGAAGAAAACTCACAGAAGCACAATAAAGACCATGGTCTCATTATGCACAAAACTACCTCCTAGTATCAACATTCAATGATTAATTACTAATCTAATATAAATTAGCATCAAAATATTATGCTGTGTGTGAATAGACAGGTACACACTTTGCCAAAATATAGAAAGTTACTCCTTCAGAAAACATCACGTGTCAAACAGGTAATAAATGCTATCGAATGCCTGGAAAGTCTCTGGAAATCTAGAAAAGCTGTATAACAGCCTTCAGCAAATGCCAAACAGATCTGGGATCCTGAGGGAAGTGAGTGATTTCCAGGATATGGAAAACACAGCGATTCTTTTGCCCATGACATCTTCCATCTTTCTTTTTTTTTTTTTTTTCCCCTTTCTGTAATTATTCCAGAAAGAATTACCTTGGCAGGAATGCAGAGAGCATCTTTACAGTTTGCCATGAACTAAAAAAAAAAAACCACCAGAGAGTGCATGTCAATATTTTGTACAGACCCACTAGCCAACCAGCGCTTCCACATATGTGAAAAAGCCAGGCAGCTAAAAGGTCTCATAGATGGAAGCTGCCTCATTAGTCTAATGAAACATAAATCCCTCCACAAATAAAAAAGTTGTGGCAGCCCACCATAAATTATTCTGTACAAATATTCTCTAGGAGGATTGAAAGACGAGTTCAGGATGGGCCAGAAGGTGTTTTCTTTCCTTTCCTAATGGCACGCAATGCAATTAACTGTAGGCTTTATCATGGACCTGGCAGTTTGCAAGATCAGGGAAGACAATATACGCGTATCGTAGACCAGTTATTTACCAAAGAATAATTTCTAATCATAGCTTTGAGCACAAAAGCAGCTTTACCTGCCACTTTATCCTGTGGCACCAAAACTTTCAAGCTAACCGTCGTGTTTCTCAAATCTTTGTTTGTTTTTATGTTGCTCAAGTTTTAAATAAAAATTTTGCTTTACTTGCTTATGTTCACCTAAGAAACAGACACTGCAACTAACTTGCATTAATCATTCCATATGGTCTGAGATAATAAATCTAATAAAGAAATGTACATATAAGCCACAGTGAAGGCAGGGAAAAAATCGAACAGACCACCAACAGCAGGAGAGTGGTCTCTCCAGCACAGAGAAGCTTACAAGAATGGCCTACCATATAAAAACAGATTTTCAGACCACACCTGTTCCTGAAAAATACCACCAAGATTCTGATGACCTAAACATTGGGAATGTCTGTTATATTTGTTAAATTATCTCTGCCCCCAACAGTCAAATGCATGACTTTGACATTTCATCAATGAAATCTTTGTATTTTGAAATAATGTTTCACTTGTAAATTTAAAAATTGTACCTTGTGTTGGGTTTGCGTGGCAGGGTTTTGGTGGCGGGGGGGCTACAGGGGTGGCTTCTGTGAGAAGCTGCTAGAAGCTCCCCCTGTGTCTGACAGAGCCAATGCCAGCCGGCTCCAAGACGGACCCGTCGCTGGCCAAGGCCAAGCCCATCAGCGCCTCTGTGATAACATATTTAAGAAGAAGAAAAACACTTAGAGAGAGAGAGCTTTTGCAGCCGGAGAGAGGAGTGAGAAGATGTAAGAAACTCTGCAGACACCAAGGTCAGTGCAGAAGGAGGGGCAGGAGGAGCTCCAGGCGCCGGAGCAGAGATCCCCCTGCAGCCCATGGTGAAGACCATGGTGAAGCAGGCTGTCCCCCTGCAGCCCATGGAGGAAGGATGAGGGGGTGTAGCGATTCCACCTGCAGCCCGTGGAGGACCCCACGCCGGAGCAGGTGGAGGCACCTGAAGGAGGCTGCGGCCCGTGGGAAGCCCACGCTGGAGCAAGTTCCAGGCCGGACCGGTGGACCCGTGAAGAGGGGAGCCCACGCCAGAGCAGGTTTGCTGGCAGGACTTGTGACCCCGTGGGGGACCCCATGCTGGAGCAGTTTGCTCCTGAAGGTCTGCACCCCGTGAGAGGGACTCCATGCTGGAGCAGGGGAAATGATGAGAGGAGTCCTCCCCCTGAGGATGAAGAAGCGGTAGAAACACCGTGAGATGAACTGACCGTAACCCCCATTCCCCGTCCCCCTGTGCCGCTGAGGGGGGGGAAGGGTTGAAGCCGGGAGTGAAGTTGAGCCCGGGAAGATGGGAGGGGTGGGGGGAGGTGTTTTAGGAGTTAATTTTATTTTCTCATTCCTCTACTCTGTTTTGCCTAGTAATAAATTAGATGAATTCCCTCTCTAAGTTTGGTCTGTTTTGCTCGTGATGATAATTAATGAACGATCTCTCCCTGTCCTTATCTCGACCTACAAGCATTTCGTTATGCCTTTTCTCCCCTGTTTGGTGAACAAGGGGAGTGAGAGAGCGGCTCTGGTGGGCACCTGGCCCCCAGCCAGGCTCAACCCACCACATACCTCAATTTAATTCAAAGCAAATAAAGCAACTAAAAATGTTCTGGGGCAAATAAATTTTGCTTGTTCATTTTAAAATAAATGAACTTGCACCAAACAAAAGAGAGTCAAGCCTGAACAGATGATCTTTTTTCCATTTTTTTAAAATTTCTGAGAGAATAGAGAAATAATTCATATGCTCTATTTCCAAGATATCCTAAGTGAGCAAGTTTTATATACATATATAAAAAGATATATTTTAATATGGTATGCATATATGCATAGAATATGGTTAAATGCTGGAAAGTAAGCAAGGTGCATTTTTTACATGATAGATGTGGACAAATGTGAAAAGATTACTGGGGCATGATCTAATAAGCAAACATTAAGAATAGCATGATTTTTAATGACATTTTTATCTTTATTAAAAGTAGCCTTGTATGTAAGAAGAATTATCGTTTTCTTTGCCAGTACATACAGGAGCACAGATAGCTTCTTATTGATCAAAGGAAAAAACGCCCCAAACCAGTAGACTAGTTCAAGAAATATGGGAGCTTCTTTAATGGGAAACATTAGCCTCTCACGTATGTTCCCAGTGGGCACAGAATAAACAGATATTTAAATATATTTGTATTTTATTCCATCAGTGTTGAAATGACATCTGGCTTGGAATATATATTTGTCCAACCTATTTGTAAATGAAATATTTTGTAGACATATCCGGTTCGATAAACATGAGTCAGTTGTTTCACTCAATCCAGTATAAAACATAGTTGTTGGTTAGGGAAATGAGGCTAATGATAATAACACATTTCACCTTATTAAACAGACAAATATTATATATTGATATAATTGAATCTCTGACACAAACAAGCAAAAATATCACTTTTGTAATCACCTTAATTATGTTATTTACAAGGCTATGATTTGAAAATCCATTCAAGCTCCCTAGATGAATAAAATAAATCCTTATTTTAAAAAAAGGAAATGCATACAGCATCTAAGGGAGGAAAAAGGATGAGCTCCCATCCTTCTGTCACGAGGGGATTGGTACCACTCTCTGGAACGTGAGCCACAGGTTCCCTTCTGGGACACCACGCTCGTGCTCACTTGAGGCAACGATGGACTGGGGATCGTCTGAGAAAGAAAGAGAAACTGGTCCAACAGGAGCACAGCTATAACTGCTACGATTATGGCCGAGTGCTGCGAAGACTTCCATCATTCACAGGGGCAAAAGGAAAACCAGAAAACAGTGTTGCACTGTCCTGCCAGGTCGCTGGAATTGTTGCTTTCAGAAGTCATGCTCACAAGTATTTAAGTTCTCAATCACCGGTGGTTAGTAAAAACATAAGGCATTATAAGAATTTCACTGTGAAGCCCAGGACTATGCAGCGGGTATGAAAACTCAGTAAGTTCCGAGAACTTCATTTGAAACTAAATTTAACAAAAAAAACCCCAGCAAAAACCCCACAAAAATAACCCAACCCAAAGAACCAACAACCAGCCCACAATAAATGACTCTTTCATGGGCAGTCAATACTCACAGTAAAGAGCCAAACGCATGCCAAGATTTAAGCCACTTAAATCAATATTTTTGTCACTGATTTAAACCAGGAGAATCTTTAAGACTCAAAAGTAAGTCTAATTGATGAAGTATTCAAAAGTGAAGAAAAATCAAATAGTTTATTAATGACTTCAAAGTGCCAGCTGTAAAGTGAATCACTATATCTTGCTTTAGCACTGGAAAAAACAGCGCTAAGGCTATCCATTTGCTACTTCTATGCAACTTAAAAAAAAAAAAAAAGAGCCTATTTTTTGCATAAACAACTCATTTCCTTCACAAAGCTACTCAGCTGAAACAGTGCATATTTCATAGCAAATTCCACCTTGCAAAGTTTGCTTTCACTCCAAATTGGACCAAAACATCAATTTTTGAAACCATTTAGTGTTTGAGTGTGTGACTCTGTGTGTTTGTGTATGTTTTAATATTTTTTGTCAATACAAAGAAGTTACTTTTTAACAACTAAATTTCTGTACAGACTTCAACTTGCTGGTTTTGTATTCTGTTATGTATAATGTATGTCAAAGTAAAAATATCTCTTTGAAATAGAAAACCAAAATGGCACAATTTTACAATCTTGTGAATGCAGTATGGACAGTCCTTATCAAAGTCTTTTGTTTATTTTTTTAATATGGAAATCAACACATTCCCACAGAACATTTAGACATTGACAGTCGGCAAAAAATAAAAAAAAAAATTGAAAAATGTCTATCTGCTCTTCTATAGACTCACTTTGTAACGGAAACAGTCAAATGAACTGATGAGATCTTTTTAATCTCCAGTTTCCAAGACTTTGTACACTTTCTGTCTCTTTTCCATTTTCACAAGAGCCTTGGCATTATCTTTATTGAGGTTAGGGAGAGGAGGGATGTTTTAGGGATTTTTTTACTATTATTTAGTCAATGAGTAAGTTAACTTAGTAAGAGAAAAAGGAGGTCATATAGTATTCAAAAAGATACAATACTTGTTTTCTTTTTTCCCCTCCAGTACTCTGTATCGAAATCTGAAAAGCCCTGTTTCAGATTCTGCACTTTGCTATTGCACACGTAATAATAGGACACAGTGGCCTTTGATACAATTCTCTTCAGGGAACAAAAGCTTCCTTTGGCACAACTACAGCCACTGCTTGTTGTAGGTTACACATGTCTTTCCAGTCAAGCATGATTAATAACTGTTAAAAAAAATGCTCATGACCCATGGCAAGTATTCTTTCAACTATAATACCAGCATTATGGGCTCTGAATCTCAGTAATTTTAAAATGTGCTTCTACAATGGAACTATAATTTAATTACTTTTTCTGCAGCCTGTTCCATTTTGTTTCATCACTTTGATTGCACCATGCGCTTGGCAGCTTACGGAAGACTGCATCTGCCTCCAGGATTATTTCACTGGGCTCTTTCGACATCTGTTTCTGAAAATGACTTTATTTGCAGTGGCATAAAGAATAATCAGAGACTTGTTTAATCCAGATAAATTGGAAGAGAGAGAGACACAGAGACAGAGTTGGAGGGAGGGAAGAGACGGCAGGAAAGAGAAAGCAAATCTACGCTGCATGCTGCAGAAGACAAAAATAATCTGACCTGTTCCTGTCCTTCTGAAAATGCTGTTATCTGATGGATGATACGATACATGAAAAGATGAGTCACCAAGTCAGCTCTTTTTAGTGTTTGGGTGGAGTTCACAGCTGCAATACATAAGACATTTCAGCTAAAGCTTCGTGTTGTGCTTGATCAGTTTAATATAATTTTCATGAACTACATTTGCAACCTCATCCCTTGAGAGTCACAGAGCAGTCTGAAACGATCCGTGGCAGTTGACAAAAGTCCCTATAATAAACCAGCTAAACCCAGACTCCAGCATGACCTGACATCCTTCCAAACGCAGCTACAGCCAACACCTGTTGCGGAGTGCCATAGCACGGACTGCCAAGCACACAGTTTAGCAATCACCCTGATGGATAACTTCCCACATATTAGCAGACGTGAACGAGGTCACCTGTGTATCAGATGAGCAAGTGCAAGGCATCTGTAACATGCCCATGCCTGTATCAGCTTGTGTTCAACACAATGGAAATCACCATTGGCGACTGCAGTTTATTTTTGTGTTATGGGTGGCTTTGTTAACCCCCAAACCCCCCAAACCATCATAAGCATTTAAAGAAGTTCTCGCTAAGAGATCACAGGTGTTGGTCAGGTTTTGTTTCGTTCTTTATTCTTTTTGCTTATTTTTTGCAGGGGGTGAACAGTATTTGTCACGAAGCATTCACTGCCTCAATAAGGAAGTGCTGCAGGAAGGCACCTCCGGCAACAGAAGAAGAAGAACACCTGAACAAGCCGTACAAAATGGCTTTAGGGACCAGGGCCACTAAAATTCAAAGCACCAGCCTGGGCAGACCATAATGCTAACAAGCAAAAGCAATCCCCAACACGCTGTTACGTTTTGACAGCTTAAAATCTTGTTGCTTCTTCCCTTTTGGAGATTTTTCCCCTGTGTTCTTTTCTGGTCTTCTGGGCTCTATTGCTGTAGCAAGCACATCAGGAACAGTCACATTGAACAGATTGTCCAACTGGTTTGGACACACGTACTGTGCTAGGAATTACTTAAGGACAATCCAGAAGGAGGCCATACAATTCTCAGAGTAATGATGTAGTAAAAATCTCTGTCCACAAAAGTTATAGGTATGTGAACACACAATAGCTGGGCCTAGACAACTTGGCAATAGCCTGATTCCCACAGTCGTGTAGCCTTAATTACCTGTCACAAGCATTTGAGCTTTCCCTTTTGATCCGGCCAGACTGACTCCTGCCTCAGTCATGGGCAGTCCTGGCTTCCTCCTGGGACTTCTTCCATCCAGGGCATGTAACTCCCTGCACCCCCAAAGCTGTACTCTTAGAGATGCCCACGTGCACTGTGCTGCTGTCACCGTGGGAAGGCCACAAAAAGGAGAGAAAAAAAATTCCTCCTCTTCTATATTTCACCACCTTGCCTTTTCTGAGCAAAACACAGCACGCGAGCTGAGGACGGACCTTGAAAAGCTCACGGCTTCCACATTGCTGATCTGCTTACAGGCAACACAAGAAGCAAAACTCCTCTGGCAACCTGCGTGTCTAGTAACTTGGCAAGCTTCACAGACTGCATTTGGAAGCCTGGTTATTTTCATAAAAGACATAATCCCAAAAGCAAACATCTCAAACTTTTCGAAGGAAACACAGAGCAAAACAAAAATACACAGCTAACGAAAAGAGTCATCAGAGTATTTCACTGTAGAACTATCTGAAACTCAGCAGAACAAGGTTTTCTCCCCTTCTTCCTAACCAACCCCCGATACCTCTTTGGTGTCTGAAGACGAGGTCAAGATTTGACAGAAGATATCACCTATTCACAGAAGGTTTCTATTTGGCTGAAACAGGCAGGGAAGCTGCCCTGAAGAGAGATACGTTCCAGTGGCAGGGCATGCCTCTGAAAATCCTATTAACAGAGATTATTAACAACTATTTTCCTTTTCTCTTTGTTTCTTTTTTTTTTTCTTTAATTTAGACAAAGTCACTTCCTCCCCTCATTTTCCACCTCACAAGTGTGGGCTGTACCAAAGCAGTTGCGTACGGCTAATGGCCATGCAAAGAAGTTATTCATTGCTCTTCTAGAGCTTCAAAGTAAACTGTACACAGCATAAGACAGAGAGAGGGTTATTACAATTTGACAAGGCTTTGTCATCTTGCCAGTATTTCCAAAGAACAAAAGCCATCATGCTTAATTAGAAATTCTCCCTGAAGAATTTGTAAGAATTTATTGCTCAATAGCCAAGGTGAAAATAGGCTTGTCCCTCAAGTACCAGCTGGTGACCACTATTGGACAATGAGTAGATGTCTGCGCTGTGCTCCTAGTCGGATGTGGCCTGGTAGCTCCTCTGTCCCCAAGATATTTCATAAAATGTGTCCTTAAAGACAGGAGAAGTGTTAGAAAGTATAGATTTTTACTTTAGCTTAATCACATGAACTTGGGATGAAGCTTTCAGGCTGTTGGTAGCAACTGAAGAGACACTAGAGAGTGTAACTCCTTAAGCACTAGTAATAAAAACAGTTTGTAAGGTCAAGGTCAAGTCAGGACAGGGCAGCATGGGGAAGTGGCTCCTTACTTAGGTGACTTAAGAGAACAACACAATTGCAGGATTGCTGGACTGTGATTATCAAAGTGCAAATATGGGTCGTCTGCATCTCTATTTTTTGCCTTTAAGAAAAGAAAAAAGGAAAGGAAAGGAAAGGAAAGGAAAGGAAAGGAAAGGAAAGGAAAGGAAAGGAAAGGAAAGGAAAGGAAAGGAAAGGAAAGGAAAGGAAAGGAAAGGAAAGGAAAGGAAAGGAAAGGAAAAGAAAAGGAAAAGAAAAGGAAAAGGAAAGGAAAAGAAAAGGAAAAGAAAAGGAAAAGGAAAGGAAAAGAAAAGGAAAAGAAAAGGAAAAGAAAAGGAAAAGAAAAGGAAAAGAAAAGGAAAGGAAAAGAAAGGAAAGGAAAAGAAAGGAAAGAGAATGAAAAATGAGAGGAGGTGACCATTCTGCTGTAGTATTTCAGGTTCAGACTTTCCTCCAAAAAAGATTAAGAATGAATCGTCCCCAGGGCAGACTGCTGACCATGTGACAAGACCCAAAGCAAAGCTCTCCTTCTCCTGTCACCGCAGGCTGACCCACAAGCATGTGAAACCCATCTCAGGAAACAACAGGAAGAACACATCATATTCTGTCCAAGACAACTCCACTGAACTCCAGCAGTAAGAGAAATTCAGTTTATGCAAAAGCACAACCTGCCTTTTACCCACCACCCTACCTTAGGCAAAGTGCAGAAACCGTTTTTTGAGGACACTTTAAAGGCTACACTGGTAACAGGGAGTAGCTCCTCCAAAGGTGAAAACAATGTATGTCAATAGAAACAGCAGAGATGCCTGCTAAGTGTCTAGATGCTGGCAGGTCCTCACTTAAATAAGTGCAGCTGACTACATAACTGGATGATTTACGCTCCTTAATCCAAGCACGTGGAGGATCGCAGAACCTGCCCAATGTGGGCATAGCTGCAGCCAAACCACCATGCCACCAAATCTTGCTACCATGAAACAAATGATGTCTGCAGTCATGCTACCTTATGAAAAAGAAAGATCATAAGAGTTGGACAGTTATTCCCCAGCAGCTACCCACAGAGACTGTCCAAGACTACCTGGAGTCAACCAGTTACACCCAACGATGCATCTGAAGATC
The DNA here is from genome assembly GCF_028858705.1 of Grus americana. Classification (NCBI taxonomy): domain Eukaryota; kingdom Metazoa; phylum Chordata; class Aves; order Gruiformes; family Gruidae; genus Grus; species Grus americana. The sequence goes on from NC_072853.1 coordinate 71,002,582, forward strand.
TAACCTGCTCAACAGAGTTGCTCTTAGGTCAGCAAAGGAGGAGGACCACACTATAGTGTATTAGCTGTTCCTCCTCCCTTTCCCCTTGACGTGCTCCATACAAATTAACCATTAACAAATTAACTACTTATAAAATGCTTTCTGATGCTCCATTTCTCAACTATGTAATTGATTTTCATCTACAACTTGTATATACATCCTTGAAGTGAAATCAATTAAGAGCAGCTGAAATGAAAATGGCCCCTGTTTGTAATGGGCAGATCTAGTTCCCATCTGTAGCTATTCTCCACCTCAGTAGGGGAAGTGATAAGATACAGAAGGAAAATGATCTGTGTGGGAGGCTTCACTGTGCATTGTTTAAATAACCGCTGTTCAATATGTGGAACACACAGCAGTGTGCACCTTCATGTCCACACATGAACTTACATATAAAGCCAATGTGCACTTGTAACAGGGCTGATAAATTTTCTCTAAACTGGTATATGACACCAAAACATTGCCAAGAGAAACTAGTCTGCATTAATTTATAAAACAAAACAAGATTTTCCCAGACTGCAAGAGCTCTGAGCCTGTTTAATACTGAGTTCATGAGCAGGGTCTTTTTCTTCAGAATCTAAATCTTCAATTGCTATCATAAGGATGAAGCTCTGTCTTTGCGACAGCATTCAGTCAAGCTATTTAGAGTCTTCCCAACCTGTACTGTAATATAAAATCAAGATAATTGAGAGATCAGTCATGAAATACACATATACATCTATATATTCATTCTGATGGAGTCCTACATGCATAAAACCGCCTGTGTTAGCCCCGATGCTCCTTCAGCGCTCAGAGATAATATTCTGATCACATAAAATGCAGCAGCAACCACTGTTTTATCACACAGTCGTTCTATACACAAATGTCAGATTATGTATTGTTCTTGCCAATGCAAATGTCAGTTTGGATCGTTGATAGGCTACAGACGTGCTCCCGGTTACCCTGGGTCCCCTGTGGAGCCGAGGCATGAATTCTCAGCACCTTGCAGGACAAAAAACCTTTGGCATAGTGACAGGCAAGGGTATATTGGTCCTGCCATTCTGGCATGAAGAAGACCCAAATAAAATGTTAAGTCTGTGCACTTCTGACTCCTAAAATGCAGCATCAAAGAAAAGCAGGGCAAGACAACTTCTGTGGATATGTAAAATTAATGATCCAGCTTCTCTGATCTGTAGAGCACGAGTGAACGGGGAGCGGAAGGTCAAAGGCGGTGCTCTTCTGGGCACAAACTGGACCTTTAAGGAGGGAGGTCAGGCATATAAAAAACATGGAAAGGAGAACAGCACAAGGCTTGGTGGGTGACTTCTACAGATAACCACTCCCTTACTGTTCCTACAGCAACCTGTTGATTATAAAAGGCTACTGCTGGATGTCTGTAATAAGATAAGAGGGTGAAACCGAGGGGATTTTAGGGAAAGGAAATATCAGACATACATGGCATGTTAAATGTTTCCCGCTGTTTCTCTTCACTTCCCTGTTCTCTAAATAGGAAGGGTGGTGAACCCCTCTGAAGGGTTTCCTGGGCTTTACCAATAGCCTCCAAATGGCTCTACTTCACAATCTCTCATTGTGACAGATTTGGTTAATGGAAATATTGAGGAAAAAAGGTGTAGACAGCCTGAAAATATTGAACCTAATAATTTTGTGTGTGGTTTGTTTTTTTTTTTTTAAAGTCTGAGAAACATAAATTCTGTTGAAGTATTAGGACCTTGGAGAAGAATTACACAGGTAATTTGTTATTATGGCTAGCTGAATAAAACCACCAAAAACCTCCAACAACACATCATTGCCTCGCAGAGTATTTCTTCAAAGATGAAGTTTCAAATGCTACATAAAGCCTAAGGCATCATGTTTTATATGAGGTGTGTATGTGTTAATAGAAGGATATCTGTGATGATATCCCCAAGCCCTAGGCAAACTAAGAGTGCCTCTCCTCCCTCCGAGCCACACTGCCGGCTTCCTTCCCTGCATCAGGTCTCTGCCAGCTAGTTCAAGAGACTCAAACACAAATATTCTGAATTTCTGCAACTCATTTTGTTAAGAATTCATAAATGAGAAACTGGTCTAAGGAGTACTGTTTCTGAACCTAAACATTTGAGAAATATCATTCATTCCCAGACATTTTTGCTATTAAAAAACAGTGGAAGCCAGCTCTCCTGGGAGTACAGCTAACTGAGATAACCATAGTACTGAAACGCTACTGTAATAGTGCTTGAGAAGACTAGCAGAAATAATAGCAGAACAACAGAAGAGTTGTATGTATGAAATGCAAAGATGACTAAATACTTAAGTAGTACCTTTCAGGTCATGCAAATACCAAATGCAAGTCATTCCCTTTCTATTCCATGAATCACAGAAGCACAGAAGCTGATGTAGAGGAATAGTTACAGCTACGTGCTCTCTTCCCCTGCACACCCCCCATACACACACGCACAAACTCTACAATTGCTGACATCCTAGCACTTCTAAAAATGACTAGTTTGCCATCCAGCTTTTGGAAATCCATAATGCAAAACCTGATGAGTCTTACTTCCTCCTTACTGATGGACTATTAACACAACCTGGCTTGACTCTACATACAGACTGAATATACTAACAGCTGCACTCTTTCATAAAGTGAGGTACAGAGTTATTAATTTTTCCACCAAAGTCATCGGACCAGAATTTCTTACTCGTGGCCATGAAATTCCTTTCAGATGAAATACTTAAAAAAAAATTAAAATTAAGAATTCATAGAGGGGAGGATAAAATGACTCATATATTTTAGCAAAACATAGGCTTGCAACTCCGAGACATGTAGGTTTGGCAGGAAGCAAATTTGTACACAGCCTATTACAAAAAACATCTTGTTGGTCTCTCCCACAAATGCATAAATAACTGACAGGCTACTTGAAAAACTTTCATGAAAACAGCTTTTTTTCATGGAAAACTGAGTTGTTCTGTTGTTGGGAGTTTTTTTAATTTTAAACAAAGGGTCTTATTTTTTGCATGAAGGACATTCCAAATTCCCTTTCCAACGTTAATCAGAAAATATGTTTGCAGCACGTATTAGAACAATAATGGCTCTTCAGATGGAAAAGTCATTGCTGGATGAACTGGCAGCTAGTAGATACCATCTAGCTGCTAGAATACCAAAATGTGAATCCACCAGCCATGCTCTCCCTTTCCTCTTTTCAGATCTTGTCCAAAGCAGCTGCAGTCTGAGCTTTGAGAGAAAACTCCCTTTCCTCACCCTGTTCTCCCCTGCTCCAACACGAATGCACTGCTCGGGACTGTGACCAGGAATGAGAATTTCTGTCTTGGTATGGCAAAGGGACGCTCTGGCGTCCCAGCAGCTCAGCATGAGCAGTGAAACACAAGTATGGAGGGATGGCTGGAGTAAAAATGCTAGCAATGCCAAAAGATAGGCATGAAGCCCTACACTAACAGCACAGGCGCTACAGAAAATGGCAGAGTTACACTGAATGGGTCAAATTCCTCCCAAGTCCCTGCGCCCAGTTTTCCTATTGGGTAGGTGCAGTCAGAATATTCAGAAACCAGATCCACGGTCTCAGGTGCAGGTGAAGCCATCTGAATCCAACCACCTATGTAATTTCCTACACCCTCGTGGCCTCCCAGCTCCTGCAGGAATTCTGGCCAAGAACAGCCTTGCTATTTAGACCTATACATCCTATGATTTCAACCTCAAGACTCACAAACTTACAGCCACGCTTTCACTGTCAAAACGGTGCTGCAAACGCTGCAGATATTTAAGACAATAACATCCTGTGGACTGTCTGTGGACTTACCTAGCTCAGAGCAAGGGGGCAAAAGCCCTCCCCACCCATTGCAAGTTGGTAATAATTGTGACAGCTACGCATGACCGAAGCAAATGGGAACACCACCGGGTTCTATATGTTGCCTTGACTGTGAAAGCACTAGTCTGAACAACAGGCTTTCTAGTAAGGGCTAACTAGATCTATACTACAAGTTTCTGCTGGCATTGGCTAACAAGGGACAAGAAGATGTAATTTTTGGGTGCTAAAGCTCTGCCAATACAACCTTCCAGGCCAATATATGGTCAAAACCATGTACCTACCAGAAGCAGCTTACTGTGCTTGGAGATTGCGTGCAAGCTATAAGGTGTTCACTTGCCAGCCCAAGCTGTATCTACGCCAGAGGTGCGCTGGTGGTATGGTACTGCGGGTTTACAAAGCCATGCTAGTGTTTACATCACCTGAGCACATGTCCTTAACTTCACCGGGACTGGTGAAGCAACTGAAGGTATACAGGATTGCGCCTTAGCGTTATGCCGGTAACATTACCTTGAACTCTGCAAGGTGAACGGCCATTTACATCTTTAGCAGATTAAAAGTGTTGGCTTCATTTGAGTTTGCTTTTCAAACAAATTTAATTTGGAGGATTTTGTGTCCCTTTTGTTTCTGGTATGTAAAAAGCTAATCCACTTATTTTGGTACACGTCCCTGCTTTAAGATGCTTTATGACTGCATGTTTTTTGTGATACATTTGCAATTTATCATATGCTGGCACTGAAGGAGATTAAATCCAAAATCTTGCAATACTGTGGCAGTTAAATGATCAGTATGAACACTGGAGCCAGTTCAACCAATGCTTGTCAACAGTTTGATAAATACAATGTTTTTATCCTGCTGGTAAATTGTCTGTAAAGAAAATAAAGTTTTTATAACTGTGTTTGCCATTCTCAGGTGTACTGGGATTGATTTATCTGGCTACAGGTTTATCCTGAACTGTTCACAGTGAATAACAAATTGACTGGACAACATACTGAATTTTGTATTCAAGGACAGCATCTGTATGTGCAACAAAATTGTTTTATTCCATCATGGGGCAATCTGGCTCAAATTAAAAATCACAAAATAAAATATATTAATCAATTTGATACAATTTGGTTTATAAATACCTTCAAAAAGTACTGAGAGATCTGTTTAATAGTTTATTCAGAGATCATCAGTTTCCAACTCTGGTTTCATGCAAATGTAGCTAACCCAATGTAACTAGCCTTTCTAGACACTGATGGGTATTTAAATGTGCGCATGAAGCTGAAATAAAATTTCCATGGACATGGAATAAAAAAAATAATAATTAATCAAACATTCTCTTTCTATCTACATACATATGTATTTAAGAACCGTAAGTGACCCTGAGCCAGTTCAGCTCAGATTCCCAAGCTCCGGGTATCACGACGGCAAGTCTACGTGCACATTGCACATCCTTATCTCCAGCATACATGCTATTACATTCACATCCTTAGCAGCCCCCTAGGTAACCTGCCAGATTATCAGGAACATTTCATTAGAAGATGTTGAAATTGCTTTGTTTCCATAAAATAGTTGGGCAGTGGTAGATAATGCTATTTCTGACAATTCTGCCTTCTCTTTGTTTCGTTAGGAAACTCCCAAGAAAGCGCTGCCACATCAGAACAGTGGCGCTGCACACCTTCACCCTGTAAAAATGAAAGCAGAGTTGCAGAAACATTTTATGTGATGACAAATGCAGCTTAAGAAGTCTGCATCCTTTTTTTAATTTATATTTGCTTCTTTCCTGCCGTCCTCTATCCCCTCAGTCATGCTGATGCAACCAGAAACTGAACAAAACTGTGCTGAAGTGATTTGACTTGAAAACCAAACCAAAAAAAAAACCCCAAAATATGGATCTGGTTTATAGTACAACCCTGCAGATAATGGAACAACATGGAAGAGGGCGAACAACAGCGCGGGAAAGGTGACTTATTAAACCGGCTTTGCTGACTGAGAAAATGTTTGTATAACCATAGCTGGCTATACAAAATGGATGGTACTGAAGAATCAGATGTTGCTTTTTTTTTTTTTTCTTTTTTCTCCTAGCAGTTTTGCCCATTTCATGTTGGCCAGGGTTAAAATTTTCTGCTGTTTCTCAGGGACCACAAGACAACTTGGTATCTCTTTGTAATTCCTTGCTGTTTCTCAATCATGCTATCTCAGTTCCAGGAAGGGACGTGTTTGTGGAGCTGAATTTCTCAGCAATGTGCAGTGTAACTGTCTTTGTACAAGCAAAATAAGAGGAGGGGTCATTTCTTACTGTTGCTGCCTTCCTCATGGTAGTTAATCAAATTGGAAAGATGTGTCAAATCCAGAGGCTAAATTAAAATTAATCTGAAAATTTTCTTCAACAATTTATACCTCAAATCACAGGTGTGATCTTTTTCTTTTGAAAAGAGCAGCATGCATTGTTTTCCAGTTAGCTGTGACAACTTAATGCTCAATAAAGACTGAAAAGTAAAAAAAAAAAAGAGGTATTTATCATGCCTTCTTATATATTAATTATAACTTTTTAAGAAAATGAAAGCTTTGTTGCAAACACATTTTGATCACTGAATGAAAATGTTCTTTCACATTTCTGAAATGTTTTGAGATCCCCAGAGAGAAGATAATATGTAAGCCTTACTGTTAAAATTACCACCTCCTCATCCTTAGAGAAACAGTACGCAAAATGCTTATAGTGAATTTTAATGCAGCAGAAACGCAGACACTATTTCTCCATGACAATTTATCTTTTTTTCCCCCGTTTTAGAAAAGTACTTGGGCCCAGATGTTATCAGGTGAAATTCAACAGCAGGTGTCCTGTCAAAGGCATGCCAAGCAAGCTGAATTTATTTTAGTGATCTGCTGGCACTCCAGTGTAAATGGCTCAGTGTTATTAACTGAATTCTCCCTGCTCACCTGAAGTGGATTTAAACTCATTTTTGTCTTGCAGGAAGAACCACACAGGAGTAATCTGATTAGTTGAGAAGCTGCTAGAATGATTAAAGGAGGATGCTAAAACTGAAGCGTGTGGCAAGGAGCAACAACTAGTAACAGCAAGTTTCTTGCTTCTCATCAGAGACCCAGAAGCAAACCATTTCTATACCAGTGTCCTGGCATGTCTTTGTACAACCATCTTGTTCTGACAATTTTGGTAATGTGTTTTTTTGGAGATGGGTTGAAACCAAGACCTGAGAATGCCAAACTCTCAAGTGGCACTTCTTCCTGACTCCACCCACAAGTACAGGTATTTCCAGACAGACAGATCTAAGCTTCAAAATAGGGCCTTATCTCTTTTCTTTTTTCCCCCTCCATACAAAATATAATTCCCTATATTATATTTTAATAATCTGTAGTGTCTTGCCCAATGAAAATAAGGCTCTGCAAAATGTCTGCAGTTCCTCATTAGGCCCCTCTAGATCAGGAAAGGGTTGTTGCTTCTGGTTAGGTGGAGAGCACATGCCAGTGACCACTAAATCACAGAGATCTAAGCAGCTGAGGACCACATGCTACTAACATCTCCACAGAGGTCCTGCTGTCCTCAGTAACTCACTGGTTCAAGCTCATGACCCACATCCTGCCCACTAAAACAAAACCTGAGTTGACATTTGTGCCTGGCTCTTGGCTCCAAACTTTCCCCTGCTGTTTTCTGCAGGCCTGGTAGCGTCCTGACAACACCATCTTTGGACCAAGTTGAATTTTTCCAAGTCTTCAAACCTGGCTAGATACCTCCTCTCCCCGCATTACAAACCACAGAGAATGACCATTTCTCACCACCGGCTTGCACCCTCCAGGCTTAGGATGGCAACACGTCCAAAGCTCAGGCTGTCCCACTGCAGCAGCGCACACCGCGTTGGGAACCTTGGGGGGCAGATCAGCCTGGCCTGCCCATGGCAGGCAGCCAAGAGGAAAGGATAAGCCTGGCTGGACTTCCCCCTTCCCACACTGCCCGGAGCCTGTTCCTAATCCCAGCGCTTTCCTACTCCCTGCCACCCTGGGGCAGTGCCAGCAGTGAAGTCTCCTGCCTCGAGTTCATCTGATTGAAACACAGGACCATCACTTCCTTTCCTGAAGTCATCCTCCCTCTTCATTACACAATTGTCAATTCCTAGATTAACAACTTCTACAACATCCTCATTCATTACACCAAACTGATTCATGCCCTGAACACTGCTCATCTCATGCCCAAAGGGAATGCTGCTCCTCTGGAAAAACGGCTGCAATGATGTCATTCGCGACTGTAACACAATGTGTATGTATAACAAGGCCAAACTGAAGGCATGGGAGAAACCACACATCTGGCTTTCCCTAACTTCCAAGAGCTCGTTTCTGCCACTTTAAAGTTCTTTTCATGTTGTTTTCCAGTGCAACGCTACATACCCTTTGTTAAGCACCGACAGTGGGGTTAGAGCCACAGCAGAAACAGATATAAGGAGTCTCTCTCTTGAGGAATACCCTTTCAAACAAAAAAGATGCATAAAGAAAAAAAGCCTGAACCCCTTTGCCCTCACAGAACATCATGATCTTCATCTCCCACTGCCAGCAAAGTGAAACCGACAGGCATCGCAGCCCTGCACCGCTGCTAGGGGACACGTGGGAATCCCTTCAGCCGGAAATAAAGCTAAACACCACCTAAGTCTATGTTGTTACCAGTCTACAGCGCAGCAGCATTTACAACACAGATATAAGATCCCCAGTGTGCCACCAACCTTCATTCATAAAACCAGTCCAGTTTTGCGGGGTTTTTTTAGCAAACAGCTTGAACTTTGAGCCTCCTCAGTATGGAGTCTATGCTTTAACAATTACTTCATTAAGCTTCATTGTTCTAATCAATACCACGTCCACTTTTGTTCTGCTTTACAAGTATCATCACATAATGCACAAGTCATCACACACCGTGAGTTTTTCAAATAAGAGCCAGAGCTGTACTGCATGAAAGCAACCAAGCACTACCTTTGGTTCTGCCCTCTCCTTCCTCGCAAGCCAGAGTCCTCTCCCTCCTGTGCTCAGTCTGTTTCCATTTCTAAAAAGCGCAATTTTAATATGCCAAGAATTTTAGACACTCCAACAATTTGTAGACACGTTTGAGCTTCTGAATATAAAGGGTCACTCTACGCTAAATTAAAAAGGACTGAATAATCATTTATTTTAAACAAAGACTCTTTTGTTCCCTGAAGTTGTTGCTATGCACATTGATGTGGGAATATAACTTGATCACAGGAAACAAGAAAGCTTTGTAGTTTGCATTTTTTTGGCTTACAAACGTAGTCCTGTTCACAGTGGTCACAAAGACATCACTTGATTTTTCACCAGTATTAGTAATGAAACAATCTTTTCTTGCTAACGTTTAGTGCTGCACGATTAATCCACAACTGTAATACAACAGACCTGTCTTTCTGGGTTCTGGGGCTGGAAAGCCTGGTTTTTGCACAGTGTTTCTTAGTGTTTCAGACACTGAATGGTACCAGTGATGGGCAACGGGTGATGGCTCATGGTCAGTCCAGCCATGTCCCTTCATGGCCAGTTCACACAGTGCAAGCCAGATCCCAGCCCTGCTCACGCTGCCCCCTGCGGCCTTTTGCTTTCCATTTTGGACATGCCGTGAGGTTCTCCATAGCATAAGGCAAGGCTGCCTCACAGAAACAAAACCCTTGGGGCAGATTTGTGCAAGGGGTGATAAAGCTCCAGGAGGCAGAGAAGACCTACCCAGATTCTGGAAGCCATCGCAGTCTGCTGCTGCTGTGCTGTGCAGTTGTGAGCATGGACAGGAGCTCAAAGGAGATCAGACCTGGCACAGCTCTGAGCATTTCAACAGCACGAGGTGTTTTCATTTGTGGTCATGTAGGTTTAAGTGCTCACTTGCACATAGGCCTTTAGCTAAGGAAAATTAGCTTACAAAGCATATTTCATTTAAGAATAAATGAAGCAGAGCCACGGATACGTGAAATGACTTTGGGACCCAAAGCAAAGAAAACCCCAAACACTTCTTGCTATTGAGTGGGTCTTCAGTAAGAAAATCAAAGCCTGGGAAAAAATATTCTCTCTTACTTGACAGCAACAAACTGCGTCATCGCCAACCCTAGCAGCAGAGAAAATCAGCTATCGCTGCCCTTGTCCACTTGCAGCTGAATCACTCTTGGCTCTGCAAGCAGGGCAAGGGTGGGAACTTGAGGCTGGAGAGGCAGGAAAACTTCCTCGATTCCCTTCCCAAAGAAAGAGCTGTGCTAAAAGTCTGCTTTAAGACTCCCAGGATGTGAAGGTATTGTCTTGTTCTCTGCTGGAGCATGAGCATATATGATGTGAGGCACCAAGTGGCTTAGCAACTCAGGAATAGCAAGCAATGCAAATCATTTCATAAAGCAACGTGTAAGGAGATAGTCTTTTTGCCACTGCATGATATCAATGACAAGTTGGACAGAGCGCTTGTCATCTGTCACTGATTTATAATTCCCTTGATTTTGTCACACTCACACTGAGTTATCATACGGTCTTACACTGAGAGCAACTTCATCCATCAGTTACCCTCATCTGACGGGGAAAACATAATATTACTGTATTTTACATGAAAGAAAATAGGATATTAGTTAAAAAAATTGGAATGGACTGCCTATCTCAAGGACTTTTCTAATAAAATGAGTTAGCTGTGCTTTCCTGGCACTGCTGATACTACTTTTCACTGAAGGTATGTATTTAGTGATGTTCCATGTCAGAATGCACCTAACTTGTCCACAACAATTCTGCAAAACCATTAAAACAGGCAGACAACGACCATCTTCGTTGGTTCAGTGGCAAAACAGCATCCACTCACTTGAACCTGAAGCACACTTCCAAGCGTGTCCTGGACGTGGTGTTAGGTGAGCATTCACACACGGGTTTGCTTAGGCAGCGGGACTAGTGCAGGACAAAAGAGAACACTCTGCTGCCTTAACATGATGCCGTTACCCTAGAGAGACTCTCCTTCCTTTTTCTTTCTTCTGCAAAGAAAATCTAGCTGTCAAGTGTCAGCCTGAACTCAGACTAAAACTTTGATAAGATTTCAACAACATAAAACTGTCTTGTTCGTTTCCGAGCTTTGCTACAACTAGATATAATCTTGGAAAAATAGAAGTACGTACTTACAACATATGGAAGCTTGAATTAAAATCAACACTTCACAATTTTCTGCCCTCTACAGTAACGTATGGGGACTAGAATAAAGTCAAATTCTCAGGATGCAGAAAACCCACCAACAACAGAGCTCTTGCTTGCCTGTTTTTTTGGCTCTTCAGTTTGGTTCTGCTCTGTTAAGCTAGGATGAAATCACAGCAAACACTACACTAACGCTTCTGTTAATTAACAACCTGCTTCACAACTGCACTTTTCACTCCCACAAAAAGTGCTGCATTTTCACAAAGTATCACTTGTAGTGAGGCATTCAAACATGCTAATCGCAGCTTTGCCTCCCAGGGAGATGTATGGGCTTACTCTGCATTAGTTAAAGGCTTCTGAGATGATTTCCTTTTATTACTGTTATTATAACTACTTGAAAAAAAGAAATTGTTTTATTTTTGCAAACGTGCACAAATTCAGCTCAAGAACAGATAAAACGATACCTCAGTATGCTTTACAAAGATAGGCATAACCCGGCTGGGTTTACAACAGTGACACAGAAATGCAGATAGGAGGGGGCTGGGAAGAAAAATTCTTCAGACATCTCTGGGTTTTTCCACACAGGCTACTCTGCATTGGCTATGATGGGAACGGAACAGAGAAGCGACTGCAGACTGTGCAAAGCAGATGTGATTGTAAATTGCAACACATGCAAATTGTTCAGTGTAGCTTCCTATCAACATTGCATATTCATTTTTCTTTATGATCTTCACTTGTATTGCTATTGAGTATTTCAGGCTTTGTTCCTCTGCTTTATTTTTATCCAGTTGCTGGGTAGTAATAACAAAGATTGAAAAGTTTAGTCACAAGACAACAGGATCCAGCAATTGGTTATTGCAAATTCCTGTTTACTGCAAACACTGACGTATGTGAATTAAGAATCTGGGTCAAAAAAGCGCAACAGAGGATGCTACCTGTCTTTGTGCTGAATAGCAGGCAGCTGGGAAACTGGCAAGCTTTAGCACAAAACCAGTAGGAAACTGCTTCAATGAGATGATTTATTTTTTTATAAGGGCATTTTAAATGTTCAGCCAAAGTAAGAAAAGTTGCTGTTTCCTGTTGAATTCATGCTTCATTTTCCAATAGATCTAGGCATCTGTGGCTCCTATTTCTGTGTCTGTGCAGCAGTGAAATTCATCTTGGTAGGAATGGCAGTGCTGATTGTATTGCTAAACAAATTAGCAGGGGACTGGACCTGTGGGTCTGGGAAGAAACACTCTTCAGAATAGTTGTCCACTGCTAGACAGGGAAAGAGAGAGAAGAGATTCCTCAGAGAAAGTCATGTTAGGAAACTGCCTGGGAAGAGAACCCCCAGGGATCTTGCTCTATTTTGAAAGCAGCTGCTATACCAATAACATATGATAATCCACCTGGAAGATTCTAGGGTAATGTTCTAACTAGAATAAAATTGATGATGCACTTTTTGACCATGTGTATGTGGTGAGAGATTGTACAATATTAAGAAAAAGACAAAAACCAGGCCACTGCATGAATAGAATGTCTGGAGTGCATCAGGAGTAAGTTAACAGGGCATGGAGAAATGAACACAATGGAGCCAGAAAGCCCCAGACCAATTTACAATGAGTCACGATTCTCCAAAATAACAAATCAACATAGACGACATACCCAGTCCTCATCCAAACAATACAGCACTTTCTGAACCAGATCTGGAAAAGAGTAATTTGTCCCTTGAAACTAAGCATTAGTATAAGCCTTTTTTTCAATGAAACGTGCAACTAACACTTTTTAAAAAAAATTCAATAGACAAACACATTTAATTATATAGATGTTACTTGTTGAAGGCATAGCCCTATTTGAAAATGTCACGTATCAAGAGCTGAAGGCTCTTCAGAAGTCCACACACAGAGAACACATTATGCATTGTTGGTCTTCTAGTTGTATTTGTACACAGATTTGATCAAAGCTAGCAATTTTTTGGTAATTCATTTTCTGAAAAAATATATGCAAATCATATACAAAGCATTTACTACCTCGATCTCACTAAATGGTGTTTTCGGTGAGACTAATAAAAGTCTAGAGTAAATTAATTTAGCTTACTGGTGTTACTGTGTAAGGAAGGGCAAGACAGATTAGGCTCCAATCTACAACACTAAAAATAGTTAGATACAATTGCTGTAGGTGTTTTAAAAAGAGGATCTTATTTTCCAATAAATGAAATAATTTAAAAAGTTTCTCTAAATCCATAATTACTTGCAAAAGTTAAGTTCCTGAAAACTAAAATTAAAAGCCTAGGATTCCTCTTGTGGAAACCACCAGGAGCTCTGCCATGAGAATAAATGGCAGTCACATCAATGGCAGCGGAAATGGTAGATAAATTAATTGTCTATAAGCACAACTTTATTTAAAAAAACCCGTAAGCATAAGATTAATTTGTTATAATGTAGACGTTAGGTGTTACAGTCAATTAGTGGAATGAAAAGTTAGGGTAAATCCATCACTGCCAATTAAGATGTATTAAAGATAATATTGTCTCTTTCGTTTTCTTACAAATTCAAAGGCATTTACCCCTTAGGCTATTGTTATTCAGCTTCTGTATGTAAGCATTAGCCTGTGTCTTAATGATGCTCAATAATATATACACTTTAATGGGTTGTTTTCTTCATTTAAAGATGAACTGCCAAGCAAAAAGACCACGTTCCTACTGTTGCATTAAATAACTCAGTAGCAGGACTGAGCATTTTTGCTTAAACATTGTTTGCTAACATCTTTTGTCTTGTTTTCTCTTTCAGCCCCTTTTTCAGGGAGGAGCTCTGAGCAATGCAGCATCCTGTTTTGTTAAAGTTTTATTATTTGCTTCTATTGAAATGCACAAGCTGCTTTATCTTTAGCTTTGAGAAGATTTTGAACTTGCGTGCTGTCTGGATCTGGGTGTTTCCTCCACCTCCAAAAAAAGGAGCAGTGGGTTTTGGGAACTTGCAGAAAGCCTGGATGCCTGTTGGCTTGCACTCCCACCCACGCTCCTGAAGAGGGGAAGTGTAAGCCCAGGCTGCTCAGTGAACAGCCACGCTGTTGTGCTTGAAGGCACGTGCCGTTTGGGGGGAAGAAGGAAGTCCTGCAGCCCCCCTGCAAACTCAAGGCGTGTCTGCTCCCCTTTCCGCGAAGGGCTTGCACCAAGGGGAATCGGCTCAGATGGGGCACGCTGACAGCCCAGAGGAAAGCAGGACCCCGACCTGTTGTTGTGTTTGATGTACTTCTAAAAGTCCCTAAAACCTTTTTGGATTACTTTGTTCATTTATTGTCCTCAAGAATCCCACTCCCATTTTTAACCTACAGGGACAGGGCAGACTGTTCCTGATGCACGACTAAATAGAGGCAGGAGCAGAAAGTAAAGAGCTAGCACCCATGTTTTCCCTTAGGAAACCAGGCCGCGTTTATCAGTACTTGCGGTGATGCAGGCGGACTCTTTATTTCAGGGTTAAAACGTTTGAGATGAATGACAGGGCCCGGTTTTCCAAGACGACACCCCACAAAAAGTGTCAGCTCCTTGACTGGGCGCTTCTTTGCTCAGATGAAGAAAACCTTTGAACTAAGCTCTTCCCTGGTACACTCCAAGAAGACTTTATGTTGCACTACATTTACACAGACTGGCTGGGCGAAAATTAAGAGTAACGGTGTCCTTTGCCTCTCTCTGTAATGAAACGAGGAGCGATACTCACCCTGCCAAGAGCGGGCTTTATCCTTTGCGGACATGGCAGAAGGGCTGTCCTAGGCATTAGCATTATAGTAGGCAGGTGAAAAAGACAGCTGTCAATCTCTCATGCCTTGCCTGTTGTGTAAAATGCGCTATGTCAGAACTAAATTGCACTGGTAATGAAATCATGTTGTTAAATGAAGCCATTTAACATGGACAAGCATTAATCAAAATTAATTCATTTTTAAACACTGTCCATGTTAAAAATAGAAGATCATTGAACTCCTTCTTTGTTGAGAAAACACAATTAATGCAAGACAGTACTCCCACTCCCATTATAGGCATCACCAAGCTTACATGGGGGAAGACAACTGACACTGTGGAGAAAAAGACATTTTTCTCTAAATGCCACCCTGCTGTCCTCTCTTATCCCTGCCCACCAGCTTTAAAGAGGTCAAGGTACAGCTCTCTGTTGATTCACCGGGCACAGTTTCAGCCATCTCCATGAATGAATCTGAAGGTAGAAACAAAAGAATCGTAACATTTTGTTCTACACACTGAACCTCAAAGGTCTTGATCTTGAAATGTCACTGGCCAGAGATGTCCAAATAAATATGCTTCCGCCAGAATTGTAACCTTTAATAAAAAGGTACAAGTACTTTCTAGCAATATGTGTCTTCAGCATATATACAATGTATACAAATAAAAACAAATCCAACACCATAGCTGATCTTTAACAACAATTTACATAACAAAACCAGAATTGAGTGTTTATGGCACTGGCAAAGGATTGAGAAGATGGTTTTACCTTCAAACTGCTACTAAAAAAAGCCTCTGTTTCCATAGATGCTTTCCAATGCGTTACCTTTTCAGTAATGAGTGCTAGGAGAGCTAATCAGAGATGGGTGCTTACTGAAATACAAATCCACAGCCAGTTGCTCCTTCAGACAGCAAAATTCACCTCAGAGTAATTTCCCTTTTTGCAGAGGACCAGCAAGCTTTAAGTCCCTCATGAACTTTCAAACTGGGGTTTAGATAGGACTTAGGAGAGGCATAGTTATTGCGTTGACCACCTGGCTGAATGCTCAGCTTAGGTGTGAAGTAGATCAGACAGCACAGGAGTCAACAAGCCTCGCGATCAGTGGTGTCAAATGCTGACAATACATCTAATAAAAACCAGCGAATGCACCTCCATATTCACCATCCATTGCTAGGAGTCTATTATCTACCATCTATGCAAGTGCATTTGAAGTCATGCTTGTGTTACTTGAACATAAAATTGCACCAGGTCAGGTCAGTTTAAAAGGCTGGATTTCTTGTCGGCTGAAGTCCACATCTCTTTTCTTGCCGTACTTCAATGTCAGCTGCAAACTTCTACTAAAGCTGCAGTATTCTATTTATTTATTTATTAAAACTAAGCCTCATATTAACACTGACAAATAATCCAAGTTAGAATTTGCAGAGCTCAAAACTCCTTGGGACCAGTTTTATTTAGGTTTGGCACCAATGACTCTATCCAACCTTTCTCTTCTCCAGCAAAAAGAGAGCCCCCAAACATATTTTCACCCCATCAATCCAATCTCAAGCTTTTAAGAGCAACTCCTCCTCAAGTGCTCTGCTACAACCCTTGTTCTCAACCTGTTGAAGTTTGCCATCAACCTTGATGAGGAAGTCCAGGACCCCTAACATGTGAGCTCCAGACCAGGGAGCACTGAGTGAGCTGCTCTAGAAGCACTTTCAGTAGGCTATCATCCAGCTTTCCCATCATCTCTCTCTTCAATTTCAATATCCTGATTCTGATACAAACACCACATTACTTCTCCGCTTTTCTCTTCTTATCCATTTAGATCATAAAAGTGGCTTTTCCTTTCAACTGCTTATAAACTGATCTGCTACATCACTGTCAGAAATTAATATCCCACATGGCAAATTACCACAATTACATTACTAACAAGTTTTAATATTTCTACGATGACACAAAAACCACAAGAGAATCACCACTTCGTAAAGACAAAATTGACACTACTATTTACAGGTGTGTATGTGTGCAAAGGGCAATTTTCTGACACCCTATTTTATTCAGTGAGATGAAAAGAATCTCCCTGCCCAAGATATGCTTAGAAAAATGCATGTAATAATTTAAGCCATTTAATAATTTAGCTATTACAATTTTGTGTAGTCCATGTATGATTTTCTGTAGAAATCATAGAATCATAGAATGGCCTGGGTTGGGACATTAAAGATCACCTAGTTCCAACCCCACTAAACCAGGTTGCCCAAAGCCCCATCCAACCTGGCCTTGAACACTTGCAGGGAGGGGGCAGCCACAGTCTCTCTGGGCAACTTGTTCCAGTGCCTCACCACTCTCACAGGGAAGAATTTCTTCCCAATATCTAAACTAAATCGACCCTCGTTCAGCTTAAACCCATTACCCCTTGTCCTGTCACTCCATGCCCTTGTAAACAGCCCCTCTCCAGCTTTCCTGTAGGCCCCCTTCAGGTACTGGAAGGCTGCTAGAAGGTCTCCGCAGAGCCTTCTCTTCTGCAGGCTGAACAACCCCAACTCTCTCAGCCTGTCCTCATAGGAGAGGTGCTCCAGCCCTCTGATCAGCTTCATGGCCCTCCTCTGGACTCCCTCCAACAGCTCCATGTCTCTCTTGTACTGGGGCTCCCAGAGCTGGATGCAGTACTCCAGGTGGGGTCTCACCAGAGCAGAGTAGAGGGGCAGGATCACCTCCCTCGACCTGCTGGTCACACCTCTTTTGATGCAGCCCAGGACACGGTTGGCTTTCTGGGCTGCAAGCACAGATTGCCGGGTCATGTTGAGCTTCTTGTCCACCAAGTCCTTCTCCTCAGGGCTGCTCTCAATCCATTCTCTGCCCAGGCTGTAGTTCTGCTTGGGATTGCCCCGACCCATGTGCAGGACCTCGCACTTGGCCTTGTTGAACTTCATGAGGTTTGCACGGGCCCACCTCTCAAGCCTATCAAGGTCTCTCTGGATGGCAAATCCCCCGTTCATGAGATTTCACTGGAAGGACTTGACGAGTTCTTTTTATGCTACACAAGAATGTTTTTACCCCACATTACTAGGTGAAAAACTTTTCCCTCCTGAAAATATACTATTCCAGTACTATTTGCGCTTAGCTTGGGAGGCATTCATGGCACAAATATTTGGTGTAAATAACTGTATGTGGAGACCATGGTGTGGATTCAGTCTGCCATCCTGGATTCTGACTGAATGCCTCTAAACCACAACCTCTTACATGAACTTCATATGAACTCACACATAGTGTCTTACTCACCAGGTAAGGCTATATAATTGCTATTTAGCACATTAACAAATAAAAATAAAATTATCACTAAGCACAGAAGTTAAAAACATTTACCTGTTTACACTGCCCTGGAAATATCTTTATGCAAGTAACCTTTCCACCACAAGTGGAGAATGATATCCATCAAATAAAGAAACTAGATAGTTGACTAGTGGTATTCTATCAATGAACATGGAGGTATGTGTCCAATCCATGTAACGTGTTGAAGAAAATGTGGTGTCAGAAAGGGGCAGGATGGCCAGCTGAAGAGAAACTGGTGCAATTGCCTACTCTGCCATGGATCTGCTGGGTGATCATGGGTGACCACTGTTCAGTGTCCCCTCCTGTAAGCATAGCTAACGGTCTTGATGCTTTTCTTTTCAAGGCACAAAGAAATCTCTTGGGGAGACATACTAAGAAATCAGTTATGGTATAGCTAGAGATGTCTCGTTAAAGGGCCAGAAAGAACGGAAATGCTCAGAAACCTCTAAGAGCTTCTCCATGGCATCAGGTAGTGTCTTGCCTTGCTGTATGGATAAGGCCATTTTGATGTAAGTAGCTGAGAAGCAGTTGTGTCAATACCTTCGAAATTCAGTAATAAATTCTGGTTTGATCATCTTTTCTCCATTTCTTCCAGGGAGGCAAAATTTCAAATCAAGGATAAAACTCTGAGGTATCTTATGTGCTTACCCCTTCTCCCCCGAGAAAGTTTAGGACTGAGTCTTAGATGGGTGGATGCTGCTTCAGCCATTCGTACATTTGTATTGAAAAACAAAACCAAACCTACATTTATAGTCAGGAAAGTCATTCTAGGAAGCTGTGAGAAAGTAAAACATCATTGGGGAGCTCATTTAGAGAAAGCACAGCAGGATGTGCAGTCACAGAAAAACAATATTCAAAAAATCTGACCTAGATAACAGTATTTCCTAGTGACTAGAATTCATTAAAAACAACAGATTAAAAATGTACTACACTGGATTCTTTGAAGCCTGAGTGTCACATTCAGTTTAAATAACCCAACCCAGCTAAAAATAAAAGCAACTTTTTTTTTCCCTTACAAAAAAAACAACAACAAAGAAAGCTGAGAGTTCTGCTATTAAGTGGAGGCTAATAACATGTTGGTATGAAACAGAGCTCTGACTTTGTAGGGTTTCATATGAGTGAATGCTTTCTTTGGCTATGAGAGAAGCTGATAAGCTTACAGACCTGAGTGTTGGATTCAAAGGGATGCCAAATGCAAAAACAAAACTCAGCAGAAAGTCTCAAAGTTTCCGTACTATAAAACTAAAGAATTTTCACAGAATTTAAGTGGAAAATCATGATGATTAAATTACGCCGTCACATGGTAGCAGTGTGTTAGCACAATTTAGGAAACCTCCTTTAAGTCTTTCTTACTTCCCTGCTTCTTCCAGCGTGCTACAATGAAAGTCCATCTCCACAAAAGGAGGCTCACTTGTGTCCCTCAGAGGGGCAGAAGGGGGAATCGAACCCTTCCCTCCTTGAGAAAGGTTTTGCGTTTTGCTGAACACAGCTCAAAGTTACCTCTTCATTTCAAGAATCTACTTGCATGCTTCTATACTCAAAGTTAAGCATGAGCTTAAGCACTATAGTCATGCCAAAGCACCTTTCTGTATCAAGCCTGTATTCACCTTACAAGTAGATATGGTTTACTTTAAAAGCTTTCCTGTCATGTAAGCATGAATAAAGGGATGAGTTTCATGGACTTGCCCATCTTTTCCTGTAAAAATAATATGATGCATCACAAAATATTTTCCAGTGTTAATTCAAAACTTTAGATGCATGCAGAAGATCCTCTGGACATCTCCATGTCCAAAAAAGATGCTTCACCTCCGAAACAAAACAAAACAAAACAAAAACCATAATCTAAGCTCTGGTTTAAAAATTGCTAAAAGAGAAGAATCACAGAACTGCAAGCAACATAAACACACCTTCATGCTTACCACATTCAATGAGTTTGACAGGTTTTTACAAATGACTCCAGAAGCAGCTTTGAATTGTACAACTGCTTTATATCTACTGACTGCATGGTTAGCCATTTGTCACTTGATAGCATTTATTTTGCTCTGAAACAGTTACAGGAGCCAAACTAAGATCTCACCTTTTAGAAAACACTAAAATAACGTAGGTAGATGAGTGTGCTTCATTCTAGACATTATTTACTTACAACTCACATTTGATATTCAATTCCTAACCATCAAGTCTTTTCCAAGCAAACTCATTAGAGAAAGTCAATTATAAGATGACTACAGTTACTAGCTAATATAGGGCCCATACATCTCCTGAAGACAGCAAAGTACTGGATAACCATGTTGCAGGAAAGAAAATGTTTATTGCAACTTCTGCAACCTGGACAGTAAACACTGGGCAAAACAATCCCTGCTGGATTTAACAGCAGTGGCTGCAGAGGTTCTGGTCCTCCCATTCTCTTCCCACACCACTCCACTGCCAAGTTAAATCTGATGAAAATCGAGGAAACTCTTCAATTACAGCCCACGGAGAAAAAGCCAGCTCTGCTCCCCATCTGTTCCACCTAAGTTACTCACGAAAGGATTTGCTCAAGTATATTGGGATTGGCTTTCTTTTGTTGCCCCAATCACTGACTAATCTCTGGAAAGAAACTTCTTATAAGTCACTTCACGAAGTAGTTCAAATTTGTTCTTAGACAGGCAGTTCTGCCAAGCACCTGCATGGCTTTGGATCTCGGGCAAAATTGCAGGCTTACCGAAATGAAATCTGAGAAAAAACAGGCTCATGTGTTTTAACTGATTGTACTCTTGCATTTTGGAGTTACTATTTAGGCCTCACAGGCTGATGTCTTCTCTTTGTAGGGCCAGTAGTCAGAAGTTAAACTTGGTATCTTAGACTCAGTGCTCTTCCACCTGGGATTTTTGCAGATCATCTCAGAAGTCCTAACACAACTGGTAGGGAAGAAGCCTGCCCAAGTGTCTCTGGTGAAAGTGACTGCTTGGTACTCATCTGCAAGACCTCCCAAGCATTTTCTTCCTTACTCTCCAGAAGAATGCATTACTTCACTCTATTCAGACTTTAGGTTGATGTTTAATATTGAACTGCTACAAGGTCCTCCTGCTGCTTGAAAGATCTCTGGCAGCAACCTTTGTCTGGATGTTGATTTACTCTGGTATCTAGTGTTTCTGCATCAGTCTCCATCATCTCAAAGTTCAAAACCGTTACGGACTGAATGGCTAACACAGGCTATGCTGCTCTCCTACTGTCAGAGTGCATGCTGCCTTCATCCCTTTGCCCAAGAACTGAAAGGTAAGGTTGCTCCCAGTTTTTACCTGGTCCCTTCCTACTTGAGAAGCTTTGAAAAAAAATTGTTCCAAACCATTTTGCTATTTTACTGTTCAATCAGAATCATGATGCTTTTTCCCTGTAACTGGATGGATGTTTCTCCTTTGGAGGACACCATTTCCATTGAATAGCACACAGTCAAATAATCCTTCCTGCTCGCCTGATGTTCCAAAATCACTGATCTGGGACTCTACGTTAACCTTGGCAGCTAAAATTGTCTAAACTGTTTAATTCTTAATAAGGGAGTGTCTTCTTGCATGCATGAATCTGAGGTTTCCACTTTCAGCCCTTTGAACTCCAGAAAAGGAACGCTTGCTGTTCCTTTTTATTCATTTACTTCATTTTACTTGAGCCCCTTCTTGTGAAAAATGTTTTGGTGTGAGTTTGGATCTTAAGAATTAAATTCTAGGGGAAGGTGGCAAGAACAGTAGGAGATGGGCAATCCCAATGTGCCAGGACACTCAAAGTAAATGGACTTACATTAGGTAGGGATAGTGCTGCTTAAGCTCTGAAACAGGAGCTCATTCTGTGGGAACATGTATCTGATCTCAGTTACACTAGGCGAAAATCAGGAGCAGCTTCAGGACATTCACTGGATTTATATCAGCAATAGAGGAGAAGGAGATAACTGGTTTTATAGAATGTACTTCAAAGAGTTAAACACAAATAGCCTGTAGGTCCGTCATCCCCTATCCCCAACCCTGAGTCTATACAGACTTGTAGGATGTCATTCAGAAAAAAAAAAAGAAAAAAAAACCAAACCAAAAACCCCCAACTAAGACTCTCACCTGCACCTTTTATTTTTTCCAAGGTATTGCTCTGGTCCTAACAAATACTCCAATTTCATAGGATGGCCAGCAAGCAGTTACCCAAGCATCTGCTGTCACTCAAGTCCCAAATTCAGTAAAACAGTTAAATTTATGCTTAGGTTTATTTCTACTGAGCTAAAGGCTTACCTATATGCATAAGTCTCACTGAAATCAAAAGGATTTAAAACATATACTTACATTTACACAAGGGAGATGGATTTAAGCATAATGTTCAGCTGCTCTATGGAGATGGGACTTAAGCAAGTCAAGGCAAGTAACAGATTAAAAGTACTGCTCTGCGGTCCTGTAATAACACAATAATTAAGATGTGACTGCCGAAGTGGCAAATCATGCTCTGTACCCTTAACCTCCTTTGCAAAAAATATACTTCTAAATTAATGAAATTAACATATTTTAGACATATCATTGATTGTGCCATGCTCTTGACTCTCCTTTTTGGGATTATTTTGCTATCTGTCTGGTTTACTTCACCAGGAATAGGAGATTCCCAGTTTCTACATAAAGACTGGCTCCCATCACTGGGAGATAATGTGTTTTAAAGTTCAGAAAAGGTAAAATTAATGTAGCAAAATGCAGGTAACTCATTTGAGGATAAGCCCCTTCAGACTAATGTCATAAATTATTATTATTTCAGTCCCTACTCCAGAGATATTGGAAGAGGCTGTGGCTTAAGCCAGTGTTTGAAATACAATTTTGGTGCTGTAAAATCCAGTTAGATCCACAAGTACAAATCCAAATTATTGCCCTCCAAAGTCTCAAAATGTCTCAGAAAAGTAGAATTTACCATCAGAAATAACTTACTTAAAATGAAAATCTAATTGCAGATGGATACAAGTAAATTACTTTTAAATTATTTCAGAAAAGCTCTTTTGCATTTACCAAAGCAATGAATTTTAAGTCCCACACCTTAGGCTTGAAAGCCTATTTAGCAGGGTAGGGTACCTATTTAGGAAGATAGAGTAGCAAGTGGAGAGCCAGTAAGCAATTGACACATTTATAACATAACTGTGTGATGATCATCACGTGATGATGTCCACATACATGTATATACATACATACATAAGTTTTTAACTGTATAGTGTATATACTTTATAAGGGCCTTAAAAATGCATACATAGATTATGTGTAACAATATTAAAATTGGTGTATATTAAATTAATGGAATTTTCAATTATACAAATATTAGTACTTCTTCCAAATAAGTAGCAAAAAGGAATTATCTCTACCTTTTAATTTTATAATTGAAGTTAAAGAGATACTGAAATTTACATTAATCAAAACACAAGAAAGGACCAGTTTCACGGGAGATTTTATAAAAATATTATTCTCTGCTTTGCTTGCAGTTGTGCTCCTCAGACTTAATTCTGCAATTCTCTTGCAGTTCGGTTAAATGTCAATGCTCCAATTACTTTAATAGTCAAACTGTGCGCTATTTTCACCACACAGTCATTCAGGCTTGTCATGTTTGACAAATCCAGTAATTGAGATGAACTCTTGGAGAATACTGACATATAACCAGTCATTTCCTACTGCAGAGCATTGACCTCTACAGCACAAACCACAGAGGATTTATTCAGCAGCTTGAAAAAACAAACAGGCTTGTTAAGTTTAGGATCATCGTTTCACACATCGCCACTCATTTCCTTGTTTATTCACTTTATGTCCCGTTGGGGTGGAAGTTAAAACATTAGGAGCACTTTGAATAAGGTCGGAAAAAGGACTAGAGCAAATATTCTGAAAAATTATTATAAATTAAGAATCGCCTAACAGATTACTAGAGGCTGAGTGTAGTGTCAAACAGCTTCAACCCCCCCTCAGTCCTCCCCTGCCCCCAAACAGCTGCACCCCACCCCAGCTTCAGCTCATTAACAGAAGTTATTATACAAATGGCATAAAGTATTTATCGAACAGTGCTTGTTTCAGTCAGTCCTTACAGGACGTTAACTCTTGCTGGGGCCTTTTCCTTTTTACCGTTCCTGCGCCATGACGTCCTGCAGCCAACGTGTAGGCAACGCGCTGCAACCTCAGGGCTGTCCCCATTTACCTCCGATTCACTGAGCCAAGCAGAAGCGCTTCGAAACCTACCAAGTGCGTACTTGCTGGG
This sequence comes from Grus americana, assembly GCF_028858705.1. NCBI lineage: Eukaryota > Metazoa > Chordata > Aves > Gruiformes > Gruidae > Grus > Grus americana. The sequence goes on from NC_072853.1 coordinate 71,026,796, forward strand.
CTGGCAGGTCCTTGGGTGATGCCTTTGGGACAACCATCAGTATTTAACAGGTCCGGACAGCTACAAGCCCATCACATTCGTATTGAAAAACAAACAAATATTTTGCAATGCCAGCTCATTACAAAGAGGAAATGCAACAAAGGTTTGGGATGAGGATACTACCTAATTCAAATGCAATTCTGAAGCTCCCCTGTGATTTACATCAGCTGGGGACCTGATGCTACTTTTGTTAGTTATGAAAACTACTACGGACCTTTCTACCAGAATTTAGCCCTTCTTTGCTGAAATGCTGGCATTTTATATAAAGAATAATGAAAAAAAAAATTGCTATCAAAAGCAAATGGTGGATAAAAATATAAAGAAGAAATAATCCACACAGACAATGCCAACTTCCAAGAAGTGACCTTTGCAGTTGCCAAAATTAAATATCCCTTTGAATGCTTCTGACTGCCTTTATCAGAGGCAGTGGCTGGTCTAGGACAAGCGTTACCAAACCGGGCTGTAAGAGACCTTGCTTCACGCCCCCGCTCCCAAAGGTTTGTTTGCTTGATCTTGGGCAAATTAACTCATTTATCTATTTTACAAGCTGATTGATTGCTCCTCCCTGGAGTCTTTGAAAGAAACATATTAGCTATTGCAGGTCACTTAGATTCTGCAGGGGATAAAGACCTCTTAAGTAGTAAAGATAGCCTGTCCATATAATTTTTTTAATACATGCTAGTTCACAGCCAAGTGTATGGCAACCACCAAGGCTGAAAGGGCAACAGTTCTGCCTTCTCAGATAATTCCTAAGAGCAAAAGACTTTTGTGTGAAATGAAGAGCTGGAAGTCACTTGTGCAAAATTCTATTTCCAGGAAAAAGAAACTGTTCAAATATTCAACAGAAGGGGAAAGTGAGTAACTAAACAGCTGAACTGCAATTAAATTTCTATACATTTATTTTCATACTGTTTCCTTCCAGTATTACCTCTTCAATTAGGTGGGCACTGCCCACCTGAGAGACAGAGACCAGAAACCTATGAGGCTACCTAGAGCATCTGATAGTGTACAAAGCCTAAGAGCTGGCAGGTGAGAGTAACGCACTCACTGCTGAGAGCTGCTTAGCCCTTATCAAGGAGGAAGGCAGTAACTGTCCCATTCAGCTGAAGGCTCCAGATTCCTTCCTTTTCCATGAGAATGCACAAGTTCTTCATGAAAGATGGTGGTTAGTTACTCATACATCATGCATTCAAGCAGCAATTAGCCTGTGGTACAGCACGCAGCTGACTGAAGCAGTTCACTGTATTTGCCTTGAGGGGCCTGACTCAAAGAGGAATAGAGGACTGACTCTAAATCACAGTCCTCTTCATGGGCTCGCAATCCTTAGTACCTCCTTTGGTCACGTGCACTGTGTGTCTAACCTTACCAAGTAGCGCATTTGCAGATATCATGAATTAACTTTCTGCCTTTTCACACGACACAAACCTGGTTGAGCCTTGTCATGAGGAACAACCAGTAGCAAGAAGGTCATAGGGGACACTAGGTGCTCTCCCAAGGTACTGCAAACCGAACCGCCATGTTCCCTGAAAGCAGTGCAGTCTCTTGCACCATTTGCATGCAACTGCAGCAGCTGAAGGAGTTTCCATAAGTGTCAAAGTACTACACAGTCCTAATCCACAGAGTTCCTGTAGGCACCACCACAATGCAGAGAGGACAACTCCTTGGGTTTAGCCACGACCACCCCTGGCTAACGTGCATTAAGAGGGAGGAGAATTGCTACCTCTCCCAGGCAGAGCCACAAAGCCTGAAGAACTGCAGGCATGCAACACAGGGGTCAGTGCTCTGCCCTCCTCCCCACCGTACAGCAGCCCCCTACTACGAGTCCCCATCAGTCTTCCCAACTGAGGAAAAGCAGGTTATGTCCTGTCCGCCACTGTGTGTTGGATCAAGTTTTTTTCCTCCTCCTTCACCACCCAGCTGCTGTTAGATGATCATATTACATCAGTAGTCCTGACAACTTCACGCCACACGCACCCGGGCAGGAGATGAACCTTTTCCATCCGGAGACACCAGCCTTGCCACCACCTCCCATAACAGTGTGGCTCTGGCAGAAAGCCTGTGCCTTTTTCTTAATGAGGAGCAAAGCAACGTGCTAATTGAGCATAACTAGTGCTTTGAGGTCTGCACTGGGCTGTCTACTGCTCAGCAGGTAGAGTTCGAGGTGTTGGTTATCATGTCTGATGCCTGTTTACAGCTTCACAGAACTGCTCTGCCCAGCTCTGGGAAATGGGAGGAAAAGGGCTGTTAACACTTCCCTGTCACAAGAGACAATAAATCCAACCCTGTAAAACTCCAAAACATCGTCCCCCTAAATCCAAGCCTGGCCTGATGTATTCGAGTGACTCTCCCTCTCCCTGCACCTTCCTGCCATAGCTGCAGAGCGGATTCTCCTGTCGTACAAAAAAATGGGATTGCAACTCCAGTACTCTTCATAATAGCAACAAACTGTAGACCGCGGCAGGGAGCAAGTTCTCCAAACAAACTGGAACATGATGAGCTTCAGGGTATGATTAAGGAAGGCTGATCCTTATGGCAGCAGGTCTGCACTAGATGACCTTTTGAGGTGCCTTCCAGCACTCTCTTCTATGACTCTGCTTGCAAAGCCCATTTATTAGACAGCATTTGTGGCAAAGGCAGAGCCTGTGTTCCTAGGTGGTACATGTGATATATTGGCCCACTAACTTAATTTGTTACCTATGTAAGGTTATCTATGTTATAGGGTTACTAACACACAGTTCAGATCAGTTGCTAACAGTATTTAAAATTTTATTCACGAGGTTAGCATTGATAAATCACACAAAAAAGTGATACTATTATTAGCTGGTGGCTAATAGGTAAGAAAGCGACTGAGAAATTGCTTTCCAAGATTTCCTTTTTACTGCCATACAAAACAACCTACTGTACAAGAGATGGTTGCTAATGATTAGATGAGAAATAAACATGCTATGGAAAACTCCAGATTTACAAGATATTTTTTCCCCTGTAAAAATCCAGGGGAAAATATGTTCACAATGTATCTGCTCCTGATATTTGGAGGAGGAGAGGGAGCTGTCTCATGAAATTCATCTCTTCTTTTAATAATCAGTCATCAGTATTTCTCAGGGAACATTTTCAGGCCCCAGAGGCTGCCAAAGCCACTTTTGCTGACTGTTTCAAAGTCAGCCATATCTCTTTTGACAGTCTGAAAACAGATTATCACATCCTGCTTTTTTTTTTTTTTTTCCCAGGCGGCATCCTCCTTCTCTGCAATCAAAGTCCCAGCCAGCCAGGTGTTTGAACATCTAGTCTGACAAAAAGACTTTGTTCTTGCAGAAAGAGGCAACATGGAGGGAGGAGCAAAAGGGCAGAAAGAAAGAATTATTTATGACCCTAAGGTGGGAAGATGGGTGACTGAGAGGAGCAAAAACACATGAGGATCAGCTAGGAGGATTGTGGCTTAGGCCTTCCAAAGATGCTGCTTTGCAGGGTGGCCTGCAAGCCAGGCAGGTGAGTGTCTTGGCTTCCGGGAGACTCTAGGAAGGAAGGAGAAGAAGAAATGATACGGGGCACTTGTAATATGTGTTTAAGGATTTACGTTTAATGCCGTAACTCTTCAGGGACTGACTACAGGACAGACATCTTGCTGCATGGTGGAAGAACAAGGATTATATTAGAGTATTTGTCCAGAGCAGTAACAATATAAGGAAGTATCAACAGCCTTTCATCAATAATTAGATCGCCAATGGGCAGAAAAAGGCAAGTGTATTTACAGACCTGAAAATATATGTATGTTTGTGGGCTATTGATTGTACTCAAATGTTTAACCACTATGGATTTAAACAGTGATTTGCTCTCTGTTACAAAATTAACAAACATTCCTTTCCGTAAAAATACATTTGTTTTCCCCTCAGAACATTACTTCAGGTTATTTCTTGGATTTTTTGACTCACAGATAGTTCACTTTATGCTGGCTTATTAAAAAAAAAGTACATCAGAACCTAAGTTATCTTTTAGATATTAAAATGACACTGCATTGTGAGAGAATTCATGACTGCCGTTGACGATCTCCATTCATGTGTCCAAGTTCCCAAGTTACTTAAATCTGTCTGTAAAGCACCCTAACATATTGTCAGTGGAATGGTTAACATCTATGAAGAATATAATAAATTGGTGTTAACAATACCTAATAAAGGAATTATTAACACATCTGGAATAGAGGAACCAAAGGGCCTGATGTCCTATAAGCAACCACATATTCTTTTGTAATCACACTAACCATTTCAATCTCAGAAACAATTAGTTTTGGTTATATACTGAATACATCCCTCATGCTAATACGACTGATCTTTAATATTCCTTACATTTACATTGCCAACAACTGTACTAGGTTAATTACAGAACAAAAGATGTAACCCTTGCCTTGGCAGGCTTACAGTCTTCTCAGATGAGAAAAGTGAGAGTGGGAAGACAGCAGGAAAAAAATGGGTTAGTCTGTGTCTCCCAAGCCATAGATTAGCAAACACTGTGCATACATCATTACTAAACACATTTGTGTGCAATGCAATTACTAGAGTGCACTTCCTCGAGGTGCCACTCGCAGCCTCACACGTGGGAAGGTCTGTACACATCAGTGCTGCATCCCATGAGCTACAGGAAAAAGGGAAGATCCTTTAAGGACAGTCCTAACAGGATACAAAGGGCTCCGTGAGTAATTATCTCCTCCCATAACCATGGAAAACTGAGAGAAAACACACTCATTTTGCCATAATGGTGCTGTCATAAACTTACTGATGTAGAAGGGAGGAAAAAAAAAAGCCAACAATAAAAGAACAGAAACCAGTTAGGGCTTTTCTTGATGCTAAACGAGGCCTCCTTTTAATCGTGTTTGCATTATATGGTCCTGGGCCTATGATGCTTTTGGCAAAATCTTGTTGAGTTGCTAAAGCACAATCTCACAGCCCAGACTGAGCTTTTTTATATATTCTGAGAATTTAAACCATTTTGGCCTTTCTAAGACAATACCTTCCATAGCACCTGTATTCTGTCATAAAATCTGTGCATATTATACAATTTTTTTAACATATAAACATACATAGATAGATAGATGTAATACAGACTACTTCTTTATATGTATACTTGCATATAACTGTCCTAATTATGACTGAGATAGACTTAATTTTCTTTCTAGTAGCTGGTATAGTGCTGTGCTTTGGATTTAGTATGAAAATAATGCTGATAACACACTGATATTTTTAGTTGTTGCTGGGTAGTGGTACTGTCTACACAAGTCAAGGCCTTTTCAGCTTCCCACGCCCTGCCAGGTGCAGCAGAAGCTGGGAGAGCACAGCCAGGACAGCTGGCCCAGGCTGGCCAAAGGGATATTCCCTGCCATAGAACGGCATGCTCCGGATAGAACTGGGGAAGCTAGCCGGGAAGTGGGATCACTACTTGGAAACAGACTGGGCATCGGGTTTTTTGTTTGGTGTTTTTTTGGTTTTTGTTTTTTTTTCTTTTTTTCTCTGCAGGTGGTGAGCAATTGGATTTGTGCATCATCTCTTTTATTATCATCATTATTATTACTATTCTTCTTCTATCTCTTCCTTTGTTGTCCTATTAAACTGTCTTTATCTCAACCCACGAGTTTTTTTTATTCTCTTCCCCATCCCCATGGGGGATTGGAAGGGGTGAGCGACCAGCTGCATGGTACTTAGCTTGGCTGGGGCAAAACCATGACAGCAACTTATAAACTATGTAATATATTTTATGTGTATATATTATTTTATGTAGTATACTGTATTATGCCCTTTTACCTTAATACATTGCAAAACTCATTATGTTGCCTAAACAAGTAACAATAGAGGATGTTTATTATGCATCTTGGGTTTGATACATAACTATGTTTTTCCCCTTTTACACCTATTTAATTAAATTGAAATGAGAGTGGCACACAATTCTAAAGCTGGAAAACCCAAATAATGAACTAGCTGTACTGTTCCATAACTCTCTAACACCTAACCCTAATATCTTAAAAGCACTTTACAGAATTGATCTCAAAAAGTGGAGTAGCTGTTGAAAAAATTTTTTTAATTGCCCTCAAACATCTATTGAATAACTCTTTGAAAAATATGAAATCAAGAGGGTATCTTTAATAGATGGTTTTTCTTTATGTCTCTTTCATATGCACATTCAGAAGTGTATACTAATGTGTCAACCCTTAAAAACCAATAGAAAACTTCAAATTAATTTGAGTGGAAATGGAATTTTATTCCTAAAGGCACAAACTTGCAAATGCCCAACTCAACTCCCTACACTGAAAATGAAGCTAAGACAAAAGTTTCCAAATGACAAGGAAAAAAGAAAAAATTCTTCACACAATGAAAATAAATAATAAGATGCAAGAACACACACACAGAGGAAACCCGTCTTGGTGTTACAGTAAAGAATCATTTGAACTTATATTTCTTGTTGGTTTTCATCCCACCAGAACCCTATCAACAAAATGATAACCATGTATTACAGACTGCCTACTTACTGTTAACACACACTTAATCCTGCCAACGCCGGTTCTACAGAAAACATTATCAGTGTGCAACCATAAATGAACAAAATTACCATCTGCACACCGAAAAACAGAATTGCAAACATAATTATATCTCTTACATGTTGTAAGTACACAGTTGTTTTAAATTTGGACTTATAACCTGTTTTTCAAATAACAGCTTCAGTCTGTTTCCAAGTCACCAAGGTAATGGCTGTAATAAGTAGCTATACCTCCTAATCAGTGAATGTCACAATAAGCATAGTGCATCTATCTATCTAATCTTTTTTGGCCATGTTATTATGGTTTATGAGCAGTTTTACCACCCATATGTTATGCTGTCATGTTCTCCTAAAAGCTGGTTATTAGGATTAACTGGAGAAAGTGAAATATGAATGCCTGTATAAATTGCAGAGCTGAACGCTGCTAAAAGCAAGGTGTCCTAGGGCAGAGGAAGACGTGTCATGCATTGCAGGGCATGGCACTTATTTTGGTGGGAAACCCACAGAATTTGCTTTGGCCTCTGTGAGACTTTCTGACTTACTGTCACAGTTGGTTTCATGTGGAAAACAACAGCTGACCCTAATTTATTTCTATTCCACTAATATGTACCATAGATGTCTGTACAAAACAGTAGAATCAATCCTTCTTACCAACTTTAAAGCCAGATACTGTAATGACCATGTTATTAATCACATTAAGACCACTATACCTTATGAAGCATCATTGATATGCCTTTCTGACCTTAACAACACATAAAAATTTAGAGGACTACTTGCATTAGGACAAAAAGATCATGATGAAATCAGACATCCTTAGGTGCAGACACCTTCATTTTTGGTAAAAAATACAAGAGGTAGACAATGGGGTATAACTACAAAACAAAAAGAAACCCTAAAACCTACAAAAATCCGTGGGGATCTGCAACCCACCACGAATGATGACTTGCATGAGAACCAATGCTGTAAGGCTGTTTGGGGCCAGGGGGAAGATAAACCTTTTTCTTTAACGTATTGGCAGAAGTGCTATATGCAAAAGACAGGAGGCAATTATTGTCCTCCGCTAAGCACTGAGGGGCCCCAGCTGGCATTTGGGGTATTGCACTTGAGGGAAGAGTGGAGAAATTGGAGAGAATCTAGAAAAAAGCAACATATTTAAGACAGCTCTTAAAGCTCTGACCAGGAAGGAGAGACAGAAAGGTGAGTTTCCCTATTCTTGGTAAAAGAGGAGAGTTTTCTGAAAGAAAAATGTTCTTGTAAATCTTGTGAATGATTCTGTGATTCTAATTAATTAAGTGGAAAGACTTTCTAACTGAAAGCACCACTAAGCATGGGAACAGACTACCGCGTGCAATCCCTTTTGCAACGGATTTAAAAAAAAAAAAAAATCCCATAAGAGACAACGTAACTATAAATAATTCTCCGTCCTAGCAGAACTAGGTGACCTTTCGAGATCCCTTCTAGCAGAAGCAGTGTAAGAGCTGTGGTTGGCCACACAGCAGATGGGACGATACGAGCCCCTTCCCCCTGTAGCACGGCTTCCCGCCTCAGCTGGACCAAAAGGCTGGCAGGGCCCGGCGCTCCCACCCAACGGCCTGGAGGAATCACCCTCACGGCTTCACCGCCCTCCAGTCTTCTATTTCCGAGACATTCTCAAATGTCTGCATGGATGACAGCTCCCTGCAGACTGTGAGGAGCGCTCTGCGGCTTTTGTAGGAACTGGGCTACGTAAAGAGGCTAAATGACCTCTTGATGTCTACCCTGACAGTGAGGTCGAAATCTGCCCACAGTATCAATAAAACACTAACTAAAACATATTCGTGACACTCCTTACTGCATTATTAGAGCAGCAATTTCAGTATTGGAAGTTCACATACTTCTCCAAGGTGGACTCTTCTCTATTCCCAAGTTGCGGTATCCTTCCTTTCTGACATATACATCTTTAAATGTCTCTCATGTCACTGCAGAAGGATTCCTTTAAAAGAACATGAAGCTTACAAAGTGAGATGAGACCTTTTTTGGTAGCTGTCTCTGAGATTCAGGAAAAGGTTTTTGGCCAAAATTGCCCATGTCCAGTTCCAGGAAACTTCATTCTGCACACGATCAGCAGTGCTGTACCAGAGATACGAAGCTAGCATGGCAATCTGTAGACAGAACAGCGTCTGTACCAGTACTTTGATGACCTTCTGCACTGAGTGAGCCCACAGTTGGCTGCTGAAGCAAACGGGATGCCAGCTGATGCTGCACAGCACAGGCGCTGTGTGTTCGCATCGCTATCCCTGCTAATGAGCTAGGCTGCTGCACTCTGCAATAGCTGAAGTTTCTATGGAGCTTTTATCTTCAGCTTCAGTGAGTTACAATAATCCAGCCTGGTTGTGCAGAATGTGTTTATCACTACTGCGAGATCCGTGCCAAAGAAAAGGAAGCATAGCTTCTTGGACAGCCAGAAGTAGAATAATTAATTTCTAACTTTGTCTATCATTTTGGTATTGAAGTACCAGCTAGAGTAGTAGAATGCTGCACAGAGCTCATAATGCTTTGAAAAATGAAGGTCAAGTGCCTTCCTAGAGAAAAGGGGTCACTGCCTCTTCCAGTTCCTTCAAATCACTCACGCTAGATACATTTCTATGCTGTGGCTTGGATACCACCTGAGCCAGTTGTTCTTGCTGAGTAATTTAACAGTATCTTGTGATCTACATGTCAAAACCAGTAGGAAGATCAAGTATGGATGTTAATATTATTTAAGAGGTACTTTGCAGTAGCAACAGCTAGAGACACAATTAGGTCTCTGCCTTTGCTAGTCATGGAAATATAATGAGAGATTAGTATAAGTAATTACATAACTGTGGTTAAAATAAAAGAGCTAAGCACTGCATTCTCTTTGGTGTCTGTACTTATTTGCAAGTTTGAAGTAGCAATTCTTTAACTTCTTAGCCATGATAATATACTGCGGAGGCTGTATTGCAGATGTACTTATAGCATTGTATTCGCTTCTTATGAAACAAAACTAAAGAAAGGCAGCACAAAATGCTACTTTGCAATATATGTTGTCATAAACACTTTCTGATACACAACTGCTAAACATTATGGTGTAGACGTATGAGATGATGGGCGGTGTTCGGTACTCTGCATTAGAAGCTGCTAGTGAAGTAGCACCTCACAGGTGAGGTGGCAGCTTAAAGTGTTCAATATAAACCATCTTGTTGGGGGGGGGGGCGGAAATCCCATCCCAGCAAATTAATCATTAAAGCGGTCAAAACGCCCCAATGTTCCAACAGTGTTCCTCTGAAACAGCCTACCTTGTTAGTTGGCACTAATGCTTTTGAGCAAAGGGAGGTTTGTACTAATGCTTTTGAGCAAAGGGAGATTTGACAGAAGCTGGAGGTAGCTGCTGGCTTTTTACCCCAACGGGAGGAAGGAGAGGGAGGAAGGACTGGCTTTTCCCAGTGACAGAATCTAGAATGTGGGCTGAAGAGTCTAGAGGGCATCTGCGCACAGTGCTAATGACAAAAAGGGATTACCAGGATGTTTTCCCCTCTGAGGTAATGCAATGAAAAAGATAGAGTTGCACATTAAGCGAGATAAACATGTGACCCTCCGTGGAGGCCCCAAGACCTGCAGTACTTTCTGCAACAAATAATACCTTGTAATGCAAAGACCTTGAGTCAGTGAATGCGTCTGACGGGCACATCTAGGACATGGCACCTGTACAGCCAGACATTATCAGAGCACGATAACATTAAACCCTAGCAATGGCCTGGAGTGCCTCTGCCTTATTCATTCATGCCTTCTTGGGATTAAAAGAACTTGCCTCACAACACAGTTTTGCATTTGGAGACGTGACTATCTATTTTTCTCCACCCATTGTGGCCTGTTGCTTTCTATTACCAGCCATAACTGCAGAGCTGGTAGGAAGCTACAAAGCAGGTTGTCAAGGTACTGCCCTGCAGGAGGCAACTGGACAAAGGAGAGCAGGTACAGCGTTCATCCTGTTCCCACTCCAGTGGAGCAGCAACCGTGACTTGTAGCCACCTGCAGGCACAGCCATTGGCGCAGAAGCCCCCAAAGAACAATCTAATTTTAGAGATCTCAGGCACGTCAGGAGAGCCAACCTTCCTCTACGCCCCTTGGGGCTGTATCACACAGTGGTGGGATGTACACCTACTCCCTAGGAGTACCCTTCTCCCCATTAGGAGCTTACAGATGATCCGGTACTACTGGTGATGGTCCACTGGCCATCATTGTGTTATCCTACCAAAGATTAATAGAGTTCAGGTTGCTTTCTCAGTCCATGAATCTCATGTACTATCACCAAGTAGCACTCAGTAAATCCTCAGCTGCTGCTATAAAATGAAATAAAATGACCAATAAACACTATTTTTAGCCACAAAATACATTACTCATTATGCAATATATGCTTCTGTCATTCTCCAAGGGAAAAATGCCTAATTGCTTACATTATAACTCACTGCAAATATAACAAAGAAAACAAGCCAGGCTAGTGAAGGATGAAAATAACCATCCTGGCAACAGGGTCAGCCCCTGTACCATATGAGAGAGAGGTATTTATTCTGAAGACATGTAAATTATAGCAGGAGTTTTGAGAAAAGCACTGACAATGAAGGAAACTGATTTACACCAAGGAAGTCATATTTACCTAAATAGTATTAGCTTAAGCTTAACCCATATTGTTTTGGTCTTGTGTGCAGGGGTAGAGAACAGTGGCATACACGATTGATGGAATCCTGACTTTTATTTTTCCCCTATATAATCTTTTCTGATGCTCTTTGGGACTATAACTCAGCATAATACAGAAAGGTATTTTTCTGAAAAATTATAGCAGCCATCATTTACCTTATGGTCAGTTTGACAAAATCTCTAGCAGCCCTATGGCTTAATACCTGCGTACGTATACCCCTTGTTTTTACCTCAACAAGCAATGGCACAAACCCGTACCTTTTTCCCTTTCTGCTGACTGCCCATCACTCGCACACACAGAGGAGCATACAGGGAACAAACAATAAATAATAATAAAAATCACAATAATAATAATGAAGTGACATCACATTTCTGCAAATGTGATGGGTAGCCATTTCTCAGGAATCCTGTATGTCCTCTGCATGCAAAGCTTGAGGACCTCCAGAACAGCTGCTACTTATTAGTAGTCTATAAATCTGCACACCCATAAATGTGTTGGATGTGCTTGGTTATCTATCAGATATGCAGAAAGGTAATGGTGTGGCACGCATTAGAATTCATGAATGCACTTTTTGTAGTGGTTTTTTTTTTTTCCCCCCAGAAGTATATTCAGGTCAAATCAATGGCCTCCAGAAAGTGGCAATGATGCAGTGCACAGCTTGGAAATCCATTCATGAGGGAGGGTGACATGAAAGATTAATTAGATATTTGTACTTTCCGGGGCCACGTTTTTGTGGAAAGGCACCTGTGACACACATGTATTTACCAGGTTTGACAAAATGGGGCATAACTGGACACGAAGCCCTAAAAATTCATATTTGCAATCAAAAGAGTAAACATTTAAAGGACATTGCAACCATCATTCTACACATGTGGTGTGCCACATAGAAGAATGGTGATGCACTAACATTACTGTTCAAAGGTTCGTGGTAATGACTACCTGCTAAATACAATATAATTAGAGAATACTTCCCTATGAATTAAATGCAAATACTTTGATATGTGACTGAGCGAGCACATTTAGTTACTATTAGCATATTAAATACAATTTAAACCCTATTCTCAAGTGCCTGAATTTTTTCCTGAAATGGCAGTCAGGCAGAATACAGTGTTTCCACACCAGGGGCGGGAGGGGTACTGGAAAGCTTGGTGAGGCATGAAAAATTGAATTTCAGCAAGGCAACGGAAAGGACATTGTTGTGCAATTACAGGGCTCCAGTGTTTGCAGTCCGCGAAGGCTGCAATCATGTGCAGCGACAGCGTGGTGTACGACTCCCCCAAGGCAGTGCACTCTAGTTAAATCAATTTGTCAGGAGCAGGGCTGCTCCCTCCCTTCTGCAGAGGAGGCCCACCGGAGTGGAGGACAGCTGGGGTGCACAGCTGTCTCTCTGCAGCAGATCAATTAGAACATCAAAATTCATCTGCTAATTAGCAAGCATGTACGGAGGGGAAGGAAACCTCCCTTAAATGAATCCTTTCCGTGTATTAATGAATTCAGTGACATCCCAAATTTAGAGCCTAGCCCAACGAGAAGGAGACACAGCCACGTGAGGCACTGGCTAACACGATGAGACAATTTCATTATCGCACAAGTTGAATCCGCTGCTGAGGTGAAAATAAAGCTCACTAAACCTAAAAATTTGCACTTCCAATATCAGGGGAAGAAGACCCACATCTAGTAAAGCTACTAATGTCTGATCACAGTGCAATGCGGCATTGAGGGTAAATACAAGTGGGACCAGGAAAAATACTAATCCCGGTCAGCCTGACATACTGCTCGCTTTGAAATACACCGAGAAGTCCCTTGGCTTCTGTGATTGAGAACTGGGCCTCGGGTCAGCAAATTTTATCCTTGCTTTTCTTTATTTTTATATTCGACCTTTGCGTTGTTATTAGAATGAGTTATTGTTTATTCACATGTTGCAATGCTGCCGAGGGGTGTTTTTACAAGAGAACTTGGCCAAAGTCAGCGGATGATCCAGTGCCATTTCAAGGCTTAGCAGGACAAGGTCACTAATTTTTTTTTTCCTGACACTTTTAGCATGGTTAGCAGAGCCCAAAAAAAAAAAAAGTCATACTACTTTTTGCATCAAAGCTCAGAGCAAGTTAATTCTTGTGTGTGCAGTTCCCAGCCCGAAGAGGAGCCAGGCACATCTATTGATTGATAATAGATACAAAATTAATTTCTTCAGTTGAGAAGTCCACCATCAGCCTCCCTGGTTACTTCCAGTGCTTCTGCCATCACAGCCTAATCACAATGGACTTGAGCAGCTCTTCTCTGAATACCAAGCGCAAACCCTTTGTTGGAAGTTTGTCCGAGAACGCTCGTATGATGAGTATCTTGTCAGAAATGATTAAGGAAAAAAGAACATTGGTGTGGAGAGGACTAAGACAAAACAACTTCCCAGAAACAGTAGCATAGTAAGGGAAAGTCTAAAACTGGCATCAGCTTATTTGCAGCAGTTAATTCACTATAATTCAATCCGTTTTCCCAAGGTGTTTATTTTTTAGGGATCTGTTTTCTTACAACTGTATGTAGATGTGATTTCTAGGCCATTTGGCATGAAATAAGCAGCGGCGAATCATTATTTTAAAATACATTACTATAACCTGCAGCATGGAGAAGCCACAACACACAATACCTACTTGGAAACTATATTCTTTCGCCTGACACACACGTGGTGACTGCTTACCTTGTTCTTAGCCATTTAGTTGCCTCACCAAGATTTTTCTTCTTTTGTTCTCTTAACGGCATTCATTAAAACCAAAACTGCATTAGATGGCTGAAAACACAAAGCCACACAGCTATGCCAGTACACGAGGAGCCGAATTCTCTAAGGGAAGGCTGCGCAATGTTACTACTGCGCTGCAGTAAAACATACTGCCAGAGAGACACATGTCCATTCTCACCTACTGAAGGAGGTGAGCTGAAAATAAGTCACAGAGGTCAACCGAGATACTACAGCATCCCACTCGCCTTGCAGTAACGAAGAGCGTGCATGAAAAATGTTCAACAATATGAGGAAGTTTCATCACCACCCTCACTTCTTTTCAAATCTAGCATTGGACTTTCGTCTTGCGTGGATCTCCATTACACCCAGTGAAGCCTATGCATGAGCACCAAGAGTGTGACCCACCAAGTTTTACAGCTCTAAACTGCCATTTAGTTCTAAATTTCTTAAGCGAGGGCTACTGAATACAGCAAGCACTGAGTTGTAATATATACTCCATTAAAAGCAGTCCAGAGAATGTGACATTCTTCTTATATTGCCTTGGTTACTGGCAGAATAATATAATTATGATTCACATTGAAGTGGCCTACAGAATGAATTTAATCAAGTTTTAATATAAAATATGGCCACTTAGAACATATTCCATTCAAAAGCTTGTTCAGTCAAGATGCCGTGTAGGGAGGGGAAGTGCACAGTTTCCATTCCCAGTAACAAAACAACAATTCCTTTTAAGTCAAATGTGGCATCAGGATGTTTAAGCAGACATTAGAGGATGCGTTGGTGTCACTGCTATTGTGCTGTACTCTGTAAATAATTTGGCATGGATGACTGCTGCGTCACTTTCAGTGCCTTATGCTTACAATACAAAGACATGGGGAAATTTGAGTGCTCCTCACAAGGAATGAGTAATTCATTCACTAAAAAACCCCTTCTCCACCTATACTCATGCAGACCAAGTGGCTGGATTCTGTTCTGAAGGACACCGGTGCAAATTCAGAGCGTAATCATTGGAAACACACCAGTTGCTGCAATTCTACACTGTTCTGACTCAGCTGAAGTCTACTGAATCAATTATAACTAGATGACTTGAAATTTGTGTGTGTCCCATTGATTAGATCTTAGGTAACTCCAAATGCAAGGAGATACTGCATTAAGTGTGTAAAATCCTCATCATGTATAGTTTTTCAGAGAATCCTGCTTGGCAACTATGGTTGCAAGTGTCCGATATGAAACTAAATGCAGAAAAAAAGAGACACAAAATATACTAGATATGAGAGGTACTTGATACAAAAGGCATTTGTGCAGGAGTTAGTTAATATCTGTGCACAACTTCTGCAGCACATAAACTTGGATTTGTTGCGTTTGAGTTTTAAGGCTCTAGTAAAAGCCCTCACACTGATAACACAGGAAGAGCTTAAAAATTCAGTGGAGAGCTACCTTTTAGTTTGCAGCATCTGAGGATCCGGCCATGCAGTTTACAACTATTTACAACATTTTAGCCATTTGACTATGGTTTCCTAGCTGTTCGTAGCATTTTTTTTGAAGGTGGATTCAGTCCATGAATTGCTTGGATGTCATTCAGCGGTTTTGTTGTTGTTTTATTTTGTTGGAGTTTGGGTCTTTTTGTTTCAGATTTTTTGTTGCTGATTGTTTTTTTAACAAAACCCTGCCCATCTGCTAGTCTCCTAGGGCTCCCACTACATCCCTTTCTGCCTCATAGCATCTGTCTCCTTTATCCTTTCCTTACACTAGCTCCATTTGCTCTTTTCCCTTTCCTTTCTTCTGTTATTTTAACTTCTTTTTGGTTCTTATCTGCTACATCTGACCATCTTTTTCTTTGTTTATTCTCTCTTCATTTCCCCCTCACAGCAGTCCTAAGATCCCACACCCCCACCATCCTGCCTCTGGTGATATTCTCTCCAGCAGTAACCATCCTGCCACATCCACCTTCTATTTACCACAGAGTTTTGGCACTACCTCAAGGCCTTCAGTAACATTATTCCTACCTGCACATCTCATCTCTCAGCCTCTTGCTTTCCCTCTGTCTCCGCTTTTATTTTGTCTGAAATTCTGTATGTAAAAGGATCATAACCAGCCACAGCTTCCTTACAGCTCCCCTTTCCACCCTTCCCTCAGAGATCAAGATGCTTTCTTCTGAAATTACTCCTTTAACTATGATTTCTGAGTGGTTTCTCCTTCTCCCTTCCTCTGCTCAGATGGTCATGGGGACACTGGACTCCTCTAGCTACCTTCTCCAAATGCTCTCTAGTCTGGCATTTTGTTCAATTATTTTATTTTAGATCTATTTAGTGTCACATCCAGTTCTACTTGTATCTCCCCTCCACGTTGCTGTCATCTATGATCCACCAACTCCTTCCTTCCTTCACAACTAACTGAATTAATTTTTGATGACTTGGTCCACACTTTGTTAGATACTTCATCACCCTCCTATCTTCGTTCAGCTAAGAGCATTGATTCAATTCCTCCATCCTGCCAGACTGACCATTCACTTAATTTTAATCCCACTAAGAAAAACATGTTCCCTCTTGCTGCCACGATAGCCTTCTCCAGTCTCCTTCTGGTCTCAGGCAAAACAGTATCAATCCCTCCTCCTCACTCCCGGTCACTGGAAGCCCTCGTGATTACCAAGTCATGAATGCTGATGATTTTTTGCCTATTCTCAGTTTAATCTTGCATTCTTTTACTTACTTTGCCCCTGCGCACGTGGCTGCAGATCACCTTTCTTTTCCACTTCATCCTCAACTCTCTTGTTCTTCTGCCTCATTGCAAAGCATGGCAACTGTTTGGGTATCCCAAGTGTTTTTACAAGTACTGTTTGAAATGCTCCATTTCCATTTTTTACCTGCTGCAGCCTGACTTCTACTTCTTGTACATATTCCTGCCTTCGCTGATGGCTTTAGTGTCTTCTTTTTGGTCAGGCCTTTTAATTAGTACCCTGTCCATCCAACTGCCTTCTGCAAAGTCAGTCAGAAGCTTTTTCTCCAAGAAGTTTAATGCTTTTTTTTTCCCCTACTCCTCCAATCATTACTTAAGAGAATGATCCTCACCTTCTCCCATGATTTTCAGAACAGATGTGACACAGGCCTGTCTTGTGGTCTTTTACCTTCTGCATCTTGCCCCCTAGGTAACCTCATCAAGAAATTGGATTACTATGCTGATATTATTGATTTACCTCTCCCATGCATAGCCATCTCCTTTTCCCCGGTCTGTATTCTGACTTTTCATTCTGACACCTCCTGTAATGATCAACAAGTTCAAGAAGAACAGGAATAAAGCACAGTAGATCTCCCTTCTACCTCTTTTCTTGAACAGTACAAGGGGTCTACTATCTTGTCAATCACACAGTCCTTGAATGGGATGCATCTTCAGCTCTACCTTCAGTATGACTTTTGTTCTCTAGCTACGTCCACACCTGCAGCATGGGACAAAGTCCTGTATCCATTTGTGGGAAGTGAAGCACAGAGGGAAAGATTAGAAAGGCAAAAATAAGGAAGACGTGGAAATAATAATAGTAAAAAAGGACCAAGAGTCAAAGAAATGCAAGCAAAGTTGGAGAAAAACAAGAACAAATGAAAGAAAGTGTGTGCAATAGAGAAACAGGGAAAAGAGAAGGTAAGTACAGAAAAAATATATCAAAGAATAGTGTGGTAAAGACTTTGATACCTAAAAGGATATTTAAAAGAAATTTAAGTAGGTAAGCTCAATTGTAATTTTAGGAAAAGAAATACAACCACTTCATATAGTCATGTTAACCAAAAATCACCTTGTCTTAGCAGGAAGTATATAAAATCTAAAATATTTCCAAAGTTTTCATGAATCTTTAACTTATTCTTGAAAGCAAGGAAGGAATGGGTTTGGTTTGAGAAGATATTCCAAGTTAATGGTGCAGCTCCACAACCATAGCAACAAAGAGTTGACTTTGCACTGCTGGGGTCTGACATTGGAGCTGCACACACAGTACAGCGCTGGGATCATGATCGATACCAACAGAAGTGCTGTGGTTTCACTGCTCTGCGATAGCACTCCTACTTCATGCATTTGTTACCACGCACGCAAGTCATAGTAGATCCTCACTTGATTTAGGATTATTTCCCAATGAATTTAAATTCATAACAGCTTTTTAAACATATCGGCATCTTAAATGAAAAATAAATGTTTTCACCTCCAAGTTAGGCACATAGCTTAGGAAAAACTTGTTTTGTTTAAAAACATGCATCTTACGTCTAATCAGATGATTTTTTTTTTCCCCAGAATATTCAAAATAAACAAGAAATGCACAGTGGCTTCAAAAATCAACTCAAAATGACTATAGATTACTCTAAACAAAGTATTACCTGTTTGAACTGATTTCTACACAAATTCTAATTGATTAAAATTATGCTGAATTGTGAATGTCTAAACATACTATTTATAATGAAGACAGATCATTAAATACTGTGATTGTTGTCAGAAATACTAAAACAAACAACAAAAATGTATTGTACAAAATTAAAATATGAGATAGGTCATCTTCAAAATTAACACAGGATATTCCATTCTCAAGTTCACTCTTTCCTCAGGAAAAAGATTATTTTTGTTTGCTTCCTAAACTACACATTTTAAAATAATCTATGGCATAACTATGGTACTTCCATCTGTTCCAGAAACATGCCCTTTCAGTACTACCTTTTCATTTATCAAGATGACGATGAATATAAAATCAAAAGTATCGTAAATTGTCGCAATCAAGCCCCTGAACATATTAGAAGTTGAGTAAAGAAAGATGCTGAAATAATTTGTCTTGCAAGTGAAGGGATGGAGAAAGGCAGCAGTGCAGAGGGCAATGCTACGCATGGAAGAAAAATAAATGGAAGGGTCTCCATTTCACTTCCTGCTTGGTATATTTTTCTGTCCAGTTCTCTCTAGTAGGTTAATAGCTGGGCTGTCTTAAACCATGATGGGCTTGATGACTGTACTGACAGGAAATCATGCTCTACAGCAGATCTGCTTTTACGAAATGGCTGGATAAGCCCTTCCATCAACAATACTAATCAGATAAAGTATTGCTAATGGATGACCCTGCATCTGGTCAGCATGAATGGTTCTGTTTAGTATGTATATGCTGTATTTTTCATGCAAGATCAAGATATCGCTGCTATAAATTTATATGTTATGTTTGGAAAATTGTTTATAATTTATTCTCTACATCTGCTGCAACTTTGGAAAACAGAGGGCTGGTTCTTTGTTCTTGCCATTAAATCAGATTATTCTGATGCACTACTAATGGTTTCAATGACCCAAACAACAAACAAGGGACCAACATATAAAGACATGCTAGGAATTAATGTATACATTCAGTTTTCCCTCCTGGTGTAAAGGAGTTCTCTATAAAAAGTGTGTCCTGATAATCACATTTCTAGGTAAAACGTATTATGAAACTGGAAGTATAATAGCTATTTGACAGATATGCTGCACAAAATCATAGTGCCCTGAGCGCCAATCCCTTTGGGTAGCTATAAAATACTTAAAGTACACAGTGTTTACAGGCATTTAATAGATAGCAGTGATAAATCCCTTTCAGAAAAAACCTTTTCCTGTGAGCTTTACAGAAATGAGAGAAATCTTAAGAGGTGCAGCATCCACAAAATTCACACGCCAAGAGATCCCCCATGCTCTTCTCCATGAAAAGAATGGTATCTGTGCCAAAGTGGTCATGAAAACATTTTCCCTTCAGTCCTGTGATGGTTTTACCACCAGATCAGTGTAGGCTATTCACAAAAGCTTTTATAGCACTTGTCTTCAGTCAGTGAAAATCTCCCTTACCAGCAGCACAGAAAACAGAACTTGGTTGGCTTTGTTCTCTTTTGCAATGTAACGTGCCAAAAAGAAAGCGAAACATCACCAGTGTATAACAGCAACATTTTATACCTACCTTGCAGAGTCAGTGCTAAGTCAGTTATAGTCTGGACATCAGCAAGAAATTGGAACTGAAGTCACCTGTGTTGCTTTGATCTTTCCAACTTAAACATTTGTTTTATAGAAGAGTGTTGCGGTCCCTGCAGATTATGGCTGGCCTTCACGTTAAAGCAAAATTTAGGACTCTTCCAATCTGGTCCAGTAAACAGATTTTTGCTTCCAGATAGCCAGGTTTACAGTAAAGATACAAAAATGTATCTCTGTAAAGGCTAACATAGAAACCGAAAGTTGCAAACTGTTAAAAGGACCTATCCAATTTAAACTTACTGTTTTGCCCCCTGAAGTTTCTTTATTTTTCCTCTGCATCAAAAATCAGTTGCTACTCTACTAGGTCAAACTAGCAAGATCCTCTTGAAAAGCCGATCTACAGAGAAAAAGCTTTAACAGAGTTCCTAAACCCCTATGTCTAAGCAAATCCTCAGTCACTAGTTTCTTCTCCTTAACAAGGACCTTGGACACAGAGGGACAGTTTCTTCTCAGCAAGGGGCTTGGGAGTTCAAAAGCTTCCCTCCACTCATGAATCTCTTGTTTGTTAGGTGGAACTGTGATGCTTAACGCACTTAGGAAAGAACAGAAACTATGCCCTAACCTTCTATTCCTTCAATATTAAGAACTTGAGCTGCACAAGCTAGGAAGCAAATAGGCATTTAGAATATTAGTGATTTTTAAAGACATTTTACTTTGACCCCTAAAAGTTCTGGAACTTAAATGACTTATACCCAGTAGTACTAGCAATGCTGAACATTGCACAGCTAACTCATAGCACACACTTGTCGACTCACATATCATACAAAGAAGCTAAAAGACATTTTCATATCAGGTTATTAATAATCACTCTACAAAAAAAGATCAGACTGCAATTTCATCCTTTAAAAGTGGCTTTTGACAACCTACAAGTCTAAATTTTCTACTTTCAATCAATGCAAACCTTATAGTTTTTTTTCAAAATTTATCTCCCCTTTCCCCCAAAGGAATACTGTGCCAAAGCTTTTACAAGGGTTACTTATTTTTTTTTTCTTTTCTTTTCTAAGGTACAATAAGGTTTGGATGCCCTTTCAGCTTTAAAGCTTTGATCTAAATATTGTCATGCCCCATGTAATTTTCATGTGGTCTAGCACCACGCAGAAACAATGCCTGGGGTTATTTCTGCACATCTTTTTGCCAAATAATGCAGCCTTCCACCCGTGGATAGAAATGGATGCCAGACACTATCAACTGTATGTGAACTCTTGTATCTCTTCTCTATAATTCATCTATTTTTTCTTTAAACTTTAACTTCTGCTACTGCAAAGTCTGGATTCCCTCAGTGCTGTTCTTGTGCTTGCAGTTAAGTTTGCTCAGCTTGGTCCATCTTCTTACAACACCTGTCAACTTACTGTTACGCTTTACATGCTTTCCTTACCTCTTTCACTGTGGTTTTTTCTTTTAAATCAGAATGAAAGTCGTAGTCTAAATCGTTAGCTTTGAGTCTTACAGAATCCAGCCCTTACAGGACTACGCCAGAAAATACAATTAAAAAAAAGTCTTAACCCAACAGGCTCCTTTAAGGCCTGAGATAGATCCAGACAGTACCAGTGTTCGCCCTTAACTTGCTCAGGTACTTTCCAGCCACATTGCACAATGGAAGGGTAGATACAGCAAGAAAGAGGAGAGTTTTGGTAAAAGGAGCAATTGAGCTACCCATTCCTACAGCTTTGAGTTTTAAGGATTTTTTTTTCCCTCCCTAAATATATATAACAATGCAAAGAGCCCTTTATAAATGATCCAAGTTTCTCTTCCATATCTTTATGAAGAGCATCAAAAAGCACAGGCTGAAGGAAAGCCAAGTGGCAGCTGCAGCTCAGCGATTCTTGCCTGGGCTCCTGCCTGAGCAGCGAGCCCAGGAGGACCGTACTGCAGAGGACCAAGTGGTCCAGGCTTTGTACAGGCTGATGGACGGAATTAGCTTCAACACGCCAACTGCTGCAACTATGCTCTTCCGTGAATGCTCTTCCATACTGAGAAAACTTCTTCATGTGTGTTTTGAGGGTCATATTGACATTGTATATACTTTTGTAGTGGATAGGAAAGTATACAGGTGAAGGAGCGCCTCTCACAGCCTATAAGTACCTTTTGACCAGTGCATAAAGGCAGGTGCTTTTGTTAAATAGCTGAAAGCAGCATTTACTTCAAGAAATTCATAGGTGTAAATTGTCAGGAATCCCTGCAGCTGTTCTTACCATTAAGATGGCATCAAAGTGTTTCCGAGCTGCTGCTTAAGCTTTAATAGGTCTGAGACTTAACTGTGAGGAAATTCTCAGCATAGTTTGTGCTGCTCTCCCAGAGTCATAAGCATGTACTTCAGAGTTCGATTACTCAGCTAAAATACATGATGTTTCATATGGCGACTGTTGCAAGAAAAAGGTGCATTTTCACACAGGAACTCATCTATCCATTTCTCTTCAGGGTGGACTTTAATTTGATACTCAGTTGTCCTTTTATTTTAGTCAGGCCTGTTTGCTGTGCTAGAAATTGCAAGATGTTTAGAGGTTGGATTCCCCCCCTCCCAGAAAAAAAAAAGGTAACTTGGTGGTGGTAGTGGCAGAGGGTGAAAGGAACTTTAGGAAAGGGGGATGGTTTGATGTTTTGCTCCGAGGCTGGCAAGTTATTTGGATAACCTGGTGGCCTCAGGAAACATCACAAAATAAAATGATATGGTCTCAGATAAAGGAAAGGAGGAAGGTCATAAATATCACAGCAGTGCACCAGTAAAATGCAGTACAATTAACTCCATGAGCTGCAGCTTCCCCACCTTCATTAAGAACGGTCTGCAACAAATACAAGCCCCAATCACCCAAACTGGAACAATGTTTTCCTGCTCAAGACTGCTGCCAAAGGCTATGATCAGACATGAGCATATTTCATGAAGATGACAGTTACATTGAGGGAAACAAAGTCTGTGCTGATGTCCTCCCCAGGCAACCCCAGTGATTTCAGTGCATAACAGCAACCTCCTACGTGTTCCATGCAAAAGAGGAAAAAAAACAAAACAAAAAAGAACACCCCCCCCCCCCCCATCCAACAAAAAACAAAGGAGGGAGGGAAATCCCAAACACCAAAAAAACCAAGTGCCACATCCCTTGAAAAACCACTTTCTGTCAGGATGAAGCCAGATTCCAACCTAACCACCTTTTATGGATAACCTCTTCCTACAAGCCTCTAAACAAAAATACCACATGTACACATAAAATAAAGAACTATGTGAATGAGCTCTGACCTTTCCTTCTGGCTTGCCCATATGACTAAAATAATGACATCTGCTTAAGGTCAGAGGTCTGTAATATATGAATGCTGTGTCTGTAGTACATGTTTTCCAAAGGCAGGCTGCACTGTCATGGATAATTATGATATTTAATGTAGACACATCTCAGTTTCATTTACAGTGGTAATTTTTTTTTTTTTTTGAGTGTAAATAGAAATAAGCCTTGATCCATAAACTATAAGACACCTTCATTATAATGGAAGATCTCTTTGGCAAGACTGACCATTTAAAATTAAGTGAAAAACATGTTTGGGTTTTTTTTTTTTTTTTTTTCCAAATTAATCTAACTTTTCATTTGCATTTAAATTTGCAGTACATCAGATAATTGTACAAGCCGTCTAGGAAATCTCCACGCTGATGTTTCAATGCGAAAAGCTCTCATTAGAAAACGTCTTGACCGTGAGAGATGAAAGGCTACAGTCTAGCCACAAACCATGTGATCCATTAGTAGGATGGGGGGTGGGGAGGGAAGGCATCAACATCACCATAGAGAAACATTCTGCTAACTCAGTCTTGCTGGTTTTCTGAAAACAAGGGAATATATTTTCAGGTCAGTGATTTTCAACTGTTTTCAATTCACAGATCCCTAAATATTTTCCAGCGGAGATGCAGACCTTTGAATAACAAAATTAAGCCCAAGGCAAAAAGTATTTGCTTTTCATCCTTACCTGCTATGGGTTTCTGAGCTTCAGTTCACAGACCACAGGCTGAAAAACATTTTTAAAAGATATCCCTTTATCACAATTTAGCTGTTTTTCTTTGAATACTGCTATCCCAGCTTCACCCAAACGGTAAGGGGAGAAGAGACACAATACCCATGTTCTGCGGACAAGATTTCTTTGAATTGAAATCACAGATGCTTATGTTTTCAGGTACATTTAGGTACAAATTACGTTGTAATCCTTCCTTCTATAGTTTATCAGCCTTCAATTATACAGGATTTCTGGGATCAGCATCAACCTAATACTCTCCTAGGCCATGGTTTTAGAGATATTTAGACATTACTTTGTTAAATTTGGCTTAGGCTCTTAGGTGTCTCACATTTGAAAATGCAGCATGGCTGCCTGCAACACTTAGGCATCGAAGAACTGAAAAGACTCACGTCTCACTACCTAAGACTGATCTTCGGCATGCGAGATCTGTGCCTGGTCCTGGTTCAGAGCCAGAATGTCTTTGACCAGAACCATGGACTCAATTTACAGCAAAGCGTAATGGCAACATACTATCTGGGGCTTAGGGAGGTGCATACCTGCACGCTGGAGAAGTCGTGCGTGTCACTTCCATTTGCCCAAGAATCATCAGACATGGGACAAACCTATAAAAACTTCTTTGTTTTAAAATATCTTTCATTTAGTTGCCTGCGGAATTCTTTTCTTCCCTCAGTTCCACTGGAGCAAGGGAAGGGCCCGTTGCTCTGCTAGAGGGTTACACTATGTATAGTCATCTCCATATTTCCTTTGGGACTATCTCATGCATCCATTTAGCAACGGATCTGATTCACCCAAAGGGCCCAGCCCAGCATTATGTAGCCTATACGAAGAGACCTCTACGTGACAGATATCCCCTCAGGCACAAACTTGCAAACAAAAGCATCTTTGTGCCCACCGATCATTGAAGCCCCTGGAGCACTTCTTTCAATCCATGTTTTGTACACATGTTGGTTTTGAAGTCACGCGTCCCTTCTGCTCTTTATAGAGTGTTCTCGGTACAGGCGTTTAAAAGAAATATTGATTTGAACAGGGCTTCTTTCTGCCTGTGTGCATTCTCTTCCCCAATCCCTTTCCAAATTTTGACTAAATGTTTGAGCACTAAGTGCCAGCTCTAACGCTGGTGTTTGGTGACGGCACATCATGGCTTCTGGCGATGCATCGTATTACAGAGAGAAAAGAACAATACAGTCAACCATGCACTGGCTGAGGCCCAATCTAGATGATTATACAGGCTCTTTCCAATAACAGCATCCCCTCCTCTTCATAACTTATACAGGAAATAATGATTATATCATCCTTATCAGACTAATTTGTAGGTAGGGATTGTGCAATTTGATAGAAAACATGACAAAACCTTGCTAGAATCACCTGAAAAAAATCTTACGAATTTATACAGTTCAGATGAAAATAATCTAATTTTTTTCCACAGTGGTTTTGATGTTACTTATTCCCACATCTACAGTGTGTTAGCAGTCTTTCTCCCTGCTAGAAATCCCTTTCCTGGCAATCACCATCATCAGGGGACACTTTCCCAGAGAAATCTGGCTCAAATTCAAGATTCTTTGGAAGGATCCAAGATGGATCAAAAAAGGGGAGGGGAATTCATGAACACATCAACCAGAAAGTTTGCATGCATCTACTCTTGCACTTGATTAAAAAAAAAAAATTGTTTTCTTTTAGTCTCTGTATGACTGATGAACATTGAGGCTGAGTCAACACCTCTGATTTGCAATTGGGAGCAACTGTGCTTTCAGATGGATCCAGATCAAGCACATGAAATATAAACAAAGATCAGTTAACAACAGAAATCTTCACTGTGGAACAAAAGATGCAGAACAGGGATTTGTACACTTCTTTTCTTCCTCCTCCCCTCCAAACAAGTGATTCATGTAACATCCTGACAGATCTAATGTTCATAGTTATATTACTATAAACCTGCAAAACTCTCCCCTTCAATAAAGAGTTGATTTTGATGAGCTAGGAATCAGTGGCCCAGAATGGCTTCAAAGAATAATGGACTACTTCAGAAAAATTCTTCAGATTTTTGGATGAAATAAAACATAACACTTTCCTTTACACGACCATGAAAGTTTACTGAATATCTTTGTGACTTCACAATGGCAATTGGACTGCTTAATTAGAGTGAAAGTAATGTTAAAGCTATTAAAAAAAAAGCTGTAAATAAAATAACCATAATGTTGTTGAAAATGGCACTGAAATTTATTAGTCTTCGTTCATAAGATATGAAAAATGAAAGTGAATTTCAAATATACAGGCTTGTCTTTGCAAAGAAAGCTGCCAAAGTAAAAGAACTCAGGTCACACTAGAAAGGGCTTCCTTACCATTGATAACTACCTGATCAGTGAGCACAGAGTAGAAATTGAGAGTTAACCCAAGTGACCCAACTCTACCTTGTATTGCCACACTCTGCCTAAGCCCTCCCAGCATTATCAACTAGTACACTTTCCATTGGTCTTAAATCGGGATTGTTTAACAGCACTTTTGAATTTAACTTTCCTGAGCTGATGTCTAAATGTGGGTGCATGTCAAGAGTGGATAAAGTGACTGCTACTCTGATTTGTGCATCACATTTTCTTTGGCAGATAAGGGGGGCAAAAAAGAAAAAAAAAAGGGAGAAAGAAAAAAGAGGAGAGTGAGCAGAAGGGATAGCAGAACAGTTCCTGCCTCCTGCCTCTGTAAGCATCCTCTGTGCCATTCCAATTAAAGATAGACCTTAAGACAAGCACCGTGGTAGTCACATTGCTTGCAAGCAGAACAAAGCAATTAAGGTGCAAAGACTACCAAAGCACAAAAAGCAGTTACGAGACAACATCTGCTCGTAGAGGCATTGTGGCATTGACTTCCTGTGTCCTAACTTTCCTCAAAATCATCCTTTCCCACCTCTGGTTCTCTGTCGAGATGGATTAATGCAGTGTCACGGGGTCCCAGACATCTGACTCAGCCCAGCGCCAGCAGCATTTGGCGACTTCACGTGTCAAACGTAGCTGGGTGCCAGCGCAGCCCGCAATGTGGGAGGCATGGCCTCAGCTGAGGGACGGGAAGGGGAGCATTACACCCAGCGGTCACACATCTCTTAGGACCACCTCATCTCTGGCTCTTCTAATGGCTATAGACTTCCCCCCACCAGACACCAGGGGATCATATGAATAGGAGCCAATTTTCCTGTTTAACCTTGCAAGGATAGTTCATTAGAATGCAAGTGAACTTAGTACAAGTTACTGCTCAGACCTTGAAAACCTGGTTCACTTGCAAAGGGACCCCCCCCCCCCCCGCCCCAAACACAGACACGGCGGCTGGCTCAGGAGCAGCTGTAGTTGCATTTCCAGTGTCTGCAGGATGAAGCTGTTAACAGCCATTTCTGCTCATCCCAGAAGGTACACAGACACTCAGACAGCAGCTAGATCGTGCAGGCTGACTGTCTGCATTCGACAGACTAATCAACCTGGGCAGCTTAGATTTAAAAAACAAAAAACACCCCCAATCTCCCACCCCACCACCCCCCTCAAAAAAAAAACCAAAACCAAACCCGAAACAACCCCAAACCCAACCAACCAATCCACCCACGAAAACCCTCAAACACACATCTATTCTCTCTTGCCGAGAACGTGACCGCGTGCTCCCTGCCTCTGCCCTGCCTCCCAACAGTGCTGTAAGAGCCTATAAATACCGCGGGGACGCACGCTTGCGGTGCGGAGCCCGCTCACGCTGTCTTTGCGTTCTCTGGCCTCGTCACCAGATGCCTGACAGCTCTGCAGGGCCGCAAGGGCACTCCCGGGCTTTTGTAGTTGACCGGAGTAACGTGGCAGCATCATTTGTTTCGGAAACAAAACAATACAGAAACCTTGGGCTGTATGAGTAGGGACCAAATGGTTTCTTTTAATCTTGAGAACCTGTTATCTGTATGTATCTGTCTCCCACTGCACGTTTTTCCACTGCACTACAAGACAAACTCCCTGAACAGGCTACTAACCTTAAATGATGCCAAGTAAAACAAATAAATAATTAACCCCTCCAATATCCTAAACTCAGGCACTCATGGGACACCCCCCCGCAAGTGCCCCTCACCACCCTCAGTTAATAGTAACGTCAAGGGCATTCAAGAGACCTGCTCTGAGGATGGGGGAGGCAAACCAGGAATAACCATCCCCAACTCCCTCTGCTCCCAGCACAGTATGGCAAGATGAACTCCACGTCTAATAGCCCGAGACGGACGTTAGGAAGGAACTAGTCATTTTGCAAGGAGATGGTAATCAAAGCCATGTCTCTGCAGATTTGGTAGCAATAAGGTATGAGATAAGATTCCAGCTCTGGGGCTAAAAGGATACCTTCAAATGGCTTAAATTTTCTCCCTAAATCCCATTATTTTCTAATTCCAGTTCATTTTTTGCAGAAAATCCCTTTTCCTTGGGCTTCCCTTGGGACAGCAGGACTGCATTTCAACTTTTCAGGACAAACACTTCTCTCCCAGATGTCAGTAACTGCTCACTTCAAAAGGGAACACACTTGGTTCATTAGACTACTTAATGACATTCATTTTGGCACCAATCTTAAAGCACTTAATGCATTTAAAACTTTTTTTTTTTAAATAACCAGGATAACCTGGTAGTCAGAATGGATTTGCCAACGATTGGCAAGGACGTCCATCACAGGAGAAGGTAGGTACATTTTAAAGACAGCTTGCCTTATTCAAATTTCACCCGAATTATGATAAAGCATCATCCAGAACCATGCATCACAATATTTCGTACAACTTTATGGCAATACTTAAATTTTTTTCCAACTGACGATAATGAAACAAATTAATCTCTGACATAGTCTAGCATGGAAGCAAATAAGAAATGTGGCCACTGATGCCCAGGATAAATCTGGATGGGAAGAGTAAGAAACCACCAGTGGTGATATAATCAGCACAAAGTCTTTAAGTGTTTACATCTGGATGAGTAGAAAAATTTGATAATCAAGGAACAAACTGCTTTCTTATTAATTCTGAAATTCTAGCATTCACTCAGGCAAGAGCAATACAAGATGCCAGTAGCGTGAGCTATTTCACACAGATAAGCAACTCTGGAAAGAAGCAAAAGGTGCTAAATGTTACTCAAGGGAGGAGAAACAGCAGTAGAGAAAGAATTAGACATGTAGGATAAATTTAGCAGAAAAAGACTACTGACTTGGAAAATGCACATTACAAGAAAATTACAGAAAGTTAAAATAAAGATTTTTTTATTATAAAAGTTGCTACAGATGTCATTAATAGAACCCCATGATATTTCTATGTAATTTGATTTATAAATGTAATTCATTGTTTGATCACACTGAAACTGAAAACATCTTGAAATCAAGATCAATAAATCAGACACAGTTCTGAGGTTTGATGTACTGGGAGGGTGGAGCAGAGAACAAAACCAACAAGCTTGTAAAAATTTAGAGGCCTCCTGAACACAGAAACTGAAGTTGGTTCTGTGAGACTTCTAGTATGTCTACCAGCTGGTCTTACATGCAGTTGTTTTTTTCTCTATTTTAGAACTATTACTTTGTTGCTCTCTTGAAATCAGAGATGACAAATACACATGAAAATTAACCAAAACCCAAATACATATCAAGTAAAGCTGAATGATTTTTTTAAGTCCATAAGCATTAAGTTCATGTACTTTGGAGGAAATATTTTGTATGTTCCCATTTGATTTGACATTGTCTACAAAGGCAAAGAGGATAGTAATCCACAAACATTTGAAATGTGCTGACACAGGAAACGAGGCAATAGTTACTCATAATAAATAACACTAGTCCTGCTTTAGGTTGGAATATAAACAGCACGTACCAAACCTGTAATTGTCTAAAAAGCATCGAGTGTCATGCCATCTGAAGGTAGGGTCAATATTTGATTAGACATCGAAGATTATTTTGCAAGTTTGATCTGTTTGCAGGAGAAGGCACTGTTGGTCTTCAATGTGTACATATCTCCTATAAGTCCAAGGAGGTAATAATTTCACAGTACAAAGCCATGACACTCCATTTGTGGTCATATCTCATACAGCTCTTATCTCAACAGATTGCAAAAAAAGTTATAAAATAAATAGGCCTATACAAAGAAGGCTAACTTAAATGATCTAGGAATTGGAGGATAAGAAACTGAATACGAAGACAGACTAAGGAAGCTAAAGTTATATAATCCAGAAAAGAGGATTGAGCAGAATATGGTCATAGTCTATAAATAACTTACAGGTAGCACTACAGATGAAGAGAATTATTTAGAGTCCTGGTAGAGGATAAGATGAGAAGCAATTTCCTTTAGCTAAAGAAAAAAAACCAAACCTGAACAGAAGAATGTAGGCCAAACATTTGCAAAACTCGACACCCCACAGCAGTATGCATGGGACTGCATTTTAATCAAGGTGGGGCCATTTCACACCCGTGGCAGGTCCAACTGAAACAGGTGAGTCTTGTGCCCGGCAGGAAACAGCCCGACCCTACGGTCACCTGCCAACAGAATGGACCAGGGTTTGTTCTGCTGTCTGGGTACCCAACAGCAAAGATGAATTCAAAGAGACATCAAAATCAAGTATAGTTTTAAAGTTAGAAGACAGGCTGTCCAAAAGAAGTATTTTTGTTTTCCCCTGCAACTTATGGGAGACAGGTTATTAATACTAACCACAGACAGGAAAAATGGCATTAACATGGTAAATAACCCATCTTAACAGTTAAAGATGGACATACTGCGAGTGCCCAGGATGTGCCTCAAACAGCAAGAGAAGACTCGCTCTCAATTAATCCCACTTGCAAATTTTCAAATAATGTCAGTGTGAGCTCATAGCAAATAAATTGGAATGAATAAGTAGAGATTTACCTCAAAGACTGAAAAAAGTGAAGCTTGACTTTGCAAATACATTCAACAGAGCAGCAGGGGCCTACCAAAGATGACAAGAAGCTGGCCTGAAGATTGAAACGAGATCCAGAAGGCTGCTGCAGTACCCCTTACGCTGCTGTACAGTGGTGTGGACTGAGCTAACTTGAGAGCAATTATTTCCTTGGGCACTGTGCAGGCAGCGTAGCCATAGCCACGCAAATGTAAGCACAACCTGCGAAACCACATTCAAACACTGGTAAAAGCTCAGGCTCTTCGCTGGTTTTGCGCTGCCGTGGCTGTATCGCTGTCGCTACACAAGCGGCCCACTTAATGGCAGTTTTAAAAGACCTGCAGGAGGACTGCGGTGATGCACTACAGGCAGCCAAATACTGATGTATTCGAGTGGACTTGTGTTCAGGGCTTAACTGCAGCCTAGCACGGCTTCCCAATAGTCGGGGGGGGAACGACTGGCTTCTGAGACGGGCAATTCAGAGCTGTTCTGCTTGGAGCTGCTTCTCCTTCCACCAACTACAGACTGAGCCAAGGGTGGGGGAGGCCTCGTTAAGGCAGTTTTGGGCAATACTCCCCCCTTGCATCAGACGTACCATACTCATAACCAGAGGTAACTCTGCCCACTAAATTCTTGAAACAGCAGCATTCTACCTTGGATCGCACACGTGTAATACTGTTAAGCGTGTGTCTGGTAATCCAACTGATTTGCAATGGCTTTAGGAAGAGGCAAGCAAGAATTTTTTTTATACTTAATAGCATTGCTGCACACATCTTGGGAAGATTTTGTTACTTGATTGCCAATTGCCATGGAAGCTCACATGAGCTCACATGAGTAAACATGGTCCTTTCAGACATTTTTTCTGGTATGGAAACGTCACAGGTTCACGAAAGGTAATTGCAGTCCATTTGCTGACAAACATTTGTACAATGGTATTTTTCTACAAACACACCCAAGATGCACAATCATAATCAGCTCAGAAGAGAAACATTGCAGTAGTTAAAAGTGTAACTAGAGCTACAGACTGCCCCTTGCTGCAACAGATTTATTTGTTTTTACATCACACACTTGTGTCTACAGTACTATTACAGTACACTAGATAATACACCAGTGTTTATTAGGGAGGATCGGTCAACAACCAACCAAAGCCTACTTGTTCCATCTCATTAAGAGTCCCTTGCTAAGCAGACATGTCGACATGCACAGCTTCACACAGAGGTTTCAGATGCGCTGGATGCCATCCAAGGCTGTCTGCTCATGTGCCAGCCCAGCACCTTCTTGTGGCATTTATTCCCATTTCAGCTGTCATCAGAAGTACTGGGGCTGAGACACTTTTGAATGAGGAAAAAAAAAAAAAGCCTGCCTTGAATATTGTCTTTTGGGTATTTCACTGCTGAATTTCCAAGTGGTTGAAATGAAAATGCACAAGTTCTGGAAAGTCCATGTTCCTACTGAAGTGGTGGTAGACACAGTACGATAGGCTTTACAGTGTAGTGTTCCTATACTAGCCACTAGACCTTTCCATGTCATTAAAAATAATATCTCCCCTTAGGATGTGGGAAAAAAAATCCACATACCAAGGTAAGCATTTTCTATCCAAACATATTGCAAAGACTTTCCCTTTACCTTTCTAATCTCATGGACGTACCACTCACTCTCCCTTTCAATTGATAACATGGCTGAGACAAGGTATCTTTGGAAACCCATTTCTTTCTTCTTCTACGCCAACAGAAGGTGCCATCCAGGCTTAAAACTCAGAGGACCTTCTGAAGAGGGGAGGGAAAGTCAGGAGAAATGGATGGGTGAAGACGACAAAGCCTGTGAAAATACAGTTTCCATGAATCTTAGAATCACAAAGCCATTTAGGTTGAAAAAGACCCTTAAAATCATTGAGTCCACCTGTTAACCTAACAAACACTGCCAAGTCCACCACTAAACTGTCCCTAAGTGCCCTGTCTACAAGTCTTTTAAATACCCCCTCCAGAGACGGTGACTCAACCACTTCACTAGGCAGCCTGTTGCAGTGCTTGACAACCTTTTTGGTGAAGAAATTTTTCCTAATATCTAATCTAAACCTCCCCTGACACAACTTGAGGTTGTTTCCTCTCATCCTTTCACTTGCTACTTAGAAAAAAGCTTTTGTCTTATTCAGATACAAGCTGGAGTAATATCACACATCACTTTCACGATGAAATGCCATCTTGCAGCCCAAGTCAACAGAAGTGGCTGGTGACATCTTTGTGTCATCACAAAGGTGGAGTTCCTGGGATGTAGTAGCACAGAGGATTCCGGGACCCCTCAGGGATTAGGCAGAGACCTGTTCTCATCCTAATGATCCAACAGAATAATGGAGGAGAAATTCTATCAGGGGCTCTGTGGACATCATCTCCTCCTCAACGCCTTCCTTGGATGTTACTACAGGACAGGGCTACCTCCAGCTCAGTCTTTTACCACATTTGGTCTTCTGCACACATGTTAAGATTCAGGACAACCTTCAGAGTCTGTCCCAAAGAATTAAGGCAGCAAGTGAGTGGAATACATAGAATTAGCTGTTTCAATTTGCAAGAACTAACTAGGTAAACGGTATTAAAATATGGCTACAGTTGCAAATCTAAGATCATCATTGGCTAAGAATGAAGATCAATGGCACTTCAGATCGCCAAAAAAGAGAAACAGAGAAGATATTTATGGCTCAGAATCCCTTCTAATACCATTTTTGCCACAAAATCACTACGTGTATATACAAGCTAGATAGGTACATAAATTAGGTGCCCAATGCTTCCACAAAACTACTGACTTTGACTAAATATTAATTGAACAACATTATTATGTTAAAATTAATATAGATGAACTGCATGCTCTGTTGATTACACATCATAAATAAAAAAGAGATTTATTTGAACAAATACAGTTCAATAAGTCCTTTTCATGAATGAGAAGTGTGAAGGCAAGAGAGACTGTTACAAGCAGCCGTTATTCAAAGCTGCAGACATGAAAGCTAGTCTCACAATATGAGCTATAAATCCATTTTTATTTATTACTATAGCCTACCCATTTGACGTCTACCCTAATAAATGTTTCTCAATGAAAAGCATGCAAGTACACACCATTTTCTCCAGCTTTCCCCAGAGTATGGAAGATCATTAGACAGATCATCAGCTTTCTGCAAGAGACGTCTGCATAGTTTTCAAATTTTGACTAATAATCTCTTGAAATAGGGTTTGCGGCAGAAGACATGCTGAGCCAAAGTCATCACTAGTCTGAATCTGTTAGGATGTGATTTTTGAAGATGACTTTGTCCTCAGCTTTATACATACTTGCAGGTCTAAAGCAGTCTTATTCTGTGGATATCCCCATCGCTCAAAAAGAAAATTGCAATTACTATCAAGAAAACAGAAGCATCAATCCAGAATGACTTCAACTGACATGTTTCTGTGGCTATTCCCAGCAACAGACTTGTTTCTCTGAGTTTTCTCAGAAAGCAGAGATAATAGTGCAAATTAATTTCCTCTTAAACTTGGGCAAATATATGCACAAGTTTTACTTGATTTACCCAGATTCTATAAATAAAATCTTGAAAGAAATTTAATGTAGCATAAACACAATAATTTTCTTTAGCAAGTTGCCAGATGTGGTTTAATGTTGTAGATAAGTAAAGTTCCCAGTTAAGTGTTTCAAGTGAGTAAGAATTAATATCTTTGAAATCAACAACTAAGAAAGGACTTTGTAAAATCTACTAAACTCCACATAAGATAATCCCCCAATATAAATATATATGAAAAATCTGAAAGGCATTAGCAGCATAGGAACTATAAATGAAACGCATTTTAGGTGCATCTGCAATCTGCTACGCCTATCCAGTGTATTTTAAGGATATTATTTAGTAATACATTTCTTTATCTGTCAACTCAGCCATATTCTCATTGAGAGCATCAGATTGTAATGTATTTTTAAGTATTATCTCAAAGGCATACAGAGCTAAAATGAAGGTGACATTTTATTAGTAGCCGTGGGCAACCCTAGTTCTGGCTACTTTCGTTATTATTTATCTCCCTATATATGATCTGCTGCTTTTAACTTTATTGACTAATAATATTCATTGGAGACTGGGTCTTTCCTGTCTAGTGATGGGAAAGCAGAAAGGTCACAAGGTAAAAGAAAACTCCATTTTCCTAGGCACTTTAATGCATTGCTCCTAAGGGAATTCAAGTTGCTTTAGAGAGGTTTAAATGTATATTGGTGGGCCCTTTACTCCTGAGCCAACTAAAAGCCCATCCATCTGAGCACAATCCAATGTAATAAAAGCACAGTAAAAAGGATAGTTTCTGTACCCTTTTTTTTTGTAAAGCCTCACTTGCATTTTATTGCCAGCTCCACGGTAACTTCACACACCCACGCAAAGTAAGATCAGGGTTGTTTCTTAACGGGAGGTACAACAGGCAAGAAAAGGTCACAGTGCTGTGAGATTTCCTTTCAGACAATGAGCAGGATTAGAAGTGAATAGGTCCCAGTGAGCAGATTACCCTAAAACGAAACCCAGGGATGACGAGGCAAAGCTCAGGGTCCAAATCGCGTGTCAGCAACCTCCTCCCAGCAAGTCTGGGGTCAAGAAGTGACTACCAACAAAACTGTCAACAACAACAACAAAAAAACCCACCCCCCCACCCAAAAAAAAAAAAAAAAAGTGATCCACCATAAGTAGTGTTGATACATTTTCCCAGTCAAACAAAAAAGTAAACAAACTAAACCCTCCAATGAAGTTTAGCAAATCCAAAAGTTAAGGATACTAGTTTTCTTCTGACAACAGTATCAGAAAATATGGGAGTATCAAGATAGGTTGCCTAAATGGCCGTAATTCTGCCTTTTATAATCTCTTCATTGAACTGAAAACCAAGAGAACAGGAAGGATACTTCTGAGAAATTAAAAAGCATCGTCCAACCACATTAAAGTACGCTGACACAACTGCAAGGAGATTATATCACCCACTGGCTATAAAGCACCACTCTTCTGTCGCTCATCAGCTGGCACTCGGTAACTGGTCACGGATGCGATCCTACACGAGGGCAACACCAAGCAAAACAGGTGAGCTGCTGTTACATCCCGTCACAACAGTCTTAATATCTGCAGAAGGAAATGATTTGCATTTCTAGCGTTTAAGCTAATGCATTCTGCTCCACAGCCAGTACCAGGAACAGGTAACCCTGAAGTCACCATGCCACTGCTAAAGATCAACGTCGTCTTAAAGCATGCTTTTTAAGACACGGGTGAAATTGCTCACAAACGCTAATTAGCTACCAATGAGAGGCTGAATACTATGATGTCACATACTAAGTTATGATAGGATATGCCGACAGATTATTGGTACCGAAGCTCCCAGAGATATATAGGCAATTATGGCTCCTGTAAGCAAACGGGAGGCCAAAAGCAATGCTTGTTAGAAGCGCGGGAAAGAGTCACGCCCAGCACACGAAGGTCACAAGAGACACCCCCCAGTCGCAGATGCATTTCTATCAGCACGGGAGGCTGTTTGGGGAGCTGCTCTAGTTAGTCACGGGAAAGTATAGCTTCAGGAGGCTGCACCACCGTGGCTCACATTGGAGGCTTTGGTCAGAGATGTCTCGTTCCTGCACAAACAACAGAAGCCTCCAAAATTTCTGCAGTATTTTAAAACACAGGCTCAGCTTCAGAGTATCTTACTTACCTGACGCTACAAACGCCGAAGGGACATTAGATTTTGTTACAAGCAAAGTTTAAGAGCTCTTATAATTTTTATTCAGCCTCCTCTACCCCACTGCAGTCCACTGTAAGCATCGTGGGATGCTCACGGTACTTAATTAGCAGTGACAGTCTTTCCATTACCTGCCAGGCATCTGTATTTGTACAGTGTGAATGCTGAGGGGAAGGAGGGAGGGGGAAACAAAGTGCCTGTCTCTCTCTCGAGGTCTGCCCAAAGCCCTTGCTCTTCCCGGAGAAATCTAAGTGTAACTTCTGATGTTCCCCACCACTCGATCAAAATCCAGCGATTTAAACATCGCTGAACTGAAAGGAGTTGAGACTCTGAACCTGATTCTCATCACTGCGTATGAAAACTCTGAACTCGCACATTGTAACAACGGTATCTCTCTCATATTTTCCTATCTGCAGGATCAAAACATTTTATTCTGATTTACTGTCATGGGTATAACATACATTAATAAAAAAGGCAAACAATCTTTTTAATCACTTTGATCATATGTAAGCAAATCTCTTCTAGATCCAGGCATCTCAGGGACTTTTAGTATTTAATCCAGTACTATACAGTAATTATTGAGTGGATTTACAGCATTTACAAACGTTGCATCTGCCCCCAATGTTTTCACAGCCTTTTCATTTAAAATCTCTGCTGTTGTTCTATAGAATGTTTAATGTTACAAAACAGCCGGCAAAGTTTCCATTAGCTCTTCTGGCTGGGTGCTGGCACGCAGCCACAATCGTGCTAATGAGATCCTTGAGGTACGCACACAGTTTTGTTAATTGAATGAAATCACAGAAAAGTTATTTTATGGTTTTCAAAGCTCAGATTCTGTCTTTCTATTCTTTTAAGTCAGGCTCAAGCGCTGAATAGGTGCTTTACTGCCCGCTGATGAGAAAACACAAGCCAATGAGGGTAAGGTAATAGATCATCATAAACACAGGACGAGATGGTGTGGACATTGCACCAAGCACTTCATTGCCACGTAGCTACATGCAAAAGTATTCTTCCGGGGAGACGTACCTCTCTCTGCTTTTTTGTAGAGCGCTCTGCACCTGGTATGGTATTCTGCTTCCCTTGTTGTCACTGGGACAACCAGACTGTTCAGATTTCGTTTCATGAAATCCTCAGATTAGCCCTAATATATTATCGGTATTTGCTTACCGGCAAACGCATACCTAGTTGTACATAAAAGATGACAGGAGCCTTTTTCTAGAGCTCCACTTGCTCTGTATGCAGCTGCCCAGGCTCTTGCTGTGTGCCTGGGGCTGCGGTTCTGACACGGCCACCCCCATTTCCTGAGGCTTGGCTGAACATTCATAAAGCCCTGCTTTAAGTATCATAGTCAAGTGCTTTTGGGTTTTGGGGTTTTTTGGAGGGTTTTGTTTTGGGGTTTTTTTTTGTGAAATTATTCTTTGTTTCTGTTACAGACATGTCCCTAAACTAGTCTATAAGTATAGCCAAGTTTTTTCAGTAAACATACCGTGAATCTGTCAGAAATAAAGCAGTACAGAACAAGGCAGAGGAGTGCAAACAGGTTTTTCTAAACATTTTCATTGCTTTTTTTTCCCTTTTCAATTATTTCAAAATTTTTGTCTTAAACTGTTTGTGAGGTCAAAACCCACCCAACCAACCCCAAAAATTATGCATGCAAGTTTTTCTCTGAACATTTTTGCAGAAGTTTTCAGGTGTCACTGCAATAAATCCTGCTAAGAAATGCTGCAGGGCCCTCCTCAGGCACTCGTATCAAGCCATCGAGCAACTAGGTTATGCTGAGAACAACAGGTACATGGATTCTTTTTTACTCATTTTATAAGTTTGCTGCTTATTTATTCCATACTGTTACAGTCAAATCCTGCCATCAATGCCCATGTCCTTCTCAGAAGGAAAGTCTGTTGAGGTCACTGGGCTCAGTCTTGACAGTCTTAATCACTGCTCAGTGACTCCCAGCAGCGTCTAGCTATGACATCAAGCATGAACCTCCGAGGGGGGCAGGAGGAATAAGAACGTTGATCAGACTCTAAATGACAATTACAGCTTTGGGAAAAACAAGGTCTGATCTGAGTGGGAGTCTGGCCTGTAGAGGAACAGAATTTAAAAAAAATAATAAAAATGCGTACATTAACCATCTTGGAAAAAAGATCCATTCGTGGCGGTTTGCTTTTTTTTTTTTAAAAGAAGTATAGATAATAACCCTTTATATTTTAAATAACAAGGACTTTCCATACTAATTGTTTTTTATGTCTCTGTGCTGAAGGCTTTCAGGGCTCAGAAAGCAAGTCGAGATGCTGAACGACGTGTGTGTACACAAGATGACAGCCTTTGGCAAGGGACACAAAAGCTTCAGAATACGGGTGAGCACAGCGAAGGGCCACCCATGTGTGCCGGGGATGGTGGGGCTGTCTGCTAGAAATCTTGGCATACTGTTCAAATGGGAGTTTGTTGACCTGAACTTGATTTCTGTGCCTG
Organism: Grus americana; assembly: GCF_028858705.1. Classification (NCBI taxonomy): domain Eukaryota; kingdom Metazoa; phylum Chordata; class Aves; order Gruiformes; family Gruidae; genus Grus; species Grus americana. The sequence continues at coordinate 71,065,844 of NC_072853.1, forward strand.
ATTGATGAATGTTAACATATGATTGCACTTGCTGAATACTTTCATGGCTTTATAACCACTTTATAGACGCTTGGACATATTACCATCTCCTTCTTCCCTCCTCCTAACTGATGGACACTACACTCCATAGAAACACATATACACCCTTAAGACTAGGTGGATGTCTATTACAAAGATTTCCTGCTTGATCTTAATCCAAAAGAGCTGGTATTGAGCTGGTATTTTTTAATTAAAACCTCCTTCGCTCAGCTCTTTTTTGTCTTATGGAGCATCTATCAATCAGGAGGAGTCACTGCAGGATGCACCCGTTGGCAGGAGGCTATTTCGTACCCTCCCCCAACCCCAGACACTGATTTTTTTTTTCCTCCCCCCGCCTCCAACTTCATTAACTAAATGCACTGAATAAACCTTAACATCCCAGCTAAATCCTATTGGCCCTGGATTTGCTGCTTAATGCTAAAACCCAAGCGACCCATTTTTCTCCTGTTGATACTTCTGTTGCTGATGGCAGCCAGCAGAGAAAAATACTGACCTTAAAATATTTGAATCTAAGGAACAAAACCCAGAGAATTCATCGCTCACTCCTGCTGCTGCTGCTGCTCATGAACTTCACGTAAGCTCTACTTCGTGTGTTAAAGCCTCCCCTGCCTTTGTGCTTCATAGGCAACACAGTGAATCTGTTGCTTAGCAAATGAATGCAACAAAGCGCATCTGTTATTAAAAGTGCAACAAGGTTTCTTTTAAAGAAAAATGATCTTGCAAAGTCTAGGAAAATTTATTTCTGTGCATTCTACAACCCCCAGTCATGGTGATGTTATAGAAGTCAGAAGATGAAAACCCCACTAACTGAAAATCTTTGGGAAAGACTAACAAGAGTAAGCAGTTTCAGTTTTGAGTTCCTATCCTTACGTTTTGCTTTAAACTGTAACAGTTTGCCTCCCGATTTCACGTACGCAACAGAAAAGGCTAAGGATTATTCACCATCCCCCTGCTTCCTGGCTGCCAGTCCTCCTGCTGCTCCCCAGTTATAATTGCTGTACCTAATCTCACCGTGGCTCAGCTACCCAACACCCTCCTCGGTCCGTGATGATGAGCAGGAATGCCAATGGCCACTTCCCAGCTTTTGACTCTATTTCCAAAGCACCCAAACTGGGTTACTCATCCAGCTGCAAAGTCTCCCTGTGGTAGCATTCAAGAGCTTTGGCACTCCTGACTGCTCCTGGAGCAACCAGCCTGCCTTTACTCCTCGCTCCAATAGACCTCCTACCTCCCTGCACCGTGACCACCATGACCACCGTGTGTTTTGCCACAGCATCTGCCATTTCAACCCTCTTCCCTCCTGCAGATACCTCTTTCACACTTCTGCCGCACATGCCTGTGGCTGCAGCCACATCCCCCGTCAGCTTTGCAAACTTCTCCGCAACTTTCTGCCACAGCGATACACCCTTGCCCTGCTATTGCAGGGTCCCTTTGCAGTTGTCCCTGCCCAGTCCTGGCCTCCCAGCCCCCCCGGGCAGGAGGGATGGCTCATCTTCTGCTCCCATGTCCTGTCCCACTTCCCCTGCGCAGAGCACCGTGAGGGGTGCGAACCACCGTGCTTCGGCTAGGACAGTCTCTGGCCCTGCGATGGCTTCGTGGCAAGTGGCTTCACAACTGAGCACTGTCCTCACGGCTTACAAAAGTCACTCACCGCATTCTCAGTAATCTGTTGGAGAAGGATATTCCAGTTTGCTCTTGAGTATCCAACCAACACAGCAGCCTTCGGATTTGACTTATATTTTTAATACCACATTTCGCTTTACATTAATATCAGACCTCAATACTCTACAATACCGAGGCTGATTTCCGAGAAGAGCTGCATCCTGAAATGCCTACCCCATGCACACCCAGTCCTTCGCCCAGCAAATTCCTGTGGCATTCAGAGGCTGCAAAGCCTGAAAGGAAACAACGAGCCTGGACACCTGGCAGAAATTCAGTTATCCTGAATAAAAAAAATGTATTTACAAAGTACCTAAAAGCAAATCTGATCTAACACCGAAGATATGCAGCACAGGTTGCTCATTAAGATTATTAGTACGATGTCTGTTATGAGAAGGCTTTCAAATAAAAGCGCTTTCTTACTGACTGCACACTTGCGTTAATGTATTTCTTACCAATACCACTAATGGAGCATTTATCATGTTCCTAGCTTCTCTGAAGTAACAAGAAAAATATATTGAGCCATGTAAGAATAAAATTAATATATCCATGTCGCTACGCTTTACCATACTGCACACATCCTATAGATTTTTTAAACATGGTCCTTGAAGGAAGTAATGGCAACTGACTTCATTATTACAGAAATATTCAATCCAGCATAAATTGAAGACCAAGAGTGATAAGGAACAGAACCAGTAAAACAAACAGTTATATTCTTGAGGGCTTATTTTTGCAGCACAGACACAGATGAGAGAAAGAAAGCGGGTAAGGTCTTTTGTAAGAAACCGGCTATTTCAGATGGTAAGGAAAGTAAAAATATTTTGTTCACCTGATTATAGATTAAGAAGGTATAGAGTAATAGCCGCATGATCAAGTTTTTCCTTTTCTTGAATACAATGAGTAGAAGACTAGGTAGATGATGTATTTATTAAGAGGTTTATGGGTAGGCAAGCCACAGCTTTTCAGTTTATTTTTATAAGCTCTTGTCTGACTTTAGTATGGCCGATTCCTGGATTCCATTTTGAACCATCCTCAGCGATGGCTGATGCACCAAGAATCTTTTTAGGGATAAGCGTTGGACAATGGATTACCAGCTGCTCAACTCCATTTTTTACTATTCTGCTTCCAAAACTGCGTATAAAAGAAACAAACAAGACTGACAGCTAGACTGGATGGTATGCACACTTCTAACAGAAATTTAGTATTTTTTTTTACCATTTGAAGATAGACATGCACAGCAATTTCCAGCTATAACTGCATTTTGCTGTCTATAATCTACACAAGAACTGCTAAAATATGATTAGGTAATACGTGTTAACTGAGTGTCTATTTTTCCAGTGGTACTAGAAGAGTTATCAGAAACACAAACAGAAGTTGTACACTAAACATAACTGTATCCAGTGTAATAGGATGTTCTAGCAGATGTATTAAACAGATGAAAGCATAGTTTTCGGCGCATAGTAACACAACTTCTTGCATCTTTACAAACAATAATATTATTCATAATAATAATAATAATAAAAAAGAGGCATGAAGTCCAGAGTCCTCTCTTATTACAGTCACCATAAAGCTACCCTGTATTTCCCAACTTTTCTTTAAGAAAAACACACTTTGAAGTTCACTGTTCCCCCCATTGCACACCGCGCAGAACAACAATATATGATAGTTTACTTGGGCTGTTTACATTAGCAACTTCAAACAAACAAACAAACAAAAGCCTCTAAAAACGTTACCAACTAAATAAAAGGAAGCAACTTCCAGTGCCAACACACCCAAAATACGGGACAATATTCCAGCTCGCTTGCTTTTGACAGTGATGCTGGTTTACAGTACGTCAGAAACTTGTTAGCCTCTATCTTTCTAACCCCTCTGCAGCCCCTGCGGTTTTCCTCGGCCTTTCCCCATTTCACATTAAACTTGCAGGAAACTATTAACCGGGGACAGCCCCCCACCCCACACACCAGTCTCCAGATTATATTATCGCATTTAAACCCTGGAGCTGCCGGCCCAGGCGGGGTTACTCACCCAGGGGAAGCGCACGCTTCCCGACTGACAGTCCCTCACAGATATTTTAGCGCAGCTCACTTGTGCGGACGAGAAACCGGCCCCATCCCCACACAAATCACGTCCACACCAACTTGTTGGTTTCGAGCTTTTAAAGACTTTGCCCATCGCAGCCCATCCCGGGCAGGCAGAGGAGTCAAACTCAGCCCCTAAAGCACCCGCAAAAGGGGCATGCTCGGCTCCTGCAAGCTTCAAAACAAAGCAAACCCCCCAAAAACCCACCCCCGGCACGCAGCACCCCCTCATCGGCCGCGCTACACCACCAGAAAGCGGCAGAGAGTTTCTCCTTGCCTACTCGCTCCCCTCTCGCACCCCTGCGCGGGGCAGAGGCAGCGGTACCCACCTGCTGAGCGGGTTCCCGAGCCCGGCCGGAGCCCCACGCCGCTCCCTTCCTCCCGTGGGGCTGCGCAGCCGGCTCCCTCCGTGCCGCCCTTGCGCGGGGCTGCAGCCAGCCGGCTCCCTCCGTGCCGCCCGAGCGCGGACAGATGGCCGGGAGCCCTGAGCCCAAACAGAGTGAAGCTAAGCTAGGCTTTTTTTTTTTTTCTTGCTTTCTTTTTTTCCCTTCCCCTCCTTTTTTTTTTTTTTTTTTTCTTTTCCCTTTCCTCCCTTCTCCCCGTTTTTCCTCCCTTCCTCCCCTGGCTTAGCCCCTAGCAGATAAGCCCGAGTCAGCCAGAGTGCGCTCACAACACCCCCTCCACCAATCATTGCAATTAGTGCCACATGAGAGGAGCTTCTGCCCAAAATCTGCTTAAGAAAGGGCCAGAGGGCAGGGCAATCTCCTTTGCTCCACAATGACCAGAAGCTGCTATAAATAGCCAAACAAAAGCACTGTCAAGGCCAGGAATGTCACATCCTAATGTGATAAAAATTGTAAAGATCCGATGTATACCAGAAGTACAAAGGAGGAAAAATAATTTTTTTTAAAAAAGATAAAGATTAAAAGTAGTTGCCGCCTTCCGACCCTCTCCCCCAATATGTAACCTTGTAATATGTTATCAAAAGTTGTATATTTCTGGGTGCCAAGCTATTATGTTTTCGAGGTCCCAAGTAGCTCATTCACAATCCCTCTGTGACAGCTGCACGCTAATATTTATAGGTACCCAAGTCTGTGCATTTTATATAACCAAGTACAGTGACCAGGACTGGTCAGAGGTAGCCTCCAACCCCACAGATACATTACATCACACAAATAGTTAGCAAACACTTCTCTAAATTAAAACATTAACGAGAGGTTCCTAATACACCAATAAGTAAATCAATACATTAGTAAAGTACAGTCACATTTGTATCAAAACTGGGGGATTTAATCTAATTTGATTTAGACATATTTTACACCAGCATATTCCAGCACTGTGAATGAGGAGAAACTCAAGCCTGATGTTTCTAACTGTACAGTGAGTTAGAGCTGAAAACTAAAAAAAAAAAAAAAAATAACACCCCAAAGTGACCGGTCAGAGTGCCACCACCACTTTGCAGACCTCCAGTTCACACCGTGCAAGTAGCTGGACACTGCCTGCTCCGGCATGGGGAGGGCAGGGCAGGGAGGGGAAGGGAGTGGTTTCCACCCCATTTGACTGCTTGTAAACTCTGCAATGCCTTCGAGATAGTAATTTCCAGCCTGTTGATGGCAGGATGACAACAGCTAGGTTCATCTGAGGGGAAGCCGATAGTCACTGTCACCTAATTCCCTCCACAGACGTTCCCGAATATAATCATTGTAAAGGGAGGGCACTCCACTGATGTCCCTCCAGCTCTCGTGTCTCAAAGTTTATGTACAAATCTATGTAAAAGTATTAATCCTATTGACTAACCTCATGCTTTTTTAGAACTGAGATAAAAGCCGTCTGAAATTATTATCCCTGTGTTTCTTCTGTTCGGTTTCCACCAATTCAACAATAAACTTCTCTTCTACTACAAATAAATATTTTTTTTTCCATTTCATTCCCATGCACTCCTCTGATCATACTTGTTTGTCCCGCTGCAGTGCACACTGCTTTCTCATACTAAACCCATTCACATACAGGCTTATCCTCAAAGCACCCTTATCCTCAAAGGATGTCCAGAGATGGTTTTTGCTGGTTTATTAATTCCCTGAATTTAAGCATGTGCCCTACATAACAAAGAGTGTACTTTCAGAAGATCAATTGAAGAAACATATTTAAAAGCGAGAATATTTAAGTGAAGCTCATGCAAAGCCCCAGTCCAAAAATCATGTGCACGGGCTTGCAAAACCAAAACCACCCGCAAGATTTCCCGACTTCCTAGTTTTAGCAGGGACAGAAATATTCTTTATTTCAACAAAGAGCTTTCAGTAACGCAGAGTGCACAGATGCAGAACAATAACACCAACGCGAACAATACAGACTAAGCATTGTTGGGCCAAAGCCGCTGGCCCGTGGGCTGACAAAGCCCTCCCTGAGGATGTGGGAGGGCGAAGCGGAGACCCCTGTTCTGGCACAGGCAGCTGGAGGTTCACGTAGCCCAGCACAGCAGCCGGAGGTACGGCAGGACGCCCAGCTGTATTTGCGAGGTATTGCAATATAGCTAATAAACCCTGCCGGTTCCATCTTTACGTTGAGTCCTGCTTTTACTTGAAGTAGGGCCAGGCTGGGTGTCCACAGCAGCAGTACAGACATGCTTTGCATTGCAAAGGAGTGGACAGGACCTTCGTTGAAGGAAAAAAAATAAATCCTCAAAAACGAAAAAAAACCCTCCAGGTAAGCAGTAAAAGATTTTTAGTATAATGACCTTACCTGGGAAAAACATGACCTATGACTTAAACAGCTGCGTAGTTGTAACTGAGTAACAAGACAGCAAAAATAAGTCACTAACGGAGTGAAATGCAAGATTGTGTGCATGGCATAAAAATCCATCCAGCCAAGCAGATGAATAAATTGTCGGAACTGAGCCGCTGATGCCAGAAGTGAAAGAAAAATAGCCTTCTCTCTCAATTTTGGGTGGTTTTTGTATCTTCCACTTCCTGGATCAGCTATCATTACAGAGTTCAAGGAGGGAAAAAAAAAAGGTCGTAAAAATAAACAATATTTTCTCATGTTGCCAAAAGGCGCTGTTTGAGTTGATCTGTTTTGACGTGGTCCTCATTGTTTTGCATGCTGCTTTCCTACACCAGCTTTTCCAACCTATGGATAGAAATGGTGGAGGAATCTTGCAACCCCCTTTAAGGATGCTGAAAATGTAACATGAGGAAAACTGCATGTATGGAAGTATGCCTCACAGAGAGGTATTCAGAAGGGCTCTCCTTTGTAAGCTTGAAAGTATTCAAAACACCATTTTCTTTACAGATCACAGTGCTGTATTTGATGATAAATCTAAGAGACAGATGATGGAAATCTCCATGAGCAATGTCCCAAAAATAAAACATATAAAGAAATGATACTGTTTAGTTTGTAAACAATTCAGTATATATATCCACAATTTTAAATGGTTTATGAAATATTCCACCAACAGATCAAGGTAAGACTTCTTGTTTTATAGAAAATTATTACTATTACCTGGAAGTGCTTTAAGCTAACTCATTACGAAATGGAAACCTGGATCAGAGACATTGGGTCCTCGCATTTGACATAATTTCCTGGAGAAACAAGCCTATATATCGAAAGCTATCCTCAAGCACTGGTTGAAGTTTTCCCTTAAACACTGTTTTGTTTGGTAAGTGAAAACTGACGATACCACCAAATCATCTAGTATTAGTGTTCTTTTCTTTTACATGTCCCTGCTCTTGGGAAAAAAAAAAAAATGGATTATGCTATTTCTTTGTCTGAATAAAATGTTGCAGTTCCGGAGATAAAGACGTATTCAGCTGAGCAATTAAATAGCTAAATAAATGAATCAGCAGAGCAGAAGTGACAGATTTAATTACTGCTTAGAGCTAGGAAGGGGAACTAATTATGGGGTTCATGAACCACATGCCATTCTTCTCCTTAAGCATGTGCTTCGATTCTTCTGGATCAAGCTCTGTAAATGCAGTAGTACCATGCAGCAGATTTAACAAAATAAAGGAGAAAAAAAGCAAAAAAAAAAAAAAAGCAAAAAAACCTATTCAAAATTTGGAAATAATCTTTGAAGAAAGAATAGTCAATACTTTGTTTTAAAAGCCCATGTTCAATTGACTTGATGACATGAGTTAGAGGAACCTTCTTTTAAATAGATAGGCACTAAAAATGTAGTTCTCCGAAAAATGAAAGCACAGTAAAGTTCACTGGATGTGAATAAACCAAAGATTGCAACAGAAAGCTGTGGTAATTGAGGCATAAAGCATATAGATATATCAAGTGATTAGGAGCCCTAAAGCATCTGTAGCTGGGAAGCCTGAGAAAGCTGTTGACCCAAGCTCTCTACTGCTTTGCTCTGTCCACCACAGCAGGCACTACGGTTCAGAAAGATGCTTTTGCGGTCACCAACTGCAAAGCCACTAGCAGTGGAAAAAACTGTTCCCCACTTTCTGCCTTCTGTCCCTTTTCTCTACTTTGCAGTTACTTTACAATCCTATTTTTATTCTTGTTTGATAAGACTGTCAATGCCAAATATTTGAACTTCACATTAAAATCATGTGCCTTGCGGTATAACCCCGCAAACACGGAACTCTTCCCCTCATTAGTAGGAGAGAGAAAGAGGGAAAAACCCCGCAAACACTGCGTTTGAATCACACCGTCCAATGAACTGCATAATTTTGGTGAGTTTACAGCTAACTTATACAGATGAAGAGAGACAGGTATAATGGAATGGAATGGAATGGAATGGAATGGAATGGAATGGAAAGGAAAGGAAAGGAAAGGAAAGGAAAGGAAAGGAAAGGAAAGGGGAAGGGAGAAGACCAAGCTATATTAAAAAAAAAAAAAAAAAGAATTAGCGGAGGTAAGAGAGGGGAAGTCTTTCATTCAGAGTCAGTGGTTTGCTAAAATTAAAATGTCGATGTGTTGTGATGTCTGTTTTAGCATAATTTTAAAAATCAATGCATTTGCCTCTTTTCCTGAAAATACTGCAAAGAGATAAATAACTCTGCACATCTGACCTCATACACCATTCTGAAAAACAATCAATCACATCTTCTACTCAGCTGACTTTGAAAATTTTTAAAAAGCAGAACATGATGCAAACAATAAAATATCTTATGGCTGGGAAAGATCTAAACCCACCCCAGCTATAGCCATGTTCTCCTTCCACACCACCAGTAATTTGTCAGAATGAAAATGATTGTGTCCAAACCCAGAGATGTAGGCTGATCCCTGGGAAGGCTCACTGGACAATCACAAATGCCATCATCATCCAAGATTACAACATCATCTCTGCTTGGCTGAAAATCTGTTCTCTGAAGGCAGCCGAAACCAAGGTCTATTGCATCAATAAAGTCCAAAATGAATCCTATCTTGAAAAATCAGTGTCTGGGCTTCTCTATCAAGGGAGACTGTATCTGCAGGAAACCAGGAGCACTGTACATACAAGATAAAGTTAAAAAAAGGATTTTATTTTTTTTTAAATGGAATTATGGTATAGCTCTATAAAAGTGACATCGCTTTCCTGGAATTCCAGTGCAGTTAGATCAGAAGAAAATGCAGTTTGTACTAGGACACACAGCAAAGCAGAGAGGAGCTGATCTTCAAAAAAGACATTATACCTGAAACATTATGTACAAGTTGCATTAGCATTTATACCATATGAATTTTACAGCATCTGTTATCCATGTTAATAAAGTGTGAGGTCTATAGAAAGTCACAAAGGTACCAGTGATTGTGAACCTTGCAGAACACATGCACAATTGATATCTCATAATAGAAATATTATGATTGTAGAAATAACCTCAGTGGAGCATGAGGAGTTGAAAAGGATCCCATGGGCAGGGGCTGCTGGTCAGCAGACTGCAGAAGGACAAAGAGAGAATATACCCTCGGTGCACAACACTTCCGATCTCAGGAGGCAAAATCAGCTGTATTTATCTGACAGTCCCTGCCAGGCTCACATGGAAATGACCATTTAAGTATATGAGAGGTCCCTCTCAAGACAGGACCTAAGCAGCATTTGCATTTACATCGAAAAGCACAGCCCTAAAGGAATACAGGGCATTTGGGAGCGGAAGTCACACAGAAGTGAGCTCGCCACCTGGGAGGAAGGCTGACTCTATGAATCCACCATCCTCTGCTCTCACTGCAGGGCAATGCAAAAGAAATCCCTCATGGAATACTTGAAACAGGAGTCATGGTTAAGTATAGACCAGAAGCGAATTTGTCATTGTTTTATTTATACCCTTTTGCTCTCAGTCTTGCACTTGGATGTTTGCCCTTAAGTCTTGCTTAACATAATTTTGCAGTGTTTCACCACCCAGCAAGTGTGGTGCAGTGGAGAGACAAGATGAAAGAGCGTGAAACCAGTAGGTTCTCAGTAGAAAACTAAGACAAAGAACGGTGCACAAGGTATCTTGAGACATGGGCATCTCCTCCAGCATTTCCTTCCTATTTTCAAAGGGTCACTGGGGGATGGACTTTACTAGCAGAGAAAGGATTAGCCCTAACAGGCATGAACTAATTCTCCTCCCGCAAGAAGCAGATGGCAAAGCAATACTCCACAGTTCTGGGTGAGCCCTGGGTTTCCCAAGGCTCCGAGTCCGAGTTTGGTTGTTACAGGGAAGGTAGAAGGTCATTTTTCACTGCCATGGGGACCGTGCCAGTTTATCAAAGCTACCCTTGGGGAAGTTTGCTTGTGAAGATTTACAAAAAAGGTGACTAAGTATGCCAGTGGGTGGAAGAGGAGCTGCTAGTTGACTGGTACAAAGAAGAAATTACTGCATTTTTATATAAAGTCTAAATAACATTTACACACTACTAATCACAGAGCTATAAATAATTTAAAATAGCCCACTATTTTCTTCTTTTAAAACTCAAAGAAGCAATTTTTTTTGAGTGCCCTATTGCATTTTCCTAATAGTTCATCGAAGACATCCAGTCTTCACTGAGGACTAGTATAAAAACCAATCAAGCTCCTTGACAATAATGACAACTGAAATAACAGAAGCCACTGTCCAAACCAAAAGCTGAAGTAGGCATCCAGCCATGATGCCCAATGGGTTTTCACTGAGGATGCCAGCATACAAACGTCAGAGTTTGCTTACTATTGGAATAAGTTGTATCTGAGAAAAAACAGAAATATGCCAGAAATAGGGGGAGCAAGCAAGCATGTGAACTGAGCAGTCCCAGAACACTGAGCCTGGGCAAAACTCAGAGAATGTTCATCCTTTCTCCTACTGAAGTGGCATACCAAGGAGGAAGCAGCCATAAGGAGTATGAAATAAGGAGTAAGAAATCTGATCCTCATGAGCCTCACAAATACAACTCTTGACCTAATACAGATGTTAAAAAGGGGGATTATAATATGGCTTACTGTGACACTGTTGAGCAATTAGAATAAAAAGCTATCTTGATCTGTAAAACCAGAGAAGTAGTTATGTTGTAAAATTCTGTCACTTTGAAAAACACTGGCTGCAACATGAGGGAATATCACAAGTCCAGGAGGGACCAAGGGAACAATTCACAGATCTATAGGAATAGTTCAATTCCATCACTTAAGGTCTGCCACGTTTGCCAGCTTGAAGGAACAAAGCTCCAGGGCACAAAAACCAGTCAGCCAGTTATGGAACAGACTTGGGAAGTTCCACTTCTAGACTCTGAATTTGGCTACTGAATTTATAATCTCTGGAAATTCCCATGGCAGAAGGTGTAGAAATAACCAAACCAAAAATCCTGAAAACACAGAGAAGTCGGATAGTTGAACCAGGACCACATTTGTGTTTCGAATCTCAAATGCAGACAGTGAAGGCAGAAGATCTATCCATCCATCCTGAATGAAAATAGGTTTTAACATGAACCTGTTGAATTCACAACAAAGAACCTAGGGTAAAAAAAGGAGAAACTGAGAGAGCCAGGAGTGGAGAATGAAATGTTGATAATGTCATCTGCATTTTGGAACGAGTAGCACGGTACATACAACATTTAGACCAAGGATGCGCCTTGAATTTCCAAAATATGAGTAATGCCATGATTATTCCTCATTTAGGACTATAAACATTTTGCATGTCTTTTATTCTTGAGCCAGCACAAGACTTTTCAATGGCTCATGCAAAGCTGACAGTCATTCCTCCTAAAATAACAGATGAGACAGGGCCACTCCTGCCTGCCACAGAAAAGTGGGGAATTGCAACGGAGAGATCTAGAGGATCCACGCTGCTGAGCTGGCTGCCTCCAGGGACCGATACCAGTCAGCTACCACAGCTGCCGGCGCTGGGCATTCTACCAATAGTTTCCACTCCTACTTTAGGGGCAGCAGCAGTTTCAGACAACCTGTTTTCCCCAATCCTAATATGGGCAAAATTAGCAGGGGGATGTTAAGGGACATGCACTTTCATTTCCCACCTGCCTGCTACCTTAGGCATTTTTTGCTCTGCCTATACTCACAGCCAGTCCAGTTTGCTGCTGGAAGCTGAGGACTCAATTTAACTTTACTTCTTCTGCATTCTCTGAAGATTCAGCAAAGACTACATTCACCATTGTCGTCATACAATTCTGAGAGTCAGGTGCCTTGACCCGAAATGTATGAAGTCTACCTTATCAGTTTTAATTCTTCTACAGGGGCATTGGTATGATATCATTCTCAAAAAAGCAAACAATTCACCTATAATGATCAAGAATTTTTTAACATGCTGTCCATATTGTGCTCTTCAAGTTCCTTATGGAAGAGTTTGAGTGCAGTGAAATTCTTGATGTAAAAGGCTACCGTGAGATATTTCAATATACTGGTGCAACATAAGAGTTATCAGTCTGCCTTGACTAGCTTGATCAGGAAACTACTGACGAGCCGTAGAGTAAATAATAGATTTAAACCCAGGAACAGCTTTGTAGTGTGTATTGGCAGTTTCTCATTGTACAGTAACATCAGAACACACGTTGCATCAATATTGGCGGATAACGTGGAAATTTCAGTAAATATTAGTGTTTTGAGCTAGATATATTAAAGCCTTATGCAGGTATATTTGTTACAGCTTTTCTGACTGATTATACCACTGTTGGCTAAGTCCACTAGCATAGCAACAACAGGAAAAAATGCAGACAAATAAGTTTGTTCAACATAAAATAATACCTTGCTGTACCATAATGACTTTTTATATCCAACTTCCTATCCTACTTCATTCCATTTTTTTTTTTTTGAATGTCTGAAACTTTACTGATGGAGAAGATAATTCAGTGATGCTCGCCAAGTTCAGACCCCTTTTCCACCTGCAGATTTCCACTGTGCTCTCTCGAGATTTGCTTTGTCTTTCAGTGCCTTAGTTCCATAGACATAAAATAGTAACCTTGTCCTACCTCACAGAGCTGCTATTAGCACAGCCCATTTAGATTCTGGAGCGTTGCTGCATTATGGGAGAAAAATGGTTTATCTATGTACCATGTGTACATTTTCTACTGAGCTTTTTTTTAAAAAAATTATCTAAATTTGTATCTTGAACATTTGTTTTTTTCATTTTCTTTTCTAACTTCCATCCTTTTGTTTTGGTTTGTACTGTGTCGTGTCTGCTAGTACAGACTTCTTCCTCCTTCAGTCACTTTTCTGTGTCATATAACTGTGATGAGGTTTCTCTCTGTACTTCTCTTCTCCACCATTGCATTCTTATTTGTCCTGTATTGCCTTGCTCTCTAGATTGAGAATAGATAACTATTCCCAGACTTACTCACATCTTTGTATCTCCTTTCTTATTGCTCTGAGCCTTTCCTTTCCTGCCTGCGTACCATCCTGCTTCCCCTCCTTTGAAAGAATTTTCTCCCTTTATAGCGGTGAGGGAGAAGGAGAGCCCTGCACCAGCAAGCATTCATTGATGAGGAAGTAGGGAAATTAGAAAGACTGACTGATCAGAGAGCTTTTATTCAGGATACATGTAGGCCTTTAGCTATGCGTAAAACACCTCAAAGAAAGAGATAATGAGTGCTTCAGGGCAGGGATGGTGTCTGCTTGAAATAAGCATTTCTCCAGTGCTCAGTGCAAAAAAAGCTGCTAACCTTGCACAGGCCTTAGAGTTGCTACAGCTCAAACCCCAGGAGGCTTTACAGGTCAAATCTTACATCTTGGGCCCAACTGGGAAACAAAATCAAAGCTTCTGCATGCTACAAAACACGTAGCTGATCACAGCCCAGGTGCTGATGGCTCCCAGATGTTTATTCCCTTGTCCTGTGCAGTGGACTTTCAGAGTGCAAGTCAACCAATGCTGTCATTTACCTTCATTTCACTCATCTGGAGGATCTGTATCTGTCCTCATCAAAAGAAGTTAAAAGTCTCACTGTTAAGCCTAGTTGAAAAATGATGCTTATGACTGCAACTGGGCCTTTCAAAGAAGAATTCAGAATCCAGCAGAACTCCTAGAGTAAGAACAGATATATTATTTATATGTGTAGTGATAGTAATTTGTATATTTACTTTGCTTTTGGGGTGGTAAGTGCATTTTTAAAGTTTAGTAATTGCTCGGTTCCAAGAGGTAAAATATCTCCTCCCTGCAAATCTAGAGAAACATTAAAGTTGGCAATACATCGCTGGAAAGCCTTACCTTGTTAGGGCTCAAAACAGACCCACCATTTTTGTGCAGAGCAGCAGGCTCAGGGAGAAACCAGCACCTCTCCTTCTGGAGTGGCTCATGAGCAAAAGCTCGCAGGACTCAATCCCGCAAGGCACTGACATAATCTGGTACCAGACTTTGCTGCTTCGGGGTGCAGTGCTCAGCCACTGCCAGGATATGACCAGGAATGTACACCTGGAAGTCTACAAGAGGCTGAACCTGCCATTTGGAGTCTGCTGATGAATGAGGAAATTTAGGCAGTTGCCCAAAGATGAAATATGCCTCTGGTTTGGGGGACCTGCTCACTGTTCAAGTCCCATAAGTATCTGGAAGCTTTGCTGCCTCAGTCATCCTCACTTCTGAGGCAGGACATACACACACATGTACGTACATCCATATCTAAACCCCGTCTATATCTGGGTATAATTTTCAGAAAATAAAGTTTACCCCTAGGACTCATCACACTGATCTGTAGTGCAAGCTGCACTGAAACCTTTAATATTTCAGAAGTGATTATTTTGGTATGATCACCATTTCATTTGTCTGTGTAACTTTTCCCAATCTATTCTTTCCTCCTGCTACTCATTCTTTCTTATCCATACATGCTTACACCAACCCTTCCTTTCTCCATCCATTTTTGCAAATGGTTTCCCTTTGAATTTTTGTCCCCATGGTTTGAATTTTACGAGCATTCCCTTCACGTTTTAGTTCCTTTTCTGAGGGGTCACAAGAGAGAGAAAGCAATTCAGAAAAAAACCCAATAATTAATTTAGAACTTTAACTACCCAACTTATGTCAGGTCATTTTTAGGTGGAAGGCGGGGAAGATTTAAAGAGAAACTCCCTAGAGTTGCCTGTTTTTTTCTAGACCATTTCAGTACACAGCACAGTAAAGGAGATTACTAGAAGTTCTTCTGAAAGTGGAAGTCATTTCCCAACTAGAAAAATAGAAAATAATATCAATGCTGGCAAGTTAAATTTAATAAGCCTGGCCAAAAAAAGATTTTGAAGAGCAATTTGCTAAAGGCATAAAACCAATAATAAAATGTTTTTTAAGCACATCAGAAACAGGAAGTCTGCCAGAAAGTCTGTAGGGCTGATAAGTAATTGGGGTATAAAAGGGGAGCTCAAATGAGATCAGACTGTACACCAGCAAAGTGAAAAGAACACAGTAAGTGTTCACTGTGGAAGAGCTTTTGGAGGTTCCCAGGCCAAAATCTTCTTTACAGGCAAGAAACCCCTTAAAACTGGTTAGACAATAGGAAACAGGTAGTAGAAGCAAATGGTCGCTCATCACAAGGCAGTGAGATTTCTCGTGGATCAGCGCAGGGAAATGCACTGTTCAACACAGTTGTCAGTAATTTGGATAAGGCTGAATAGTGAGGCGACAGTCACACTAGATTGTCTAGGGTAGTAAAACCAAAGGGTGACTGAAAAATTGCACAAAGAACTCAACTCTGTGTGATTGGTGATAAACATGTGGATGAAATGCAATGCTGACAAATGTGAAATCTGGAATAAACCCAAAGATTTCTAACTATAGATACCCAGGCATGAGCTTTAAATTAGCTATTACCACAGCTGCCCCAACTGGAGAAACCATGTACTGTTCTATGAAAACATCGGGCTAAAGCAAATGGAATGTTATGAATTATTAGGAAAATGAAATGCGGGAGAGCAATATTATTGCCACTGAGAAAATGTGCCTTATCTTCTAAGCCCCAAGGGACTCACTTGAAGTAGAAAATGTATAGCCAAGGATGATAAGTAAGATAATTGAAGGTAAGGGACAGTATCTGTGTGAGGAACAATAAGTAGGCTGGGGATAACTCAGTTTGGAAAAGACATAGCTCAGAAGAACATGACAAAACCCATAACATCATGTGCTGCACTGAGAAGGCTATTCACACCTACTAGTAATACAAGAAGGAAAGAGAAGGAAATGAAATTTTGGAGTGTCAGATTAAAGCTTAAAAAATGGAAAATATTTTTTTACAGAATGGGTAATTAAGTTATGGAATTGCTAGAAGATATTGCAGATGTTAAAAGCCTGAATAAATTCAAAAAGCAATGAAACAAATTCATGGGACGCTACCCACCCTCAACATTTATTAGAAACAAAGGTATAACTTCTAGCCAAGTCCCTAAACTTCAGACCAGGAAAGGATGAGAAATGTAATGGAAAATGCATCCCCCTAACGCTGCCATCTTACATGTTATAATGTACATTATAACATATGTTATAATTCAGAAAAATATACCAGGCCTACCAGTTAGGCCCAGC
This sequence comes from Grus americana, assembly GCF_028858705.1. NCBI lineage: Eukaryota > Metazoa > Chordata > Aves > Gruiformes > Gruidae > Grus > Grus americana. The sequence goes on from NC_072853.1 coordinate 71,082,498, forward strand.
AGAGGCATTTTTCTGTTCTTACCCTCAGGAGAGTTATGCACTGAGCAGATGACCTGCACAGCTCAGCATGGAGGCACAGGGTTGCCCGACCAACCACTAACCAAGGGGGCCAGAGGGTTCCTCATCTCGTGCTGGGAGCTCTACAGCATCTGCACCCAAGCCTGAGAGCTCTCTGAGCCTGGACATTCACCTGGTACAGTCAGAAGCTCTGACCACCGCTCTGGCTGTCACCAAAGCCATGGGTTTATTTCACTCAGTAATGTAGGTTTTCCCCAGAGAAGTTCTGGGACCATAAGAGGGAGGGTAGAGTCTTGCCTTCCTGAGAAAGTTCCCTTCTGCTCACAGATCCATTGGACAGTAGAGTACCTTATTTTTAGGCAGGTCTTGATACACAGCTAGGGAATGATTTTGAAAGAGAAATCATTGTCCGTATTCTGGACTGAAAAAACCCACCAAAGTCCACACCAATTTCTCCCCTTCATTTCCCCAGCCCCCAAGGCCTATCAGATTTATTCCCCAAGCAAAAGAATATTTGCAGATTGAGAAAACTGGTGAAGAAAGTGATTGGCATTTTAAGCAAAAGAAAGAAGCAAGACAGAAAAATATTAAAATATATTTAAGTTGGATTTGTCCAGGCTAGTAAATCACCCAAATTGACCTATTTTTACCTTGTATTTGTTTACAAGGTCTGCAGAAGTCTTCATTTTTGTGGATTAAACACGCTTCACTGGTGGTTTTGTTCTATTTAACAAAAGCCCATAATCCATTCTGGCAGCCTGATACACGTGACCACTCCTACAATATTTCCTAGCACCAATGACTTACATTTTGGTAATCATCATCATCATCATCTGCATTTTCACTGTTCTTTTCCTTCAAAATACAAAGTGCCCCAGGAATATTATTTAAATACTTGAAGCAGCCATTTAAGCAAGCAAACCCAAATTCTGTTAGAAATATGAGGTTGGAAGGGATCTTTGGGGCTCATCTGAGCCCACTCAAGCAAGATCAACTTTGAAGTTGCATGCAAGTTCAAAGATTGCTCAGGGATTTGCCCAGTTGAATTTGTCATATCTCCAAGAATGGAGACGTCACAGACTCTCTGGGTACCTGTGCCACTATTTGGTCCCCCCTCAAGGCAGGAAAGATTTTTCTGATACTTTGACAAAATTTCCCATGTTGCAACTTCTGTCTGCTGCCTCTTGTCCTATTATGGTGCACTGCCTAGAAGAGTCTGGCTTCATCTTCTCTGTGGATTGCCAGTAGGTAATTTAAAACAATTAGATTCACCCCTTATTCTCATCTTCAGGCTGAACAAACCCAGTTCTGTCAGCTTCATCTTGTATGTCCTGTGCTCCAGCCACTTGATGCTCCAAGTATGTCAATACCTGTCTTGTACAGGGGAATCCAAAACAGGACACAGTCTTCCAGGCAGGGTCTCACAAGCACCAAGCAGAGGGCAAGAGTCACTTCCCTCAGCCTGCTGGCTTCACTCTTGCTAGTACAGCCCAGGATGTGTCTGACCTTCAGGATGCTCTGCCGACTTACCTTGGAGCTGCTGTCTGCTGGCACCCCCAAGAATTGTTCTGTAAAACAGCTTTGGAGCCAGTTGTTGCCCCACCTGTCCTGCTGCATGGGCTCGTTCTGTCTCAAATTAAGGAATTTGCATTTGCCTGTGCTGAACTTTCAAAAGCTTCTGCCAGACTACTTCTCCAGCTTGCTGAGAGTCCTCTGAATGGCAGCCCTGACCACCAGCACAGTAATTGCTCCCCTAATTAGGTTCCATCTGTGAACTTGCTGAGGGTGCATTTCATCCCAATGTCAAGGCGAACGAATGAATGTCGGTGCCAGTATTGACTCCTGGTAGATGCTACTAGAAACCACCGTATAAAGTCCAACTGATCACAACTATTGGAGCCTGGCAGTATGGCCAGCAGTCCACTCACTTTGTAGTTCACTTCTTAAATCTGTGTCTCACCCATCTGGCTGCAGGGATATCATGTAACAGGCCTTGCGGAAGTCAAGGTAAATAACCACTGCTCTTCCTTTACCCACAATACCAGCCATGTCCCTGGAGCAAGTGCTCAGATTGTTCAGCCACAATTTGCCATTTGTGAATCCATGCTGGTTGTTCCCAATTGCATTATTGTCCTTCATGTGCCTGGACATGGTTTCCAGAAGGGTTTTCTCCAAAATCTTCCTGGAGACTGAAGGGAGGTTTATGAGCAGACAGTTCCCCAGATCTGCCTTTCTGCTCATCTTGAAGATGCATGTGACACCTTTTCCCAGCCCTCAGGAACCTCTCCTGATCCCTAGGGACCTTTTGAAGAAGATACAAAGCAGTCCTTTAAGTGACCTCAGTCAGCTCCCTCCACGTCCTTTCTTGTCCCATGGACTTGTGTACATGCAGTTTGCTTATTTGGTTACTAACTCAATCGTCCCAGATCCTTCCTGGGAGACCTGAGGACAGAACTTGCCAGTAACAACCAAAGCAAAGAAGATACTGAGTTTCCCAGCCTTTTCTGTGTGCTTTGTTAGCAAGTCTGCTGCCTCATTTGGCCTCCTTTTGCTGCTACCTTTAGAAGCTCTTCTTGTTGCCCTTCCCCTTCCTCACCAACTTCAAGTCCATCTGAACTCTGGCTTCCCTAATTCCCTGCCTGCATGGCCAGACAATGGTCTGCACTGCTCCCAAGTAGCCCTCCTTGGTCCACCCTGCCCTCTCTTGGTACCGGAACCCAGGCTGGAGCTCCTTGCCCATCTGTTGTGCCTATGTGACTGCCTGGGCCATGGGCTGCGCTGAGCCCAGGTCTGGGGAGGTGGTCCTCAGACAGTGGCATCCTCTCCGGGTCCCCTTCCCCTTCAGGGCAGTCTCCCATGGGAACCTGCCAAACAGTTCCCAGAATGAGCTGTTGAACCCTCCATTTTCATTTGCTCTTATCATTCTGAAAAGTTCCCATTTTTGCTCAAAGTAGTTGTTCATTTCAGACAAAAGATCTACAAAAAAGGAAGTTTAAGTGTAAAAAAAAAATTTAAAATGAAACTTTTTTCTCTATCAACGTCAATTTAGATGCATCTGAACTTTTACAAGGATCCATAGTCACTAAATGGTGTCCACTGACTAAGCTGAAATAAAAATTAATGGAGTAGCAATGCTTGATGATTATTGACTATAAATAATGTAAATTATTTGTAATTTAAAATATTAATTTGCAAATAATGATCCGTGGCTAAGACTGACAATATGGCTGGAAAATAAAATCAGGAGAAATTACAAAAAAACCCCTCCCAACTCAGCATCTCACAAATTTTGCTTGCTACCTGTCAACATCTGTTTCACTTTTCAGCAGACTTAGTCTCACCTCCTTTGCATCTCACAGCTTTGTCTAATTTAAACATTCTGTAATCATGTTTTTAATCCTAAATCACGTGCCTGTGAGATGGTCAATTACTGCTTCTTTAATTTTATTCACAAAAGACAAGCAAGAGGGAGAATACTGGTTTTTTACTCCCACCTGTTATGCTAAGAGAAGCCAAACGAGTGTTTGACAGGTAAAAATATAAATGATGAACCCCCAAATTAAAACACTATCGGAATTAAATTCACATACATTTGTGAGAGTTTGGGCAAGTTCCAGAAACTGACAGCATTTTGCTTTTTCTTTGACATGTATAGTATGCTCATAAAGCCTCCATTAAAATGCCGTGTAATTAACTTAGGGTACAAGGGATAAAACGGTGAAGAGAACAACAAAGATAATTTGTCATCAGGATTTTCATTAAAAACCTCAGTACTATAGGAATTAATTTCATCAGTGCTTTGCCCTGATTACTGCCTGTCAGATAGTATATAGGGCCCGAACAGAATATTTGAATGAGGAGTGTTTGCAGAATCTCATCCTACATCGGCTTTATGAAGGTAAAAGTCGTTTATCTACACTGACTGTAATTCATCATCTATATTTTAATATTCCAAAACCTGAAGACTTTGCTCTGATTTTAGCTTCTCCTAACATTATTATTTTCCAGCGAATGTTACATTGATAATAGCTTTTCCTGACACACATTGCAGTCTCTGTCTTGGACAGGGAGAAAGATCAATGTGCTTCAAAATCACAGCAGCCATCAACTTGTTACTTTTTTCTCCCAAACCTTGCAGTTTTTCGCCAAATAGTGTTACATCACACAGGCACACAAATGTTATTGGCCACAGAAAGGAGAGAACCAAGTTAGATTTTAGGCTCTGAATTGACCTACCACCTGCACAGCATTTAGGCAATGTTTTTATCCAGCCTTCACATTTTTATTTTCTCAAAATGTTCCCCTTGTAAAGCAGACCATTTTGGGGTCTGAAACACGTTTTAAAGTAATGACTAAACACTAATCCACTAACATGTTAAAGTGGCACTTGAGAATTTGGCAGCATCACTTTAAATAATCTCTTAGCCTACTGATGCCTCTCTCGGTATCCTGTGTTTCCACACATAGCTGATGAATAAAATTATTTGAACTAATCATTGCCCGTACTTTACTTCACACAGTATTTCTTGCATGAAGAGCAAAGCATGCAGCATGCGTGGCTTACAGTAAGGAAACCTGTAATGCAACATATGATCAAAATTTCAATTTCTATAACATGTTTCCTTCAAGTTATCAAAAAGTATTTTTATAAACAATCTCATCTTAAATCTGAGAGTGCCATTGTGGAATAAAGACTGTATTACAGAAATTACTTTGGTCACTTTTGGCCAAAGCAATGCAGGAGTTCAATGTCACACATGGGGACAGGGAGGGGGTAGCAGATGGAGAAATCAAATTCACCCCTACAGCATACAGAAGATACGCAACGTGGCTGAGAAACAACAAGCCGCAATATTGGGTCTGGCTGAGACGGAGTTAATTTTCCCCACAGCAGCTCTCACAGCACGATGCTGTGTATTGGTAGCCAGCAAGGTGTTGGTAACGCACCGGTGTTTTGGTTATTGCTGAGCAGGGCTGGCACAGCACCAGGGCTGTCTCTCTCCAACATTTCCTCCCCCCTCACCAGTAGGTTGGGGGTGGGCAAGAGCTTGGCGGGGGACACAGCCTAGACAGGTGACCCAAACTGAGCAGAGGGGTATTCCAGATATTCCATACCATATGATGTCTGCTCAGCAATAAAAGCTCAGAGAAAGGAGGAGGAAGGGGGGACATTCGTTTTTTATGACATTTGTCTTCCAGAGCAACTACTACACATACTGAAGCCCTGCTTCCCAGGAAGTGGCCAGACATCACCTGCTGATGGGAAGCAAATAAATCTCAGCAGCCTCCTTTAGCATTGTGCTTTAAAAGTTGTGTCGGTTCACTGATTTTCCATCAATTCCCAGCCTTCCTAAGAGCTGTCCCAATGTTCTACAGGTATTGGGTTCAAACCTGCTTTGCTTGCATCTTCTGTCATAATCACATTATGAGATGACACACATTCATTTGGCTGTAAGGGAACGCTTAGAGAAGTCAGGTTAAGAAGATGACTCAGTTGCCTTATTTAGACGAAAAATTATTCTGATTATCCAGCACATTAAGCCATTCATTAAATAACAAAATGTGCCATCTCTCTTTCTTCTCTCTGTTCTCATTTTTCTATTCCCAGTTTCCTGGTCCTTCTATCATTGCATGTTTCCATTTTCCCAGTCTTTTGATCTCTTTTCTCCTCTTTGCTACTCCTATACTTGTTCTTTTTCCTGCTCCTCTTCACTCTTCCCATACTCTCTCCTATCCTACTTCTACATAACACTGCCACTCACTCCTAGCTTCTCCTTTTATTCACATCCAGCCTCCTTCTATTTATGCTGTTCCTTTTCATGGAGCATATATACATGGCAGGAAACCAGCGGCTTTCTCATTTTCCAGGACTTCATGTAGGGAAAATCCATGTCATTGCATAGGATCTAAACTCAGTCTACAGCAATGCCCTCTTCACCAGGTGCCCCAGAAGAAAAAGGCCACCATTTCTTTTGAATATCCCACAGGCTACAGAGCTATTCTAGCCAAGAACAGGTCCTGTAAGTGGCATGCATGACAGTGGTTCCATAGTAAACAGTAGGTCTTGCTCTTCCCTGAAACTCTTCAAGACTGCTGGAGGTGTAAAACAAGTTCTGTTGGGTCAAACTTCACAAAAAGTGTTTTCCCCCTCCTCTCACAGTGCTAGATTTGCCTTTTAAATTATTAAAGCTACTCATCAGAGCTAGTGCTACTGGCCAAGGCCTGGGACTTCTGAACACAATGATATCACAGGCATGAAAGCATTTCTTTTCTGCCACAATGGAGCCATAGAATGGAACCTAAAATAAACAGTAGAAAATCTAGAGACAGAACATTAGATTTTTCTCTTTGATTTTTCTTCTTTAGATGTAAAACCCATTAAATAGGCCAGTATGTAGGCAACCTCTTATTTAACTAGAATTATGGCAATTGCATCCACTCCACATGGAAATATATTGAGTAGTAATGGCTAATTATTTCAATGGCCGTTTTTTCTAATCAATAATTATAAATCCCAGATATTGATTATAATCCATATCTTTAAAAACACCAACAATAATTGCTAAAAGAGTAGTATCTTATAGTGGAAAACATACACATTAGGACAGAGGAATTATTCAAAATTATATGCATTCTGTAGCACAGAAAATCTATTAGCACACAAAAAATAACAAGCTACTTTGTGTTTCTAGTCAGGGCACCATGACAGTCTGTGACTGGTAATCTAGAGCATAAATAAAGCTGTGAATTTGCTATGCTAGAGTGCCACTATTGATATTCCTACATTTACTGTGTCTTGCATAAATGAACCGGTCCAAGAGGAAAGTGGGTGGATGATGCTTACTTATATTTAGATATTATCCTTTATGTGCCAATTATAAGCCATTGCCACAGGGCCTATATAAGGACACTGATTTCTGTGCCTAATTCTTTCCACTTATTTGGCTCTAAAACTTTAGGTAACATCTGACACAGGAACTTACATGAAAATAAGGCCACCTGAATATGACCTCACCCCACCCCATTCTCTCAGCCTCTCCTCAAAGCCAAGCAACCAGATAGGTTATAAGGATAACCCAGCTGCCAAGCATGTCCAAAAGTATGTCCGACACATAAAAAATGGTGAGAAAGACTCACTCCAAATTCATCTCCAATTTTCAATACAGCCACACCAGTTCTCCATGCAGGGCAACACCACAGCTGCAGGGACAAAACATGCTGAAATTACCTTTATTATGCTTTCTCTCACCTTTCTTTATGGATGCTGTTGATATCAGTCAAAGACAACTCTTTGAAATCCCATCCTTTAAAAAGGCACAGAGAAGGATTTCCACCCACACTTTTGGAACAAATTTGTCTTGCTAGACTCTGAGTTATAATAAATCTGAAACAATTTCTGTTCACTACATAAAACTAGGGCAACAGAAACACGATTGTTAGCAATGTGACAAAATACATTTAAACCTCTGGCAATTAAGGAAAAACACTAGTTTCTTAGTGCAGTGCTGCCTCTGTAAAAGTTTACAAGTACCACAAAGTGATACTTTCTACTGGCTTCAGTGGGAGCTAGTCACGTAAATAAAATGTGGTCCTCATGCACCTGGATGTAATTCTGCCCTTGCTGCCTCTGTGCTGACAGACTTCTCAGCACCTGAAGCCGCTTGGACAACAAGGAGGCTTTGTTAATTCCATGAAAACCTGGGGGTAGCTTGAGGTTTCTTCCTTATGTCATTTTTTTTCTTTCTTTTTTTTTTTTTTTTCCTTCTTCCAGCAATCTGTGCAATTTCCAGGAATTAGACTGCATGGACTAGAGGAACAGAGACATGCTTTTCTATAAAACTTATAGTAATCAGGATAGGAAAGTCACACAGTTGTGGTCTCCTCTTTCACAGCAGGAATGTGAGGAAACTACAAAATATTGTCATATACACCAATGTCACTGTGAGTAGAATTTGACCCATGGGACTTATTTTAAAATGGAAAAATCAGTAAATGTCAAACAATTATAATACGAGTAACTTTTCCCAGCACAGCCTATAATGAAATTGTGCTTTAGATATAAGGCTAATTCAAGCCATATTTTAGCCATGTTTCAGAGTTAGCAAAAGGCAGGGGTCTCCGGAATTATCCACTGTCACCATGGCATAACCTGAAATTTTATTTTTCTGCCTTCCAGATACATTTTCAGTTATTCTTTTACTTATTTACTTATTTTACTTCTCAACATGTTATCCGCATTCTCTGGATAGGGTTCAGTTTAAAAAAATCTCTGATTTGGTTTACAACACAAGTCCAATAAACACTTATATGCTTCTTAAAATTAAACATTAGTCTTTTAAAATATATACTGATGCCTTGAACCATCACAGAGCTGACTGTGAAGGTGTTCAGAGCTTGTTTGAACCTGGGCTACCCAGGCTGGGTCCTACTGCTTTACCCATCCAGAGGAAAGTACAGTTAAATAATAAAGATAACATATTTATACCACTTACTACACGTGTGTGTATATGTGTGTATATATATACACACATGCAGATACATTCACTATACGTGCATATGCATTTTATATGCATATATTATAACTGTAAACATCATTTTATTATGATTAACTTAATGATCAACTAATTTGATCACACTTTCTTTTTTGACTTGAACCTGAGATATCTCTATTCTGTTAATACTTGATAGTGAGCTGTAACTTTTTTTTTCACTCAGAAAGAAGAGTACCTAATTTAGAATCCTTATTTCACTTAATACTGCTCGTTTGGAGTAAAAAAGTAAATCCTCAAGGCTGTAGCTATGCTTGGTACAGTAAGTATGAGAATGAAGTTTCAGAGTCAATTCAGGCTGATAACATCTGAAATTGGGAAGGCAGCATTGACGTATAAACCCAGTGTAGAGCAATGAGAAAAGATCACCTGACTTTAAAAAAGATATGCAAAGCCCATGCTGCCTACAGCAGACGATACCCATTGTCTGGATGGTGAAAATAATACAGTCCTTCTCCCTCAAGACAGCAAAGCTGCACACATCACCACCACCCGGCTCTGAAGGGAGAAGAGGGCAAGGCATTGATCTGCAAAAGGAAGAAGGAAAAACTACTTGCTGAGAAGATGCAGAAATACAGCCCCCCATTGCCTGGCACAGGAAAGAAGAAAGGGTGCTGAATGCATATGCGTACATACGTCCTTCTCACAGCGCTACCCGTAGCCAAGAGAAAACAACCATCTTGAGAGAAACAAAGAGGAAAGAGATGGAAAGTAAAATAAAGCCAGGCAATCCAATGTAATAAAGGCTGAGGTACATTTTAAAAAGAGTTCAGCACCCACAATAATGGTTCTGTCCCACCAATAGGTCTCCTGAGCTCCTAGAAATGGTGGGGGATAGAGGAGGAACAGGAAAATGGTTTTGAAAGCTTAGTGAGAGTGCTGGTGGAATACCTTACACTGGACCCTAACGCAGTGTCTCAGCCTTTGCCCTGGGCCCCTGAGAACACCCACACGTGTTTGGGCATCTCATGTTTAGTATTTATGTAGTTCACCAAACTCTCTGGACAATTCAGAAGGAACTTTCCTTCCTGATGTCCACGTGTATTTTGTGAGCACACATGGAGAACCAGAGATGATCTGTTTCACTGTCTTCATAGGTTCACAGCATAAGAGGTTTGGGCCAAACCCTCTTATTATTGTACAATGTGATGTGAAGCACTTCACAGGGTGACACAGCTTACTGTAGATTCAGGGGTTACAGCCCTGGGCACTGTGCGTCCTGACCTGGGTTGCTGTGAAGCTGACCTGAGCACGAGTGCACAGGCATGACCGAGCGGTACGGACACTCATTCTCTGGCTTAGCTGAGTGAGTTCCTCCAAGCAGAGCGTGAATCCGTAAATCTCTACAGAGAAGGCACGCTCAGCGGGGAATTTGGTGGCTGACAAACAGCTGAATGGAAACACCCCACGGAGCGGCTAGAGCATCTACGCAGAGTGGTATGTGGGCACAGCAGGGTGAAGACAGCATCATCTCCTGCCATGGGCCACGTTAGCAGCTGTGTTGGAATCCTTTGCTCCAGAAACACCTACTAAATATCCCAGTTCAAAATACACATAAGCAAACATTACATAGAGGTGCACTCTTATAACATTAACGCAGGGTGGGTTTTTCAGTACAATGCCTTGGCATTTCATAAGGCTATCTGACCACTTTCCCAAAAGAATAACAACAATAACACACAGAAATAAGTGTTTTTTTTCTAAAGGTACACTGATCATGAACGAAAGAAAACATAAAATCCAGACATATAATAACTGCTTGGGGTGTTTCCTGGCCTAAATCGCAGCTATACTCATGTCTAATATCCTGGATGCAGAAGACAGTTAATGACGATCATAAAATAAAATACTGAAATGACTATTCAGTTCCTATTCTCTGGCAGAAACTGTGATGTTGGTTATTACTGGCTTTTCATGCTTCAATAAATGCCTTTAAAATATCACCTCTGACTTGACTGGTGTGCTTTTGAAGTAGTTTCCTGAATCAGAATACCTCCACTGCCAATGTACTACAGAGTTGCCTTCAGAGTTCCTGGCTTTTCTATTAACAAGTTTTCTTTCTTTATGTTTTCTTCTTTCTGTGGTCAAGGTTTGGAAATGCTACTTTATGCATGTGTGCAAGAGCACAAGTTTCCTGTCAGTGATTTTATTCAAGCTCCCCTATTTAAGAAGACAAACACTGGGATTAATTCATTCTCATACGTGACTTCCAAGCTGAGAAACTACATTTTTTCCCCTACTTATTTTGATAATTCCACTAATAAAGGTTATTGTCATCTACTGGTAGAGAATTTAAACAGTAATTTTGTTGACGATACACTTTGCAGCAGAGGATGGATCTTCCTTTCTTGTTGCGACAATGGTGCTGCCGTCCTTTCGCGGTACGTACGTAGTAAGGCAGACAATCCACTTGGATATTGCAGCAACAGGCTTCAGACTCCAGAGGACAAAAAAAGACTAATCAATCCTGTCCAGCATTGGGGTTCCTTCTCAGGTGTCCAGACCATGTTATCTTCTCCATATACCTAATTTTTCTTCTGGAAGAATCATCAGGGATTTCCTAGTAAATTACCGAACCCAACTCTTCAAACTCCTTAGGCCTTTCCATAGCTGGGATTACGGAGCATTAGTTATCTACTGCCAGGTTAAACTCTGTGAGCTGCTGAGAGCACCTCCTAATCAAGTCTTATGTTTCTAACTGGTTGACTTAGAGAATATGTTGTAGTCTAAACCAGACTCATGTCTCCTGTGTAGCAAAGGTTTGACACATCCTCATTGATCTCTATGTACTTAAATAAACTATCAACCAGCTAATGTGAGGTAAAAGAAAACCAACCTCAAAACCCTAGAATAGGCCAGCTTTAGTCTTTAGAAGGGGGGAAAAGGTGAATGAATGTTTAGATATCAGTGTGAACAAAAAAAAAAATTGCATATGATTTTACACATGCATGCTTAGCTTCACACCTGAATGCAAGTCTGCTGGACACAACCGTGCTACAGCCACTTCTGCTGCCTTCTCTCGTGTTTAAAGTGCTTAAGACTTGGGGAACAGCAAACACTCACTTTGCATACAATATTACGCTGGTTTGACAACATTACTCCTCCCTGTCTTCCACACTCTGCCCCATAGTTCCCCCATGGAGGGGGTCGTGTGAACACTGTCTAAAATGCTGAAGGCAAAACAAGCCAGTTCATTTTAAGCAGTGCGAACTGTGGATCTGGACTGGCTTGGCTGAGTTTTCAAGTTTCAGGCTAAGGAGCAATCACACGAGCCACTCCGTTAGCCAAACCGCAGGGGCAGCGCTGCCAGCTGGCGAGTGGCAGTGACGGTAGAAATCAGGAACATCTCTGAGCAGAACAGCTGGAGCCTAGAAGATGCCACCCCTCTGCAGCTGTAAAACTTCTGCCTCAGTGTCCCTCAGGTGTGGGAAAGACCAACCCCAAAATAAAACAGATGTGACAGGGAAAGTTTCTGTCAGTGGTTGTAAAACAAAAAGTTATCCACTTGATATAAGCTATACTTGAAAAAAACCCCAAAACAACCCCCCCAAAAAAATCCAGCTAGTAAATCAGCAAACTCCTGTAAGTAGAGAAAGTAAAAATTTCTTATACCCAATCCTCAGACAAACAAACTACACCTTCCTGTGTAAGTGTGCCAACTTAGACTTTTTCCTAGCTTTTGGAATTAAAACCCCTCAAAACTCATAAAACTTTCAAATATCAAAAGCTAAATCTATCCCTAAATGTTGTTCCTGTACTGGCGAAAGTCATCAGCAAAGATTTGGTTCAGAGAAAACGACATTACTAGCACTTAACCTTAAGTGTGTCTATGTAAAGTTTATAGGCTAAAGCATCAAGCAAGTGGCACATCTTAAAATCCAGTGGTGGTTCGATGGCCACTTTTTTCTGGCCTGACTGAACTGAAGTGGTTCCCTTCCCTGTGACGCGTGCTCAGTTGCATCGGTGCAACGATTTGGGGGCTACACTGCAAACCAGATAAGCTTATTGTTCTGCTTTATAAAGGATCTTGAGAAAAAGAGAAAGGACATGGGTAATTTCCCAAGTTCAGTGTTCAGTCCTACAAAAAACCTATACCAGCACAATGGGAAGGAAAGAGGCAGAGATAGGTGGAAGATTGTGGACGGGGTGGGAGCTGCTTAAGGTCAACTTTGCCACCAAAAAAAATACCCAGAGCCATCTAAATTTGCGTTAGGCGTGAGTTGTGCGCCCCACTCAGAACTATCAATTAGCATTTATTAATTTATATTAATACTGAAATACACATAAATTAAATAATCTTAAGTTAAATATTAAACATACTAAATAAATAATAGTATTATAAGCTTCGATTTAATAGTCTTTTAAAACTGTAATCAAGTAAAACTAAAATTCAAGTATATATAATGTATTTGTAACTTAATACCTTTAAAGAACTCGACCTAAAAAAATAGTATGAATTCTTATGCAGGAAAACAGTCACTTATGATTCAATATGATTTGTCTGCTGCATTTGGAAGGAACTGTGGGATGGCATCATGGATGTGTATTTTCCTGTCATTCTATTAGATACAGAATATTTTTAAGTGCCATAACAAAAACTCTACAGGAAGCAAAAAAATAGCTGAAAAGCACAGAAGTCTACTTTCTAAGGCCTGCCTCTGACCCCAGGCACAACCATTAGCACAGAAACTGCACTTATCTTACAGATATGGAATATGGACTTCAAGCAATGGCTGCCAAAACACATTTAATGAAGATAAAGTAACAGAGAGCTGGAGAACATCAGCCCGTAAACTTTTCAGGATTACTCATGCAAGACATCATCCTTTTGTGTAAACACACAAACACGCAGTGCCAGCCAAAACCCACGTTAATCTAACATTGAATTAAGGGCAGTTTTAACTTCTGGACTTCACATCAAAGGGCTGGGGGTGTCTCCCCCTGCTCTTGGTGCTACGCCAGAGCTCGGCGCAGACGGACAGATTAGGAACGCCTGGAGTTTCCTCGGCTGCACCACAGCTTGTGTTTGCATATTAAAATTATATGGCACCACTTTCTGAGGGTGTGTGTGTCATATTAGAGCATAAAGGTCAGGAGAGGAAATGAGAGTGATCACCCCAAGGGCCAACTGCCCCCAAAGGCGACGCAGTGTCGTGGAAATGACATTCTAAAGGACAGTCGGTCTCACCATCAGCGTAAAGCATACCATAGGGGTAGCGATCGGGGCTGCAATGCTTTAAGTGTGATTGTTTAAAGACGCCCAAGTCAGACCTAAAGAAAGACTTATATGCTCAAAACTTGCCTGCTTCTCCCAACTATTCTGGTCAGCACAAGAAAATACAATGTCTGCCTGTCCCCTCTCCCCCTCCAACACACCTCTCTTATCTCACGTGTGTTTAAAATTAAAAACAGCAGTTTCAAACCAAGAAAAATCTGTTCACATATAAAAAGAAAAGATGACACACAAACTTATTCAAAACATTGAATTACGAGTGAATATGAGAAAACTATGAATTGTAATTAAAACTGCAGCTCTTCTTATTTTCCAGAGCAAAACATAAATTAGCTGAGTGGCTGTATTTAATTCTTTAAGCGAAGGTGTAGGACTGGATCTTTGGATCTCAGCTTTAATCAGAGGAATATTAAATTCTACAAAGGTTAAAAGCTATATGAAGTTGCTGTTACATCGCACAACTACTTATCTGGCTTGACTTTTAAAAAGAAGTGATTGGAAGTACAGGCGCAACAGACTGAGATACTGTCTATCACTCAATGGTCAGTATTGAAGAATAGTGCAGAAAACAGGGTGTCTGCCAGGGAGCTGTTGTACTCATTTTATAGACTAATAAGACATTTGGACAAAGATTTTAACAGCAGAAGCAGTAACTGAAACAGTAGCAGGCACTATTATCTATGAGAATACACCGTGGAAATCTTTGTAGCTTTTGTTTTATCAATTAACAGCTTAAAAAAGAAGTTTTGTAATTTTCATTTTGTTCCCAAGTATTTAATGACAAGCAGAGCTCCAGAAGATATCTCTTATCCTTCTGGACTCTGATTTCTCATGCAGAATGGGTGTAGCAAGGTTTTAATATTAAATACTTAACTCACAGCGCTTTCATTCAGACTCACACGCTAGTTTTCCTCCTTCATAAAGAAGTATTTTTGGATACATGGCTGAAGAGCCAATCCACAAATTTGTCTTCCGAATGCAGCAGCTGAGCGCAACACACGATCCCGGAGTTATCCCTCCCGATGCGCTCGGAGGAACGCATCGGTGACACTCTGTACGTCGTTCTGAGCATAACGGGAAATGCCATCCACGCCAGCAAGGCTGGAAAAACCTTTTTCCTGATTGGCTGCTCATCCCAAACTGCCTGGCAGAAGCTTGAAATATGCAATGCAGGGAAGTGATATTCTGTGGCATTCATTCAATTTACCTGCACTACACTCCAGGGAGCCATGCTATTAAACAACAGCTCCAGTGGGTCAATAAAGTTAACTTAATTAAATTGCTTTCCCTCCCACTCTTCCAACTAGAAAGATTTAGGGCACGGGGACACAGAGCTGCTTGTAAATAAAAGGATGATTTAGCTAATCATTTGCTGAAGAAAGACATATGTTTATCAATAATTCTATATAGAAAGCAGAGAGCTAGTTTAAATTAAAATAATCATGTAGGATAAGGAAAGAGACAGTACCTCCTAATGAATGGCCATTAAGAATTTTCAAGCGGTGTCAATTACTTGAAAGTTAAATCTCAGACACTGCACTTTTTGCTCCATAAAACTGAAATTACAATTGCTTGAATGTAATGTCATAAAACATACTATCGTTATTACAAGCATAATGAATACACATTCTTAATTTGCTGGGGACTGATCTAGTCCTTTTCTGGTCATTTTGATATGTGCACTCTCACTGCCTTACAAGAATTACGCTTTAGGAGTCTCTAGTCTGTCCTTTTCTATGGAAGCGCACAGAAAATATCATCAATAACTAAGGATAACAAACATTACAGTTAAGCCAATGTTTACAGGTTATTTGCAACCTTATGATACTTTCAAATCCTCAGTCTGAAACCGCTGAGGCTGCTTGTCGATCTGAGGCTAGGCGTTTTGAAAACCCACAATTAAATTGATGTAGCTGTTTCGCAAAATGATATTTAGGTATTCTTATTCCTTTTTCCTCAGAAACGTCACTACTTGCTTACTCGGAATAGAGACCTGTGCTTTGGCAGGAGTTGCCCTGATGTTACGCGCGCACCCTCTGCTCTGTCTCTCGAGTGCTTCCAGCTTTGCCCCAAATCTCCCTTTGCGTACGCTGAGCAGAAGCATGCCAAGCACCGGCAACTAGACTCTCTAAAGATTTCTTCTGTGCTGTTTATAGTCTGTTCCCTCTGAGCTTTTACCTGCAAGTAAATGGGTCTTTTTTGTTTCTTTTCTTCAAATATCTTTACTGTTTCCCATGAATAGCAAGATCTTGGAGCTAGTCTGAGTTCTTATAGGCATGTGAAGAGAGCTGGACTCTTGTAAAGGCACGTAGGCACTGTTTAATTTAGGAAGTATGAAAATACACTACAAGGCAGGAAAAGGTCCCTTCACGTCCTCACAGCCAGTTCTTGCAGTACAGGTGGTCTCTCCATAAACCTGTCTGCCATGGGCTCTGAGACTGTCTTTTCCTCCTAGAGCATCAATCCTCCTCCAGCGCTGGGTTTACTGCTCTTTGTTCTATTCAGACTCCATCCATCCAGCACAAGTGGAAGGTCTCCGATCCCAAACCAGTGCAATCACCAAGCTGAGCGGCCTTACGACAGAGTCCTTTCTCTGCTTTTCATTCTGGGTATTTTGTCTCTTACTTCTTCACAGCACAAGCTGGAATAGCAACAGCCTTCCTGCACATCCTCTTCCAGTATTACAGAAAAAAGCACAGGGAGAGCATTATTCACGTGGATTTGAATGTCACTCCGTAAGAACTCCCACTGAATACTATAAGACAAAACTAAGATTAAACATTATTTACTGTGATTAGGAGTGTCAGAATTCAGTTGGAATGAACAGCCATTTGACTGCTTCATATTCCAGGACGTGTTACTTCATCAACATCTTGTCAAAGTCAAGAACCCACAATGACAAATGCATGTATAAATACAAACATTAAATAACTAGGTTGAGAAATTCAATCTAAAACTAAAAATCACCTATCTAGGGAACAATGTCAAAAAGACTGAATTAATTTAAATTAATGGACAATGCAGTGGAAAGGTGGTCAGGATGCCGAGCGCTGTAGTGTCAGAGCCAGGAGGTCTGGTGGGATTACCCATCCCTCTCCTCGCACAATTTGTGCAGCACCCAGGGGTGATGCACTTGACCTCCAGGAGAGGAAGATGATATTCAGCTGCTCCTGCTGTGCCTTCCCGCTGACGGATCTCAGCCTCAGAGAAAAAGAGCTCTATTCACAGCATCCAGAGGTGCCAGGAAGGGGAGGGAGGACTTTCTTGTAGGACAACAGTGACCTTTTGGCTAGGATTGAATACAGTGAATAAGACTCCTACGGAAGTAAAAGGGCAAAGAAAAGGGAAGTTTATATTATAAACCAAATAGCATTGAAATGGCAATCTTCTCTTTTTTTAACCAGTTTATCTCCATATGGCAGAATAAAATTGTTCAATATTATAGTCATTATATTTACATATTTTCTTTTCCTTTTTTTCCCTCAATTCTCCAAGCCTGATGAAGTTGACAGGCCACGAGACAGATGCTCTGCACTTTTATTGCAATATATAAATGTCAGAGAATAGTAAGAAAATGACAATCATTAGCAAAAAAAAAAAAAAAGGAAAGAGAAAAAAAATTAGGAAGACCATTTTCTTAGGATAATTAAATGGCTTGGTTCCTTCCTAATGAACTGTACTTCTGTCTTTTTACTCATTTGTACCCTGGCAGGACAGGCAAAGAATGTGTCTGTATCTGACTAATAAGTGTTGTTATCTTTTAACTGGTTATTAGTACTACGAAACAAAAATAATATTCATGTTGAGCTACATAGGACTGCGTTTTGCCAAACCTGCTCTTAAGCTGGACTGAGTCTACCCTACCATATCAGAATAGGGAAATCACAGATTGGAATTGGCACTCCTCCTTAAAAAGACACTAAATACTCGCTCTCTGCCCCAAATTCTTTGGGCTGTCAGGAATTTGCAGCCCTTTGCCAGAGCCCCAGGAGGAGCTGCTGGAGGCAGGGTGTCACAGACATACACCATCGCCCCAGGGATCCCAGCTGCAGCGACATTGATTTCTTCTATTTTTAATTTTGTGGGTGATGCTGTGCCAGCCTGTTCTGCAGCCAAAGGACCAAGACAGTCATGCTGACCCTACAGACCCTCCCAGGCCGGGCTCCTGCGCTCACTACCAGGGCTGCTGCTGAGCATCCATGATGCTGGGGGAACCCAGATCTCGAACGGTCATCTCCCTCTGCGTGCTGGAGAGCAGGCAGGGACCAGCATCCTGCCTGTGCACTGTAGGGAGCAGAGACCACTCACTTCACTTACGGGAATGAGGACAAAAGTTCACAGTGATCCTGCCTACCTTTAGGCACTTAACCAAAGCTCTTAATTCAGGAGAACAGTTGCCTTTGGCTGACAATGGAGAGAAACAGACACCTCTGAAGGCAGACTCAGACCTCAAATGGACCAGGGTCCCTCAAGGTCTTGGCCCACCAGTACTCCTTCTCTGTGTTAACTGGGAGAAAAACCTGAGGTGATGGTATCTCCCAACCTAGGGACCTCAGTCATATGCCAGGAGTTAGACAGATGTGGGATCTTTGAGGAACAAGGGAGGCTGTGAGGACGAGAGCGGTGCTTATGGCACCTGACAGCCCAGCAGGACCTGCCGGCTCATCTCCTCCCATCACCCTGAGCACCCCTGCAAAGGCTCCCCCGTACTGCGGCTCAGGCTGTTGCGCTCGCCCCGAGCAGCAGGTACGGGGAGCGCTTGATCCCCCACACTCAGGTGCTACCCGGCCGCAGCAGAAAAGCTGTCCTGGATCAGGCCTGGGGCCACCTGTCTGGGAGGAAGGCAGGGCTGTGAAGAGCTTCCCGCTGCCGCAGGGGGAAGGTGCTGCCCGCGGGTTCAGCATCGAGCACGAGCGACAAAGACAGGTAATACCTGCTCCGGCACAAAGTCTCCGAGGGGAAAGGTAACCCTGAATACAATTTTAACACACCTGAGCTGGGGTGAATTTCTGCCTTTTGGCGTCCAGTGCCGCTGGCATTTCTTGCCTGATTAGAGGCTTCCTAAAACTGACTTTCTCATCAGCTGTCCCCTCCACCGTCCCCCCAACCAGGCGACTGTGAGCCTTCATTTTTATTCATGCATTCACCTGCAAAAATCCGAATTAGCAACGACAGGTGTCACAGGTGCTCAGCATCTCCCATGGCCAAGATCTTTATTTGTTGTACCTGTCAGCCCAGTCAACGAGTGCTCTATCACACTGCGGGCAAGCATATTCCTTCCTGCCAACGTCAAGAGCATATCTATCTGTTCAGCAAGGCTTTACACCGAGCAACTGCCGTGCTGTAGGGAGAGAAGATTGTGATCGGCACCATTTGTCTACATAATTGCACTTGTTACTGGACAATTGTTGGGTCAGAGGCTAACGGTTTTTATTTATGGTCTTTCCACATTCATCTGAATTTTCCTGTGCCTTTTCCCATAACAAAGATTGCGATTCCATTTGGCTTCATACTGCAGAAAGTACACTAGAAATCTGAGAAAAAAACATCTGAAAGTGAATCCATTACACTCGATTGAACAGAATTTTACGTTAAGGAGCTGGAGAGGTGCCTTTTACATTAAGGAGCTGGAGAGGTGCATTTCTAGGAAAAAAGACAGACCTCATACATTTTTAGCTTCTTTTTTCTTCATATTGTGTAACCTCTATTTCTAGGAAAATATACAGAATTCTGCTAATGGTATACGTGGAATTATATATATGGAAGATGAAGATCTATATATTTTCGAGGTTAGCTTTCGATTAGCCCTTTATTAACAATATTACCAAGCAGAACTCAAATATACTAGCCTGGATGCTACCTTGTCTTTAAAAACCGAATAAAAAAAAATAATGCATAGTATTTTGCCTTTTTGTTACGCTTTTAAATAAAGAAATCAACACCTAAGTGTAACACACTTGTTGCCTTAGGCAAGCCACTGTAACACCTCAAGGGCTTCCAAATAACCATGCAAAGTAGAGCTTCTTGCTTAATTTTCCATTGTCAAGCAGGCAGCGTGAATAGAAATTATTGCATGATTTTTTAATACAAGAATAGATTTTGCTCAAACTATTTTTTTAACTAGATGCATTTTTTTCAGATTAAATATATATTTTTACTCAAAAGTAGGATCATTTAAAATTAAACATGAAATTTTAACAATGTACTGCCATACTTTCTAAATTTCCTAAGTTGATTTACATTGAATAACGTGCACTATTCAAGTATTACATATCTGTTGGTAAAGATTTGCTGACCATTAAACCACTGAGCTGTGAGAGTTTGAGTGACTGGAGAAAATGGTCTCTAATGAAGTGTTCAGTCCAAGTCTGATAGCTGTAGCTTCCTCTGCAGGTGCAGAGAAGGTATTTCTTCACTTTATTTAGGTTAGCTAAATCTAGTTCATGCAAAGCTATCTCTTGAGAGCTGATAAAGGCAGAAAAATCTTACTTTCTACTGTAGGTAAAAGCTCCATGGCAGAGGCTGAAATCTGCTAATTCTAAAATCTTGCAGGACACAGTAAGCAAAAAGAAACACACAGTTCTGTTTACTCAGTACAAAGAATGGTTAATTTGACTAATAAATCAGCTTAATATAAGTAATAAATAAATGAACATGTAGTAAATGTGAAATGTCATTCATTGGTTTCTAAGATAACAAAAAGTAAAAATCAGGAATCTGAATAAATATGTCAGGAGGTTTTATATAATTCCCTACATGCAACTTAATGTAGCTCCACCTTTACAACAGAAGTACCTAATGTAAACAAAGTAGCAGTCAAAATAATCTGGTGTATGATATTCTCACAACAGTGGAACAGGACTGATATAGTGATCAAGGACTTTTCTCCCATAACCATTTTGACCATGGTCAACAATACTGTAAGCAAGGAGAATATGATGTAAATGGAAATTACCTACTCTTATTTGGGTTTTTACATACTTCCCAGTCTAGATTATCAAACAAGTGAGGTCACGCACCTTATTATTTACTGCTGCACTGTGGCAGAAAACCAAAATACTTTAATGATACCAACTGAGAGGAACCAACCATTTTCCAGGAAACTAATTAAAAAATAAACACATACCGGAAAGACAGAGTGGTGATTTCAATTACATTCCTTGCTTGCTTTTTCCCATGGTAAGGCCATCAATTTGGCTCTCGGCTTCTTTTAAAAAAGCCAAAGCAGACTGAGCTCTTCGAATCTTTAGCAGACATTTTCTTCAATGTGCTAAGGATTCCTATGGCCCTCTTCCAACCCTCTCTGTTTTTTTCAACACCCTTTCTTAAAGCAGGGGCACCAAAACGCAGCCTTCTAGTGTACAGAATCACCTCCCTCGACTTTCTTAGAAATATGCAGTGGCAAAAGGTGATAACATCCTAAAATTTCATTACCTATCATATACAGGATGATCAAATACAATTGCCAAAGCTGAACCAGCCTGTAACCAGGTATCAAGTTTCATAAAATCCATCAGATACACTGAAGTGAAGTATATTCCAACAAGAAGAAAATAAGATATTTACAGTAGCTATATGAAACCACAAAAAAAAGATGAAGAATTGTGGTAGTGATATGAGAATCTTCATTGCTATTTTGGTGGAGCAGTGTCTGGAAATATTTATATTTTATATATGTGTGTGTGTATAAAGATCCCTCACATAGGAAGCTTGGATGGCTAGGCACCATTGTTTAGAAATAACTTTGTGTTTTAAAATGTAGTTTCTTATAAACATTATTCCTTATGAACAGGAAAACTTTAAGAAGTTCTGAAGTTCTACTTCAACAAGTCCTGAACAGAAAAGAGCTTTCTTTTCTGTTCATCTTAGTAAATAGTAAGGATCCTCTTTCTCACCTTT
The DNA here is from genome assembly GCF_028858705.1 of Grus americana. NCBI lineage: Eukaryota > Metazoa > Chordata > Aves > Gruiformes > Gruidae > Grus > Grus americana. The sequence goes on from NC_072853.1 coordinate 71,104,197, forward strand.
GTTATGCAAGTTGTTCTTTTTCCTCTCTGCTTTTCCTGATCCTACCAGCCCTTCTAATAGTCCTTCCTCTAACTGTAGAGGTTATCCTCAGATACTATTATTTCCAGCAGTTTCCAAAATCTTACAGCTTCCTTTCCCTAAGTCCAGTAAGGACTTCCAAATTGTTAAATACTGTTTTTTTTTTTTTTTACCTTTCTATAAAATCGCTGCTATTTTTGAGAGATTCTGTTGTTGCATTTGTCTCAGATTTTTCACCTTGGGCTTCACTCAGATTGAGAGGAGTAACAACTTGTAGGTTACTTTAACAAGCTTTAAAAACTTTGAAAAGGGTTTTTCTCTTGTTCCTTTAGAATTGAGGCTAAGGATCAGACAAGCTCCTTTTCCCATTTCCCCAGTATAGCCACAACAGAGAACAGGAAATCTAACAATAATGGGAGAAGAATAAAGTCCGAAGACACTTTCCAAGGGTCGAGTTCTCCATTTTACATCAGTTTACTTTTGGGGTAGTATGGTATGATGAATCATGCCTGCACAGGCACAAGAAGGTTTAAGGACAAAGGTCTACATTTTGGGTAATGCAGGGGAATTCGAGAAAGACAATGCCGAGTTGGTAGGAGAAAGTGAGTCGGGTATTGCTGCCATCTAGATAATAAGCCTATTTATGGAAACAAGTTATATTCAAAGGCTATTCTTGTATAATCTGTTGTGCTAGGTGGACTGCACTGTGTAAGGTACTGGTTTAGATGCAGCGTTAGCAAACTCCTGATGTAGTACAAGTCTGAGACTAAACAGCTCAACCTTTCAAAGAGTAGGACACGCAAGAGGGAGCACAAGAGACTAAACTGGCAAAAGAGGCATATGACCACAGTTTTTGTATCCATGTGTATCCTGGAAAACTATAAGGTCCCATTTACAACAATGAGTAACCTCTGGAGGCTCCCAAGAAGAGAAGCCCAACTGCAAATGGGTAGGCATTTCCAGACTCAGATGCCACACAATTCTAGTGACAGAAAAAAGGCTTTAACCATTTAACCTTTTACCAGGGAAAAGCCCCCAAGCATCCACAGATATGACTACAGTCCCAATGGCATCGTAAGTTAGAATAATCAGGTGATCCAGTACTTCATCTTAATTATATCTGTAGTATTGACAGGTTTCATTCTAGCTGGGAAAGATTAAGATCACTTTCATACTATTCAGTTTGCACTCATATTCACTTGGCCTAGAAAATGCATATGGTAGTCCGTATAATAAATACAAGGATAAAATACAAGTCAGGAATACAGGGGAGAAAGCAAAACTGAGAATGAAGAACTTACTTGTCAGAAGACCAGTGATATTTAAAAAACTGCTGTTGTTGGTCAGTTTTTGCAGTCACTTTGCAGTCTCAAAGAAGAGATCTAAAGGTGTTGAGTATGCTCTGAAAAGAAGAAGAATCAAGGACTTAGCAATTATATCACCTATCAAATATTAAACCAAAACTTGTCCAAAATAACTTGTTTTCCATTTTATGGGGCTATTAATTAATAATTTTTTTTTTTATTCCACCACTAAATCTCTGCAGACAGTTTATGGGCTTCTACTGGTTGAACTGCTCAGATCAGGCTTCCCGGAGTGTACAGGGAATCAAAACAATGAAAAGAGTAATTATTTAATTTATTCTCTTGCATACTTACATTTCTAAGCTGTTCCAGTTGTGAGAGAACAGTGAAAATGAAAGAGGCCTGGCTCCTTTCTGGTTTAATAAATCAATATGGTGGAGTAAATTACTTTCCAAAACAGGCACATACAATCATGTCCCTAAATGTCTTTCAAACAATTGACTAGAGTTCCTTGGCTATCTGTTGGACTAGCTCATGTATTTGGCCTTCTTATTTGCGATCTAACAGCTGAGGATATCCCTTTGTACTCACAACGTTATTCTGCATTTCAAGACTAGCTTTGTAATTTCCAATGGTCCTTAAAGGACAGGACAGTTAACTGAGTCAAGGAGCCATCTCAGCTCTCCAAATGGAAATGAAACTGAGAGAATGGGAGATGACCAGCGGTTCCATCTGTGCAGATTGTGGGGGAAGGAGATAGAGGAGTTGGGAATGAAGGGGTGAAGTTGAGCCTGAGAAAAAGAAAGTGTGGAGGAAAAGTGTTTCTAGTGTTGTCTTTGTTTCTCACCACCCTACCATATTTTTAATTGGCCTTAAATTAATTTTCCCCAACTTGAATCTGTTTTTTTGCCCATGATGGTAATTGGTGAGTTATCTCCTTGTCTTTATCTCAACCCATGAGATTTTCTATCTTATTTTGTCCCTTGTTCTGTTGAGAAGGGAAGTAAGAGAGCAGCGAGATGGGTGCCTGGCTGCTGGCCAAGGTCAACCCACCACAGCTATAAAATAATGTTTCCATAGCTGACGTCTCCCAGACCAGCAGGACTGAGACTGGAATGAAAAAAAGGACATACAAAGAAAACTCTTCCTATAATGCATGGGAATAAAAAGAATTAGTAAGGAACAGAACTTCTTAGACAAAACTGTGTTAAAAGGATATCTTCAAAAATCCCTAGTTTCTGTACTGTAGTGCAGCCGCAAATTTGAAAGCACGATCTTATGTTAACAAGCAAAAAGTCAAATGACTTATACTCCATGAAAGGAGAGTGCTGAAAGACCTCATTTAAAAAAAAATCTCTGCTTGTGATGTGATACTGAAATATTTTTGGCCCATTAAAAAGTTTTTTTTTACAATGATCATTGATATACAACATAGCAAGTGTTTTAAAGTCAGAGATGAGACTGATCGACTTGCAGTAATATATTTATACTGTCAGCACTTCTTTTAGAAATGACTATTTTAAATTCTTTCTCAGCTAGGTTTTAACAATCTTGAGGTGATTTATTTAATTCCAGATTTCATTAAGCTCCAAAACTCCATCTTAGCAACCATTATGATAGTAATGACACATTTCGGCTATGAAAAAAAATTGAAGGGCTATGCATCTCTGTCTGATGTTGAAGACTATCGGATGAAATCTTCATCGAGTGAGTACAGCAAAGGATTATGCATTCATTTGGATTCCTTTGGTTTACTTTGGTGGCAAAATTAGCAAAAATGGCTTAGAAAAAACTCATTGAATGAACTCTTTTCTGAATGACTTTCTTGTTAGAATTAATGCTCTGTTAAAATAATCAACAACCCATTAAAAAGCTGGGGTCCATGGGAGACATTTGCACTGCCTCACATACTTGTGAGAAATCTCTGATATATAACAAAACCTAGAACAATATAAAATGGCCAGTAGAACCGAGCAAATATTAAATTCTACTAAAAATCATCTTGTTTACAGCCTAAAACACTCCTGTAATTTAGCTGTGTTTTCATGGCTAAATAACTAACGTGTCATGCCTGTACCCTGGGAAATCTATAAACACACAGTGAAATTAACTGTTGGTTGGGAAAGAGAGCTTGGAAACAGCTTTATGAAAATGTCACCTAAATCCTCATCAACTGTCAAAAAAGAAAATGATATATTAGGAAACATTAGGAAAAGAACAGAAAACAAAGGAAGAAAACACTATGATGATGCCATAAAAATCCATGGCCCACCTAACATTTTGAATATTGAATATGGTTCCAGTCATCTCATCTCAAAAACGACAGGGTAGAAATAGAAGGATTAAGAAAAGGGTGACAGGATGATCAAAGGTATGTAATGGCTTCTGTACTAAGAGGGAAGATAAAGCTTTAGGATTTTCATATTGGAAGAGGGACAACTGACGGAAAGGACCGTGACAGAGCACCAAAAAATCATGAACAGTACTGAGAAAGTGAATAAAGAATGCTTTTTCACTGTTTTTCATAGGCCAGGAAGCAGTCCCAATAAAACAAGCAGTTAGCCAGTTTAAAACATGAAACCCAAGAATGCTTTCCACAAAGATCATAATTAAATGGTGGAACTCATTGCCACAGGATGTGGTGGATGCCACATACATGTGTGGACTTCAAAAAGCAATTCACTGCGGTTATAAAAGAAACATCCACCAGTCTGTATTTTACACAAAGATGCACAACATAAGCGTTCAGCTTAAGAAGCACTACAGAGTGCTGTTGGATCACACCAAGGGAAGTTATCCTTTGGTCTGATTTAAATACAGCTGTCACAATGTCCTCATTCATTTTGCTCTTTTATTGCATTCTTGGTGATCTCTTGCAACATGCAGATGTTAGAAAGCGTACTGTGTGCAAGGAAGTTTTAGAGGGCAGAAAATTTCTAGTTTCCCTCATCCCCCTGTGCAACTTCACATCCTAGCGTAATTAGAGTAAGTGAAGTGAAGTGAATTTATTTTGAGGGACTTTACAAGTCTATTCATAGTTTTGAAAATAAAAAATGAATATAATTATAATTACAATAATACTCCATACAGCCATGTGATAATCTTTTAGTGTTTGGCACCTCACATAAATGAGTAGATAAGAATGGCTATACTAGGTCAGACAGAAGATCCATCTATCTAAGCCAGTATCCCATCTATAACAGTTGCCAAAATATGAAGTTAGCTTTGGCTAGCATGACAGATTTGGCTTTCAGGATATTATACACTTCAGAAAGCCATGCAAACCTTTTTTGTCCTGAACAGACACTGAGTAAACACTATGAAAGAAACAGTTTTGGAGGAAAATTGTCCTCAGGCCCAAGTCCTGGTTCACATCCCAGCTATTGGGAGCACACCAAGATATGCCCCATCCCCTCTAGTTTTCACTGAAAGATAATATGGGTGGATAGCAGGAAGGAATAGTGGTATCAACCAATGTTCAGTGATCTGGGCAACCAAGACTCTGGGCACACGTGCCCCACTGCTTAGGGTCTACTTGCATGACCAGAGATCTAGTCAGCCAAAACCGGTCAGAAGATTTGCATTGTACTGCTATAAAAGCATTTTCGGAACATAGCCTTTTATGTCATGGGGAACATCAGCCTTCCTGTGGTGGAAATGGCAAAACCTTCACCTGTAGCATGACAGCGAGCAAGGTAAAGTCTATTATGAAACTGCAGCAGATGAAAACAATTCAGGCATCCTTCCTTATTCACTAAAATACTCATATTTTATCACCACAATAAATGGAAAGTGACAATTCCACATATGCTTTGTCTATGCATTAGTCTGGAAAATCTCTCTCTACTCCTCCCTTATGAGAGACAGACTACTGGAATTGCACCCTACCTTCCCTGGGACGGGCCCAACAGGCAGACAGAATGCATGATATGGAGGATTCTCTATCCTTTCTCCACTGGGCTGAATACAGTGACTAAAGGGATAGGGGACAATGGCAACAAGTTCCTGAGTGGCATGGCAGGCATGTCTCCTCTGTGACTACCCCACCTTCCTAGGTGCCCTTGCATAACAGGTATAAGGCCCTGCAAGTGGAACCAAACAATAATGAGGACGATGGTTCATCTACCTTGGACGTGTCACCAAAGTTAAGTCAGTCTATGCCCTGCATCAAAACTGCTTCCATAAAGAAAAAAAAGATGGGTTATTGTCATAGGAGACTCTCTCCTGAGAGGAACAGAAGGCCCCATATGCAGACTGGACTTGCTTCTTAGGGAAGTCTGCTGCCTCCCTGAGGCCTGAGTTAAAGATTTGAAAAGAAAGCTTCCTACCCTGGTAACATGCTCAGATTATTATCCATTATTCATTTTTCAAGAAGGCAGTGATGAAGTTGCAACGAGAAGTCTGAGGGCAATCAAGAGAGCCTTCAGGGCTTTGGGATGACTGGTTAAGGGATCAGGAACACAAGTAGTGTTCTCCTCTATCCTTCCAGTTGCTGGGAATGATGAGGGAAGAGATAGGAAGAGCCAGCAGATCAATACCTGGCACTGAGGCCAGTGTCACCGGCAGAATTTTGGGGTTTTTTGATCATGGGTTGGTCTACATGACACCAGGCCTGCTGGCAACAGATGGGTACACCTGTCTCAAAGAGGAACAGGGATCATTGCACAGGAGTTAACAGGGCTCGTTGAAGGAGCTTTAGACTAGATTTGAAGGGGGAAAGGGATAAAACCAGGCTCACTAGAGATAAGCCTGGGGGTGGCATGCCAATATTTGAGGAGTGGTGTGCTGGTGAGGTCCTTCGGTCTGCTGTCTCAGTGGAGGTAGGGGATGGAGAGCCAAGTGGCAACAAAGATGCAAGAGTTATTGATGTGTTAGAAACCAGAGAAGCACCTGAGAATGGTCATGTAGGAATTAGATCTTCTCGCTCCAAAAAGGTGGAGAGATCAATAGCCCAACTAAAGTGCATCTACACCAATGCATGCAGCATGGGCAACAAACAGGAGGAGCTGGAAGCCATTGTACAGTGGGAAAACCATGATATAGTTGCCATCATGGAAACATGGTAGATGACTCGCACAACTGGAGTGCTGCAATGGATGGCTATAAACTCTTCAGAAGGGATAGGCAAGGAAGGAGAGGTGGTGAGATAGCCCTGAATGTCAGGGAGTGTTTTGACTGTCCAGAGCTTGACAATGGTGATGATAGGGTTGAGTGTGTATGGGTAAGAATCAGGCGCAAGGCCAACAAGGCAGATATCATGGTGGGATGCTGTTATAGACCACCCAACCAGGACAAAGAGGTAGACAAAATATTCTATAAGCAGCTGGGAGAAGTTTCACAATCCCCAGCCCTTATTCTCATGGGGGACTTCAACTTACCAGATGTCTGCTGGAAATAAAATACAGCAGACAGCAAACATTCCAGGAGGTTCCTGGAGTGTGTGGGAGCTAACTTTCTGACACAGCTGGTGAGGCACCCAACAAGGGAAGGCGCCCCACAGGACCTGTTGTTTGTAAACAGAGACGAACTTGTGGGTGATGTGATGGTTGGAGGCCGTGTTGGGCACAGCAATCATGCAACAATAGAGTTTTTGATTCTCGGAGAAGTAAGGAGGGAGGTCAGCAGAACTGCTACTTTGGACTTCCAGAGGGCAGACTTTGGCTTATTTAGGAGCCTGGTTGACAGAGTCAACTTGGGAGGCAGTCCTGAAGGGCAAAGGAGTCAGGAAGGTTGGACATTCTTCAGGAAGGAACTTTTAAAGGAGCAGGAGCAGGCCATCCCCATGTGCTGAAAGATGAGCCAGCGGGGAAGAAGAGACTGTGCCTTGAAAACTGTGTTCAGTTTTGGGCCCCTCACTACAAGAAAGACATTGAGGTGCTGCAGCATGTCCAAAGAAGGGTGACAAAGCTGGCAAAGGGTCTAGAGAGCAAGTCTTATGAGGAGCAGCTGAGGGAACTGGGGTTGTTTAGTCTGGAGAAAAGGAGGCTGAGTGGAGACCTTATCACTTTGACTAGGCCAAAGAGACATTGCAGAAAAAGCTGTTTCTATCTACCCACATTGGAACAGTGATTACTCTTGAAATTCATACTCTATACAGAGAAATGGTAACCCAAAACTGATGGGAAAATGTGGTTTACATTCAAATAAGCGTGTCTGCATAACTTCCTGTAACAGTGTACCTAAATTAACTTGAAATCATTATTCCGGCCAAGCCAAAAGACTTTCTTAGGCAGGCATATACCTACCCCAATGCCTGTCCACTTAATAAAGCATACCATTCAGGATAACCCCACACGTCACAAGAACATGTTGCAGTGGCACAGAAGCAAGCTGGCATGATCTCCAAGATGTTGCTGCATTTATGCTGATATTTCACTTAGCAGAATTGTCTTGGTCTAGGGAATGGTATCCAAGTTCCTCACTGGCTGACAAATCCCCCAGTAAAAATATGTGGGTTTGGTTGTTGTTTTTTTTTTCTGGGGGATAGGAAACAAAAAACCCCTTTCCAGGTCCATTTTACTACCCTGGTGTGAGGTGGGACTGCTGGTGTGGCTGAAGCCCAGCCCGAAGAATGCTTTGCTTGTGGACCACAGTACACCCATATTTCTCAGTCAATTAGGAAAGCACTCTTGCTGTGGGTCTGACCACAACAGACCACACTGGCTCAATCACTTCTGTAGCAGTTTACTGCTTCATCTCCCAGACCACACCTTAAGAATTAAACTTTGCAGTTATAGAAAAGACCCTAAGTCAACAGGAACCCCTGCAGAGAAAACAAAGCAGCTCAAGGGTACCTGCAAACTACAGCTTAGTCTACTGGACATGCTAGCCCCCTCCATGTTAGTCTCGCCCACCCGCCTACACTTAACCCTGGCAAAAAAAAAAAAAAGCTTTTTTTTGTAGTTTGTACTGGGCCTACAAATGATACGAACTACAGTATGCCTACAGGGCTTCCCCACTGGTATGAGAATGGACATTATACCTTCTACTGGGCCAGCAGCACTGCAATAATCACACCTGAGATGACACTGGTGTGCCAACAGCTTCTTGCATAGCCCTGGCCTTATTTTTCGATCAAAACCAGCAACATAAGAGTAATCAAAGAAATAATGAAATTTATAGGAATAAGTTAAAAGGTAAAAAAAGTATTCAGTTTTTTGATAGCTTAATTCTTTGCATTGGATGTAGATGTCAAGGTGTTGGCAGTGGGGATGCAGCAGGGGTGGCCTCTGCCCGGAGCCAAGCTAGTGGTCCCTCTGGGAAAACATATTTAAGAAAGGGCAGAAAATGCCATACAGGTGGAAGCAGAGGGAAGACCAGATGAGTGAGAACAACAGAGGGTGTATCAAGGTCAGAGGAGGAGGAGGTGCTCCAGGCACTGGAGCAGATATCCCCTATGGCTCGTGGAGGAGGCAGCGCCAGAGCAGGCAGATATTTCCTGAAGGACTGCGGCCCATGGGAGAGAGCTTAGACTGGAGCAGGGGAGGAGAACGAAAGGGAAGGAGCTAGGGAGAAACTGCTTTGTACTGACCATAACCCTCATCACTCCTATACCACTGTGAGGGGGAGAGGAGTTGGGTGTGAAGGAACGAAATTGAGCCTAGGAAAGGAGGAAGGAAAAGTGTTGGTTTAATGTTTGTCTTCTTGTTTCTCACTCTGAATCTATTTTAATTGGCAGTAAATGAAATTAATTTTGCTCAAGTTGAGCCTATTTTGCCTCTGACAGTAACTGGCAAGCAATCTCCTTGTCTTTATGTTGACTCATGAGCTTTTTCATCCCATTTTGTCCCCCTGTCCTTCTGAGGAGGTGGATTGAGAGAGCAGCTGGGTGGGCACCTAGCCACTGGCCAAGGTCCACTCACCACATCCTCGGAGCAGGCAACAAGTTTATGCTACTTTGCTTTCAGTGACAGTGTCCATACTGGGTTAGTTGCACCTCAGTTATATACATGAATTCCATACCTTCAGTTAACTTAATCGGAACTGCTCTGAGCAATCCTTATAGAGACAAGAAACGATTCTGTTCTCAGGGAGCATGAGGATGCAACTCTATTTTCCTACTACATCCATTGTAGCTAGTTTGTAAGTACATTATCTAATCCTATTTCCCACTTGGAAATTGTTAATGAGCAGACTTCTGCCAATGCATTTGTTAATTATGAACTGAATTATTTGGACAAAGCGTTTTTAGTGTGGGTTGTTTGTCAGCTGTTTGCTATTGGCTATGCATTGCTAATAATTGTTTTGACTTCTGCCTTATGTGCCTTATGGTGCAGGAAGAATGACATTGTTCGTGAATGGCCACCTCATAGTAACAATAATGTTTCTGCTTACTGAACAGATGAAAACAACTTTTGAAAAAGACACAGGTGAATAAGGAATGACTGAATAACAAACAGCACATAGCTACCCTGTTAGTTTGCACCTGGATATTGTTTTTTAGGTGAGAGGACAAAATATCCAGCAAAGCAAAGTGCTTCCTCACACATATAAGTAAATATTTCTCAATTCTTCATGAAAGGAATCAAAATGTCATCAAACCAAATAGCTGTTTGGATCTAACAGATGTTTTTGTCAAATGTTATAGCAGTAGTTAATCAGTTTAATCTATAAGAAAACAAGTTTGCTGTGACCAACATGTAATTTGTAATGCAAAGGTTGCCATATCACTGAATGAGTTTTGAGTGAAAGAGCTATGGGGGCAACCAATTAGAATTACGATATTTGCTGCAGGTTTGGAGAACCACCTGGAATGATTTCATTTGCTTTAAGCTTGGTCAACCCAACCACACTCTTTTTTTCTGATTTTCCTTAAAACCTCTGTGCCACCTGAAAATATCACATCAGATAGGGTCAGTGCTTTTTCTTTGCCCTTCCAATACCACACACACAACATTTTTTAAGTCCCAAAGGCCTCTGACATTGCATTACAATGGATCAGCCACCTCTAATGTGCTGAGAAGGAAGAAAAGCAGACTCCCCAAGAGAGGGGAAGCAGACAATCTGCCCTGAGGCTTCCCTATTGTTATTTCATTTAGAGAGACAGGCAATACCACAGTATCTATGACAAGAGAGGAAAAGATTTAAAGTCCTCCCAGCTGTCTCCTCCTTAATTCAATACTGATTGCTCAGTTGGTCCCAACTGTCCATAAAACACTAAGATTTTTCATGGCTGCGGTGCTAGAGAAATCTTCAGCCTGCTTGTGATGTGCTGTTCTTTTACTTTGAGCAATACTCCAAAATCAGTAAGCACATGAATAATCATAGGCAGAAGACACCTTGTCCAGGAGCAAGCTATTTTTTTATTGACGATTATCCTGGTGTGTCAGGAAGCAAGATTCATGCTTAAACTTTTCTAATTGCCTCAGCTTAATTTCATAAGGACGTGCCACACAAAGATATATGTGAAGAACATTTCACAGTTCAGTAAGCATTGCTTTGGGGAGGATGGACAAAAAAGACTGGTGGTGAGCACAGTATCCTTGTTTAACAAGCTTGGACTGACAGCTGGGGAAAACTGTGCAGATAATAAAGAACAAGGGTTGTTTCACTGACACGCTCTGTAGGAGATAACCTCTCCTCTATGCAGTAGACACTGATCGGTGATGGTTAGGAAGAGGGAATCTCTGAGAGACTGTGCCTAGTTAATATACCATCTCAACATAGAAAATACTAGCATGTTTATTGTGCTATATTGCTCAGTAGATATATTAAGGACTTCCAGAGTTATCATTCTCTTCCGCAGTAGGTTTCAAAATCCTCTTCTAGTTGAGAAGTGGTATTATGTAGACTGCACAAAGAGGCTGAGCCACCTGCCTCAGGCCTTGCAACAGTAGTGGTAGAACTAGAAATAAAATTCATGTCAGCTATCCTAGATGCTATGCAAGTTTCATCACTGCAGACAGACTCACACAGATGACGCATCTCTACCAGGTAAGGGCAGAGAAATGACATAACTTGCCCCATGTCACATAGGTGAGGCTTTCTTAACCTTCATGGTATTGCATTATCTGCTAAACTGTTCTACCTCTGGAATTAGTTAAGGCTAATGAAATGGTGATGCTGTCAGAAGACAACTGAGAAGAAAAGTCTCACTGTGAATTGCTGAAAGTTATTGCTTACATCACAAAAATTACATCCATTAAAGTACCACTCTCCAGCAAAGAGAAACCGAACAATCATAACACAAACATAACAATTTGCACAGAGAACTAACTGTTCTAACAGTTAACTAGGAAGAAAAATTGTTAACATAGTATCAAATTAATCAACTATTTTTATCCCAGGACTGCAATGAATGGATACATGCCGTATTATAAGAATCTGTGAGCACAATCCCATTTCACTTATATATGAAATCAATGGCCTTACATTAGAAAAGAATCTTATTCAGGGACATCCTTGAAACAATTCACATGATTAAGATGAACAAGATTTCACTTAATATGGTCATCTGACATCCCTTATACATATCACACATTACCAATTATGCTGTTACATTATCCTTACTCAGTGCTGCAATACTTAAAATGTCATTTCATCCATTCAAGCATCAGTATTGATCTCTGGCTACAATAAGTATTTCTAGTTAAACAGTGTGAAAAATCCTAACTTTTCAGCTATGGTTTTAGTTAAATAACTCAGCTGAAAACTACAAGAATAATTCTTATTTAATTTCCTCATTCTACATATGAGAATGATTGGCAGCAGTCTACTTCATTCAAACAGTGATCTCCCATAGTTTTCCAACAAGATATAAATGGAAACAAATAATTTTGATCAATCTACAGCTTATCCACACAGTAAATAGCATATTGCAATCAGTAAGCAAATCTGTAAGGGTATAGTTTATAGCAGCAGGTCATTTGCTTGTACTGCAATTTAGATTTCAGTTTTCTCATATCAGCTTAACAATTTTACTTGCTATGTTTCCCAGAATATTGTGGTGTATCCTATTGTCGTAGGCAATTTGGCCATGTAGGACCACAGTGATGTTTCCATAATTTAACTTGCATGCAGAAGTCCACCTTACCCTTCCTTATGCCAAAAGGAAAGCCATGGCTGTTTCCATTGCTTACAGATCATGTCCTTCTTATGCAAAGATCAGTGGGTCCTGTACTGGGTTTGTGTGGCAAGGTTTTGGTAGCGGAGGGGGGGCGCTGCAGGGGTGGCTTCCGTGAGAAGCTGCTAGAAGCTCCCCCTGTGTCTGATAGAGCCAATGCCAGCCGGCTCTAAGACGGACCCACCACTGGCCAAGGCCAAGCCAATCAGCGCCTCTGTGACAACATATTTAAGAAGGAAAAAAACCAGGAAGAGCTTTTGCAGCCGGAGAGAGGAGTGAGAAGATGTAAGAAACTCTGCAGACACCAAGGTCAGTGCAGAAGGAGGGGGAGGAGGTGCTCCAGGCGCCGGAGCAGAGATCCCCCTGCAGCCCGTGGTGAAGGCCATGGTGAAGCAGGCTGTCCCCCTGCAGCCCATGGAGGAAGGATGAGGGGGTGTAGAGATTCCACTTGCAGCCCACGGAGGACCCCACGCCAGAGCAGGCGGAGGCACCTGAAGGAGGCTGCGGCCTGTGGGAAGCCCACACTGGAGCAAGCTCCTGGCAGGACCTGTGGATCTGTGGAGAGAGGAGCCCATGCCAGGGCAGGTTTGCTGGCAGGACTTGTGACCCTCTGGGGGCCCCACGCTGGAGCAGTTTGCTCCTGAAGGTCTGCACCCCGTGGGAGAGACCCACGTTGGAGCAGTTCATGAAGGACTGTAGCCTGTGGGAGAGACTCACGTTGGAGAACTTCGTGGAGGACTGTCTCCCGTGAGAGGGACTCCATGCTGGAGCAGGGGAATGATGAGAGGAGTCCTCCCCCTGAGGATGAAGAAGCGGCGGAAACAACGTGAGATGAACTGACCGTAACCCCCATTCCCCGTCCCCCTGTGCCACTGCGGGGGGCGGAGGTTGAAGCCGGGAGTGAAGTTGAGCCCGGGAAGATGGGAGGGGTGGGTGGAGGTGTTTTAAGATTTGATTGTATTTCTCATTCCTCTACTCTGTTTGACTTGGTAATAAATTAGATGAATTTTCTCTCTAAGTTCAGTTGGTTTTGCTCGTGACGATAATTAGTGAGTGATCTCTCCCTGTCCTTATCTCGACCCACAAGCTTTTCGTTATACCTTTTCTCCCCTGTCTAGTGAATGAGGGGAGTGAGAGAGCGGCTCTGGTGGGCACCTGGCCCCCAGCCAGGGTCAACCCATCACAGTCCTCTTTGATCACTAAGCGTGATCTCTCACAGAATCTGTGATGCAGAATCCCACTTGGTTTGTAAGTCCCTGACTGCAAGCCCAAACTACTCCCTTCCTACCTGTATCCCACCTTTCAACAGTGGAGCTGTTTGGTGTTAGTGTGCGAAAATGGGATTCCTCTTAGAAATTATGCTTCCCTCGCGTTCCATGGCTGTCTCTATCTCCTCTAAAGATAAAACAGACAAAAAAGAAAAGTTGATATACAGGAAAATGGCTCTATAGAAGGAAAGCAGGTCAGAGACGGGGAACCGTGGAATTACTGCTAGCCAGCTTTTGACATCCAGCTCCAGGGTGCGTTTGTCTATAAGAGAAGGAAGCACAGTCTAGTTCATCAGCCAGATCATTACCAAAAATACTGAATAGTTGGGGAAATTGAAAGGTTGCATACTGGAAAGGGCTCAGTTGATGATTTCAAGGCCAGGCACTTGTGGGAAAATCTGCAAGATAAGAAGGGGTTCAGAAAGTCTAAAAATTGTCTTGGGGGCTGAGCCAAGGGGTTTGCAGTATAGGCAATTGGTGGGTCAGGGGTCGAAGGACAACCCAGCCCTCAGTGCAGATACTGGACAGTGGCCTGCCTAAAGCACAAGAGCCAGGAAACACCGTGCCTTGGTGCAGCCTAAACCCACTGGTGCTCACTGCTGCTGTCCTTCAGGAGAGCAGTGTGCTACTCTGGCACAACATATGCTGATGCAGGCAGAAGGTTAAGCCCATAGATCAAATATTTCTTTGTCCCCTTAGCTCTGCAGTGTGCATAAACTGAAGTTAGTAGGACCCTGCTTATGTCTAGCAGGCACGGTAGTGGTTTACCTGCGCTTTATTCCACTTTTCAGGGAGGCACAATGAGGCCTAAGGGAAATCTGACCCTTTCTGCACCAATCTGCCACCATTAAACCTGACATCTTTGTACTTACAGCTGCAATAGCATCACAGTCTATGGATTGAGACAGATGCTGATTTTTTTTATGTGTACCCATTGTGGTAAAAGTGAAAACTCTTCAGAAGCATAAAATTTCTTTGAATCACTACAGTATTTATAATGAAAAGAGAAGTAAGTCACTATAAATATTTAAGTGTCTTAAGTAAAGATTAATTAAGAACCAGGCAGGAAGCTGCCTTTTCTTTTTAAGCAATAAATTTTTAATTGCAAAGTATATTTTAGTAACAAATTGGTGCTTAATGGAGATATAAAAGGAGAAATCTGAAGGTCAGGGATAAAGATCAGATACCTGCATATGCATCTACACATAGAACACTGTGCTATACTTGAGCAAATATTGAAAAAACTATTAAAAGGTATTCATTTGAATAAAATGCTTAGTTCTAGCTTTTACCATCTTTTTGTTTGCATGAATTCATGCTCATAGGCAAGAGTGTCCCTTAAAAGAATACAAATTGCAAATACTTACTTCTAAAAATTTTTCTGTGGCCAACATGCCATTGATTAGAAAAGTAAGGAATAAACAGAAAGATGCCACTTGGAAGAGATGAAAATATCTAATTTTAACTACATGGAAGAAACCACATCTATGGAGCATGAACATAAGCAAAGAGCTTCAGTTTTCCAGTAATCAGGTGATAAATAACATCGTTAGCCATCTGAAGATAGATCCAGGCATTCCATGTGAGATGCCATGGCCTATTTTAAGATGTTCTCTACCTGTTTGAAAAGAAAGGTAATTCTTCTCTGGTCTTTTAAGATAAAGAGAAACCAGAAAGGCACCACAATTTCAATTATTCTTAGCTACCTGGAAAAACTGGCTTTGGAATGCATGAGCAGGGCACATTTTTGTTTTGTTTTAGCATGGTGCATTGGTTTGTTTTGTTGACTCACAATTCCCCTGTTGAGTGAGCTTATTTTATTTATTTGTGCAACTGCACAGGTAGAGCTTTACATCTAAGTTAGGTTATATATGTGAACCATCCAGGTACTAAGCTGAAGAAGTAGCATTTTATAGACACCGTGCATCAAATGAAATTGAATTCCTGCAGTATTAGTTGCATAAAGGCAATTCTGAAGTGCAGTTTTATAATTGGATGATCAGAACTGAAAGAAAAAAATCAAACTGCAAGAAGAATCTTACCTGAACTGAAACCTAGCTCTTAATACAAAAACCATGAATCAGGCTGAAACCATGCAGTCTCCCTTCATATGAGCGTGGCCTCCTCGTATACATAGAAAAATTCTCTTTCCTATAGTCTTGCTTGCCCTTTGCACATTCAGGGCTAAGAACATAGGAACGATAAAAATAAAGGGCCAGAGAAAACATCATAGACTTGCCCTCAGTTATTCTCTTGGTGGGATGTTTAACAAAAAGGAAGCTTCTTATTTTTTTCTGTACTTTTTGAATTTCCCAGATGCAACTTTCCAAACTCATCTCAGGCCATCTGCAGTAGGAGATTGCTATGATTTTTGGGTACTGATCTGCCACCCCCTGCCATCCCCAACACCCTCCCAGTACTTTGTTCTATGTTTACGGTGAAGCTGTGCGTGCTTTCCTCCTAGCTACTTGCCGGCAAGCTGAAACTGAGAGATGAACGCAAGCAAGGGTGAGTGGCTTTGCTTTTGGCAACTTTTCAGACTCTCACTTGAAATGGAAATGTTTTATTATTTTGTCTTGGAAATGAAGTTCCTAACCAGAAACATAGCAACAGCAGAGAGTATATCTTCTTTCTTCGATATTAGCATAGCAAATACCACTACAGTTAGTATGAACTGTTAGCCTCATGCACTGCAGTTGTATCATCTTCTCTTTTTCTGATGCTCCAGCACTGGTACTTCTTATGCTAATAACAGAGCATTAGGAATATCCTCTATGTCCTACTATCCCATGGCAGAGGCAGGAACCAACCTCCTTCTCTGCAGACATAAAAAATTCCTGGTGAACCCTAAAGCAGAGAGTATTGAAGTGATGGATTGAAGTGAGACAGTCAAAACTAGAAAAAGCGGGAAGTTAAATACATGAGATTTTGAACTGCATGGTCAAAACATACCTGAACACCCTGGGTCCCATCCTCAATTAGTATAAATAACCTTAAAACCATTAATCTCAGAGCTACATTTGTTCTCCCCTTGCTAGTGATGTAGCACAAGTCAAAAAGAATCCAGTGCTGGGATCCCACCTTGCTAGGCTTTGATGGTTTGTATATTTTACCAAAAAAGTTGAGAAAAAAACCATGAGGGGTTACTAGCATTTTATAAGCTGTCCACTTAAAGAACCTGAGCAATGCAATTGGCACGTAGCCTAGGAGATGCTCTGCTCTGCCTCTCCACAGAATGGCCTGTGCAGGCTGGCAGGACAATCTGGGGTAGCCTCCACAGCATCTCCCCAGTTGTACATACGCTGTGGATCAAACGATGCCTTTGGCCTCCCCATTATTTACTGAAGCAGCTTTCTGAACACCAAGGGACACTCTTCCCTCAGGAAAGTATAAAACCTTCTAAACATTTCTAAGCTTTCAAAAGAAATGTGGGGGAAAATAAGAATAGTTTTTCAAAAATTTTGAGCACTGATTGAGGTATAGACTATGTTCTCAAATGCTTCTTCAGAGGTAATGAGCTTTCCTTTAAAAATTGTCAATTTAAAATGTTCATGCTTTGTGATAAGGACTATCTCTCACTGTCTAAAAATTTGCTTATGTACAACATAGGCCATAGTCTTGGTTGCACTAATGAGAAAAAAATCCAAGTGAATTTGACATCATCTGTAAGATGGGGCTCTATTTTACTTTACTAATAAATTTACTCCATTCATTCCAATATAATTTTTCTCTCATAACAAACATTTGAAGAAGCCATGATGCTCCTTGCTTTCCTCAATATTTTGTGAGTGTAAGTTTTTGATACAGATTACATTTTAGGGATGCTTAATACAAAGAATATTCATTAATATGAATGGCACTGACCACTGGATTGAGATATTTATTGATTATAGTAAGAGTTTAACCTGTTTAGTTTTGCCAGATTTACAAGATCAAGAAAGAATGATCAGAAACGCCTCTTATACCAAGCTAGATTTGGAAATAAGCACCACTGCTGGCAAATAAAACTACAGCACCTTTTAACAGTATTCACAAAGGTTTCTTTGGTTGCCTAATATACTGATTTGATACCAACATAACTCCCTTTATTTCAAAACAGCTATAAATGCTGGGCTTACCTCTCCACTGAGGAACACATTTTCTACTGAGGATTCCCCGCTGAAGCCCATAATTGCGCGGTACCATGCCAGTCTAGCTGAGTGCAGAATCAGGACCCGCACATGTTTTGACCTCCAGAGCCATGGTCCTCCACTTGCCCACACAACTCCGAGTAACTAACTGATGTTTCCTGGGATTTCAGCTAATGATCAAATCTGGCTGACAGAAATCAAAATACAGAAGTTCTTTTCGATACAGCTGTATTTTGTCTACAGCACAAACAAAACAAGTACGTCCCTTATCATTGACCTTTTTCTATCATTTGAGCAATGAGTGTGTTGAAGCACTGCTGTAAACAGGGTGGGAATACTACTGCTGTGCATCAAGAGCAAAACAGATAAGACAAGACACTAAAAAAAGATGCTTTCTTGCTGAAACAGACCAAATCACAGCATGGAACTTTATTACAGAATCTGACAGCAAAGCACTAATTTGCTTCTTTGAATGATGCAGATTCAATCAATAAATCTCCAGCTACCAGAGTAAATCCTTCAGGAAGATAAACAAAATCAGAAAATCAGAATTCACTCTTCTTTCCACAGAGCATTTGAAACACTTAACTTTTTCTCTGCTGTACCTTGTTTCTAAGGTGCTGAGTCCATACAAAACCCAGGCTTTATTTTCATTGTATATCAAAGTTCCCATGCTCCCATTCCTTAAAAAAAATACTTTAATAAATCAAAAGGTTAATAAAGCTCCAGTGAACCAGTGAACTATTTCTGCACAGCTTTGATTCTTCCAGGTACTTCAGTATGTGCTTTGCTCACTAAGGTCAAGTCAAAGCTGAATATATTTGTTAAAAACTATGGCAAATCAGGGATTACCTATATCCTGTGTCCACAGTCCTACTCACTCTGTGGGTTGTGTAGCATACATTTTCTGAGGTCCCTTATTTTAGTGGAAGAGAAATGCAGTAATAGTCTACTCTCTGGAACTTTGACATTTGTTTGTCAAGTGAAGGTGGCTTTAAAACCAAAGGTTGTTACATAATTATAAATTAAAAAAGGAACACTGGTGGCAAGAGCTTCTAGGTTGTCTTTCTTCTGAGATTGAACTCAGGTGTCATTTTTGGCTTGTTTACCAACATGGTCATTTCCTTTATTTGCTCCCTGTTTTGAATTTTTCTATTGTCACGACATACTTACAGATGGTGGTGGAGAAGGAGGACAGAGAAGAAAAGCTTCTGGCAGGGTTGTGGCCAGAGCAAATAGTGTAAATACCTGGGAAGACATGGCTAGTATTTAGGATACTTGGCATAATAACCATGAGGGAAGTAGAGTGCAGCAGGAAGATTTACACTTTTACTGAAGGGCTCCGGTTTCCTATGATTTTATTTCTTGATGCACAAGACGGAGGCTGACTGAAATTTGGACTGAGAAGGAAATTTCATGTCTTGTAGGTCCTTCCATGGATGAGAACAGCAGGAAGAGAAGATGAGATTTCGAGTCTTCTCTACTTTCTATCTGAGAAATTAAGATCTTCATGAAGTAAAGAGAAGAAGGGAAAGAAAGGATGGAAGGAATAGGCTTTAAGGAAGGAGTCAAGGGTGACAGAAGTGTTTTGAGGATCAGGTTCAATCAAAGCTAAAACAAAACATGACTGGGCAAGAGCACAGCAGAATGGAAGGGAGAGACAACACTTTGCAGGAAGAAATGTCATCCCAGTAATGGTTTCAGGCCAATATCCATAGATTAGGGATAATTGTACCTAAACTAAGATCCCTAATCCACAAGACTGTATGATTATCGTTAATACAATAAAAGTAATGTGGCTACAAATAAAGTATAATATGCACTAAGGAAACTAATTAGAGCAAATAAGGTTGGCAATTTCAAAGCAGATATTTGCCATCTTAATTCACATAGGTTTATCTACCTCTTAAGGATATGCTTAAGTTTACTTCAGCTCCTGGAGCATCAGGACTCTAATATAAACAAAAGAAGGAAAGCTATTTTATAACTGGGAACCCTTCTGGATGCAAAACTCTTACTCTTACAATGTTTATTTGCTTTAGACAAGATTCATATTCAGGAGCACCAAGGCTTGCATCTGGATGACCCTTTTTTGTTCAAGGGTTAAGAGAAGATGCCATTGCTCCATTTTAACTCCTGTCCTCCCCTTCTGCCCAGAGAAAGGGTAAGGCCTCTGCAAAGGCATATCAAGGGAAAACTGACATGTCCTCATAGAACAGGCAGTACCTTCAGTGTTAAGGGGATAGATGTCGCGAAGAGAAGGAACAGAATAAAAAGTAAAAAACTTAATTTGAAACATGTCATTCTATCCTGCCAGTGAGAAAAAGCATATGCCTTTCACTACTAAGGAAAGTCTCAGCTGCATTTTCTGAAACTCTTACTTGGTGGAGTACTTTTTGAATTACTAGCTGTGGTTGTTAAGCTGTAAAGTACATCGGTTCAGACAGAAAGAAATTCATCTATGTAATACATCTGCAAAGTTAGAAATGTTTAAGTAATAGGTATCAGTTTAAAAAGAAACACTTTTATTTCAGATGGCATCACCTCAACCACAAACTACTAAATCCCAATTTTTCAAAGAAAAATATTTTAAAGATTTCACATTCTATTAGTCCCAACGATATCTTAAAGCAATTTATTTAGAGAAGGAGCACCTGAATTCACCTAAACTTTTTAATGGAGCAGACAATGGAATGCTTAAAGGAATGAAAATCCTTTTATATACCCACTTGTTGAATATTCAGACACACACCTTTGTGCTTTCTCCAGCCCTCTGCTTCATACTTCAGATGAACTTCATGCAAGTACTTGCAGTTACCCAATTATCCTCCTTCAAATCCCTTCTCAAAATTCTTATTTTCCACGATGCCTATAAACACAGAATACAGAAAAGGAGATGGAAAGGACCACAGGAGGTCATTTCTCCATCTGCCCAAGACAGAATCAAATTATTCCTGAAGACTGCTGCAGTCTCCACAGTGACAGAAGGTCTGCCAGTATCGAAGTGAACTATACCAGTACTTTCTGAATACTTTCTTCTCGTCCTTCACACCTTTCCTTTAAGGAAGGAGTAAAGGATTATGTCCTTTACTCCAGTCCACTGTGGAAATGAAGAACACCATTTTCCTTGCAATACTCAACCATTGGCAATGCTGACCATTTACTTTACACAGGTTTCACTGTTACCTTTTATTTCTCTTGCCTGTTTCTTCATCTTTTACTTAGATAGTAAACACCTAATGCTAGTGACCAAACTTTTGCTCTCTGTGGGCCTGAAATTCAGATCAGGACTTATTTGGTAGTATCTTTACACACATTTATGGTAATAAAATGAGGAAAAACTTAAAAGATTATAGTTGTTAAAAGATGAGAAAACTGGGAGCTTCTACTAATTATTTCAGAGAATTGTAAAGATAACGGATGTGGGTAAAGCGATGATTAGCAGTCAGCTTGGGTTTGCCAAGAATATTGTCAAACCAATCTAATTTCCTTCTACAACATGATAACAGGCTTTTTAGAAGAAACATGTTAGCTGCTTAGATTTTGTCACCGTCTCATATAACATTCTTATAAGTAACATGAGCAAAACTAGGTCTAAACAAAATGTTCATACAACAGATGATACAAACATGACTGAGTTTACCAGATTAGCTAATGAAGCACTATATTTACTGCAAAATCAAATGATGGAATAAGCAGGGTTATCCAGGGGTCCTACATTCTATATTGTCTAATATTTTTACTAGTGATGTAGATGACAGAATAGAAAGTGTGCTTGCCAAGTTTGCAGATCACAGCACGCTATGAAGGACTGCAAAGATGTTGAAAAATAAGATAGCAACCAAAAAGAATATCAATAAATTAGAGAAGTAATTTGGAGACAAACAAAAAAGAGCATTAGTCAGTGTGGAAAAGAGCAAGTTACACTATTATTAGGCAGGAAAAATCAACGGCAGAAGTATGTTGTGGTGAGAATTTTGAGTTATGTGCATGAAAATCAAGTTTATTTCATACTAGTAAATGGGGTGTAGGTGGGTATCAGGGCTGTGCCCACCCAGTGCACTTCATTCATTCCTAGTTCAGGAACTCCCCATCCAGTCACCTATATAGATGGACTGGTTTGAGACCAGGGATGAGCCTGAAACTAGGTGATGGCCTGATCAGCCACTATCAAGTGTTTCACTTGTGTCACAGGAGCCCTCCCGGTGGGAATTTTGAACAGTTGAAATTACTGCCCCCTCCCAGGTCATGTTGTGTCTAGTCCAATTTGTATAGCTGAATGTGTTATCACCCTTGGTGGAGTGTCCCAAAGATTGCTCTTGGTGGTTCCCGCTGCAGAATTTTACATAGACAAGACATTTGTAAGTACTCAATACAAACTGTTCCTGCAGAAATGGTCACGTAGGACAGTCTTTTATGTACAGCTAAGATATTTAAGAGATATTTTGTATGTAGTTAAGATATAAATAGCAATGAACTACACAAGTGCTGGGCGGTGACTTCGGACAATGGGCAGCTGGATTATAAATGAGCAGAGCAGTGGTTCAGGGGTCTCACTCCATGCTGCTGAAGATGCTGCTGCAAGTATCTTTGCAATGGAGACTCCTGTCACCACCAGACAGAGACCAGCCATACTGCTCAGGAGATTCGATCCCCTCTGTGTGTGTTACCTTATGCTAAGATCTGCACAAATTACTTTTTTCTTTTCACAAACACTCTGTCTGCACAACAACAGGATGAAAAACAAGTGTCCATACAGCAGTTCTATGGAAAAAGGATTTGAGAATCATAGAGGATTGCTGCGTGAGTTTCACTCTGCTGTAAGAAAGGCAAATTCTGCCTGGGCTTACCTAACAGGAGGAAGAGAAATGAAATGATCCTTCTGTTGCTCCCAATACAAGAAGACCCAGATGAGGGTCTGAAACTGAATCTGTTCTTCATGTCCACAGAGGGCATGACTGGAACTAATGAACGTAGGCCACAACAAGGAAGGTTCGGGTTAGAAACAAGGAAAAACTTTCTTTGAAGGAAAGATCCTGAAGCTCTTGGACAGATTGCCTAGAATTCTGGTGACAGCATTTCTATTGCTGCCCAAACTGTTCCTGAAAGTTTTCAAACCTCTCTTAAAGATAAGACTGCCACAGGATGAGGGAATTGTCTAGGTGACTTCTTGTGATCCTTTTCAGGTCTATGACTCTAACATACTGTAGCAAGTGAAGGAAAAAACCTGGTTTTATTTGTTACAATTAGTCCTGAAGTGTTTGAAGTGGATAAATACAGAACGGTGGAGTAGTCTATTAGAAATATCACCAAATAAGCAACAACCATATGCTTCCTTATCATTTGAGTACCTTTACCTTTACAACCAGTGAAAATCTCTGTGTCATTTTATCCCCAGTGAATCTCATGATATGTAAAATGAGAGAAGGAGTTAAACCAGATGTTTCTATGTTAGTAGTAGATCCTATAAGACCATTAAGTTCACTGTGATTGAAATATGCTGTAACAGGAGCTTCAATACCTCCAGACATCATCTAAGTAAATAGGCATTTTTACTCCTCAGACACATTAGCAGATGAATAACCAATCTCATAAATGCGTAATGAATGAATAACTTGTTTCAGTCCCTGGAGGTAACACACAGACTAGATGCCATAATTTTCTACCGAAGAAGTGCCTGTTTCAAGGACAAGCCTATGAATTTCCTGCAGTGTAAATCAGTACCATCACCATGTGCTTACCTTTACTTGGGTCTATTTGCAGCACGAAAACCTTCTTTGTTTAAACTGAGAGAGCTCCCAAATATCATGCCTCTCACACGACACTCAGATTCTTGGCAGCAATGACGATGACTCCAGCAGCCTGACTGCACAGAGGGAGCTGTAAGAAATGTCTTACAGTGAGGCCCAGAGTCCGACAGCAGGAATCTGTCTCTAGCCTCTCCTCTTCCCTCCAGCTCATGTGAGCTGCCAGCAAGGGGGTACATTGTACCAGCAAAGAGACATGGGCCAAGGCTGACTCCCTTAGCTCCTTTCCCAAAGGGAACAGGGGCAAGGGAAAAAAAATGCTACATAGAGGAGAATAATTTGTCAGAAGAGAAGACAGACAGGTGCATTGTTCCCCACTCCCAGGAAAGCTATAGCAAAACTGAAGGTCAAATCATACCTTTAAACATATCCTTTAATCAACTCAGCCTGCTTGCCAATGACGCGGTAGTTGCTGTCATCAGTGAAGACAGGGGAACACAAGCCTCTGCATGAGACACATAGTGAAGGTGAAGGTCCAGAGAAGGTCTGCGAAATATATGCTGGTGCCTGTGGGGCCATAGACTTACTGTTCTTTATGCCTGGGAAAGCCTATGTCCCTCAAAGCACTGGCCTGAGTCTTAGAAACCATCTCATACCACTGTAAGCTCTCGCCTCGTGAAAATCAGTCCCTCTTGAGCTCTTCCTTACACATCAGTTTACTGTAAGAAGATTCAGCACCGTCTCTGGCAACATGTTCCCTTCCACCTGCACCACATATTTCATTACGTCCAATATCTCCCTCCTTCAGACTTCTCTAGACTCATGTGAACCCATGTGAGCACCATTTAAATTCCTTCCCAGAGATAAGCATCGGACTTTCCCACACTGTTTGGGGGAATATAGCAAGCAGCTTACCTTTTTAAACACAGATTCAGCTACCGAATTCTTATTAAATAATTATCACCAAAAGATATATGTGACTTGTAGAAAGCTACATGAGAAAAATTAAGTGAATCTTGTGAGACTCCGAAAGTTTTGAGTAGGTTGGTACTCATTTGCTCTTAAGAAGTGACTTTTATTAGCAAGTACACATGCAACCCCTCACCCACTCGAAAAAAAGTAAAATCTCTGAAGACTGATAAATAAACTATGTGTTAAGTTTTAACATGTGTAACTGTCAGGTTTCAGGAAAAATGACTGCATTCAATAAAGAAAAAGAGAACTACGTCTTCAGCAACTGTAATCACAAATTCATTAGTTCTGATATAACTTCAGAAACATTTTAATAACAGTCTTTCTAATTTATTTATGACTTAAATGCTTTTGCTGATGAGAAACACTACACCAAAGATAGCACAATATAAAATAGCACCTATCAGCTGCTGCGTTATCTGTGGTGGTGTCCACCCACTTTATTGAGGAAAATTACAAATGAACCTCTGAGAGAAGGAAGATGCTGTGTGTGGGTATTGACACAGAGCCTGATGGAGTCAGAGGACTAATGTGCTCTAACGGCACATGAGAGACTCGAACGCTCGGAAGCAGAGATCGTGTTGGGGGAGGAAGGCTTGCTTGTTTGCTGTATTTTGCTTTTTTTGCCTCCTGATCCGTGTATATTTTTCTTCAAGTCAAAGAAAATCAGTTTCCTGAATGCAGGATTTTTCAGAAAAAAAATCTGTGCCATTCTGTCCATTCCCTCACTGACCCATGTCACTCACTATTGCTCATTTTTCAGAGCTTGGCGTCGATATCAGGCTCAAATTCAGCACAGTCACATTCCTACCAATCAATCAATCTTTTCTCCTTAGGAGAAAAATACGTTTTTCTCTAGTATAAATGCTACCTATGTTGGTTCTTTTTATTACAGGCAGATGACAAAACACAGCAACTGAGACTGTATGGCATAATCAGACTGACCTATATTTCATTAAATATCAACCTCTATGGGCTTTAAATGCATTGTTTCCTACTTTCAACTCATTTCAGCATTCAAACTAAATTTTTCCAAAAGTCTCCCCACAGATGAGGATGATTTCATTTAGCGGTCTCTGCAGTCAGACACAACTGTGGCTTTCTGTGTTTATTTACAGTATGTTATATGTTTGAGTCAAATGTCACCTAGCAACTGCAACACATCCCCTTTTTTACTGCTACCCCTAATCTTAAAAAGACCAATGCGCATGTGCGATTTGCTTCCTGTGAGTAGATCCTGTTGAAGGTGATGAAGTTACTCATGTTTTGTATTTTACAGGCCTGAGGGAATGAAATGTACTGAATAGAATAGAAATAAATTATTTTTGATCAGTGTTAAAGTAAAATATTTTTGTACTATATCTGATTCGTTGAAGTGCATTAAAAAATATTCAGTGAAATCTCACCCAGGATGAAATTCCATTCATCTTAAATTACAGTATCTTAGGCACAAATAATTTATTATTATACAAGTTAGTTTAGAGGGGGGAGAGAGAGAGAGAGAGAGAGATACATGTGCATGTAAATGTACAAGACAATATAATAGTAGCTCTAACCTATTCAATGAGATTCTTCTTAATACAATGATTTTTTAAATAAGAACAGGCTAGAAAGGTTGTAACAGTGTACTAGCTAAAGGGACACTGCTCAGTTGATGTTTCTATGTATTGATCAACCTTTAAAATATCTGTGAAATATTCCTACTGTTAAAATATTATTAAAACACCTCCCTTCTCTACTAAGAAGGCAGTTGGGATGGAGGGAGACAAAGCCACCTTGGAGACTGGGGTTTTTTTCTTCATAAGGTGTGGATATTAAAATAATTCCTCTGAGGAACAGAGGATTTTGGACATTTTCAGTAAGTCTGCCAATTTACAAGGGCACTGGAAAACATGAAAACAGCAGTGAGAGAGAGAGTACATGCCTTGGCTGCAAACCAAGACAAAGCTGGCTGATCTGATTTGAAGCCTAAGAGGTTTGACAGCATCTTGTCTGCAGGACTACAGAGTGGGCTGTGGGGAAGGTGCTCCCTCGCGCTCTCCATCTGCTGGGTGCGCGCCCTGGATTACCAGCTTGCGGCACTAACCACCAGCCAAGGCTGGAGCTCACCATCCTCACCAGGCAGAACTGTGCCTTTCTGTGTTGATTTGCGCATGGCCACTGTAAATACTAAAACATGCAGAAACCAGGGTCACTAACGCACATCTCTTGCAGTCTTCTGCAGTGACTCTCATCATTGCTTCTCTTTGTAATTCAACTACTGTCTTCCACCACATTTTTTAATTAGTATATCTTTATAGCTTCTTAAAAAGGATTATTTTCTTGAACTCTTCTATAGTCCATATTGACCTTCTTTCTTCTATAGGCAAATAATTGCATAGCTTTACCATAACCTTAATTAAAAAAACCCTCTAAATTATACTACAGAGTGCCGACACCTTTATTTCAACCTGGGCCTGCTCTTGTTTTTACTGAAAAAATTGTTACTGTGTGAAGAGATGTAGTTCTGATTCTGCTGTATCTGCAACATTTTGATCTGGAAAATAGTTAGGTTATCCCTGATAATAATAAAAAAAAATATTTATTGTTTCTCAGAATCTGAGTGCCCAAAATGTTATTCCAGAGCAGCCTCTGTGGGCATGGATCAAGATGAGAACGCAAAACCAGAAGACACAATTGCTATCATGCCACTTACAGATGCCACGCAAGACAGCAGAGAAGTGTGTTCCCTGGAGAGCCAGAATTACATGCTAAAAATCACTCAAAGGGATCACCTATCACTTGATCCAAATAGGGGCTGAGAACTCATTTGATTAGCATTAACTGATCACAGCAAATATTGTTGGTTAAAATCATCCTTCTGGTTTTAACTCCATACACTAATGTCGCCCAGACAGGCTGTCATTACCCCATAAACTCATGCACCGGGAGAAAAAGCTGATGGTCTTGGTTCAACTCTGTTTACAGGGATTGCTTGTCACTGTTACAGATATTACTTAAATACTTCTTATTTTGTATATGCATAATTCAACTTCCAGAATATTTTTGTTAACGAAAGCCTCACACCCACATGACGTGAAAACTAACAAGTCACGAGACGTCTTTTTGTCGGTACCGCCAGCCCAGGGCCCCTCGTGCTGCTCTTGCATCCTTGCTCTATGTAGGCCAAACGCCACCATTCATCAAGCCTTGTTTTTCACCCCGCCTTTGACAACCAGAATGGCAATATTCATTCGGCTTGCCCTACCATCACAGACTGATTTGTAACCTAACTGCTCAGCTGTCAGCTTCTCTGCAGGCCACGTTTTATTTTAATAAAACCTGTGGGAGTGAGACAGCTTCTTTGTACAAGCACGGTGAAGGCCTTGAGCTTGCCTAACTGAATCTATTAAGGCTTTATTATTAACTGATCTTCAAGATTTATTTAAATGTGAAGTGCTAGTGATCTGACACAACGCTGAGAATATGTTTAATTGACTTTTGTTATTTTTTCCTTTTTGGGGTCAGAAGCACTGAGTGGTGTTAATGCTCTGCTACTAGAAAGGGCCCTCTACCCATTATTGACTGCAGAAGAGGGTACAAACCTACTGTAACAACACTCAGGACTGAAACCTGGCCCACTCAGGGCATTCGCACTTCTTATTAAAACCTAAACATCGTGAGGCATTTAATTGAAACGGGTGAAGTATAATGAGGAACAGGAGGTTGGGCATGATTAACTCACAGCTAATCATGCTGGACTAATTATTCTTATTTTAAATTTCCAAACAGTTGGTGTAAAAAACTCAAATGCTTTAAAATAACTTGCACATCCTCAAAAACATAGGCACCTGGGTTTGTCACTCCTAGAACTATGCTAAGCTCACATCAGCCCATTCACTTGCATTTCTCAAATGGAAAATGCCCGGTTATGGGTTAAAGAAAGATAAGGCTCACTCAAACTGGAGGAATAAGTCAGCCTCATCAGGTCCACAACTGAAATGCCTCTACGCGAATGCACGGAGCATGGGAAATAAACAAGAGGAGCTGGAGACGTGTGTGTGCCTGCAAGGCTATGACCTTATTGGCATTACAGAGACGTGGTGGGATAGCTCCTATGACTGGAGTGTTGGGATGGAAGGGTACAGGCTTTTTAGGAAGGACAGGCAGGGCAGACGAGGAGGGGGCGTCACCCTCTATGTCAATGACCAGCTGGAGTGCATGGAGCTCCACCTGGGGATGGATGAGGAGCCCACCGAGAGCCTATGGGTCAGGATTAAAGGGAGCACTGGGGCAGGGGACATCATAGCGGGGGTCTGCTACAGGCCACCTGACCAGGGGGACCGAGCAGATGAAGCCCTCTATAGGCAGACAGGAGCAGCCTCACGCTCACAAGCCCTGGTCCTTATGGGGGACTTCAACCACCCTGACATTTGCTGGAGGGACAACACAGCTGAGCGCAAGCAATCCAGGAAGTTCCTGGAATGTGTCGATGACAACCTTCCCCTCCAAGTGATAGAGGAGCCCACGAGGAGAGGTGCCATGCTGGACCTTATTCTCACCAATAAGGAGGGCCTGGTAGGGAATGTCAAGCTCAGGGCAGCCTTGGCTGCAGTGACCATGAAATGGTGGAATTCAGGATCCTCAGGGCAGTGAGGAGAGCACTCAGCAAGCTCGCTACCCTGGACTTCAGCAGAGCAGACTTTGGCCTCTTCAGGGATCTGCTTGGTAGAATACCATGGGACAAAGCCCTGGAAGGAAGAGGGGCCCAAGACAGCTCACTAATATTCAAGGGTCACCTCCTCCAAGCTCAGGAGCGATGCATCCCAACGAAGAGGAAGTCAAGCAAAACCACCAAGGGGCCCCCGTGGATGAACAAGGAGCTCCTGGGCAAAGTCAAACAAAAAAAGGAAGCCTACAGAGGGTGGAAGCAAGGGCAGGTAGCCTGGGAGGAATACAGAGAAACTGTCTGAGCAGCCAGGGAGCAGGTTAGGAAAGCCAAAGCCCTGATAGAAATTAGTCTGGCCAGGGAGGTCAAGGACAACAAGAAAAGCTTCTATAGGTATGTCAGTGATAAAAGAAGGATGAGGGAAAATGTGGGTCCCCTCCGGAATGAAATGGGTGACCTGGTTACCCAGGATATGGAGAAGGCTGAGGTACTCAATGACTTCTTTGCCTCAGTCTTCACTGGCAAATGCTTGAGCCACACTGCCCAGGTCGCAGAAGGCAGGGACTGGGAGAATGCAGAACCATCCACTGTAGGAGAAGATCAGGTTCAAGAATATCTAAGGAACCTGAAGGTGCACAAGTCCATGGGACCTGATGAGATGCATCCGCAGGTCTTGAGGGAACTGGCGGATGAAGTGGCCAGGCCACTCTCCATCATATTTGAGAAGTCCTGGCAGTCTGGCAAAGTTCCTGCCAACTGGAAGAGGGGGAACATAACCCCCATTTCTAAGAAGGGTCAAAAGGAAGACCCAGGGAACTACAGGCCGGTCAGTCTCACCTCTGTGCCTGGGAAGCTTATGGAGCAGACCCTCCTGGAGACTATGCTCAGGCACATGGAAAATAAGGAGGTGATTGGTGACAGCCAACATGACTTTACTAAGGGCAAATCGTGCCTGACAAATTTGGTGGCCTTCTATGATGGGGTTACAGCGTTGGTGGATAAGGGAAGGGCAACTGACGTCATCTGCCTGGACTTGTGCAAGGCATTTGACACTGTCCCGCACGACATCCTTGTCTCTAAATTGGAGAGACATGGATTTGACAGATGGACCACTCGGTGGATAAGGAATTGGCTGGATGGTCGCACTCAAAGAGTTGTGGTCAACGGCTCAATGTCCAAATGGAGAACGGTGACAAGTGGCGTCCCTCAGGGGTCGGTACTGGGACCGGCACTGTTCAACATCTTTGCTGGCGACATGGACAGCGGGATCGAGTGCACCCTCAGCAAGTTTGCCGATGACACCAAGCTGTGTGGTGTGGTCGACACGCTGGAGGGAAGGGATTCCATCCAGAGGGACCTTGACAGGCTAGAGAGGTGGGCCCGTGCGAACAGCATGAAGTTCAACAAGGCCAAGTGCAAGGTCCTGCACGTGAGTCGGTGCAATCCCAAGCACGACTATAGGCTGGGCGAGGAATGGATTGAAAGCAGCCCTGAGGAGAAGGTCTTGGGGGTATTGATTGATGAGAAGCTCAACGTGAGCCGGCAGTGTGCGCCTGCAGCCCAGAAAGCCAACCATGTCCTGAGCTGCATCAAAAGAGGTGTGACCAGCAGGTCGAGGGAGGTGATCCTGCCCCTCTATTCGGCTCTTGTGAGACCCCACCTGGAGTACTGCGTCCAGCTCTGGGGGCCCCAGGTCAAGAGAGACATGGAGCTGTTGGAGCGAGTCCAGAGGAGGGCCACGAAGCTGATCAGAGGGCTGGAGCACCTCTCCTATGAGGACAGGCTGAGAGAGTTGGGGTTGTTCAGCCTGGAGAAAAGGCGGCTCCGGGAGATCGAATTGCCGCCTTCTGGTACCTGAAGGGGCCTACAGGAAAGCTGGTGAGGGACTGTTTATGAGGGAGTGTAGTGACAGGACAAGGGGTAATGGGTTTAAGCTGAAGGAGGGTCGATGGGGCTTTGGGCAACCTGGTCTAGTGGAGGGTGTCCCTGCCCGCAGCAGGGGGTTGGAACTAGATGGTCTTTAAGGTCCCTTCCAACCCAAACCATTCTATGATTCTATGATTCTATGAATGCAGAATCCTTGCCAAATCTAATTCATACAGTAAAATGAAGTAAAAAAAAGTATAACTAAATACATAGGAGACAACTAGAATTAGATTCCAGGG
Source organism: Grus americana (assembly GCF_028858705.1). Classification (NCBI taxonomy): domain Eukaryota; kingdom Metazoa; phylum Chordata; class Aves; order Gruiformes; family Gruidae; genus Grus; species Grus americana. The sequence goes on from NC_072853.1 coordinate 71,135,511, forward strand.
ATATTACTGGTTATGACAAGGTGAATTTATCCAAGCTTTTACAAACAGGATGTCCAATTTACCTCTGAAGAAGCTTATATTTTTCTGTTCCATCTTTTCAATCTGATGACATTTCATAGACTGCTGCACCATTAGCAAATAGGTTCCTACTTTTAAAAATGGCTTTGCCAAGCTCAGAATTTAACAGATAAATACAGTTTGGATTCTGTGACACCTATGTTTAAAAATTCACTATCAGTCATCAGGATAATTATTGTTCTAAAAAAAATGAGGAGGTAAATGTAAGCCAAGGTGCAAAACAGACTGGAACAACTTTTGCACTCTTTTATACTCTGCTTTGCCCCACTGACATAATCAGGTTGCAAGGGGTAAGAACAAGGCTGAAATTCTTTCCATTATAGAAAAATAGCTCTGTACAATGAAAATTTCTTTGCAGGTCTTGTTTAGTTCCATAAATGTTTCTGAATTAAATTTTGATCTGATTGATGTTTTCTACTGACTTGCATAAAGCTGCAAATCACTGCCTGTCTTCTGCTTGTAGCAGGATGTATATACAGGATGTGTTATTAATTTCATATATCTGCAAGAATATGACCATTTTTTCATGTAGTTGTTTTTTAAAAGGTAAAAAGTAAACTACAGGTCTAATTCTGTAGCCCTCATCTTGTGCCCCATTGTCTTAGATGCACTTAATATATATTACAAATGCTAAGGGTAATACACAACCATTAATTGCCTTTAAGAAAGGTTTTTGCCTTTGCATATATTGCATATAGACCAACAACAAAAGAGTGTTCGCTCAACTTGAAATTACTTTCATTTTCTTGAACTTCCATGATAAACACTCAGAAAGAATAACTGAAATAAATATGATTCAAACCTCTCTAGGGAGCAGTTGATCTACTGTGAAGACCGCTTTCTGTGTCCTGCACTGCCCCTTGCTGGAGTATCTCACAAATGTGACAGTGTAAATTCTAATAGCAGCACTAATTAAAATGTGTATCAGTTTCAGAACCACGAAATAATCTTAAAATATAAGGATTGCACAATTTTATAATCAGTCACTTAATCAACAGTTCATTATTACACACGTGGACGTCTTTTCTGTAAAACTATTGACCATTCCCATTTGCAAAGACTAATTTTAATCCATACAGAGTGGATGAACACTGTTAGCTTTTTCTCTGATTGCTTTCTCATAAGAAATTATTATTGAAAGAAGAAAACCATAAAATGAAACACCCAGAAATATTGCTACTTTACTACTAATGAAAAGTGGCAAAGAAACCAATGCAAGCAGATGCTTTTCTAAAAAAACAGTGTCTAAGATGTACAGTAAATGTGAACATCAACTATATACAGAAATGAGAATAAGAAAAATAAAAAACCCCACACTTAGCAATATCTCTTACCTCTGAAACTTCCGTAGCATTTCCTGTTATCCTTCAAAGATGCATCTGAAGAACTGATGTGTGTTATCTTTGTGTGTGTTATTGGTCATAGATTCATTCATTCATTCGTAAAGCCATTGCAAGTTTGACAAAATGAATACACTTGAGTACCTGTGTCTGCAAATCTGTATTTTTCAACTTTCTGGTTCTGGTGTTTGATTTCTTTTAAGTTTTCTATCATGGATACTATTCAACCTTAAAACAAGAGTGTATTTTCACAAAACTTTGAAAGGTCATTTGTACAAGTGCTTATGTAGAAAAACTGAATTACATGTTAGAAGCTCAATGAACACTTTCCTGCATTAAAGTAAAGCCTACCAAACCATATATTTTAACCAAAGTATTTGTAATACCCCTCAGCTAGTCATAATTTATTCAGTTTAGGCTGGTATTTTTAATTGCATCCTACATGCATATATTAGCTTCAGAGCAGTTATTCTATATATCAGATTTATGTAAGCCCAATGTAAGTTACTCTCTTCTTCCTTCCAATGGGGACAATCCTTTGTTGGTGAATGAAGCCATCGGCTGACCTTCTTTGAGTTCTCTGAATGAAACCACACATTCTTATTTGTCAATAAATAGTAAAGCACTCTATGGTACACTTGGTCTTTGCACTGAACTGAGAGACATCACTCCTCTGAAAGCTGGGGACAGTGTAAGGGTCAAAACAACTAGTCTACACTTGAAATGTTACCTTCAATTTAAAAGTGCACAGGGGAAAAAAATAAAGAGCCATAGGCAGCTGGTTACTCAAATGCCTTTCTTTTAAGAGCCTGCAGGAAAAGCCTGAGGGAAGAGCCTAGCCCTGGCCATACTGACAGCAGAGCACCTTCTGACTTCATCAAAGCTTTGATTTCACCCTCAGACTTTTAAAGTGTCCTGGGAATTTAGCCCAATATGTAATGGAGTCAAGTGGCAAGAACAGGAATTGAACCATACCTCTTAAATAATCGTCCATAGTAATAGATCTATGGGTGGCAAGAACACTAAAGGAACAGAAAAGACTAAGAAATATGAAGTGATAGTGGAAAAGAACACCATGAAGCACCTGCTGCTCTTTAAGAACTGAGAAAGAATATAAAGACTAAAATTTTAACTTTGGTCTGTTCCTGTGTGCCATCCCAGGTGTTCATTTAGGCACTCCTCTATCTTGCGATATGAGGCTGACAGAGGTCCAACACTCAGCGGTTTGGTTTTCCTACTCTCCCAATCCAGGAACACATTGAGATGCATAAACAAAGCTGAAAACGGCATAGGATGCTGTCTTTTCTTAGCTTACACATATCCTTCGACTAGAGGGATGCTCAATGTGGCTGTTTAAATTGTCTTACTGCCACAGCTGATTACACGTCTGCTCTAGAATGGAGTGTCATCAAAGAAACAATATTTTATGCATTGTACAGAGTGGAGGACTCCACATGAAAGCTAAACTGAAGCCTGCCAAACTCACCAAGCCCCTTTCCAGCAAGTCTGCAGGGGAACAGCACTGTGAATAAGAATCAGGATGCAACCACAGACGTAGCATGGCGAAAAGGATGACAATAAGTCTCAGGGGTCTCTGTGTTTCATCTGTATAAAAGGAGGCAGGCCAACTCCCAATTTACTCATAAGATTTGATTGAGAGGGACAAAAGTACAATATATTTTTTGGCATCCATGTAACTGTGGCTGGAACACTGTGCCTATTTCAAGCATCCAAATTTCAAGAAGGATGCTGAGAAATTGGACAAGGTTCATAACAGAGCCTAGGGAATGATTAAAGAATTAGAAGACATGCCTTCTAGTGAAAGACTCCAGAAGGTTAATCTACTTAGCTCATCAAAGAGAAGGTTAAGGGGTTGGGACTTAATCATAGTCTCACATCTAATATCAGAAGCGGAAGTTTGACAGTAAAAGAGTTTATCTCCTGCCTAATTACCAAAGGTCCAGTGGTTGAAAGCTGAATATAAATAAATTCAGAAAGGACAGAGGGCAGATTTGTTTACTAATGTATTTAATTTTAACCAAGGAGGGTAATTAACTACTGGAAAAAAAAAGTGCTATGTTTTGCCAATGGTGTCAAATCAAGATTGATGCTTTTCTGAAAAACTAGCTGTTCAAGCACAGCTATTGGATACAGGCCGTGCTCTTTACTGAAAGATATAAATAACACAGGATGAACTCAGAGAAACAAAGTCATCAACATATTGTACTGAGAAGTGCCATAATTTCTAAATATAGCAAGTCCATTAGTTCAAAATTAAATCTGCTTAAACCTGAATTAAAAAAGGTGCCCACAGAAATCTGAATCACTAAAAGGGCATACCTAGCAGCAAATTGTAGCTAGAATTAAACATCCGAATTTAGTCAACTTAAAAAAAAATGTACACAATATCCACTTCATTAGGGACTATGTTCTGAGAGACTGTTTTGTCACAATGTCCCCCAAATCATTCCCAGTTATTGATTTGCAATGTCCAAGCAGATGAATGTGGCTCTGATAAGGATGAACGCTTCAAAATTGAATGTTTCTCCACAGCTGTCTGACAGATAAGCTTCTAAACATGTCTGGCATTATTGGGAAAACACAATATAATAGTTGAACAGGAATTGTCTTTCCTCCCCACCCTGCTTTTGGTAATGGTAGAAGACACTTGCAATGTCAGAATTTTTTTCTAGGTAAAAATGAATCAGCTGTGTCAGGAACCAATTTTGCCATAACACAAATGACTTTTACATTTTCTCTTTGTTCTGGTAAGATAGGTGTCCTATTGATGAACAACCTCTTCCATTTATTCATACAAGTAGTCTCCTGTGGTAGCATGAATTTTGAAAGAAGTGTAACCTCCTACTCAAGAACATTAGGGTATGTAAGATTTAGCTTATTGAGTGATTTTCATTAAAAAATAGAAACATAGACTAAATACATTGATAAGTGTCTCAGCTCTTAAACTAAAACTGTTTTGTATATTCCTTCACCTTCATTAAGAGCTCACGGGCCTAAATTTCACAAAGAAAAAAGTGTATTCTTTAAATCATATTAGCTAGCACGAGGTAGCCAACTTTTTGGCAGACCAAAGAAAAGATTACAGCAACCTTACAGTCCTTACATTAAACTGGATGTGTGCTGAAATCTGCCTATTTCTTATTCAGATTAACTTTTATTATCTGCTTATCAGATCCTGAAAGTATTGATCTTCAGATTGCAGAAATGCCCATTCCTTTTGTGTGTCAAGTTTGGAAAAATAATTGTGAGCCAAGAGTCAGACTGGTACTATTGCCTTACACAAAAAGTGGATTTTATTGGAGACAGCCTAGCACCTTCTTCATTCATTTTTTGATGAAGTGTTACAATTTGTTGCCCTGGGAAAAGAATCTAAAAGTGTGTTAGAAATACATTATTTCTCATTTAGGCATGCATATGTTCTTGAATGCTTACAGTATGTTTTAATATCCCCTAAAGTTAACGGCGAGAGCGAGATTCTTTTCTCCTGTTTGCTGTGATGACTGGATTAACAAGCAGAAAGGTGCCACGAGTAGCAGGACAGTAGTATCGCAACCCAGCACTGCCTAAGGCTGATGCCCCATTTGAGTCTCAAGTCTTTCCAAAAGGGAAGGGAATTGGATGTTGCTACGGGGCTCAGAAGAGGTTCATGGTGCGGGTCTAGACCCCGGGTAAGCTCACAGAGATGGGTATAACTGCATGCAATGTAAACAGCACTAGCCCATGCAATGTATATGTTGTCCAAAGCATTTCGACAGCTGCAGATCTGAACCATGTCCATGTTCTGAAGAACAATTCTTTTTTTCTTTTCAGCAGATTGTGTTTCTTTTTTGCTATTGCTGTTTATTAATTTGACCTTCTTTTTAAAGTTTACTACTAAATCACTGTTTTCCCCACATACTAATAGGATAGCCTTATCAAGAGAGACATTAAAGCAGCTGGTACTTTATAAGCAATCCGTATCACTCCAGGTTAGTCAAAAAATATACCAGTTACTACAGAGCTTAGGAAATGAAACATTGATTCTAGGCAGTAGCACTAAGAGCTTTAGTGGTTTAATGTTTTACAGCTGTGGAGGTTTATGTTTGTATATTTCTAAACTGCTTAAATCAGTGGGATGCAATATTCTAAGCCTTGAGGATCAAGCTTATTTTTAAAAGTTCAAGGGACAACAACAAATGCCGAGACAGGTTCTCTGTATTATTCTGAGCTACATTTGTGAAAGTGTAAGGTGAATTCAGAATATTTTTACATTAGATGGCTGGACTGCCACAGATGTTTTTTTCTTCCAGATGGGCTTGGGACAAATGCTTATATCTTCCTGTTTTGCTGTATTTTGCTAATCGTGGCAGGGATAGAAGAGGCAACTCACCAAAAGCCAGAAGCCCTTTTCTGATGTGTAATTCACGGAGGGATGCATGTGGGGAACTGTGCAAAAGGTGAAGTTGCAAGGTCTATCTAAATGGATTTTACCAAGCTATTTTTGTGCCATTTCAGTGAACTGAATTGGCTTGCTGTGGAGGGCACTCGAGTTGGCACAAGGTGGGTGGTGTGAGCAAGTCGTTAGGAGGTAGGCTTTGGGGGGCAGGAGCTGAAGCACTGCATCTGAGCAGTAACAAACCGGTCAGTTTGGATCAAGCCATACCCTGAAACTATGTCCAGAAGAGTTTTGTCCTTCTGTTTAAGTGAACTTAGTCAAGGAGGAGTCCTCCTGGAAGAATCCAGGGAACACCAGAGCCAAAACAAGGGAACGCACTTAGCTCAGACATACTATGTGGCAGAGCCATAACGTAAGAATATAGATGGATAGATAGGCAAAGAGAAATAACCATTTCATTAAGAGATTTTTTGAGAGGTTTCTGTGCAGACCTACCCAGGAATAGAAACCAGAAAAGCTTGTTAAGGAGCAGCATCAGTAATGTATGCAGAGGCTAGACATCTATCTGTAGAAGGAAAAATGTGAGGTAAGTATGAATTTGGGCGTAGGGATGAAAATGTGACATTGCCTATATTGGTTAAGCTACACGGAAAATAGACCTATACATCCTAGTTGCTTAAGAAGTTACCAAGTTACACAAATATGCAAATTTAATGGCAAGTTGTTGATTTTTAATTACTTATAGTGAGATATTACAACTAATGCTTTGTAAACTACAATTACTAGATAATAGTCAATAATACGCCCACATACAAATTCTTGTGCCAAGAGGGGCAAGCTCCACGTATGTATACAAGCATACCATACAACAAACTTGTTAAAGCCAAGGTCTTGTGAATAGTATACTAACAGGAAACCTCATTATAGAGACTAAACTAGCTACCACCTAGCAAAAAATGTATCTGATAATACACTGTGAAGAAGTCTGAATATTGATACACTATGTGTAAATCTAATAATGGGGAAGACTATCAAAAGATTCCAAATTTCAATACCTGTGGTAGCCGAGTTAATTGGAAGTCTTACCCATAACCTTTTCTGAATATTTACTCTTCTTGCAATGATCTGTTATTTCCTTGCTTGTTAATGGAACAACAGGTAGAAATTTCCCAAGTGTGAGACTGCTCTGCAGGCTGGTTTATAAACACAGAAGAGTACATTATAACCATCCTCTGTTAAAGCTATTTGTTCTGTGAAAACAATTTGCAATCTTCCTGACCAATTCAAAATTACCTCCAATACATATTTTTTGATATTAGAAAGGCAGGGAAAAAAAGAGCATCAATTTGTGGTTTGGGGTTTGTTTTTTTTTTTCTTCTTCCTTTGAAACATTCTACAAAGACCTATTTCAATTTTTCTAAAACTTCAATAATCTGAAAAACAAACACTTGGAGATACTGCATTCTAGAGCTATAATGTAAGGGAATAGAATGATACACCAGTAGAAAGAAACAAACATTTCATTAGGAGATTTTCTCTGTGAGGTTTCCATTCAGCCCTACACAGGAATAAAAGTAGAAAAGATTGTAAAGGGAGAGCGTATGGTAATGCATACAAAGGCTAGACATCTACAGTCTAACACATGTTCAGTTCAGCATCTTAATTCCTCATATGAACTTTCAAGGTGAAGATTCTTATACTTTCAATGCAATGCTAATGGTTATCCTGGATCCCTACAATTTAATCACAGCTCGTGATTTTAGTTTGCTGCTACTGTTTAACATTGGTGATGGTCTTAGTTCTCGGTCTTTTAAAGCAATAATCTTATGAATAGAAAAGTTAATCTAAAAGTTTTTAGTCAGAAAGAAACTTCTGATGTATAAGTTTTAAATCAACAAATAAAAATTGAATGTTAAAAAAAATTCATAAAATAAAAATAATAAAAAGAACACTCCATCTTCAGACTGCTGCGATGGCATGGCTGTGTGCACCTGCTGATCTGGATGGTGTGCAGAGCTCTGCCTGGCTGTGGGTACGAGTGGGAGAAGAGCATGCTACATACTGCCGGGGAGGGGGAGGCCAGATAGCCCGGTTGGCCCCAGGAGAGCTAAAGACTTTCCTCTGTCTTGCACTTGCTCCACGAGTGTATGCAAGCATACCAGAAAACAAACTTGCTACAGATCAAGGACGTCAACATGCATCACCACAGCCACCTTACTATTAATGGCAATTTTGCACCTGCTTTACTATAGTATAATATCAAAAAAACAGCGATACACTGTACAACACTGTACGTGTACAACTGTAAAACAAGGTAAAAAACCCCTCTGCCTTACACAGGACATGCAAATATGCCTTCAGAAACTATACTTTCTCTTCTTTGTGACAATCTTTTGTTGGTTTTGGGGCTTTGCTTTTATGGGTTTACATTTTTTTTTAATTAAAGAGACTAGAGTATGTATATGCACATATATTAGCTTTCAATATATTAATGTTTGTTTGCCCTGCTTTTTGGCATAAAAAGGAGTTCATTCTAAAAATAAGAAACATGACAGGATGTTTTCCTTTAATTCAGAAGAACTTTTGTCATTCTCAGTAATCGTACTATATTTGAGTCTTTAATTCACTGTAGAAGCTGCTTCAGCTCCTCGTGACATGATTCAACAGAGGTATAATGGGATCTTTCTTTCACAGGAGGAGAGGCAACATGACACAGGAGCATTCTGCAAACTCAGAGCAGTGTTACAGTGCTAGTGAAGCAAGCAGATTGAGTTTCTTTGTTGGAAGTCAGTTTTGGTCCCAATTGTCTTATGTTTAAGGTGAAACTTGTAAAACAAATTAAAAATGAAGCATTCCCATACAAACCATAAATCTTATGATTTAGCATTAAGCCTAAAACTATTAATGGATAAATCTCCAATGGCCAGGAATGATGGAAAACCTGCTTAGCATTACCTGTTGTGCATACTCATTTGGTATTTAATCCTTTCTTATGTTTCCCTTATTTCAATGCCTTAGGTTACAATATTAATATTCTTTTAATGAAGGTTGTCTATGTGAATTAAATTATACTTGAGTTCTGAAGGATTCAGACGCTGTATTATTTTTTCATATATTTTTTCTCCAGATTACTTATTTTTCCTGAGAAAAAAAATGCTTCAGCAAGAAGGTGTTGCCACTAGGTCTCAGCTGCATGAAGACAAGCTTTCAGAGCAGCACTTGTAGCATCAAATTTAGATAAGGATAAGTTCTATTTGGAAAATTTTTGAGAATGCTAGGATAAGAAGGTTATCTGCTGACCAGCTGAATGACAGTCAAGAAAATGTAAGCATCTTCCACAAAGGATGGATGTATCAGAGAGAATGAGTTAACAAAATGAATAAGAATGTCCTATTCAGAATCATTTACAAAGTTATTGTACCAGATAAGAAAGAGCTGGAGTTCAGGAGTATCTCTCTTATAAAACATGATTAGATTCCTTAATCTTAGGAGTGATGAATATTTATTCTTGAGCTTTTAAATGTATCTGAAGATTTACATACATTTATTCCAGTAATTCAAGGTTTGACAAAACACTGATACAGCTTGTAAGCTTTCCCTGGTGGAAGCACAGCTGAACTGGTGAAGCAGCCTTCCACCAATACAGCTGACAATCAATACATAAAGTCACATAAAAGACATCAACAAAACATTTCTCTTTCTGCTAGAATCCCTGTTGTACACCAGGGCTCCTGCTGCAACAGGGAAGGTATCAACCAAAGGCCTCCCCCCTCTGCATCTCATGTTCCTGCTGGGTGGCCCTAGTGAAACCCCGACACATAGATGAAGCCTCAGCACAAAGGGAAATGTCTTACACACATAGCTTCATGAGCAAAGAAACTAGGACAGCGTGCTTTCTGGAGGACCTGAGGCACTGGACTGACTCCCTGAGGAGGTGCGAGTTCCCATGGGAACTTCTCCCAGGGTGCCGGCACTGTCGAGGCCGTCCTCTCAGAGGGAAGTCTCTGCTGCTCGGTAAGGTATTGGGAAAAAGGATAAATAGAAAAGGTAACGGTGTAGATGGCCAAAAGGGTGGAAGAGTTACCTGCTATACCAAAACCAGAGAAAATCAAAGAAACTGAACTCATTGACACTCCCACTCTCCTCCCCCGTGCAGGATCTCGCAGTACTTGCAAATTCCTACTGATAAGACTATCTTTTCTTACTTTGATTATTATGGTTATTGGAATGCATCTATATAATTAAAAAAAAATCATGTGATATCTACAGAGAAAAGAAAGGAAAAGAAATTCTTTAACTAAAAGTTACATTCATAGCTCTTATTCCAAATTGGGCCACTTTACCAGATCATGAGATTTATACTCAGATTTTTTAGATCCTCCTTGAGGAGGAAACACAGGATTGCAACCATAAATGTCCAACTATGCTCCAGAGGTGATGCATTTCTTCTAGATCTCTATGACCAAAAGTGGTCAGTACCTTGGTAGTTTTTTTGTGTATGCAATAAGAAAACTACGAGCTTGATTTGCAAACCAGAGACATAATTGGAGCCCCCCTCATCTGTGTTGATACTTCTGAAGAACTCAATTCCATGCAAGCAGAGGAGCTTTTTCTCTTTTGTCTAAATACCATTTCCTTTTCTTCTGCATTTGATTGCATTGGAGTGTCTTGCCTTGTTATTACTGATCTCGCTGTAAGACTTCGCAAGGTGTGAATGCACATCTGTGGGCAGAAGAAGTGCTAACACTTCAGTATCTACGTTTTAGCAAACATTACCTTCAATAAGCATGCCTCATTGGAGATAGCGAGAGTATGTTTGTGTGAAACTAATCTTCTGGAAAAAAGAAATTGAGCCATTTTGATAATACCCACCTAATACTGGATATCTACAATGCAGATGTATACAGCCAAGCTAGTATCCTGCACTTTCTTTAGAGTCAATGAATAAAAATTTGTAAGGTATGATTTATCTGACCATATTTAGACACATAATTTACAATGAAATTATTTACTTTCTACAAGTGCTTATTACTCTTATGAACTAAAAAGGTGTTAACTGAGAAGCTTGGCTACATCAACATTCACACTGTAAACATTTATTTTGGGCATTGTGAATCCCACCTTCTGTACAGTAGAACGAGGGGGGGGAGAAAAAAAAAAAAGAATCCATAAAGCAAATTTGATTGGCACGGCTGTGCCTTGAAGGGCTGGAGAGTTGGCTAAATCCCTTGCACTTCTGTGGCTGTGCTGCACAAATTCATAATTTGAACCTTCCTTCCACCTACAACTGGATGCTGTTGATTTAATTTTACACAGATACTAATTCATTAAAAGATCAATTTAATCAACTAAGCAAAATCAATGTGACTCCAACAGTAAATTTGTTTTGTTGATTGTACTAGTCTCTTGTAATCAGTTTTGTAAAAGAAAAAAGTTTACATGTTAATTGATTTTTACTCTACCGGCTTGCTAAATTTGCATAAAATGCTAAAAAGAACTCCTGCCCCCAAAATGAAACACAAGTTGTAGCCCTGCAAGAACAGATACAAAGCAACTGAACCTTTTGCCACTTTGCTGTGCTTCCAAATTACAACAATCACCTGCAGAAGATCAATAAGTAACATAGGGAACTTCGTGAAAGCACTCTGAAATGATAATGAGATTCTCCTACCAACCAGTGGTAATTCCTACAGAACAGAAGTAAATACAGAAGTATTTATCTCATAAAGAGAAGAAAAAAACAGTCTAAAAGACCTAGCACAGAAATCCATCTTGTGTTTCAACTGGTAAATATGTTTGAAAAACCACAGGCTTAGAGCAGAGCACTGGAGCCCTTCCTTCTTCCAGACCAGAAAATGATGCTGGAGAATTATTTGCTCCAGAATTTCATGCTCTCAGTTTCCACTACTACAAATTACAGAAGTTGTCTTCCTTCTTGGACAATAATTCATGAGAAGGGGAAGTTCTTAAAGGGACAACAGACAACAGGGTAAGGAGGTATTGAATTACTTTTATCTACGATTGCCAAATTAAGGTCACCTAGTTTCACGTGTCCTGAAATACAGACATAAATAAATAAAACTAGATTCCTTAAAAAATGGGGAGAAATTTGAGCCTTCCAAACGAGCACTAGCTGATACCAAAGGACATTGAGTACAAGTGAGATGACATCTGACATCTCCAGGACTGTTCCACCTATGTTTATGGTCCCTCAGCATCAGGATATTCAAGGTAAGACATGTAACAAGTGCACGTGTAGGCAATGGTTGTAATACCAGCTTCTTGCTACACAGTGTATCGATTCTGTGTGTTTTAGTGCACCATCACCAACAGAGGGGTTTGTCAGCTGTACACACTGTGCATGAAGAACTTCAAAATGTATTGAGGTTGTCATATTGTCCGATCTGGGCATTCAGCTGCAATTTGCACAGTATTTACTCTGCACTGGGGATAGAAATCTGTGAAATTGGTTACCGTATCACTGCCAAAAGGTAGCAGATGTTTTTGTAGACCTCATCAACCAAAATACATTTTTTATCCTCTAAAACAAGGTTCTAACATTGAGAAAGCCATTCCACTACCTAACTAAGCACTAACTAGAAGAATTAAATCACAAAGTGGCCAACAATGAAGTTTGCCAGTGTGCTAGCTCCATAGCTATAAATAGTAAGACAGAACTGGAGGAAAATTGTAATTTTTTTCAATTTTCATTCTTGTGAGTAAGGGCATCAAAAGTAATGCAGAGAAAGAAGGTAACATCACACCCTGGAAGTGAGATACACATGGATCATCACCCAAAGGTCAAGCAACATTTCACAGCTCAAATTCTACTCCCGGCAAAGCACGGTGCAAGTACATTTCCCTTGTGTTTACCAGCACTACATGAGATCTGCACATGCATAGCTGACCAAAGCTCAGCTCTGAATATCTAAGATCAGCATGTAAGGTATTTATGCACATAATTGATGGTTGTACCTATTAAAGTAGCTCGATCAGTGGGCCAGAGTATATCGATATGAAATTGCCTAAACTAAAAACATTATACCTGAATGGGATGGGGGACACATTGTGTTGGTATAAGGGACTTTTACATCAATATAATGTTAAAGCTTTCCAAGTAAAAGTATTCTGATCCAAAAAGAAAACAAATCTCCCAAAACATACAAAAAGCCCTTGTGCTCAACTGAAATAGTGACAACAGGAAAAATGGCCAGACTTTAGTGATTAGCTTTGGCTGTATTTCTCTTCCTCCTAGATTTTCTACCGTCACACAAACCTATGCCAGGTTTTTAAAAGACATAAAATACAACTGTGGTTTCTTAATTTTTGAAGGCGTACAAAAGAAAAGAGAGAACAAGGAAATGAAAAGCTAAACCACTAACTGAATCAAAGCAAGCTGTGGTCCCCATGTTGTCCTGAGCACAGACACAGTTCCTCAGTATTTCAGAAGGAAGGAAATGACCTTCTGACCTTGCACGTGAAATAGCCTGAGTATCTAGTCATTACAAAAAGAAGCTTAGGATCCTCTCTTTGATCTGAACTGATGTGGAAACTTGGCCTGTCTTGGATTAAGTTAAACATGGAAATTCAACAAGGGAGGTTCCCTTCTGTCCTTTTCACATCCATTTGAAATCTAATTTATAAAGCAGTGCCCTTAATCTGCTTGTAAACTTGTTTTTAACTGTCAGACTTGAGTAGCTATTGAGCAAAATGATACACATTTGAAAGAACTGCCTAACTATTTAGTCTAGAGACATGGATGCATTCAAATAAGCTATTCCATCTTCACTAGCAAATATTTTTCAATTTATATAATTTCATAAATGATTTTTAAAGAGAATTTAAATATTCCTCAACTACTACTCCTCAGTAGCTGCTAAGATTGTAACAAATATTGGCAGAGAAAGAAAAGCAAGGTAACACTCTGTCCTTCGATGCCTCAGCAGTGCCCTTGTTTTGTATTTTTACAGCAGTAGCTAATAGCTTACTTCCTACTTCCTCTTTTGTGTCATACACCTGACTGTCTTCTGTCACTTCTGTGACAGCCATTCTGTTATTTAAGCATATCTTTCCCTTGTATCTAATATAAGCACAAGGCTATCTGCAAAACTGAAGCTGTGCCTTCTTGCTTTCACTCGAGCAAAACTCCTGTGAACTTTGGTGAGAGGATTAAGTCCTGTTTGCTAATTTTCCTAGTGTGAAAACCGTCAGCAAAAGGAAGAAACATGCAGACTTCAGTGGGAACATCCTACCCGAGATCTGCCTCTGGCCACAGACAGGGACAATGCCTCTCCCAGCCTGCGAAGGGGGCTGGGGACTGCACGGAGACTTTATAGGACCCTTGAGGAGAGCCATATGGGAGTCTGAGACTTCTTCAGAGCTCTTCACACTTCTTAGCCAGACAACACAATGTCATCAGGTCCTCAAGCCAAAGTCTTCGAAAAAGCTGTGCTCTAGAGAACAAAATAAGTGGTCTGATATCCAACAAAGTCAAGGGCCAGGATCTTCCAGAGAAGCAGAATATTCAATGCTTTTCAAAACCAGAGGACTTCATTAGCTGTTTCAACTCCATGCCTTTCACCCTCGCTCAGATTTTCCAGTCTATATACCAGCAGCTCTGTCCTGTTGGTCACTGACTTGTCCGAAAGCACCAGATCATTATGATGTGCGTGACTCTTTCACTGCAGAGTTAGCTTCAGTTAACATATGTGCTGTTGATAACTCAGGTCCCATTCATGAAAAAAATACCCCCCAAACCCCAGACACTAATTCAAGAATAGTTACACTTTTAACTGGCATTAGCTGGCCCATCAGTGGAAAGCAGCTCGGGAAATACTCCATCACATCAGCTACTGACACAGCTACTCTGTATTGCTATAGTGTTAATTCACAGGGTGGCTTTCCTCATTCAAGCCACATTAACTTGAGGGGCATTAGCTTGAGTGTATGCAATTTAAACTAACTCTTTAGTGAGGACAAGTTCTGTGAAGTAGCTTTTGCCATAACCTTATGACCTTTCTGCCAGTAGTTCCCTATCAGGAATTCATGTTAAAAGAAGAGCTTTTTTCCCCACTCTTAGTGTAGTGTTGCACAAGGCAAAGCAACCAACCATCTGCCAGGTATTTTAGCATGCTGGAATAGCTGCTCTCACCTAGGACAGAATAGAGTCACAACAGAGTCATTTTTATTTCACTTGTTGTTTTATGTGCTTTGACCTCCAGGTTTTGTCATTTTTACCAGAAGGACCTATTATTATGAGTGCTTTTCGCTAGCCAATATAAATCCTTGGCAGCCAGTCGCCTCAGCCTGACTGAAGCAATCAATCTGCCAGAAAATCACAACAGTATCATGTGCTATGAATATTTTATAGTTTACTTACTTTAATTGCCCATTTCATGCCCAGGCACTAAGGTCACACTGGTCACACCTGTTAGGATATTTCGTCCTCCATGAGCCTGAAAAGCAGGTCAAACTCGTATCTCATAATTCAGTTAAAGAAAGATAAACTGGGACTGAGAAACAGATGAATCAACAAGCTTCTCCAGACCACAGAGCTATCAAAACGCTTTCAAGACACCCGACCTCTTTTCACCCTGCACACATATCTGTCAGGCACTTTGTGAACGCACTCTGGGTCTGGAGCCACGTGGTGCCCATCTCGGTCAGTTTGTGCAGTGGTTTCTGTGGTACGCGCTGATGTGGCAGGCTGGCAATTAACCTCTGCTTTAACATGGGATGCCCTTAGGTTCAAAGTCAAGCTCCTGTCAAGAGAAACACTAACCATAATAAAAATTTACTTCAGCAGCTTCTTTTAGGATTGTTGCATCACAGGATCTGATTTGCATACCAGCCTCTGGAACACTGGACAACCCAGTACACTACTGAAAATGTAAATGTGAAGATCATCCTGCACTCAAGCTACCTGAACAAATACCTGTGTTATATCACACTCCCAAATTCAACATGTTCTATGCAGCTGGCAAAGTTATGTTCTTCTTTCTGGCAAGGTTGAAATAGATGCTGCATACAGGACTTACAGTGCAAAATGTGTATTAAGCTTTGATGTATCGGTAAAGATTCTCAAAAACCTTTAAAGAATTTTACTACAGTAGGTTGTCGCCCCAAATGCAAGCACAAATACAGCGTATTAGGCACATTAGGGGCAAGAGCGATGCTCAGTGAAGAGATCATAAAACATCTTGTCTACCACGCCAAGGAAATTAAGTTGATGCTGGTCCTCTTTTCCTAAAACAAGATATGGACAACTGGAATAACATAAGTGGCTTTGATTCAGCACTGCTTCTGGGTTTTACTGCTTAAAGACAAGCGTGCCTTCACAAGTACGCTCGGGTTATTCCACAGTTCCAGCAAGAGATGCATGACCTCTGCAGCATGTACTGCTGTGGCAATGCAGCAGGTGATTAGAGATTCAGACGAACACATCTTTCAGTGCAGGTTGTTCTGGAATTCCACAGGCTGTGATAAGAGCTGCTGGGAAGAGGCCAGTTTTGGATCTACAGCAGTGGTCTAAGCACTAAAAGCAGTTGGGAACCCTGTTACGAACTTTTGGAATGTGGCATTTTGGTAAAGTAAGATTATTGCCAGCAGATTCAGAACAGACATGATATTCTTCTGCCAGAAACAGAAAACAATGACTGTGGTAGCATTTGTGTCCAAGAACAAGCGGTTTTCAGCTGTCATGCATATTGATATTCAGCAGGAATCCCTAAAAATGAACGTTTGCTAATCGCTTCCATCCAGGCCTAAGGATATTTTGCACTCAAAGCAGTTTACTAGATTTGTCAGCATATTACTTCATACACTGTCTATCTCTCATATCCCTACACCTTGATTGCTGTTGCGATTCACTGCTAAATAGTAGAAAAACCAGAACTGAATAAAGAAGCCATCACAGTTGGATAAATCCCATGAAGCTGACAATAGCGAAGCAGCCTGAAGTAGGAATGCCGTGTATTAGACTGGTCTATTACACATTCCATTGTGGTTTATGCATTTCCTAGATTTCCTGTAAAGATTTTGCTTTGGCAATGTATAGAAATTACAGGTCAGGTTGTTCCTCAGCAATGCAATACCTTGCAAATACAGCCTTTTAAAACAAATAAAGAAATGCACACAAATTCACACACACAGAGTGGTGATTTTGGTTTTGTGTTAGGTTTCTGCTTCAAAAACACTCCTATTAGCATCCTAAAAAATGTACAAAACATATATTGTTCTGAATAATCTATAAATAGCAAATAATTCTCAATAATCTATTTCAGTGCTCTACCTTTTTTTATTGACACTTAAGATGATGAAATTTCTTGTTACTATTTTTCATGTACTTTAGAGGAGGGAAATGGGTATCTTGAAAAGTGTTGCTGAATAAAGTCTAAAAAGCATTTTCAGTTTCTTTGTATTCTTCCAAATTTTTATGCATAATATAGAGTCATAATTGCATGTCTTGAATAAACAGGATGCAAAATAATTACACCAAGCACAGAGAGCTCACATGTGCAATTTCAATATTCAGAGACTGGTCAAGAACTTTTTTCCCCCATCTCGCCATGAATGCTTCTGTCAATTCTTTAATTTTTCCCATTTTTTCAGACATCTTCAATTTCATTCAGATTCTGATCACTAGAAGACTCCAAAGTATTTGTCCATGTGTATGTCCACTTCCTTTGCTGGTATTTTAAATGATGCATTTATTCAATTTATTTTAATTAACACCAGAAACAATAACTTCAGTATGACTGCCTCTGATAACTTGGTAGTCTGAACTTCTCTGAAAATCTGGTCTCCTCAAAAGATGTTCTGATGGTGTACGGGAAGATGCAGCAGTAAATATGCTTGCCCCATTCAAATTCTTGATAAAATTAAAGCTGCATATAATGTTTCGCATTATTTTTCTGATTCTTCTGCTGGTGAATGACTTTTAATATGTAATGCAGTAATACAGCAAGGATATTTCTTGGATATATTAGTTACAGTCAGCTTTTTTAAAGTAAAGATGGAATCAGAAAGTCCTCTACCTGGTTCCCCTATGATAAGGATCTTTGTAAGAACACATAAAGCAAAAATATGATACTTTTCCTAAATCAATTCATTATCATGCTTTAGCAGCTGTTGAAACGATTTGAAAAGTTTAGTGCAAACTTGAACTGGCAGTTATTTATATCCCAAGTAATTTGTAGAGTACAGCCATGTTTCTATCCCATGTTCCCAACTGTACTGAAATAAATTTAAGAATGTTTAAGCACATTTGCCTTAAAGTGATGTGAAAACCCTTGGCCACATCTAGAATGTAGGTCATACTTTTTCCCTAGGAAAATCTTTTATATAGTTTTTCTTTTCAGGGGGAAAAAAGCCTTTGTATCACAGGACAAAGCTTTGTAGCTTATTCTTCCTTTCAACAGCCAAATACGACAATGGGAAGCCCAGTGATGGTTTTGTCTCCGTGGAGGAAGCGGTATGTCACATAAGCCTCACATGACTGCATGCATAATATTCTGCTGAGATAAGACCACACAGTAGGAGGAGCCTGGATCAGTCAAAATCTGTGACAAAAGCTGCTACTGATAGAAACTGTTCAGGTAACTTAATGGCCCAGTCTCTTGACCTGGAAATACTGGACGTGGATAAGCTGTCACGTCTCCAGATGCACATGAGAAATGAACACCACAGTAGGGCCTTGACTATCCAGAAAAACTGGCAGGCTGTCTATGAAGAGAGAGAAAGTAAGTCACTCCATCCAGCACAAGCCTGCACGAAGTCATCCTTCTGCTCTTTTTCCTTAGCAGCAATACCTGAAAAATGCCAAGCAATTTCACTTCCAGTTAAATCTTTTTAGCAGCAGTAACACACACATTTCCTAGCACAGCACATCTAGCCCTAGTCTCTGTCCTGGAAAACATTTGTGTAAAAATGTTTTGTTACGTGCACCATCACCTGAAGGGTCAGCAATGGTGGCACTATAGTGGATACTGCCTACTTCCTTGTGAATAAAGTTAGGACTCCTTCAGTTCAAGGAGCTTACATTAGACCTGAGAAATTAAACAAAAGTGTTGTAGCTGCTACTTTAGTGACAATCTCTGTATTTACTAGATGAGCTACAAATACGAGAAAGCACTGGTGTACAATTTTAAAGTGTGGCCAATGGGGACATCTGCTTACTAGCAACATGAATCAATGCATATTTCTACTTATTTTATTACAACACTAAGCTTCTACACTAAAATACTAAGCTTCTATACATGGGACATGTCTGATAAAAAAGAGATTTTGCTTTTGAGATATGCTTCATGTTTACTAAAATACTTCATCATCCTGTTGTTCTTTCACAAACAAAACCATGTGTTTTGGTTTCAAATCAGGTTTCTTTCTTTTAAGTCAATCTCATGGTAAGCAAATGTGCTATTCTTGCTCTGATTTTGTCCTGAATGGGCAAATGAGCCTGAGTGTCAGAAGACCACTTCTGTTCTTATGGCAAGTGAATAGATTCGCAGATGGTGACTGAGCTGTCTCCTGTCTCTAATTCAAAAGCAAGCGATGTACAAACAGCAACAGAGGATAGTTAGAGAATGAAAGGCAGGTGTGCAGGGTATTTACATCTAATTGAAGCCAGCTAATACAATACAAAATGTCAGTTTGAAAGACTTAAATGGTTACCCTATTCTTAATATGGACACTTTGCAGGAGGCACTGGAAAATAATAAAAAATCAGTAAATAAAGAAGTTGAAGGGAAAAATAGACTAATACATTTGCATGTTCAGTATACAGGACCTGAGCTGCTGTAAATGGCAGCAAATTACATGCAGTCTCTGAGAGTCAGTACTGCACATCAAACTAGACAAGAGACGGCAGCTATCGTTCAGATTAGACAGCGTCTGCTGTGGGCACTGGGCATCTGAAAAGGAACCTGAAGCAAGGGACGTGGGATATTATGCTGATGAACATGAAGAATACAAAGGCTGAACCAGCCTTGGGTTTCCAGGGATGTTGCTTCTTCCCACTGGCTCTGAACACTGGGCAGTGTTCAATGGTATGGAAAGTTAGATGCTCAAGGACAGCTACTGTCTCACCTATGATTAAAAAAAAACTTAGTACTTTCTGCTTCTGACAGCTGATTTCAGACTGAAGGCTATATATTGTCCCCTTGATGCAGTATGTCCTTGAGTAAGATTTGAAACTCGATTTTGTGTTTGTTTAAGTGGAAGCAGTGGACCACAAACACATCTGTCCTTTCCTTCAGCAAAGGAACAGCAAAACCTTCATTAATCAAATACAATGAATGTTAAACACTGACTCTATTAACTCAGAGTAAATAAGCTACATGATTACATTTATCTTGGAGGTCAAGCCCAAGGGGATTTGTCAGAGACCACTTCCTAACAGGCTACCCTTCTGCCCTGTCACACCCTTTCCCCTCTCCAGATAGAGAGATGGGCACAGGCGATGTGGTGCCCATACCATACATCTGCATTGCAGCACAAGGGTGGGAGCAGTAGCTCTGGACATTTTCAGGTAACTGGACTGGATTGCTTAACAAAGTTGCTTGTGAGGATGAATAAAGCCTCTTTATCCATGAGAAGTTGCAAGGAGAAACTTCTGTTTTCTGTCCTGGCCTGGTCTACGCCAAAAGCACAAGAGTGGAGAAGATGCCCAAGACTGCGCTTTGCTGAGGTGTCTGCATGGCGGGCTGTGCAG
This sequence comes from Grus americana, assembly GCF_028858705.1. Lineage (NCBI taxonomy): Eukaryota > Metazoa > Chordata > Aves > Gruiformes > Gruidae > Grus > Grus americana. The sequence continues at coordinate 71,156,035 of NC_072853.1, forward strand.
GAGACCACCAGCTGACTCAGTACCCCTCCTCACTGCTGCCTGCAGAACGGGTGGGAGGAAGGGCTGAGTCAGTCAACAGACCGAAGAAGAACCAAGACATCAAATCCATGAGTAATTAATCTGATTTTGGTGAACTACCTTTGCAATATGCTCCTAACTGAAGGCTTGAGGGAGTAGCAGAATTTATCCTCATATGAATGAATAATTTATTCCACATGTGTATGATGCATCCACACATGTTTACAGAAAAAGAAACACAAGAACATAGTAAAAACAACTGTAAGTTCTGCAAAACATGATCATATAGCTGCTGATATAAATTCCTTTAATACATTTGCAAGCAACCTGATATGAAATGATATGCAAATTCACAAATGCAATGAGTACATTTCTTACACTTAATTAGCATGGCAGAATTTCTGCACTCTCTGATAATTTATCTGTGAAAATTACGTTACAGATTTTGCAGCTGATATGAAGACATTACAGTAAAAAACACCCAGTAAAAAATACGAACTAATTACATAATGAGCCTTGAGAAATCAAGTTCTCACTTGGTACGTCACTGGTGGTATATCAGATATCTACATCAGTTGTACCCAAGAGCCATAATCTGCTCTATAAACATTGGTGATTAAACTTAATAACAAGCTCTTAATTCTGCTGAACTGACTATCCAGGATTAGGTGTCTGCAGATGCCTCCAGTGCTTGGAATGATTCATCTATGTCAAACCAGGACAGGCAGCTCCCTACAGCACATATTTGTGTTTTAAAAATGCACCTCGAACTATCCATACTGTAAATCTTCCTTGCTCCTCCTTAGGTTATACACATCTTTTAATGCTCCACCCTTTGTCCCAGCATACACTGGAGTAAATTATTTTCTATTACTCAGACAGAAGTCGGCGGAATCTCTGCCCACATGAACATACTGTGCACCTGAGATGGCAAGGGCTATCCCTACCTTGGCCAGTTGTGCACACCAGCAGGAGCGGCTCCATGGAGCAAAACACTTGTAACTGGAGATCCCACATCTGCATTATGCCCATTTTCACTTTGGAATAGCCCTGGTCTGACTCCACTGACCGAATGCTTGTTTACAACTGGAACGTACTATGAACACCTCTGGAGAAATGTTCCAGCTTAGTTTCCTCCCAAAGGACAGCATCTCACGTGTTCTGAGACAGCTCTACACTGCAAACCAAAGCACAGCGTGTAGGGAGAGTTGGGAGACTTGCATCAAAACTGCCCTCCTAATCTGAACTAAAAAGCTAACGTAGACATACCCCATCTGCCCAAGTCATGATAATGCTAAAGGGTGAAATTCTCTTTCCTCCATCTTGCCTTTCAGGAAAGCTGAGGAGTTACAGTGGCTGGGAAATTCAAATGTAATCACAAAACTTCTCCTACAAAATGGTAATATATCACTTTAATATGAAGCTGCCTCTCCCACAAAACCTTGTGCAAAAAGTTATGTGCTTTTGCTGAGTGGCCTTCCCAGATTTAGTTGTCCAAACAGACAAAAAACCTGTACTAATCCAAGATGACATGAGACAAAGTTTCTAAAAGTGTGTGTTCTGCTTGACTGTTCACTTGTGATACATGCTCAATGGTAAAGAGGATTTTCTCTATTAGTCATGACTAGTTTGCGGGTCAAGGTCAAACAAATTTAGAACAGATCTCTGCATATGTTTTTGCCTCCTTACACTAATTACAATCCAGTTTACACCAGGGCAAAATCTGGAGGGCCTGCTAGAGGCATCACCAAATGCTTGGATCTGTCAAGTAGACATGCTTCATAGTTGCAGATAGCTTACAGTCACTGTGAAAAATATTCAGTACTCTGCTCTTCGTGTTTTTGTATGTGAGTGTTTTAATTTGATTTACTAGTCTTTTAAATCTAGGAATTATTTTTAAAAGTATAGATTCACACAACTGTCCATAGCTACAAAATTAAGATCTTCTTTATGGGAGAAGAAGGAAAACTATGAAAAATCAATGCAAAATGTAAAGTCCCTTCATATAAGTAGCCTATGGAGACTGTTTTGCAAGAGGTAAAGCACTTTGTGACCAATTTAATGTGGATTATGCTGTACAGACTACAGCTTTTGAATGAGATTGCATATGAATTTAAGATGTTTAAGTTACATAAACTGATCACTGTAAATACTTCGTAGAGTGTGGGGGTGGAAAGGTCTCAGTGCTCTCATTCACCTTATACCAGTGTTCCAGATAAAACATGCTTGTTCTTCAACCCCTAAGTCGCCTTCAAAGAAAATGCATCTACAAAAATAAGCTGTCCCTACACATCAGAACGAAGGCAAATCAGTAAAGGACAGCAACCACAGAGGTCCAGTTCTGATCCTCTAGGAAGACCTAGAAAATAGCTCCAAGAGACCAGCCTGCAAAATACCTGGGAATGAGTATACCTCTATAAGGAGCACATGTTATGCTTTACAGTGCAGTACAAATTTCCCCATATCCAGATCTTGTTAACGCATGCTGTTCTGTAAGTGACAAACATTTGTCTGCCTGTCCCTTCTAGAAAGAATAACCACTGTCACTTCAGTCTTCTGCTTCACAGGTGCAGCTACTTTTGTCTTTCAAATTATGTTATTAGGCAGTACAATTAAGTTAAATTCATAGAAATAGTTCCTCATGTGCATTAGATGCTGTCGTGTCTGTTTCCAACCTGGAAAGAAGAGCTTTTCTTCGAGTTTGTCTGTTTGTATTTTGTTGGTCAGATGAGAGATGCGTACTTTCCTGCTTGCTCGTCTTGCCTCCCTTGTAATTGTAAAGGACATTTTCCAGACCCTGTAGCTGCTCCAGCCTTTAGCTGCTTCCTGAGCATTCATATGATTATGGATTTCCATCTATAGCTGCTTGCCAGTAATGCACCCACGAACTACCAATAAAAGAGAACAGTAAGACACTGAACAGAAAACTTACAGCAGAAGTAATTTAGGCAAAATTCAGAGCTCCATCTATCTAAGGAATTTCAACATACATATATATATGTTTACTTCTTGCTTCTTCACTGTCTACAATACCCCCTTCGTTCTTTGTTCAGACCCTAGGAAATCATGTGCATGGTTCTCAAGAAGATTTACTAAGTGCTTGCCTGAAGTTTGGGAAGGCAGAGTTACAAAAGTACATTGTCGTGGAATTTTGTCTCTGCTGGTGATACCGATAAATAGATTTACATAAAACTTGATGCCCAGGAGTCATGAACTGAAGGGGACAAGCCTGCAATAGATACTTCTGACACAGTACTATCAGATTTTGACATCAAAACCAAAAAGCCTGAAGTAAGGTTAATAAGACTGCATGATCTGTTACACTTTCCCAGTAATTCTTGAAGAAAATATTGCCTTGGAGACTCTTGCAAGAACTGAGAATACTAATGATATATTTGACTTAAGTTTAGTTATCTCTTTGTATGTTTTCTTTCTGTCTCTTTTCACATTGATTAATGCTGTGTTAGTCAAATTCTTTTGGTTATTGCCACCTGTGATATTTCTTCTGAGGTGAAATTAGTTTTTTTTTAAATGTGCTTCATTATTTTGAAGTGTTTTCTTCCTCCCTTTCTTCTTTCCACTGTCTCAGTAAAATTAGGACTTCTTGAGGAAATGCTAAAACTTCCTTTAGACAAGTCTGCTATGCTCTTAAAAAAAGTTTTAATTTCTATTCTAGAAAAGGACAGGGAAGAAAATGAAATGAGTCAGTGTAGCCTCACCACTGTTCAAAGTGGTCATCAGTATGATTTGTAGTGTAGCTCATTCTTGAAGTATTTTTGCCATTGCTCATTCTGTTTTATAAAATAGAGGGATATGTATGGAAGCTAGCTTTATACTATGTGGCCAACTTTTACAGAAAAATTGGAGACTCTGCCAAGCCTCAATTCATTGGCCAGTGCTGCGGATTGCCATAATCCAGGTCTCTAAACAGATTCTGCAGCACCACATAAGCGTCTATTTCAGAAATAAAGCAATAACTTCCTGAACTTTACCTTCTTCTCTTATTTCATCCCAATAAAGTCCAAAAGAGAATGTCGAGCGAGAAGAACAAAAGCAAGATGGGAGTGTGTTATCTAGCTAAGATTCTACCTCTGAATGCAATTTCTCCATGGGCTCTCAGTCTTCAGCTTGAGGGCTTGTGTTATTTTCATAATTTTTTTTTTTTTTTAATGAGATAAAGCCAAAGCACTACAGTCATGAAATGGGAGATCCCACTGTGGCAGGTGTTTATAAACAAAAAGAACATTCTTGCACTTTATTGCTTTATGGTTGTTCCCATTATTCTAATTCACTGAACAGTTAAACTTTACTATGCTGCTGGTTTTATAGAGCTTCTGACTCATTGTTGTTCTCCTTATTTCTTGGCAATCATTTAAAGAATAAAGTTTGACCCTTAATCACATGTGGGAAAACAGACCCACAGTGGAGTGTCTCAGAATATTGTGTTACCAGAAGTTCAGAGACACGACCAGTGAGGGCTCAGCAGAAAGAAGCAGCAGGCGCTATTAGAACAGCCTGCAAAGAGAAGTCCAAGGACACAGGCGAGAAACCAAGAAATGGGGTAGTCAAGAACAGGGCTGAAGACAATACAGAGCAGAGGCAGCCGTGAAGCTACGTGACTGATCTGAGGAAGTGGAAGAGTGAATGATGGAAAAGCAGGTGCAGCATGGTCAATGCTGAGAGGGGTCACAATCCAATGGAGGTAAGCATAGTCCATCTCAAAGTATGCAAGGATCTTGGTGACAACAGGACTATCCTAAACAGAGGTATCGGATTCCTGAACTATCAGTAACTTTGGAAGAAAATGAGAGAAAGAGTGCAAAAGGACTCATGATATACAAAATCTATTTCAGCCATAGCTCTAGCAGACCTGAGAAGTATTGAGCTGTCCCACAATGCCCTCCAAAGCAACTACAACAATGTTAAAGAATGGAACAGAGGCCTTTGAACGCCTCAATCTTTCAGAAAAAAACCTAATCTGATGAAATGTACCAAGAAGTATCTTATTGCAGGCAAGGCAAATCTGAATCCTGAGCTCAACAGAACTAAAAGGAGCCATTCTGTCCATTATCTGTGTCTTCTTTTCCGAACATGGTATAGGATTTTAAAAGGGTGAACAGTTCTACCTCCTAGAAACTTATGGGAAAGCAGTCAGAGCTCTTTGTTTCCTGAAACGGTGTTTCCTGCTTATCATTTCTACTGTGATAGTGCCTCAGAGTGTTACTTTAACATAATAAAGAATGGAAAATTGTATGCTACTGATTCTTCTCAGAGGCAAAACCACACCTGAAGTGCTGGGGCTGAAAATCTTTTTGTGTTCACTTCCCCTGCCCAAACACCCAAAGCAATAGGTGCTGCGACAACTATCAATAGTAGGATGACACACAACAAGTCCTTTCTCTCCAGTATCCTTCTGTCAGAAAACTGATCTCAATTCAATCTTTTATTAATGATGTTAGTTTTAACAGGATAAAATGTATGCTAGTAAACCAAAGGACTATTAATAGTAGTGCCTATACATAATGAAACTATTTTAGTGGTGAGGACACCAAAACAGAATGTGCTATGAACTAGAGATTTACATCTGTGTATACAGGCTTTTGTAAGAGAGCAAAGTTCTTCACTCTGTAAGTTAGTTTTAATATTGATTTCAAATCCATTTCACACCTAGATTTTGAGAAGCCCTAGCAGGAGTTTATCTTCTACTTATAATTTGATTTACATAGCAAATATGTGGTAAAGATTACCAAAAAAGTTTCTTGCATTGATAGCCTTAGTGAAAATAATATCCAGGCAGCAAAGCAGAATTTTACAATGCAGACTCACATAGATTAGAGAATTTCTTTTAATGTACTTAACCAAAGTAAAGCTTGACAATACTCCCCTGCCAGAATAAAACTTTATCATATGAAAGCTTCCCACGTAGCTGAATAGATGGAAATCTTTCATACTAGTTAAATAATATATGCAGCTTCATGCAGAGCAATAAAGTGACTATCTTCAGAATTTCATATTGACAATGGGGAAAAAAAAGAAGTAATGGGGCCCATTTATTCCTGGTAAGATTTTATTATCTACAGTAAGGTTATACCTTGAAAAACAGTTTGGAGGCTTGGGCCTGTCAGATTTATGCTGAGTTCTGCTTTTCAGACTATTGGGGCTTTGATTCGATAACCCATTGTAATTTCATGTAGTCAAAAGGACTGCCTAATAGGTCCTGAGGTCCTATGGTTTGGAAAGTTTAAAGTAACACCCAGAGACTATCAGGTCAGAAGGATTTCTGTATTTGGCTTGGTGTTCACATGTTAGCACTGCGCTCTGTATTAGATCAGGCAGTTCAGCTTGAGTTTATTCACATACAACTTTCACAAACGTTGAGTGGGCAGACTCACCACTGAAAGAGGTTTTGCCTCTGAATAAAATTCTCTGTGGAAAAAAAAAGTACCCTCCTAACTTATTAGGCTAAGTGCCATACACAGAGTAACAAAATTATAAGACAACCCTCAGTGAACTGACTGGTGGATGCCTACAAAAATTAGATATTTCAGTCTGCACCTGACAGGCTACCAGCCATTTCTGTCTTCCAAAGAAATGCTGAGGGACCTGTGAAAGGGAGAACTTCCCACCGGAAAAGTTTGTCTTTCTTTCTTATTGAGTGGTGTTTTGGGGGGTTTTGTTTGTTTGGTTGTGGTTGGTTGGGTTTTTGTTTGCTTGTTTGTTTTGTTGGATTGCCACATGCCGCTCCAGCTTCATGGAGCGTTTATTACCAAAGGCAAGAATTCAGACAACAAGAGTACGCCAAGCACGGTGTCTGTAAGGATCACAACACTGACAGAATTTTCTAACGGGAAAAAAGGAAGATAATCTTGATTTCCTGCATGGGGTGAAGATAAAATTAGGGATCTTCTCTTCCCAGCAAGTAGTGAAGGAAGAACAATCACAGTATCTTGCATGCACACAGCTGATGTTTAGCTGGCTTTAAAAGAATAGGATGTGCTGCAGCCAGGATTTGCGAGCACATTGGCATAGATCCCCTTTCTGATTTTTCCACTAAAAAGAGACAATATAAAGCGGCATCACAAGCTCTTCTACGGTGTCTTATGTTAATGCTTGCATACTCCTCAATCCTGCTCTCTGAACTCTTGCCATCATGTACTAACCACATCTCTGCCAGGTGGCAGATACCTGGGATATTCGAGGAGTACACACAATGCTGAAATAAGGTTTCTTTGGCAAACAGCTGTGCTACACAGCTCCCTCTCCGAGTCTGTTCACAGCTGTAAATGCGTTCGAGTGCAGAAGGATGTCTTAGTTCAAGTTTGGCTCCTCTCCATTTCTGATCTAATCTTTAGTATAGCTGTTCCTGTAGTTTCATGGTTTATTTTATCTTGTATTAATGAGTAAGCCAGTAACCACAAAAAGATATATAACAACAACGGAACCAGTAGTATAAAACTCATTGTCATTTGGCTCCATGAAACGTGATCCCACTGTTATGAAAGAATCACAGTAAAAGACAGAAAAGCCCTGTATCATCAACTGAAACATATCTGAATAATCTTAGAATTGTGTTACATCTTAGCAGGTGAGGAGCTGTTACAGATTTATTGGTTCACATTTACCCCGGGTATAACTCAGTTAAAATAAATGGTGGAACAAAAGGAATAACTTTGGTCTATTATGCAGTAAACAGTTTTTATAGCTTTGCTGAGTGAATAAATAATGATAGATAGGTTTTGTTGTCTACTACGGCACATTTTCTGCATTGTACATTTGTATTCATAGCAAATACACTGAATGTGTTTTAAGAGAAAGCAATCATAAAGAGTTGCACACTAAGTTATATATCCAGTGTGAAAATTAAAACAACAATGAACATACCCAAAAGGGACATAAACATTTAGTCATGATCTTATGAGCAGAAGAAACAAGTCTACCAATATTTCTAACTGTGGATCTGATCTCCTGCAGTGTTCCCATAGACTTAGTCTGTTGGATTAAAGTGCTGAAGCTTAAGATATTACATTCTCGGACATCCACCCTCTTAGCAATTACTGTCTCCACAGCAAGGACAGCAGAAATAACATGCAGAAAAAGCAATGGCTCTCTGGACACTGAAGTTCACAAGTTCAGTGCATTAGTTTAAACTACCCTCAGTCTGTTGGATTTAGCTGCAGGGTTTAACCAGTGCTCAGCAGGATGCTGAGGAGAACAGCATTCTCTTCGGCCTCTCCACCACATACCTGCTGGTCTCTCATGGCTCGGTGTATGGACACCTCGAAGCAGTAATGTCCTTATTGCTGTAGCTTAATCCAGTCCTCCCACTCCTCTGAACCCTAAGGTATCTGAAAGCTTCCCCAGAGAAAGAACAAAGATTACTTTACAACACCTTTATATTGTTTTCTCACACAGTTCATATTGCTGAATTTTAATGGTTTCAGACACACTGAAAGCTTGAGCATCCAAATTTAGAAGGTGCATGGAGCTTAGAGAACGTGTGAGACACCCTGAAGTGTCCTTTGGACAGTAACATTTTTTAGAGATTAGATAAGGAATCTTAGTACAGCTCTGCTTTCTTTACCAAGGAAAAAACCTTGCTCCCAAGAAACTAGTGGCAAAATTTTCTTTTACCGCAGTCCACTGGGCTCTCCTTCCAATCCAACTCCAGCATGTTAGCAGAAACTGTATATATTTTGATTTAAAGCCAAATCTTACACCCGAAGAAAGTAGTTTGGCCCTCTGCTTTGCTGCACCGTTCAGAAGCCCACTCCTTGTGGCCCCACAAACAGTGAGGGAGAAAGTAAAATGGTCCTTTTCACTTCTACAGGAGGAAGCATGTAGACATAGCCATGGTATGTTCATTGTCGTAGTTGACATGGTACCCTACAGTATTGTGTAATCATCTGGCTTTTATTGCATAGGGCAGACAAACACTAGCTGTTAAAATATGATTTCACAAAGTATTAGTAATTATGCAGATAATGAAAATTAACTAAGAGAAATTCTCCTTTGCCACTGCTAAGAATTCAACTCCTCCTGTTTTCAGTCCAGGAGAGGAAGGGAGGAATAGGTCTATTTTTTTTTTTTTTTTTTCAAGTGAATTTAATAGCTCATTGCAGCTGATTAACACAAACTCAGACGATTTTATTAGTTGCACTGTACTTTCATTTGTAAAGCCCTTGCTGTCAGATAACCTCACATACCTCTAAAAGCACTACTCCTTAAAAATATATATTGCACCCTCAGATAACTCAAACAAGATAAGAGGTAAGGAAGGTGAAGGAGGGGTTATTGAGGGAGAGGGAACAGACTATTGGAGTGGCTCCCAGGAAAATTTTTCTTTTTATTAGTCACACACACACACAACCCACTCTGCTGCTGAATGACATTCTATTTTTCAAGCAGGTAACCTGCAGGTTAGACACATAGAAATACAGGTTATTATTATTTGAGCTGCACTATACTCAGGAATGGACTTGCACCCTAGTGTGCTGACTGTATTACAAACAGAATTTAAAAAAAAAAGTAAAAAAATGTTTCTGTCCCAGTAGACCTTCACAGTCCCATAAAATTACAGAAAGGTCAAATCTTGATGGTAAGTTCAACCCAATTCTTTTCTGGTTTCAAGTCACTCAGAGTGTTTTATATTACACCCTTGGGTTCTCTGTAGTTTCTTTCAGTCACAAAGGCATTTGGCAATCACATTATAAACAGTTCAGAAAAATTCAAAATGCAGGAGCATAAATTACTTTAGACACTCTCAACCTTTAGAGAGAGAAGCAAAAAGAGGGGAGGGAGAGGTAACGTGAATGTGAAATGGGGGACAAATAAAAAGTAGTAACAACGTTTTACTTCCAAACTTTTGTCTGACACCCAGGTAAGAAGGGAAGCATCAGGCGGAATTTCCCAGGAAGATCAGCCTCCAAGAAATCAAATGGTAGCCATGAAAGGGAGGGAAAACATTGTCTTAGGCAAAATTTGCTACCTCACCTGTGCAAAGTATATGTCCAAGATGGGTTGGGGTGTTGCATATAAGCCCCTTTGTTTTTCCTGACTCCTGGTGAAGGGGAGCATGCTAAGCATGCCAGCTAAGTATGCTCCCCAGGCAACATGTTCCTGAGAACTGCACAGTCAAAGAGAAAGTTCTCAAAGGCGAGACTGGGACACAGAGGCAGAGATGACGAAAACCAGGATTTTCTTCCAAGAAAACAAAAAGATGTCAAAAAAAGACGGCAACAACAAGTTACCACAAGTCCAAGTCCCTAGGACTATATTGATACAGGGAAGTGATCTCTTAATTTTTTCAGATGTGTGCCTGAGCATTTATATTCTCTACATTTTCAATACAGCTGAGATCAGGCTATTGAAATTCCACCAGCCTTCACATTCATCCTCTGTAAGACTGATTTTTATTAGCCCTATTTGTTTTTTAAAAAGAAGTCTCACTAAGAGGCCCCTCTTGAATCAGGAGTCCTGTTTTGGGAGAAATTGCAGAAATGTTCAGTAACAGATAGCTGTCACCAAGAGAAGAATTTTCAACCCAAATAGGCAGACAAATGAAGAATAATTGCTCCCACAGGCACAGAGGGATGAAGACTTGACTGCCATTGGAAAAAAGGTTTCAGAAAAACACGGGTCTTAGTGAGTCGTGCTTTTCCCATTCCAGCTCCATAACCAGCAAAGCATGTCTTCTCTTCCTTTTAAAGGAGCGAGCAAGCAAGCAAGCCCCTTTTAACCACACTTTCTTCTAGGTAAATGCTCACCTAGAAGTTGCCACCTTATTTCATCCCCCAACTCAGCTCCCTGTATCCCATATTTGAGCAGTGAGAAGTATGAAAAAAGGTCACGTTCTCACCTCCCTTTTTTTCATTTATCTTATAACATCATCAAGGTACATTTCTCTAAGGAATGTCTAACAATATATTTTGTATCTCTTAAACGAAAGTAGTGAAGTGACATATTTTTATTATAAGCACCAACAGAGTTACAAGCGACAATGTCCATCACTAATACAGAAGAATGAATGTTGCCCTGTCTTGGCTGCTTTTAATATCTGAATGCTGAACACGCTGCCAGAGGTGATCCAACTCACCTATGTTAGTGAAACAGAAATACTAAGAATATTTCAAAACAAGCCCCGTACCCAAAAAGTAAAGCAATCCAACAGCTGTGACAGTGGACTGGAGTCCTTCTCCTGTGGTGCTGGACGTGGCTGGAGCAGCAGTTCATTACCAGTCCTTTTTTGCATCATGGGGAGAAAGACTTCAGAAGAGGATCACAGACGAAGGATAATTTTTTTTTAACAACTGTAAACCAGAACCTAAAGACACAGCATAACAATATGTTGCTAAACTTTTCAGAATACTTGTTTTGCCCACAAACAGCAAATCTGAGATTAGCAACCTCCCCCTGGATTAGTCACGGAGATCAAAGATGCAGAAGTTCAAACATGGAGATTTGAAAAGCAGGTCGGTGGGTGTGGTGATATGGCACACCGAAATCAGGCCGGGGGCCTCGACTTTGGCCCACCTGGACTACAGGTACAGGGACCTTCTCTTAAAGTGGTGGTATCAGGTCCTCTGGATCCAAACAGCAAAGGCAGAGTACACACACACACACACAGAGTAGATATTTGGACAGTAATTTACAGGTGACCGATGAGTGCCACTCGTGCTGTTACAAAGCCGCTTTGTCACGGCTGCACTTGCTGCTTTAGGTGCTTCACCTGACAGAGCACCGGCTGAGTTAAGAGGAGCAGCAATTATTCAGCCAGCAGTGACAAAAAGTGGAAAGGTGAAGAAAGAGGACTGCAACTACTTTACAGAGGACACTAAGAGCTTGGGCAGGAGACTTTGAGATTATACTATGCCGGCCTTTTCAAGGACTACTGACAACAATCTGTGTCACCAGCTCTCCTAACAGCAAGAGGACAACATCGCACCAATATTTGCACAGTTGCAGAGCAGGCTAGGCTTGGCTATGCGCTAACAATGAGTACCAATCTATACAGATGTCATGCACTTGATTGCTTCAGCAATCAGCTGACAATTTGTCAAATGGGACCCCAGAAGTGAGGTCAGCCTGGCAATAAGGATACTCAAACCAAACTGCTGTCACAAGTGTAAGGTCTTGCTTCCCATCGCTCCTCTCCTGCTACTCCCATCCGCCATCCCACACCCAGCCCTGTGACTGTTCTCCTTTCCTTGTACTGGGTCTATCTACCTTCGCTTTGCTGGGCGAGTTTCCTAACAGGTCAGGGAGATGAGGCATTTCAAGGAGAGGCTGGACAGGCACCAGAGCTGGCCCAAGGTACCGAACAGAACTGTGGGACCAGGAGAACCAGGGAAGACGATGGAAAGAAGCGCAATAACGTCTCCTCCGGGTGTCTGTGGGAAGCTGTTAGATCAGTTTGAGGCGTATTTCCTTTCACCCCTTCAAATACACTCCCATTACAATGTAAAGGTCTTGCTGTGCTGATCCTGGAAATGTTTGAGGCTCCAGAGCAGGCACAGGTGGCAGGGATTTAAGCAGGTGGAAAAAAGGCAGGAGAGGGCTGGTAATCCCTGTATCCAGGCATGGATTTAACATGAGGCGTAAAGAAATGTACCTTAACTCTGGCAGGTGCTAGAGATATGTACAGATCTAATGTGATAAATTCACACTCAGATGAACAGCTGACTGATCAAGAATTGCAGGGAAGAGAGAAGCATTACAAAAGCACACATACATACAAAGGAGGAAAGTGAAAAGAACAATGAAAACTAACTATCCTGTACCGTGAAGCTTCTGTCGCCAAGGTAAACTTTCAGGTGCTGATGCCCTACCCTCCTTCCCCTTCTCCTCATGCCAGCACCAGCTAACGTGTAGCAGTGTGATGAGTCTGATCAATGACTTGTCCAGCTGAAAACTAACCCAATTCCCATCTTACTTTTTGGCTGAACCTATCTGACCACATGGCTGCATGATCAGCAATGGTATTAATGCAGTGGCAGCCTGTAATTAGATGAGTTCAAAACACCCATCACCCCGTTACCCAGTACAACCCTGCAACGCATTCACAGCACAAACCTGTGCCATCCATCCCGGGACTCCGTAAGGCAGGAGTGCCAGTCCGGAAGAGCTGGATAGTTATGCAGTAGTGGCACTCTGCCTCGTTCCCAGTCATCATTGTCTCATTAGCAGATAAGGAGAAAATTTCACTAAATCCTTTGCTTTTCATTTTCCTTATGTGCACACTCTTCTAATTAGGAAACTGAAGCCAGAGGATGAAATGGAAAGTGGTCCATAGGCACAGTGTGCTTACACAGCTATCTACCCTAGGAAATAAGGACAAAACTGATACCCTCTAGAACGTCATCATCTTCTACTTACCTACATGTCAATAACTAAATTCCTGTTAAGGCCACGGAGACTTGAAATAAGCAAGGCTAGAGAGGGGGAAAAAAAACAAACTGTGCAAATATAAAGGGCTAACATTTTTCTGGTTTTGTGAAACGGATCTTAAATAAGTACCTTTTAAAAGACTTATTGGATTCTTTAATGACTGGAATTAAGGGAGGTATTGTTCCTGCAAGGGGTATTTTGAGAGGCGGGTAGTTACAGCGCACGCTGTTACAAGCTGTGTGTGAAACACTGGCCCAGAACCATGGGCTGAAGGACACCGTCTCCCTTCACATGAAACACAACTTCAGCACCTGGTTTCTGATGGAAGCTCACTTACAGAGTGGCAGCTCTGATGTCATAATTATAACATTAACAGGTAGAAAGCTGTTAAAACATGGAATTAAGATGAATATGGTTGATATCAAAGGATTATTTCTCAGATTAAATACAAGGGAGAAATATTCATGTTTCAGTAATTATGATAACATTGTATGAATAGCTTCCCTCAATTGATTACATACATTCTGAGCCAAATAAAGCCTTACTGTGGCTGATGACAGCAAAGCTCAACATGGTCTTCCTTGCCTAAGCAATAATGGTTCTGTTCACACAGTTGGCACTTCTGAAAGGAAGATGAATTCTGGCAACCAGATCTATTTTCCTTAACAGATGTTTCAAAATATGGTAATGAGGTGTGGGTTTCCGAGGCTGTCAGCTGGAATTCACTAACCAGGAAACAGAACAAAATGGATCTGACGCAATCCATCTTTTCCCTTTAAACCTTTAAAGACTACATTAGATTTAATATTAATTTCACAAAACACTGCTTGCAATAAATTATGTAATAGTACATCCACCTCTGCTAACACAATTTACTCTCAACCTTTCCTTCCCTAATTTATAACTGTGTGTGACAGACATCTTGTCTGTTTGAAGGGTTTCAGAGCGGCACTGGCAGCCAGAACACTATCACATCTCCCCAAAAGAAAAACAAATATTAAAAAAAATCAGAAGAAACACATTTTTGGTGACATGTTCAAAAACTGCAGTTTGAAAAATGCACCACATTTTTAGATAGCAAACAAAATTCATACTGCACTCAAATCTTAAGTAATTTCTTAAACACAGCTTTATCTTCACGCTGATGAAAGCTGTACTAATGAAGGACCAGCTAGAATTATATGTCTAGCAGAGAGATGAAAGAGAATGACTCCCTTAATTAAAAGCTGAATCACGTTTACATTTTCCACTTACAGTAGTTGCCAAACTCTTCTTTCCTGTATTTTTCTAGAATAACTCTTATGTACATCTCAGTATAAAGGAGCAAACTATATCATGACAGTGTAGCATATTAAATGTTCACATACCTGCAAAGACTAAGCAGTTGAGAAACACATCAAAACCTTCAACTTCCAGCATTGCTACTCACGTAAACAATAAATTTGTGTGCTTGATGTTACATGTCGGGCATCATTAAGACCGGTCTTTGGTTAGCAGGTAAAAAACCCTACCCTGAATCCTGACAACACAGAAAGAAGAGCACTAGTCATTTCTAGCCATCGTGCATTGTTAAAAAGCCAATAACACTGGTAACTGTATCAATAACATTACCACTGGCAGAACTCATAGCTTTGCCAGTTATTAGGGCTACCTGCCAATTCTTCTTATGAAGCCTTGAAAAGAAGGGAAAATAAACAACTGGGTTGACATTTTCTGACAGTCTGCAGCTGGATTTCCCATACACAATGACA
The DNA here is from genome assembly GCF_028858705.1 of Grus americana. NCBI lineage: Eukaryota > Metazoa > Chordata > Aves > Gruiformes > Gruidae > Grus > Grus americana. The sequence continues at coordinate 71,171,187 of NC_072853.1, forward strand.
CCACCCAATTTCAGACACAACTGTTTCAGCACTTCCATGAATGGTTAGAGAAAAACCCATTGATCTGCAATTTCAGACAATTCAGGTGATCATTCCCTGAGAAACTGTAGCATCTCATGCACTGGAAGAGTAACTTGAAGTTTGGAAGATTGGTGGGTATGATTTTGTGTCAGAAATATGCTCCTTACTCTTATGCAAATTCTCCCAATTTTGGCCCAGCTATGAAAACATGAACTACTGCTATGAAAAACACTTATGCACTTAGGGGAGGTTTTTCAGAGCTGGCTAAAATGCTTGGACCTTCTCTTCTTGCTGAGGAAGCTCCATCCTTTCCCTGTCCCAGTCTACAACTGGACTTAACACCTGGTGTATCACCCGCCCTGAAGGGCTCAGACTGGACTGCTCCAACAGGGAGAGAGAGAGAGAGGAGGATAAACCTCCTTCATCCCGCTGAGCTGCACCAGTACAGGACAGTGAAACACAGGACACCGAGTCTGCCTTCTCTTCACTATCACCTAGCACAGAGGAGGAAGCTGCTGGACTTAAATACAGGGAAAGAACCAAATTTAACTTAGTTATGGGTTTATTTGAGCCCCACTGTAAAAGTTACTCGTGCCCTTCATCACCATCTCTAAGGTACTTTTTTTTACGTTCTTATGAGTGGCTGGCAAGTGTTACTGTTCCTGTATTGCAAATAAAATACTGAGTATTAGTGATTCAAAACAGCACCCCCAAAATGCCAGTTGTGTTGCAGAACAGAAACTGAATCCGAATTTCTGATTTTTCTCCTTCTCTGCTAACCTAGTGAGTGGCTGGGATAGAAGGAGAGGAACAGTGACTGGGGCTTGGAAAAAGACTAGAACTAATATCTCCGATAGTCTTTTTCTAGTTGTGTTCTTCATTATCTTTAGGGACTATTGTGAAGATAAATGCATTGAAGACTTTGAAGTGACCAGATGGAAACTATAAAAATAAGTAAAACAGTTACTTCTAACAGACATGTTAGTTTTAGGGTGAATATGACTTCAGAGTAGTAGGGTTTATTTATATAATAAAAAGACATATTTTGGTTTTATTTTGCTTTTGTAACTGACTCTATAGAAGCAAGTGTATGTGCATATGCATACCTAAAGAGAGACAGGGATAATCTATATCAAAAATTTAGCTATAATAAAAATCAAAACTTTGATGTCAAGCTGGTAGTTCCCTCTAGTCTCCCATTAAATAACTCCCTGCAATCCCCACAGAGTTAGAATTGTCTTTATTATGGAGAATTTGAAAGACAGTGGCAAACCAGGTAATACCCAATAAATAATGGGTAACTGTAAAATACACTGATATATGCCTCATAAGCAGGACTTCATACTTATTTTCTCTGAGTGGTTCAAAAACTATGATGTTAGTCCTATTGCTAATGGCAGAGCTTATATATCGTAAGGGTTGTTTTCTCTTTGCCAAGTGTTCATACCTAGCAGCCATTCTCTTCTTCAGACTATGTAAAATTATTAATCTCATTCCAGTTTTGGACAGATAATTTTCCACACACAATCCTGCAAACAGGCACAAGACATTACCCATGATGACATCAAAACAGAGCACCAGGAGGCTGAACCAGGACACATTTCAATTCCATCATGTATAGCAATGGTCCTTCCGAGGCAAGAAAGTTCTTAGAGAAAGTGTCTCACATTTGTGCGGATATGAAAATACTTTTTGGACCTACCAGTCCGCTGCCTCCTACAATCACTGTAATATTTATGTTGAGCAGAACTTCAAAGCCTTCCTGAAGAAACCAAAAGCAAACTGGGTTTTCATCACCTCCTTAAATAACAGCCAATTCACTAACAAAACTTGTTCACACTTCACTGGTACCTTACACTAAGGAAAATGGCAAAATACAAGAAAAACCTCTGGACGTGAGCACTTTCAATAGTTACCATCACAAAACAATCCACGGCAGGACTTGCTTAAGCTCTGAAATCAAGAAACGTTGAAGACATTAATAATTTACACTGGTGTCATCTTTCATTTTCTATCCCCATCCATATTTTACACATTTATCAACACCGTTTCACTTCAGTGGCAGCTGCATGTTCATGAAAACACTGGAATGAGGTGACACTGCGGTTCAAAGGCACTTCTTTTTAGAGGTGTTTACTAACATTCGGGTGTTTCATTTATACTCATGCTCATCTCCTCAACTTTTTGAGCCTTGCAGTCAAAACATTTACTTTCACATCCACTCACCTCTGTCTTTCCCAGACAAACCCTTTCCTTGGCCATGTTACCAACAGGTCATTCAAAAACACCTCTGAAGTTTCTTGCGCTTGATGGTCTGATACTTGAAAGACTGCTGCCAACTTGCTCCATGCTACTGTAGGTATCACAGAGGCACCTCCTGATGCCTAGCTCAGTGCAAGAATGAGAATGAATCCAGCCTATTTAGAAAAATTTGATTTCCATCACTAGCACCACGTCAGAAACAAGCAGCCCAAATTCAGTTTTGTTGATTTACGTACAAGGAATTATAAAACAGTTACCCTTTGGACCTGATTTTAGACAAAGGATCTGTCTGCCTCTGTATGCCTTTAGCCCTTCTGCACATCGCCAGTGGTCCCTGCTGTGCAAAGCAGCGCTCTTCAGTTCCCTGTATCCCGAGGGCTGTCAAAGAGATGTAGTTTTTGTCACTCTTTTTTCAGCCGAAAGTGAGATGCGATCCCTGTATTAGCATACCGCCATTGCACACAGGCATCCTGCACAAATAAAAGCACTGGCTTGCGATCTGACAACATCTGCCAGAGGCAGTGTCATGTTACTGGAAGTTTCCAGGTACCTGCCAGGGACCAACTCCAGTGCCAGAATTTCCATTCTATTATATAAAATTTGGGAACAGCCATAGCAGTCAGCATCTGCTCCACAGGGCTGTCTACTCAGTAGTTTTATTTTATAATACAGCACTGCCATTCCCATTTTCCTAAAGAAGGATGAACCTCCTGGCTCCATGTTCTACCAAGCTCTAAAAATTCACTCCTTTGTGCCAGATGAATTTTGATTTTGTCAGTTCTCAGGGACGTGTCTCACACCCTTTCATTCAGCAGTAGGTATGATCTAGTATTGCTTGTCTTGTATACAGTGCTGTGCATGTGCACACATCCAGATTTTAATACCACAAGGCAAACAAGCGTAATTCTCAGATTCATATACTCATTATTTCCTATAGCAAACAGACACCATCCCTATGCCACAGCTGAATTTGGCAAAGGATTTATCCATGGCAGCACAGTTGATATGGAGACCTCTCCTGGAGTCTTCCTGAAAGCTAATGTTTAAAACATGATTTTAAATTACTTATTTTGTTGTTCTCATTCACGACTCCATTAAAGGCTTTCTTGTATGTGACCATAAATATTAAACAGAGTTCAGTCAGCACATTCATTTCTGATTTCATCTGTGGGTTGTAACAACCAGCTTTTCATACAGAAAGAATAAGGTTCACAGGCACATATTTTTTTTTAAATTGCTACTTTATTCCTTACACCTGTATGCAGAACAGAAAGAGAAAATTGGAAGCTCCGTTTCCTATAGTAGGCACTTCAGGCCAAGAAGAAACTCAGATACAAAGAGAAATGAGAGCAAACTTTCAGTCTTTCTTTTAGGTTATGATTCTTGACTGTTCACAATAAGGACTGACTGAAGTATGATCCATTGGTGATTTTCAATTATAAGCTGCTTTGCTTTTTTTTACAGTTTAAGTAAATATTTAGAGTTTCAAATAACTTGAGTAAAAAAAAAATAATTTAAAAACCCCACAAAATATGCTGCTAGCACTTTCCAACAGTGCATTAAATAACATGATTAACACATGCTTTTCATGAACTTTTCTTCTTCCCAGTGCAGGGGTGTGCCCAGTTTAGAAACAGTTTTTCTCTCTTTATAATATAATATAATATAATATAATATAATATAATATAATATAATATAAATAGACTTAACTATTTATTCACTAGAAAAAAGTGGTGTCAAAGACTTGTGCCCATATCTGGAGGCAAGTATGATAAGACTGTGATGGTTCTCACTTCCTAAGAAAGCTCAGTCAAGAACTGTTTTCTCCAAAATTCTGTCTCATCCAGCTATGTTTTACCCATATCCTAGAACAATGTTACTCAACCAGTGACTCGGGAGACATTGGAAACTGATCCAGGAAGTAATCAAAAAAACTTTTGGTTTTAACCAAAGATCTAAAAAAAATGGCATTTTTAATGTTCATTACAAGTAAACAAACAGAAACAAGGAAATAAAAATAATGTAAAGGAACTTCAATAAACTTTTTTTTTTCTGTTTGGTTGTAAATTAAATTAAATATGACAACTGATACTCTGTCCATCTGTTGTTTTCAAAAACAGTTGTGTGGCCCTTGGATTTGTTTGAGAAACAGCAGGTTATCTACTTTGATTTGAAAAGAGTGAGAAATTGCATCACAGAAGGAACAATACTTTTGAGACAGGTTCTTGACCTAGGATTGAGCATCCCAAATGCCTCCTGGGGATTACTACAAGAGAAAAGGACTGTAACTTTGAATTTAGTTTTAAGATTCTCGACAAAGTCTAGCAGAAAGCAGAGACAGTTTTAATTTGCACTTGGCATAGCTTGTATTATTGAGGAATCACGTTAAAGCACTGTATGCTATTTATTGATTTTTCAAGAGTTCAAATTTCTGTGCTATTCTGAATTGCAATACTGAATTACATATTGAATTGCTATAAACTAGCCAAAAGAGGATGTCATCTAATCAGAACACTTGCTAGCTATATATGCTTAATGAAAAGAACAAGGGAAAAAACATGAGGGTTGGGGGTTTTTTTTGATACTACACAAAAGAGAAATTAACTCCTAAAGAGAGTTTTCTTAGTTAGATTTATTCTGCAGATACATTTTCCTAAGCTGAAGTGACACATATATGGATAGCAAAAATTAAACCTGATGTTTTCAGATATGAATGAATTTGTATATAGCTTATGGTTGCCCAGCACCTAATCAAGCACCATCAATTCACAACTTGCCTGATTCAGCATCCACAAGCTTTTATTGAATAACAGGTCCCAGTAAACTTCTCATTGTTCAGTTTATTCTTCTACAGCCTCCTATTCTGATTCTTGGTAGAGATGTTTCCTTGAACCCAGCAGGATGAAAAGTAACCATAAGAAAGGCATCTTTCAAGGAACAGAACATTCCTCCTGCCATGAATGGCAGTAGGATAGTTTAGAAACTGAGAAGTTAATATCAGGGCTTGAACTGAAAGGGACGAAAGAGACAACGGGGTTTGACCAGTGCAGCGGAGGAGCTGCAAGTCCTTACTAGGTCCTTCTAGTGATGAGAATTGCTGGTCAACAGACATATTCATTCATTCATGCCCATGAGGCTGCTGGTGCTGCACCATGCAAGAACTTTCATTGTCCTTTCCAAGCCCAGATCTCTCCTAGGTCCACGAACACCGTGCTAATCAGGGCACACAAATAATTGTCCTGAACAAAACTGACCCAGTTCCACAATTCTTGTTCTCTGAGGTACTCCCATTGACTTTGTTATAGCATTTAGGCCTTGACTTTTCCATTGTACACAAGCAATGAAAACAGTATGGATTCAGTTGAGATGAATGGGGAAAAACCTTGTGAGAAAAAGTGACATGAAGACTTCTGTCCAGCACAGGAATTATTAATAAGCAACAAGCTGAACCCACGACTTCTATGTCTTTGAAAGATATGCAAACACACACACATATGCTGATAAACTGTAAAAGTTCTACTCTGTAATCTTAACTCAGTTTTCAGCCTATAACAATCTCTACTCTTCAAAGGAATATTTTATTTTTTGGAACACCTCTATATGTAGACTCGAATATGAGAAAATATTACATTCTGAATACATACATTCAGCAAGGAAGTCAGCAGTGACAATGCTCTCGGCAAGAAGGCAACACAACAATTACACTGTGAATGCATCTGTCATCCTGACATCTAGCTTTGCTTAATTACTTGTATAACATCTTTACGAGACAGTTTAGAAATATCCCATTTCATCTAAATTAACATTTTCTCAGACCGAGCCTGTGTTACTATTATACGAGAAATATAATAAAAGGACAGCACTAGAAGCATTGCTTCACATACAAAGTTACTTGTCGTATAGTTTCATTACATCTCACAGTCTGTATTATTTCAAGTGACTGGCACTCTGGTCTAACCATCTTGAGATATTTAAGTCTAGAGTAAGAAGAGACATACTCCAAAGCTATATCCAAATGGCTGTAGTTTGATTTGAACTGACCAGTAAGCAGAATTCCTGTTCAGCAGCAACCCACAGTTTGGAGATAAAAACCAAACCCACACCATTTTAATGGAAAGAACAGCTCCAACAGCTTGCTTCAGAAACACCAAGGCATTGCCTGAACCTGGAGGCAAATGTGCAAATAGCACCATGAGCAGGGGAAGCAACATCGTTAAAACAAGTTTCAAAACTCTCTGATCTGAAATGCATGTGAAGTTTCATGAATACAGGCATGACAGGGTAGTCTAAACCATTTTAGCTGAGCTATCCCTAATAGAAAACTGAGACCTGGAGATCAGTACTCTCTGAAGATGCACTTAAAATTCCCTATAAACTTAAATGGAATGTGAGTTTCAGAACTAAGTATGAAATCTGTTTCACCTTATGTCTTTCCCTAATAATATATTTACAAGCTGTTTTAGCTTGCAAACATGAGTGCATAGCATATAAGAAGGGAAAAAAAAAAGTTTTAGAAAGAAGGCAGGTTGTTCTGCGTTTAATTCTTTTAGTTACATGAGACTAAGTCAGACTTAAGTCCTGGACTTTGATGAAAGCATTTACACAAATCCTGTTAAAAGTAGAATTTGGTACTCCATTACTTTTAAGACTATTCCCAGAAGCAGATGGATGGGTATCTTTATTAAGACACAATCCATTATCAGAGATATTATATACACAATTTTTCTAAAAATAGGGGAAAACAGTAATATCTCAAGTACTAAGCCTTTTAAATTAGATACATTAAAATTAAAAATGTAAACATCAGTAAATATTTATGAAGTGCTGTACCCATCTAGGCCAAACCATGTAAGTCAGGTGAGCAGTGCCGTTTCCTCAATAGCACTGTTCGTACAAGTCGCTGCTTTAGAATCATGAGTCCCAAAGGGATTTCACAGGCAGAGCTTTCTTGCAGGTCATGATTAGCTTCTGCAAAGCTGTTAAAAATATCTTTGATTTTTACTCTATAAAAGGCAAAATAACTGTCGGTATTGATGATGACAAAATCCTCCACAAGCAGCTATGGTGAGTGTTATGATCTTTTATATGGACCCGTGTTGGGATTCTCACGCTGTAGCTGTGCAAAGCCCCCAGGCCCTGGAGAACCAATTCTGCTTCCAGACCAGAGCCAGGGTGAGACCTGCACTTGGCCTGGCCGAATGCCTCAGCCAGAGGTGGGCTCATCCCAGAGCTCAGTCCTTAAGCTCTGCCTCCGATTAAGTTATGGCTTAAGAGATTCACTGGGTGATCCTCCCTGAGATACTGTGCTTCTTACACTTCTTTCATTTACCATACGGTACTGGAAGTCACCAGGGCTGTGGTTTATCTTACCACTATAAACATACCCCGTATGTTTTTTTCCTTCCATTTTGCACACTGTTCACTAGATTGCAACCACTTTTTAGACACAAATCCTTAGACTCTCCCAGAACTCTACCAGGAGTGGGGATTCCCATCAGCCCACTCATTAACACCTTCCACTCATCTGGGAAACATGAAATGTCTGCTCCTGCATGTAGAAAAACAGAAACTTTGGAAGTTTCCACTGCACCTCGCAACCCCTCTGCAATGGATCCCAAGGGGAAAGCTGGGAGCAGTTTGCAAAATCCTCAGCAGCAAAGATGCCATTGCTGGAGCTCGCCATGCTCCTGGCATGAGAACCCCATGTTGACCCTGCAGGCCTGATCCCCTAGCCAGACCTAAAACAGTCTACAAATATCTCCTCTGTAATGACAATCTCACCACAGCAGCTGCCATGTAACTCAAAGTAACTCCAGGAGGACATTTGTATCAAACTGTTCCTCTGAATGGGATTAGCTTTAGTAAAAACGGGTGGGAAACCACATCTTGGACTGTACATCTGTCCATCAACATTAAGCTTTGCAGTCAGTGGCACAGAGCGTTGGAGACCAATACAGCAACTGGTGGGGAGGAAGGGAGAGAAAGCAGGTGACACTTGCTTTATGTTTTCTCTAAAAATCAACCATAAAACCCAGGGCTATTAAACTCCACAGAGAGATACATAGCTTTATGAAGTATCAGTAACAGCTGAGTCTTTAAGGCAGGAAGGATATGAACTGACCTCCTGGGTAATATTACTGGTATTATTTTTGCTCATTCTAGAGGTCCAGTGAATCTCAGGAAAACCTCTAAAGCTCTCTAATTTTCTTCCAGTCTTACACTGTCTGTTTTACTTTCATAAAGTTACCAGCTACCACCATGCAGAGCTTGAAGGAGGACACTCAGGAGGCTACCAACACCACCTCCTGACTATCCGGAAAATAAACGATGTGGGGTGTCAGGGAGCACTTCTAAAGAAACTGGAACTGATCTAAGAGTAAAGTGTGCTAAAGATATTAATTTCCAATGGTGATGCAATTATTTTTCTCAAAAATTAAGATATTTGGTTAACAAAAGGTCATTACCATAGAAAAAATACAAGAGCAGATGTTAAATGATCTGTGATATATACAAAGATCCTACTGTTTTCCATGGAAGAAGTAAAGCCACACTTTTAAGTCTGTCACCATGGAGTTTACTTTGACCAATTCAGGAAAAGAACTTTAGTGAAAACAATAGCAATTAATGATGGGGAGCTGCCATATGACTGGAAGCAAAGCCTGAAAGCCCATGCTTACTAAGTGTTAATCAAAGTCTGGTAGAGAACGCTCTGAAACAGAGCTGCCATCTGCCATAGTTAAGGACAAGAGTAAGAAAGCAGAAGCTATTTTTTTTTTTTTTCCAAAAGATTTCCCACCACACACAGAGGTAGGAGACACAGGGAAAGTAAATGAAACATGATGAAGTGCTGACACAACACAGGCAAAGACCCGGCGCAGTGATGAACACCGCGCCGCCTGCAGAACAACGGAATATGACCTTTGGGCTTTGCTTCCCATCCAGCTCTTTGAGGAAGCTAGAGGGCAAAATATGTGCGTCGAGGGAGTGCAGTGTCTGCACAGCACCTCAGAGAATTCCTGATTCCTGGGTCCGTAGATCTTCAGGAGTCCAGCACTGTAATATTGATTTCTCAGCACTGTAATATTGATTTCTCAGCACTCTTAATTCTGCTACTTGTCTTCTTTCTACTGAACTCTGAAAAATCATAAGCATGTTTAACTGCAACCACTCCACAGACTTTTGTGAGAGGTTGAAAGTAAATGAGAAAGGTGTTGAAAAGATGAGGCATGAAAAATATCTACTGCAAAACTAACAGACAGTTTGAGATAGTGAACATCATTTAACACAAAAAAAGATGCAGGATCAGATGGAATATAATTTTAAAATCTTTCTGTGACAATCGTGCTAATATTACGAAAATATGAAGAATAATGAAGATGATCCTGCTCAGTGACACCTTTGAGAGAGAGGAATGACTAGATACATGAAGACACTTGTTATTTCCCTTCTGTATTTACCTCTTACTTCCAATTTGCATTGCTCTGGGTCATCGGATTGACACTGACCACTGAAAAATATCAGAGTATGAGAATGGCTGAACTGTCAGGGCCTTTCTGAAGATGCTAGGTATCTCATCCAAATCAGCACTTGAGCCTAAGCCTGGTTATTCAACCTTGTGTGTTTAAGAAAATAGTTGTAGACTTCCATTTTTTTACTCTGTTTTTGCACATCTAGGGTACAGCTAAAATTGAACCTTTCTGTCCTGTCAACAGGCTGTAAAATGTATGTGTGTTTTCATAACTAGCAGAATCCTGTAAAATTGCATTGGGGTGCTGTTACATGCAAAAACAAGTAGGGGCCATATAAGTACAAGAGGGTATTGAAAAAATGAAGCTATTAGATGATACAGTTCTGTCAGACCAAAATAAGACTGTATTCTACCTTCACTTAAATGTCAGCCTACTAAAATCAATGGATACAAAGATAAAACTAAAGCATAACACATCTCACAACGTGCACTCCTTATTGCACACTCATTTGTGTATGTGAACATAGATAAAGGACCATGTTGCCAAAAGCCTGTCCATCGTTCTGACTTTATCAGTGATCTAATGAAAGATATTAACCCTGCTTGGACACCTTGCATCACGCATCTCTGCCACATTGTAAGTACGCTCCTTATTTGCTTGAAAAGAACACCAGATGCTGAAAGACCCAACATAACAGCCACCCAAATTTAAATATTTATGTTGAATGGCTTTAAATATTTTGTTGCCTAGTTTCTGAGCATATTTCAGACTTGGGGATAAAAAAAATAATAGATAGACATCATGAGTATATTCATCCATGGAGAAAGTCCCCACACGTCCTGTGGTCAGAGACAGAAAACATCTCTGATGACTTGTCACTGCCCAGCCAGTGCGAGGAGAGGAGCACCAGGTGACAAGGGGTATTACCGGTCCTGTAACAGTTGAGCCGTTCAGAGGAGAGCTCAGAAGGACCTGTAGAACCAGCCCAGATAACATCTACACCTAGCACTCTGTTTTGCTGTCTTTAATCTATTTGTGCTTTGCTGAAAAAAAAAAAAAAAAAAAAAAAGAGATAGCAAGCCTCAGGCTGCTACAAAACCATGAATCCATTGGCTGGATGTTCAGTCCCAGCTGGTGCAGCACTACACCTCACACAGCACGTGCTCTCTTCTGCCTCGTAGGGCTATCAGAAAGGGCATGGGAAGGGAACTTGAGTAACTGCGGGAGTCAAGAAAGGGGTACAGAACACATATTAACAGTTAAATGCTTGCTTAGCTGCTCTAAATGGATCAGCTTCTGAGGCCTAGTGTCATGGTGGTGAAGTAGGGTCAGGGGAAGACAGCCACCTGAATCAGCAGCCTTTCCTTCTTTCTGTATATGTACAGAGACACACAGTGTCTTCCAGCTGCAACTTCTGCGTTAGCATCAAGCTCTGCTGTTCTGCTTGCAGAACTTGTCAGCAGTTTTCAATCAAATGGAAAAATAGCATCAATTAAAAATATTCATGCAAGAAAATTTATTTAAGAATCTCCAGTGATAGGGAGCAGTGAGGGATGAAGAAAAGGATGCACTACACATCAGCATTCTCACCTCTCTTATGTATTTGTATTTCACTACCTTTAAAATTAATTTAAAATTAAAAATTCCCAGTCATATCACAAGGGAGTTTCTGCTATGTATTGTGGCTGGGAAATCAAAATGCATAAGGACAACAAGACCCACTCAAGTATATGTCTCTTAGTACAGAAAGGATATTTGAAGCTGCTTTTATCACTTGTTTGTTTTATTATTTATGAAGCCATCTGCAGCCAGTCAGTTCACCTAAGCGTGGTCACAGCTGAAAGCCCTTTTTTGTTGTTGTTGTTTCTGCTGTTTCTGACATGGAACCTGCCTCTTAAAAAGACATGATATGAAATGCACTATTCACTCGCAGCTGCCCCCTCTTTTCCTCAGTAGCTGTATGATTTTTTGATGTTAATGCGATCAAGGTCTGTAGGACATTGCTTGTTCGTACCCTTATAAAAAGCATCTCATGTACAGGCAATTCAAATTGATGGGTTGACAACCAAAACTATCATACTTATGCTCATTTTGTTCAGTTGTTGCAATTTGTCTGGGCCTTTTTTCATTTAAATATCTTTCAATAGCAGGAAGTCCTGCTGAATAAAATATCTGAGAAACATATATTAGAGGCATATTAAAGTACAACCAGAGCACATTTTTCTAAGTCAAGTCCCCCATTTAGCAACGCGCAGTGCCTGTGCCCCACACCTCATTAGGTCAGGCTCCGGCATTTTGTTTGTGCACAGAAAAGCTGCTATTCCCCAAAGAGTGGAAGGATTTCAGAGTATTTATTTCCATTCACTTTGTGAGAAGTCACCCCTTGAAAAACATGGGAAGAAGGGTACGTGTTGGACCATGATAGCCACCACAGTTAATTAACTTTTAATGTTTTGGGGGCACCACATCACAACTTACTGTAGCTATTATGGTTTATCTCAAAGGTGCATTTACAAACACCAACCTGCAGTTGAAGATCTCATTTCTATCATCTGTTCCAAACAGGACAATAACTGTTAGCCAAACACAAGCTGGCTAATCACAAAATTGAAATTTTTAAATGTGACTTTGAACCTCCAAAATGCAGCAAGACTGTATTTTCACACTTTCCTCTGCAATCGTGAAGACTATCAAGTCTCTACTATTGGCTTCTCTCAAGAACTATAGATTTAAGGAAAATGTACGACTACATCTCTTGTGGTAAAACTCCCCAAATTAACAGCACTGTATCATTATCATTTAATCATCACAAGTTTGGGTATGAGAGATGAACAAGGCACACTATGTGACTGTGGCCATACAAGTAGATGATATTGTGCAAAAAAATTTGTTCAATGTTCTAAATGGTGTCTCTGAGTTATGGTTAGATACAGTGAATTAAAGAAAAAAATAGCAGTAACTCTTCATCTACATAAGTGCCCAGCACTTCCCAGTGTAAGTACTACGGCCATTTTCTGAAGATCTGCAGCATTTCCACAGCCTCTAGATGGGATCTCACATCTGCCAGGGGCATTTCTCTAAGACTGGACATGTAATTTTTTCAGGCTCAGTAGGTAAGGCTTTCCATAGGAAAAGATTTTCCTTGGTAGATTTTTTTAATTATTGTTATTTTTTTTCACTGACAGGCTTCTTGAACACTCCAGCAAGTAGCACTCTGTCATCTTTCCCTAATATTTAGAGTTGAAATTTCAGTCTGGACATTGCCAAATTAACTGTGTTACTGTCTAAAACATTATTTTCTCCTAAGGAAAATTAACACTGGGCAAGTGATCAGAACACATGATAACATTTCTCTCCCAAAATCTTCTAGATCCATTTACAAAATCTAAGGCTGAAGAACTAATGCAAAACGTCAGATCTAATTTAGAAAGTTCAGTATCTAAAATGCTATTTTACCATTTCTCAGATGTTCTGTATCTAAACCGCGTTCAGACAGAATGGTCTTTGCTAATGCTATCTCCTAACTGAAGTTACCATGTCAATACAAATGATCATCATTTAACATTTAAACTATTAATCACAAACAATGAAGCAGGACCTTCTGGTTGAATTACTAGACAAGCAACTTCAGACATCTATTTGCAGTAAAGTATGAGTAGAAGCAGCTTGTCCTTCCAAAATACATTTAGACACCTTGCTCTGTGTCAGTGCTGGTACGATAAGAGTAGAGAATTTACACAACCTATCGTCTGTTTTCTCCAGATAATTATAAATGTTGATTTCCATGTCTACTCTGGAAGAAATTATCTTCTACCAGTTCCATGGGAAATTATTCCACAAGGTATTAATTTTGGATGTCCCTGAGTTCCTTCCTGTCAGAGTTCCTTCCACCCACAACCATAAACAACTATTTTTTAAATTTGAAGCCACATTCTGCCGAATTTGCACCAAGAGACAGCTGAGGATAAAATTCATGAATGTATTTTATCTCCCTGTATTCCTTCGTAAGGGATCTGGTCCTTATTTCAGAAATTGCCTTCAGTTAAACTAGCAAGCATCTTGGGAGAAATAAGATCTGGGGAAATAAGATCCTGCATCACATAAATAAAACTGGAATAATCTGGTTCTGTACTTGCATCCATGCAGCTTTCTCTTCTATACAATCCAAATATTGATATAAGCCTATCAGGGGCAGGCAATGAGCGCTTAGCAACACTAAAACACTTGTATCTTTCTTGCTGAGCAAGGCCATGTGCAGCCCAGAGCAAAGGGGACTTAGGGTTTGTTGCACAATCGACTTATTTTGAGCTTGAAAGAAATTAAAGGTAGAAGTTAGTCAATGAATGATAATATGATCCTAAATAGTGCAGTCAGCACATTTAGTGTTTGCTTTTTATTGTTTCCATATTATCTTTCACAGACAGGAAAGATCCATATCCTCTTGCACAGCTCGTGGATGACAGTCTCATACTTTGCAAATGCCTCTGCTAGAATGACTGGGAGGCCAAAAAAGTGAACAACTACCCTCCAGCAGCTGAAGGCTCAAGACACTGGCAGAATGGACTTGGGCAGCTTGTAATTGCCACACAGTTTTTAAGTCTGGTATATACTGAAGTATACAGGAATATATGAAATTTATAGTTCATCCTATTTCTTCCCCAGTGGTCTTGCTGCCCTCTCATTAATAACTATTCTGCAGTCAGACATTGTGCAGTATTTCTGTACTGAATAAATTTAACTCGCTCTCTTTTTCAATTAGCAGCTGATGCTGTAAAATACACTAGTTTTCAAAAATATTTGACCTCGTTATCTTGCAGCTTTTTTCTTTAAAAACACCTCTCCTCTACAATTCTTACCTACACCTGCAACCTCCTGCAAGTGATAACTTTTCTTCATCACCAGGCAAACAAATTTAGGCATTAATCCCACAGGAAGGACCATAAAATTGGTTTCGGCCTGCCTTTAAATTTCCTTGCTATTTACCTCAGCTAAATCCATGAACCAATCTCCAGCTTTGCAGCTTTGCTTCCTGAACTCATGTATTAATGATATGTCAAAATCTAAAGCTCCCTGAAGAAAAGAGGTTGCCATGGGATACTGAGCGCTTAGGAGCAAAGCGTAGAAAGACGTACCCTGCTAAGAAAGGCTCCAAAGACCTTGCTGTGTCAGCCAGTATTGCTTTTTATCTCTTTAGATGAAACAAAATCACTGCTCTGGGAGTCACTGGGCATCTGTCAGCCCTGATTGCTCCATCATACTGGCCATTTCAACAGGACTATAGGAATCCATTAGTGGAAAGGAAATTCCTCCCGTTCGCAAAAGCTCTGACTTTGCTGCCTGGTATCGGGGCTGCTCTCCTGCAACGTACATAGACAAATCATTTTTCTTCAGCAGTACCTGTCTGTAATCATCCTCTTTCCTCCTAGCTTTTTAAACGTCTCCAAACCGATATGCAAAGAAACCATGTGCGACAGATTAGTGATGCTTATGAGGGAAGAAAGGAGAATAAAGTGTGAATGCTTTAGGTGAGGTTAGATAGCCAGATGGACATCATTTCCTCAGAGGTAAAGCTGACTTTTGAAAAATACAAGAGGAAAAGAAGAGGTGAAGTCTAGAAGATGTGACTGCTGAAGAATAATTTCCAAGAGAGAGCATAGCTTCTGCCAGAAGGGTGTGCTTGGTGAGACAAATAGAATTCTGAATTGCCTGAAGGGCTAACAAGAGAGAAGGCATTTGTGACAAGTTCCCTGTGTGCATCAAAGAGCTTGGTCACTGATGTACTTAGAAGCATTTATATATTCCCACAGCGAAACAGTCACACTAAAGTCTTTAAAATTTCACTTTTTCTGAACATAAATTGCTGCCACAGAGCTATAGTACATACATAGAAGTGGCTTCTGACACAATCTTTAGCAACAGATAAGTTTACAGAAATTCAGTTCTGCCTGCAAATGATTCACAAGAGAAGAAAGGCTAAATGTGAGTAGAAACTTACACCTTTTTTTTTTTTTCAATCTCTTACTCTTTGTATGGGTGGCTGTAAAGATTTGATTGCAAAAGCTGTACATAGTACTTTCATTGTTTCAAAAAGCTACCTAAGAAAACAATCTTCAACTGGTAAAACAAATTATGCATTTACATGTCTCATACGTTTCTAATTAATCTCTTTGGAGGAAAACATCAAAATTTTGCCTCTGGATCAGCAATGATGTTCAGTTGAAACATAGGTGACATTGATGATTTCCATGCACAGCTATCTAAAGATACAGTGTCTACAGCTAACTAAACATACAGCTAACATACAGGCTCTGGTCTTCCTCTTTTGCAGTCATTTGCATGGATAGAAGTGAGGCAAAATGACGCACAGGAGACAGCGTGCTCTGCAAGAGCAAGTGTAGTGTGTCTGCTTTACCAGTCAGTGACTGGTGGAGGTAAGAGGAGTTCCCCTATCATAATGGTTTCCAGTTGAAGACCATGCTGGATTCTGTCAACAGGACATATTTTGTATCATGAGCATCCAATGCTAAAAAGAAAACAAGAAACCCAATACGCATTTTAGCTATACAGGATGGATAACATTTTATGGCAGAACAAGGAACATGGTATTATTTACCTCCAACATGGGATAAAAGAAAGATCCCATTGAATATACCAATGAGATGTCATCAAAAAGATTGTGTTCCTGTTTCTGAAAAGCCGGTATCACAAAAAATACAGGGAATTTACAGAAAAGAAGAACAAATTATTAAAAAACAGAACATTGTGATTTACGGATAGACATCAAAATATTAATGCCTTATTAAATTAAGGCTATGGTGAAAGGGCGTATGAAAATCAGCTTGAAGTACTGAAATGTCATAAGCAATGAAATGGGAGAGAAATTACTTTCACTTTATAGACAAAAATTAGTAATAATTGAATGATCATAACAAAAAGCAAATTTGATGTAGTAATAGATAAGGAAACATCTCCCAACAGTGCAATTTACTGCACTGCACAGGTTTTCCTCAGAAAACATTGAGGCTCACACCTCTTAATGTAAATGCACATGCTAACTCATCAAGTTACTCACATACACAAAAGAGCAGTCTAAGAGAGCTCTCCACGCCAGCTTTCTCCTGTGAACTTGCAAGACTAAATTAAAAACTAAGAAACAAAATGTGTCTTGAGTTCAGAACCACAACTGAAAGCAGATTCTATAAAAATATGAGCTAAAAGTTACAGTTCTTGGTTTTATTTATATTTTTTTCCTACTGGAAAGCTTTGAATCTCTTTAAAAAACAGGACAGAATACAACAATAATACAAAATTGCCTTTAGTGAAACATTTCTCCTTGAAAAATATTTTTAGTTCAACAGTATTTTAAGGGTAAGAAATATCTTACAAATGCAGAACTTTTCAAACCGCAATTTTTTGTTTTGAGAGCAACCACAGTGATTTTCTGTCCACCATATTTCTTAATAAAAATGAAATCCTCATTAATTTTTGACTGTATCATCATTAATCTACTGACTGATTTATTTTTAAATTTATAAAATAAAGCATCAAAATAAACAGGAGACAAAAATTATTGAAACAAGCACGACAGTTATTGAAGCTACAACCAGTACCCAGCTCCCATTGTATGCTTTTGAAAACTTCATCCTCCCTGGTGTGAGTGGGAGCACAACGACACAGTGGGCTCGACTGGACTCATGGCCCGGATAACCTGCACAGTTAACTACAGCATCAATTCCCACCCATAGACCAGGACAAAACCCACACAGTGAATAGTGTATTTAGGCAGACAACAGCCTTGGATCATTACTGAGGAATAAACTGCACCCTCATATCTTTGAATTTCGCTTTCTGATGCAAGGCATCACTTTCAGGTATAAGTTGGAGCTCTTGGGAGTGGGGTTTTGAGAAGTTCCTGTTGTAAGTCAGTGGCAAAACTTCCACTGACTTCTGTGAAATGTTATGAGTCCTTCTGCAAAAAGAAGTCAGCAGTCTGAGGGACTGAACACTTAAATTGTTACGAGGCACAGCACCACGGTCGGTTACTCAGAGTGGTAAAATGACACCTGTAAATCTACAGTTCACTCGAGAGTGGCATAAGTTTGAGCCAAGTGATGCTAGCCAACTAACTCAGACGACTAGTTTCCCTAGGCTCCTTTCATAGTTAAGTAAGAGTGATAGGTAGCACTTCACTACTTCCCATTGCTATTAATTTAGCAAAAGTAAGTCTAAAATTCAACATATCCAGACACAGTCCTGGTTCCACCTAAAAGGGCTGCTGGGATGGGATTTAATTCCCCTAACCACAGACACAACAGATGCTGTGTTGAAGTGTACCTCTGAAACATGCTTCAGCTCCCTTGCAGAGCGTAGAGAGCAAAGAGCAATGCAGCAGAGAGCTATCTAGGCTACCATTCATTTACCCAAATGTAGACATCTTCAACTACAAGCAGCCCTTTCCACTGGAGACTGACCCTTGGAAACACAAAGCCCACTCTTTGAGCCTGCACTGAAAGAGAGACCATTGTTTACTTTATTTTAATGTAACCTGTGTTAAACACAGAAAGTCAGAGCAGCTACAGGTTTAATTCCTGGCTATATGGTTGCAGTCAGCTTGTCGGTGTACAACATATTCAGGCTTGACATCACATGGATATGGGGGAATCATTATCACTGTTCACTTAAAGAAATAACCCAGGATGTCCATTAAATTTCATTAAAACCCAACTTTAAACAATTATTGAACCTCATCAAGGTTGGCTTTGTACCTGAGCTCCAGGATGAGCTCAAATTGCCTGAGACAAAGCTAAAAGTACCTTACTCTTGCCTCCACTGTCATAGTAAAGCAACACCACTGCCATCTAAATGTATTTAATGCAGTGTAAACACACTTTTTTTTTCAGTGAAGACACGGCCTGAGGCTGCTACTTCTCCTTTCTCTGTGTGTTGGAGCATGGATGTCTTTTGAACTTCCTGAAGTCAGCAGGATCCCCTGGGTATTATCATGTTTATTTTAGAAAAGACCTATTGTTCTGGAGACTAAGACCATTTCTGAGGCTATTTTGAAACTGCTCTTTCAAACTGTTTATTCTTCTAACCTTCAATTTTAGGGACATCAAGGAAAAGTGATTAACGACCCGATTCCCCCAGCAGAGACACTATTTTTATTCATTTTTGATGCCCTATTTGGCTATTTATTGCCCTTATTGTTCCTTTTGATGGTTGCTAGGGAGAAGGAGATTAAAACTCAATGTGCAGCACAGCTCATTCTAGGGTATAATTTTTCTGGTATTTAAAATAATATATGCTAGATAATAGATAAAAATTACAGTGTTGAGATTAAAAGGGGATGTTATTGTGCCATATTTAGTTTTATTTTTTCCTAGTCTTCAGAAAGATGTTTCCTAAGGGATACACAGGAAGAAGACAGATGTGATAAATACAAACAGATTTCCTCTGTGAATGCAAGAGGAGAAACACAAACCCCAGAACAACTGACTCTGTTTTCCTCCATGGAACAAAAAAAAAGTTTCTCTCTAGACAGGAATAATGTGCTTTAATTATGATTTTTTTTTTTTTTACTGAAGTACATGCTGTCATGCATTACTTGGAGCATATGATATAATTCTGTGAATAAAAATAATTTCTTAATACGGGTCTATTGGTGATACATCTATTAAAAAAAAAGGAAAATATCCCCCACTAGGTGGTCAACTACACTGGGCAGGGCAAAACCCAGGAGCTCTCTTAGAAAAAGCAGAAATTTAGTCAGCAATTGTATTTTGCTCTGGGCCTCTAGTTTCTTCTGGAGAGTCTTGATTTCTTTGGGAAGGTTGGTCCTTTCAAACATGATTGGCAGCGAAGTGAAAGATTCTGTGTAGACGGCATGAGGCATCCGTTTCACTGATAAAGCTCGTTTCATGCACCCGAAACAGGTGGTTGCACGCACAAGATGGACTTCCATACGAGCGCTGCTAAGCTGGAGTCGGTGTCCAGAGAAGGAGGAACAATTCACCCATTTCTGAGCCTGCCTGGACCAGAGGGACGAGACTCTGGTGGGGGAGAACTGTCCTGTGCAGGAGAGCTGCACAGCTAAAAGCAGGGCTGTAGGAACGGCCGTGCCATCCATAATGCATCGCTTGGCTTGCGTTATTTTTCAATCGAAGTAAAACAAGATGCCACAAGTTTTATCAAGTAGGAAGAAAAAACTCTTTCAAGGTGACTGACAGGTTTTTAAAGCTTGTAAAACCTGGGAATGAATAGAGACTTGTGAGTGAGTTTGGACAAAGTATTTACATTCTTTTAGAAACCATATCTGAAACAGGGTAGCTGATTCCTGTTGCTGACACCTGTCAGGAAGAATTCAGAGAGGAATTTCTCTGCTGTATTAAAAGAGAAAACATGCCCGTGGTCACAGCCTCTTCTGACTTCCTCGGGCTCAGTTTCTACAGCTGACTGCCTTTGGGCACATGCCTGCGTGCTGCTCACATAGTTTTAACAGGGTCCCATGAGGAGGAGAACTTGGAAAGAGCGAGGTTTGATTCCCAGCCCCACCAAACAGTTCCTTGTGAGCCCTGGAGCATCTTATTTCATCTACATACATCTACATTTCTTCATTCAGAAATGAATATACTAGCACTTACCTATTCTTCCGTAAACTATAAAAATAAAAGTATTAATGTACCTGTACCACTCAAATGTTACACTGGTAAGCATCACACAGAAGTATTCCTAAATAGTCACAGTGAACAACAGATTGTCAGATCAAAGTGTTTGGCTATCCCACATGAACTTCACAGAGATTCTCTCACAGACATTACAGCATGCCTCAGTTGTACAACCAGAACTTGTCAAAGTTGAACATTAGCTACCAGTGTCACTGATATAAGAAAAAAAAAAAAAAAGTAAAAGAGTCGTATGAGGGCAATATGAAAGAGCTCTGACAGATTTCAGTTTGGATTTCAGGGCTCAGCCGGTGATTGTTATGCAGTCTGTGACTGTTGCATCGGACATCTTCTGGTTACCCAGAATTCATAAAGTATCTGCACAGAGTCGTGGAATTGGCAAACATTGCAAGTACCAGGAAAGCTTTAATTTACCAATGTCTGTCAAGATCAATGAACAAATGACCTCAGGAGTTACAGCTATTTTTTAAAAGAAATTGCAAGACCCAGTGGTAACGGATGCAAGAGAGACCATGTAAAATACTAACTCAGCTGCTTTCCTCATGGATCTTTTAAAATCTGTGATCCCTGAAATTAAGTATTTCTAGAGATTATAAAGTGTGTCATTTACTACAGCAGTTCATATACTCTGTCAAACTCAAAATAAAAGATTCACAGAGATCATAAACTTGCCGGATGCAAGACCTGGCATAGATATACATGCTTTTCTTCTGTCAGGTTGTGGAGAAGTTTCATTTATGAGAAATTTTATTTTCCCAGCTTTCTAGCTGCTCTTGTATGTACATGCTACTCTGAATACATGCATTGATATAAAGCCTAAGAAATATTGTAATAGAATAACAAGAATTTCAGCCTGTGCTGGTTTTGGCTGGGGTAGAGTTAATTTTCTTCATAGTAACTAGCATGTGGCTACGTTTTGTTACTGCTGAGCAGTGCTTACACAGAGCCAAGGCCTTTTCTGCTTCTCACACCACCCCACCAGCGAGTAGGCTGGGGGTGCACAAGGAGCTGGGAGGGGACACAGCCAGGACAGCTGATGCAAACTGACCAAAGGGATATTCCATACCGTATGACGTCATGCTCAGCATATAAGACTGAGAGAAGATGGAAGGGGAGAGCAGGGCGGGGCACGTTCAGAGTGATGGCATTTGTCTTCCCAAGTCACTGTTACGCGTGATGGAGCCCTGCTTTCCTGGAGATGGCTGAACACCTGCCTGCCCATGGGAAGTGGGGAATGAATTCCTTGTCTTGCTTTGCTTGCGTGCGTGGCTTCTGCTTTACCTGTTAAACTGTCTTTGTCTCAACCCAGGAGTTTTCTCACTTTTACTCTTCCCATTCTCTCCCCATCCTGCTGCGGTGGGGACTGAGCAAACAGCTGCGTGGTACTTAGCGGCTGGCTAGGGTTAAACCATGACAGTCCTTTTCGGTGCCAACGTGGGGCTCAAAGGGTTTGAGATAACAAGAGGTTTGACTGGACTGTACTAGATCGAATTTATAGCTGTTATTGCTGTTTAGCTATTAATTGGCAGGCTCCTGTGCTTGCCATGGGGCTTGCTTGCCTTACTGTACAGCAGTGCTCATTAGTGGCTGCTTTTTGCTTTCGCTGCTCGCTGTACTGCTGATCGTCTGATTGCGCTGTGCCTGGGAACGTTTTGATAACAGGCTGATGGCCAGGGCATCGCTGCTGTTTCTGTGCTGCTGGACTGGACAGGCTGGAGCTCCTGTGTGCACTCGAGTCGAAGGGACTGTGACCTGTGGATAAGTCCATGTGGGAGCAGGACACCCCAAAGCGTCTGTGGCTGTGGATGAGCCCACACAAGAGCAGGTACATCTCAAAGCATCTGTGGCTGTGGTTATGTCTGTGCCGCAGCAGGTATACCTCTGAAGGGATTGTGGCCCCAGGATAAGTCTGTGCTGGAGAAGGTACACCTCGAAGCATCTGTGGCTGTGGATAAGTCCATGATGTGGCAGGTATACCCCTGGAGAGACTGTAGCTCATAGATAAGGCTCCATTTGGAGCAGGTACTCCCCTAAGGGACTGCAGTCTGTGGGTAAGTCCAAGCTGGAGCAGGTGTAAGGGGAGGAGTCCATTGCAATGTTAAACCCTATGGTCTGGTCCAAAGGGACCAGGGGTGGAGATTGTAATGGAAATACCTTTAAATTGTTGTAACCCGGGATTTGAGTTGCATATTAGAGGAACTACTATAGCAGGAACCACCTGAACCAACGGGCAAACCGTACAAGAAGCAGTGCAAGTGCAGCAGTGACCTGACCTGAGCTGGCTTTGGTGCCACGCAACACACCACCTCTCCTGTCCTGAGTGACCACCATAACAGTTGGAGCCCAAAGTCATGGACGAAATGGACTTGATGGACATTTTGTGGACATTTGTGGACATTTTACAGACATTTCACAGGGGTGATCCAGAGACTAAGGGAATGGACTCCGTGTATCATATCAAAGAATGGGAAGGGGGGGTGACAGTTAATGAGGATGTATTAGATAGTGTGGGACCCGAGCATGACATAAATGGTATGGAATACGGGGCAGAGAGTGTGCTGGGTTTGGCTGGGATAGAGTTAATTTTCTTCATAGTGGCTACTACAAGGCTATGTTTTGGATTTGTGCTGGAAACAATGTTGATAATATAGAGATGGTTTTGTTATATGGAGATGTTTTCGTTACTGCTGAGCAGTGCTTACACAGAGCCAAGGCCTTTGCTGCTTCTCGCACCACCCCACCAGCGAGTAGGCTGGGGGTGCACAAGGAGTTGGGAGGGGACACAGCTGGGACAGCTAATGCAAACTGACCGAAGGGATATTCCATACCATATGACATCATGCTCAACATAAAAAGTTGGGGGAAGAAGAAGGAAGGGAGGGAACTTTTGGAGTAATGGCGTTTGTCTTCCCCAGTAACCACTATGCATGATGGAGCCCTGCTTTCCTGGAGATGGCTGAACACCTGCCTGCCCATGGGAAGTGGTGAATGGATTCCTTGTTTTGCTTTGCTTGCATGCGCAGCTTTTCCTTTACTTATTAAATAGTCTTTATCTCAACCCAGGAGTTTTCTCACTTTTACTCTTCCCATTCTCTCCCCCATTCTGCCAGAGGGGAGTGAGCAAACAGCTGCGTGGTGCTCAGCTGCCAGCTGGGGTTAAACCACAACACAGCCTCAGTACATACTACAGGATCGAAGATGCTTCCTTTGAAGTAGTTTCAGTTTTATAAGCATAAACATTAGAAACTTGAAAAATATGTAGAGAACCCAATGAAAATAATGATCATGTAGAGATCAGCTGATAGAAAAGCTGAGAATATGACTCACTGCAAGAGAGAAGGAACTCAGGATACGAAAAAAGGAAAAAAAGCCAGAGAGACAGTAGCCACTTGGACAGTCGAGATTTAAATCAAAACAAGAGGAATTATAGGAGGCAGGTGAACTGAGCTGACATTTTAGGGAATTAAGCAAAATCTAAAACTGGAAATAGAGAATTAAAAGGATGATGTAAAAGAATGGTTTAAAAATAGTTTTGGAAGAAAAAGAAGGAAATATATAAGGTGAACTTTTACTAGATTTGAAGATCAGCTATCAAGGGAAAATGAAAATATTAACATTTAAGGAGATGGTGAAGGCTACAGAAAATGACTCCAAAAGAGTATGAGCAATGTTAAAAGTCATTAGGAAGATGAAAAGGGCTTTCCTGAAGACCTGAGATGAAAATATCACTATACTGCTGTAGCACCTTAAGTAAACAGATGCTTAGTGTCAATGATAGCGACTGCATCAGCTACACCATTTTCAGATGAATTATTCTGGTGGTCAGATATTACCCCAAGCTGGGACAAAACCAAAGCAGCTGAGCAGCACTGTGACTAGTGTGCATGTGTGTCACTGCCGCTACCCGGAAGGAAGACTTATGGAAATATTTGCAACTAAAGTCTCCCCAAATTGAAGGAATTTTATATGTATTTTTATATATATCTATGTATATACACACAGCGTACACTTGGCCAACCACAATGGTTTCTTTCACAGAAATGGCACAGAGATTTCTTTTTGGAGTCTGAGATATTAGATAACCTCTTTGATGTCAGGTATGTTCAGTTAACAGCGGTGGCTTCTATGAAATATACAAAATATCAGTAAGATACCATACTGGATACCTCTTCTATTCCAAAAGTGTGTTTCCCTCTGCTTTACATTTTGGCAAATGTATTCCAACTTCAAAGAGACTAACATCAATTCTCCTGAAGCACTTAGTTTTAATTTAGAAGAAAATAAAGCCATATAAGCATTATAACCTTAAGTGGGTTAAAACAACAGCTTCCTCTGAAGGAGAAAATAACTAATTTAGAAATCTTCTGTACTGGATATTTACCACAATTTTGTACAATCTTGTTTTAAATGTTTCAATCAATATGGCTTCAAAGCATGTCCCTAGTGAGATCTTACCATCAGCTATTCAGCACATCAGCTCATCTAAAATCCTAAACCAAACTGCATAATGTCTAAATGGAACCAGATCCATTTTTTTATCAGACAGGCACATTGAAATTTTCAAAGGAAAAGAATCAAGTCACAGCAAGAATAATGCAGAAGCATATCAAAATTAACTCCTGATGTTTTTTTAAAATATCAGGCTCTCAGAATGAGCAAACTTGATCTTGTTTTCCTATAAAGCTAGCATTGCTTTTTTGTTTGTTTGTTTTTTAATCTGAGAGCTTCACACTCATTTAGAAAGCAAAATGGACCTCTTAAAATATCAGATTCAGAATTACTTAGGCTCCTTTCTTCATCTTAGTATCTTAGTGTATTTTCCTTCTTTCTCATTTTCACTGGAAGAGTATGTAAACATGCACGTGCAAACTACCATTCACATCAAGTGGACCTACCTTTATAAGGAAGAGTATAAATAATAAAGTAACACGATATTTTCTAATAGAAACAATCTTACAGACAAAAAGAGAAGACTAGATTAAGAAAAAGAGAGGAAAACATAGAAACCTAATTAGAAGGTAAAGTCTAGATACAAAAGCAATTACAAACGTCAGCTGTGGGAAGCAATTGTCATGACGACAACAAGAAGTCATTTCATCTCCTCTAAGGGCCCTGGCCCTTGGTTTCCTTAACATACCAGGTGGTGTCTCTACATGCTGCATGGCAAGAAACAGGCCAAAATTAAAAGTTTGAATCTATAACTAGTGCTCAATCTATTTAACCTCAACCTGCAAGAGAAATGTTTGGATACAAAACAAATTACACTTTATTACCGATGCCTCTTTTTCCTTCATAATCTAAATACAGATATTAAGCTCAGGAAGTACTCACAATTCAGAGTCTTGGGTTCATCTCAATATTGCAACTAAAACTGAGCTCGAGTCTCTGTTAGAGAAGCGCATTACGCTAATCAAATAATGATGTCACTGGCTACAACATAGACACCGGACCAGTATTGAGACTGCTTTAATTCCCGTTTGAAGTCTCATGGAGGTTGTGATAAATCAATAATCATTAGAGACTTCCACACCCATAAGTGATAATCTGCAAAAATCTACAAACTTTGTATATAGCTACTACAGCACAAACCCTGGAAAGATAAGGCCAATAACTTACATAGCATCATTCCTCATTTAAACAAATATGATGAAAGTCATGAGTTTATGATTATAGTAAAAAATTCTCTGTTTCTCTTAAAGGTAAAAACCCCTCAAATATGTAAATTTAGCTCAATGTTGTAAATAATATGTAAAGGTTAATAATCTCTAATTGAAATTTTCTTTTTTTCATTTTTCAATTATATTCCACATGAGAAAGTATTGTTGGGAATGCCAAATAAGCCAAAAAGACATTAATTAGCCAAATAAGACTACATAACAAGATAAACAAAAATGAAAATGAAATGCTTCTAAACTTAATTTAGGCATAGGGTAAAATCATTATGAAACTTAATAAAAGGTAAACAGAGTTTTAAGAGTCACTTTTCAATTCAATTGGCAGGTAATGTGCTCCATTTACATGCAAAATATATTTTCGCTATATAAGCTACCCAGAGCTGGAAGAAGTTCAATTTTCCAATTATAGCTAATAGATATTTTACTGTAAGTTGAGAGAAAAAATATATACAATATAAAAGCGTGTGATGACCAGGTAAGCTGAGAAGGAGTATGTAATCAATGACAAGCAAGATTTGGAAAAGGAAGAGCAACTCTTGCTTCAAATGAGGGAAAACCATCGCAGAGACAACTGGAGGGACAGACCCTGGTGGCTGCTGGTGTATGCCAGGTGTACGCGTGTGCAGGATGGGTATGTAAGAAAAAGTATGAAATAAGATGAGAATTATTTACCACTTGGCCACTGCTAGGAAGGTGATATTTTGCTACTGCTCTTCTCTGCTTGTACTTGACTCTTTGTAGAGGCACTGAAGCCAGAAACACCATGGCAGGGTGAACGAACAGACACACAACCATATGCTGATTTTCCAAATTTTAAACGTGTCTAGTTGGAGAGGGCAACAGGCAAAGACACCTAAGCTGCATAAGATTATACGAGCCATTTAGGAGGACTGCTTTTCAAACTGTACAAAGACAGAAAATCAAGAAAGCATTCAAATATATCGCTATGCACGTTATACCCTTTAGTTCTTACAAACAATATGAGTGTTATTTCAGCTCTTCCTACAGCATTACAAGGGTTCTTCCACTAGCTTTGCTCGTCAAGGGGCCTAACTGGGTAGCCAGGAGGAGTCAGGCCGCCTCCCCCGGCTAGCGACGCAGGTGTGGCTCTGGCTGGTGCTCAGGTTCCAGGCCCAGGCACACGTTTTCCTCCAGGCCCTGGGAACCCTCCCTTGCACCATCTGTCCTTATCTCCCTGGCTTGAGCTGAAACCCGAGAGAGAGATTCTGCCCAGAAAACACAGGAACGAACGGAGGAGCGGAGCAGTCCGTAAGGCATTTCACCCTACAGCGGGGCTGGCTGCTCCCACCTGAGCAACAGGCAGAGACTGCTAGAAGGAAAAAGCCCACTGCACGCAGATTTACAGCGCGTTGCAGGAAGGCCAGGCAGGATTTGCACCTGGAAACAGTTGCTGGTTTTTGCACTGTTCTGTGGTAGGATTTTACGAAGGGAGAGAAATGCAGCGAATGCTCTCAGATGATTTCTTTTCAGTTTTTCTAAAATGACATAAGTTATTAACAGTGTTCATTGTGTTCTGCACTACCTTCCAGGAAAAACCTATCCAAGCAATATCTTAAAAACAGTTAATGGGAGAAAAGAACATTTGTTCATGCTGCTGCTACTGTTTGCAGGCATGAGTGCAGAATCTCTGTAGAACAGGAGAGAAGGGGAGGGAAGGATGGGTTTTATTTTGTGGTATTATATATGCAGCAAATAAGCCATTTTGGTTTTATTTTTCCTCCTTTTTCTTTTTTGGAGGGGTGGAGAATAGGTGAGATGTGAAAAATATTGTGAAACAGCTAGGGTTTTAACCTGTGCAATTTATACGTTCAGCCATTGTCACGATAAAAAGTGGGAGAAGAAGCAGCAATAGAGATTAAAGAAAGAGAACTGAAAACACGAGAGGGAAAGAAAGGGTAAGTAGAAAGAAATTAGGGCTAGATATAGCACCATATCTTATTATGGTACTACCTTTTGATGTAAAGGTTTCCACTATCTGTTTCAACAAAAGACTGTCTTATACAGCCTAAGAAAAGGTTAAGCCACAAGACAAGGGCAAAAGTGGAATGTTAATACAGGCAGAAATATATTCTTTTGTGAAAGAAGTGAAAAGCTTTCCTTCATTGTTTTATTCTAAGAGAACTTCGTAAAAAGCACATTTTCATGTGAATTCATGATTTCTTCTGCAGCCTGTCAAATGTTTTTCCCAGCGTTTAATATCAGAGTGAGCGTGTAGATAGATTACAAGCTTGCCCAGCCTATTATTTCATGGGATTTATAACTTGTTAGCTAAACAACATTTTTGTGTAATACACCTTGTATTGGAAATCTGAGGTTTCCAGTATTCAGCCTTTATTTCAGCTCTGATCTGAAGGGAAAGGAAACCTTCAAGCTGACACCGAGGACAGAACAGAAAAGTGATGTGGCTGAGATTAAAGGAGGGATGATTTCAGCGTGTAATCTGAAGAGCTCACAAGGAATCCCTTCTTGCAGATGTCAACACGGAAGATGTCCTGACAGGAGGCACTTGGGATTTTTGCATTGCTGTTTGCTCTGCACACAGGGACAGGGTCCAACACTTGGGATTCTCCCAGGCTCTGTACGGGCCATATCACAGAAGGGTGTACATATTAATGTCATTGCTGACTTAGCTCCAGCTGCAGAAATATTCATTGCCTTACGATGTTCTTCCTTCCCTTTCCTGGATGGTGGTATGAAATCCTACAGTTTTTTCTCAGAGTGCTAAAGGAGCTGAAAACAGAGCGGTCCATTGGCAAAGACACCTCTAGGGAACAGCTTCTTCCCAGTGGCCAAAGAATACCGCAAAGAAACGTACAACTACCGAGAAAATTGTTGTGAAAATCTTGCTGTAACTTGGCATATTGGATTTCCAGAGTTTTTTGTAATTACTGTATTTATTGGAAAGATATATATATTATACACATACAGTGAATGTATACATGTGTGCATATGCATTCTACGTGTTACTATGTGTGTGTCTAATTACACCTATGTTACAAACATACTTATATAAAATAAAATAAGGTTTTATTATTGCTGATACGTATTGCCAGAGCCATAGGGTGCATTTTAGAGCACAAATGACAGGAAATCACCAGATTACTAGTACATTTGCAGTATATAGCTTCACAAGGTCTATCTCAACTACTGTTGCAAATAAAAAACAAGACTAACAAAACAGTCATCCATTACTAAAGCACCTTTCAGCCCACGCTGTCTTTCATCCTATCCTTTCATTTTACAAATTTCTGCTTAAAGACACACCCCAGCTTGTGCTGTTGCTACACCAGGTGTAAGTAACATGCATTGTTTATTGAAAAGAATGACATTAAGGGAAAGAGTGTGGAAACATCAGGAATGCCATTCAGCCCCCCACTGCAGTTAATAAACACGTGGTATAGCCCCGCTCAATTTTACTAATGCACCATCTCCAAACTGTTGAATATATATGGCATTTCAAAACCACTGCTGCATGTTAGAGGCTGAAACACAAGAACACACAGGAAAAACTATTTCGAAAAGCCAGTCTCAGGCTGCAGTTATAACTAAATTTCAGCTGGCGCCATGCTTAGCTTAATTACACAAATTGAAATGAAGGCTAGAGATAAAAACGGAAGAGCTATAGCAGTGGTTTGTGCAACACAGAGGCAGTACCCCTGCACAGCAGGCAGTGGAGAGGAGGAGGTGGGCACAGCAGACATGAGGAGTACACCAAAGACAGCCACGGGCAGGAGGGGGATCTCGAGTCCTGCTGAGAGCTGGCCTAAACTGCAGTTTAAGATTCTGGGTAATATAAAGCAGTGTATTTAAACTCACTTAAATAAAGCTATACTACCTTACCCCTGTTGAAAATCCAGTCCAATGTATTTCAGTTGAAAGCAATAATAAGTTGAGAAGTGGATTTAAATTACAACTTGCGTTAGATGAATCAGTAATAATGAAAATACAACCACTAGGGAAAATATCCTTTCAAATGAGAGCTTTATGATGCTAACATTATGTTGCACACATTATTAAAGAATAGTCTAACAGGTTGATTAGCCCTTTCTAATGGTGCCCATCCATTATTAATAAAGCAATCATACTTTTAAGGCCTGATTCTCAATTATTTCATTAGCTGAATGAAAAATTAAACAAAGGTGGAGACAGAAACATTTTAGCTTCCTTAGCAGCCCTGGAGAGGAAAACCTTTTCTCCCACAGTGTATTTACTGAATTGTCTGACAAGCGGAATAACCAGCCTTTATCACTGAGGATTTTTGCTGGTGAATGTATGCCAATGAACCCACCAGAATTCTTCATTAAGTCTGACTCATGGAAAGATTGAAAAGAATACATCATCTCAGCAGTAGGAAAATGCCAAAAGATTTAGAATGCTTTGCTTGACCTTTGTTTATGAATTGGCTTCATGTAGAAATGGGGCTGAAAGCCTCCTAAAGAAATCCTTCATCTTTTGGAAAAGGGCAAAAAGAAGCCTTCTTGAAATACAAGCTCAATAATACTTATGCACAAATCCATTTTTTTCCAATTTATATAAAACTCATAATACTTTTTTCCCCATTCAGCAAATCACTCAGAAGCAAAAAAGTGCTGTTCAGGCCAACTGTCTGAGATGAAACTAATAAACAGAACAGCAGAACTTCTAAGAACAAGTTAATATTTAAAACTCAAGATGCTTTCCGTTCTTCTGCTCATCTTCCCCATACTTATACAAACCTACTAGTCACCACATTTCCATTTTCTGACAGATTAATACCCACTACCCTATATGAGAGCCAGAGATTGAGCTAATGTCCTACCATATGTCAAGAGATGCATACTGATTAGCTCAGCCTACTGAATTGGTTTTCCGTACAGAGGCAGGAAGTAGCAGCAGCCTCTAGGCTGATACACAAGTCACGGTTTGCAAGCGATATGTGTGTCTGAACTATAGCCAAAGGGGGATGAAACCTTATTTGTTTCAGTCTCTTAAGTGTTTTGTACTTACTCCTTAATTCTTTCTGAAAGCCTCCATACACACTGCAGACCTCCTAACAGTTACTCTGAAACCAAAACTGCCTGCAGAACATTGTCTGTCAAAGACTTCTTTCAAAAGACCTAGGGACAGGACTGAAGGGGAGGCAATGGACGACTGTATCATGCAAGAGTTGAAGCAGGGAGAAATGGAGGAACAAATTTCCCCAGTGACTCCCCAAGACACAAGCAGATCACGGCAGGTGCTGTTGCTGCATCCTTGCAGCTAATGCACCATATCTCTAATGATGCTTGCTGGTATTTTGGAGAATGGACTTAGGGGCCATTTCCTTCCCACGCTCCTTGGGGTGTCTCCCAGCCCTAGGAACGCAGGTGACCAAGCAAGGCATGCTTGCTTGTCAGAAATGAACTCACCTCACTCATTCTCACTGCTTAAACCACTTCACTGTCACCCAAAGCAGAACACTTCAAAACCAGAAAAATGCAATTTTTTTTCATGTGCAGAGAAGGCAGAGCAGGGCATTCAGGAAATATGATTCTAGGAATGTTCAGCTAAGTACTCATTTGTCTTGGTGTTCCAAATGTCTTCTTTTTTTTTTTCTTTTTTTTTCTTTTTTCTTTGATTTAATTGCAACTCTACAGTATGAACGTTATTTTGATTTTCATGGCTGACGCAACAGAGGGAATATTTGGAAAGTGAAGTGAAAACAGAGATGTAGTGAACAGAATTTAAAAGGTTGCCCTAAGAACACAAAGCAACAGAAAACAAAAAGAGATGTTTCTAGGAGAAGATGATGAAGGGTGCGGTGAGATTCATGTCTATGGGAAAACAAACAACAGGAATATTATTTTTTTTAAATAATAAACCATAGCATTCTTCCAAAAGAATTTTATATCATTGGACTAAGACTAATATAACATTTTCCTTCTGCTGCTGTTTTCTGAGAATTTAAGAGTTTATACTATTGGCTTCATACTATGGTTTGACATGGTATAAACCCAGAACAGATAAGTACGCCAAAATACTTGCCTTCATCCAGGCTCCAAGCTCCCCCTACACCCACTGCAACAGCGATAGTAATAGGAAGCACTGAACACCCTAAAGCTTGTCCATCAGTGTGCCTCTCCCCGAGAACTGTGTGGATGTCCAGGCTGAAGGTCCAACCACATCTCCATACATCACTGAGAATGGAAATTGCACAGTACACTGCATTCACATGTCTGCTCCTGCACCCTTGTTTCAACTGGAAGGGTGGCCAGAAGCACAGTCTAAACGGCAGCCACCTGAGCAGGCAGACCCAGCAACCGGCCCTCAGGCTCTTGGAAAACAGCAGGGTCTTTTTTGTTCATTGTGTATGTTGCTCATCACAATGGTGTCCTTTGGTTACTGTTCCTGTTACTATTTCTTACTAATAAAATTTTCTGGACTACATGAGACATCGTTGCCATATCTCCCCTGCAAGCTTTTTAAGTCCAAAGCTTATATATAGCGTGTTTCCAATAATGATTATAAAGCAGTGGGGTTTGTGTCTCCATTGTATAACACTGCAATGACCCAGGCCTGCTGAATGACTGCAGAGTGACCAAGATGTTAAAGGTTCGCTTCTATTAGCATTCTGTTAATGTGCTTCATGTTGCTAATCCTTGACCTCAATCTGCTAATACAATATTTTCAGATTTGGAGTGCCAGGATAATTTTTCAGTTCATTTTGGTCCATTCTGGTGCAGGAAATTTAATTTGGGCTTACAGTAAGTGACAGAATTGAAAACCGACGAGGTGATAGTACAGCATATTATGGTATTAGAGTATCTGATTTCTGATTTACTTTTTGCAATGCTATAGAAACGGACTAATGTGCAGAGATTAAAGGTCTGAAAGGACTGGAAGACAATATCTATATCCAGTAAATCAGATGCTTAGCGCAACAAATACCCACTGATTACCTGTTATTAAAAAACTGAAGTAAAATACATTCATAGTAACATGCAATGTTGCAAGATAGGAAGTACAGTATAACTGACAGCCCCATGAAAGACAAAGACATGCTGTGTATTTTTGAAGAATGCCAGTTGTTATTCTTTGCACTCATACTTTGAAACAAGTGATATATTTGTCATTTCAGTATCTCGGAAAAGGCTGAATAAACCCCCCATCTCTCCATTGTTATGAAAGAGCTCTAATCATAACTCCTGCATCATTACATTATCGGAGAACTAGATTATGAATCCTAATCTTTCCACTGCAGGTGACAAGAGCAGTTTTGTCATCAGATTTTGCAAAACAGAATCAGCCTGAATATTCAAAGTCAGATTTCAACAGGAAAAAAATGGGCTTTTTGCAAATGTTGACAAGCAGAAAATATTACTGCTCCTGCATGTTCAAACGAAAAGTGGATGAATAATCATTAGAGAATGTATTTACTCATGAAAATTTGGAAGTTATTCACAGTCTTGCTTTCTCCATTAACCTGGCTTCTGATATGTAATCAATGTATTTCAGGATATCTCCTATCTGAGCACTACTTATTAAAAAAAAAAAAAAAAAAAAAGGCAAACCAAAAACCTCCACAACATAAAAAGCACTCATAAAAATGTAACATTCATTTGACAGTAGTCCCTATTTCAGCAAGTCTGCAGAAACTGGATGCCCTTCTTTTCTCATCTGTATGAGTACCTTGCTGGGGGACTTAGGGAAACTACATATTTTTCTCCCCATCTATCCAAAGAATTTCTTGGGACTCTCAGACAATCTTTCCAAATCATTCAGAGAACATTTACAAAAAAGTTTATTCTCTTACCACTGTAAAAGAAAGAATATGAGAGGGAGTGTTTTATTGCTTGTTTGAGTTGGAGTCTTTTTTTTTTTTTTTTTTATATTCAGTTCCCTACAGCTGAGAAGAAGATCTGTTTAAAAATTCTTAATCACATTGAGTTTTTTGGGAACCAGACTATGGTCAAAATTTTGAAATAGAAAAAACTCTGAGACAATGGAATGAATTCTGTATCAACTGAAACCTTTGTGAACTCCCTTGCAAAGACTAGGCTTCAAATCAGTTATTCAAACTCCTTTTATTTGTTCGATGTTTACATACACAAACTTAACTGGCAAAGTAACTTTTTTACGTGGGAGGCTTGTTTCATTGGTTTCTTGCTTTCAGCTGAAGTGTTCAGCATGATGGAGGAATTCTAGACTAGTTTCACTAGTGTCCAGTGTTGGCACCATCGGGAAGTCAAAACCTGAGTCTTGCTCTAAATAAGTATTTTAATGTCTAATAACTAATTAATAATTTAAGCTTCTCCTCTCTTTAAAAGAATGCATCAGGAATTCTTTGTAGCTGCATCTGGGTTTTGAGTTTCTATAATTGATTTAAAAATTTCGCCATGCAACCACCAGGGCTATAGACCAAGATCACATAAGTTACCACATACTAACAGGAATCCGTGAAACAGAATTGTAGGACACTGGTGAAAACCACCAGCAAAGAAGGTCTTACCCACAATATTCCTAGGGGAAGCTGAATTTTTCTTTTAAGCCATCACCTCTTCCCTGCCAGAAGGATCCTGACAGATTCTTTATACTCCTTTCTTCTTCCTCCCTCTCCTTCCCCCTTTTTTTTCATTTGGTTACAGAAATTTTGTCTAAAGAGAAAAACAAGTTTATCTTTACATAAGACAGTCTAAGCCACCGTTAAGAAGCAACTGACTGTCAATGGCACATGACATGGTAGGGTTGTAGACAGACACCTTCTTTAGAATTCCAGGGAAAGAAGGACGCATGTTAATAGGGACCAACTTAAACAATCATTACCCCGGCCCCTTTTAACAGCAAGAAATTTTTCCCTTTCAGAATAGGACACTGTCTTTCTCTCTTGTCCTCCCACACTGCAGCACTCTGTTCCCCTAATTTCCATTATTAAACTTTGCTTAGATATAAAAATGTCAACAAAACAGCACAGAGAGAAACATTACAAAAAGAACTCCTCCTGGGAACTACAGGCCTCCTAAGATAAGGATATGGGTAAATGGAAATGTGGATCCATGAAAAAGAAAAGGACCTTGTGAAAAAACACATTAATAACTGAGGAGAATCAAGACAAAAGTACAAGAAAGCAAGCGGTGCTGTAATCCCAAGAAAGACTTTGTGTGATGAACATGCAGAAATAAAAGTTATATTCTTCCTAAATGGATTTGTTTGTATGCTACAGCTTCTAGGTGTTCTGAAGACACAGATGTGCTTTCACAAAAAACCCCCACCCTCAAATCAAACCCTAAATGCTGACTCACAAGTGACTCTATTTCTTTATAACATAGCAGTCACAGTTTCTCTCTCACCATAGCTGGGTTACCATAAAGTTCTTTTCAATGAGTTATTGGTATTAGAATTTTCTCAGCCACTCTTATACACATAAAAAAAGCACTATAATTCCCCAACTCAATGTCAACATACCATTTTTTTCTAAGACACTCAACAACCCCCCTACTCCCAAATCCAAATGCTCGTATTTTACATTTGCTTTTTTGTTTCTGCACATTTTTTTTCAGCAGCTGTTACTGCTTTTCCTGATTTTACTCACTTTTAAATGAATCCATTTGGTCCTCCTCTCTTAGTAAGAGTAGCCTATCCTGGATCATAATAATACTTAAAACTTCTTTGAAAATGAATGAATTTTTTTTCCTAGTTGCACCACATACAACTCTATTCTGCTTAAAAATGTCATTAAAACCCAAAAATGTCAACTGTTTCACAGATCAGAAATTATATAAATATTTTTCATCACGTTCCAATTGTATAAATGATGAAAATTTGGAAATTAGATTTTTATCTAGTTTCTACTACAATGAAATTAAGATAAAATCTTTTGAAAGAGCACTAAGAATCAGAACCAAACCTACCATATTATAAATGAAACAGTCCTTCACTTCATTACACAAAAATTTATGAACAGATATAAACCCCGGAGCTTTCATTCTGTTTCCCACAGGAAAAAGGAAAAAGTCTTGTTACTAGCAGTCATCATTCTGATTATCAACAGTTCCAACATCACGTTAGCAGGAGTTCATCTTCCAATTTTATAAAGTATAAGTGAAATTAAAACACCTGTGAGGAAGTATACAAATAATGTAAGATGTACTCTGCAAAATGCTGATACTCCTAGCTGAAACACAGCAGAGCCTGTGTAATGACCAAAATTTCAACAAAAGCAATCTCCGACGTGTCTTTTGTCTAAGTATTTTTCCAATTTCCTGTTGAGCCTAATTTTTGCATTCATAACATCATCCATTGAGGAGCTGTACGTCTACAACACTCTGCATGAAAGTCACCCTCCATTTGTTTGTTTTGAACCTGGCTTCTACCAGGATCACTCAATGGCCTCCGGTTCTTGTACTGAAAGAGATGGTGAGCAATTGGTATTGTGCAGCCCAATATGCAGACCGGGTGCTCTTCTGAGGGAAGTCTGCTTGCCTCCCTGTTTAGGAGCCTGGTTGACAGAGTCCCTTAGGAGGCAATCCTGAAGGGCAAAGGAGTCAGGAAGGCTGGGCATTCTTCAAGAGGGAACTTTTAAAGGTGCAGGAGCAGGCTGTCCCCATGTGTGAAAGACGAGCTGGTGGGTAAGAAGACCGGCCTGGCTGAGCAGAGTGTTTTGCCAGGAACTCAAGGAAAAAACCAGAGAGTTTATGACCTTTGGAAGAAGGGGCGGGCAACTCAGGAGGACTACAAGGATGTCCTGAGGTTATGCAGGGAGAAAGTTAGAAGGGCCAAAGCCCAACTAGAACTTAATCTCCCAGACTCTAGCAACTCAAAGACTTCCCGAGCCAAAGATGTTATCTTGTGTTTGGCAAACCTTGATGTTCTTCTCCCATCGATTTCTCCAATCACATTCTGAATCCATGTAAATAAAGCACTAGCAAAATTGTAAATTGAACACAGGATGCAAAAGTTTTCATCCTTGGCCTGATCACTGGTCTGTCAGAGTCTTATCAGAAGCAGTAACTGCAACTTGGACTGGAACATCTATGGATGCCAGCTATATATAAAAGACAAGGAGAGTTGTGTTTCTTCCTTCTGAATTAACTAAATATAGAATGAGATCGAGCTGCATCTCCCAGCTGAAGTGAAACATGTCTTTAATGCCTATGACTACTCTTTACAGCTGAAATTTGGGAAGAGCAAAACAAAATTCTTTCTAAAGTGCCATGCCAGATGCTCCCTATAGGGAAATCAACACAACTCCACAGAAGTTCAGTGGAGTGACACAATTAACAGTGTCTCTCCCCAGTTTCTGCCTCCACCCTCAGCATGCTGTCAGGTACAGCATGCACCTGAAAAGAACACATTAGAGACAAAAACTATTCTGTTGAGCTGAGAGCCTGTCTAATACAGCTTAAGCTATAAACCCCACACCTTCAGGGAACACTTAAAAAAAAATCCACCATCTGTTTTTCTATGAAAGAGGAAGAACACCAAACTGCACATTTTACTTTCAACAAAGCTACTTCAAAAGTAGATGGGATGTGAGAGATGCACCTTGCCCATGCACCTGGCCCTTGCTTAGCTCTCCTCATCCTTTGAAAGAGTTCTGACCTAGCAAAGTTCAAAGTACTTGAACACTCTGTGTTGGGCATGTTCTGCAGCTCTTTTACTAGCCAGGAGGTGTACCCTGAAATAGAAATGTGACGCATTCATGACCAGCTGTGAAGCGTTCTGCTTTCGAAAACTGTAAGAAGCACCAGACGAATTTGCCCAGCTGCTTCCTCCTAACGTACAACTTCTTATCATTTGCTCTAGTTCAAAACTATCTTGCTCTAAAATACTGCATCTGAAAATCTAGATCTTATAAGCAGTTAAAGCCAAACTAATGCTTCAGAGCCTCATGACAACCCAAATTCTAGCTCTTTACATCAACTTCAGCTGGGAGAAAGAAAGAGTAGTAGTCTTTCCTTGGAGGAAATAGAGTAAGAGAGGGAATGGAGAAGTAGCTATATCACCCTGAGGATTTCTTCAACTATATAAATCCAAATTGCATATGGATATTTAAATAGCTATAAACACACAGACAGACAGACATCCATGTACAGAAACTGTTACTTATCCTGAAATTATATCAAGTGGTTTCTTTTATTGTCCAAGACAAAGGATGCTTGGTAAATCAGCTAGCTGGCATACCATTAGCATTGTGACAGAACAAATCTAAACTTTACTAACCAGAGACAGTTAATCTCCAGAACTACAGACTACTCTAGTTCTCTAAGAAATTGAACTCACATCAAACTAATCTATCATTCTGCTGGAACAATGTCTATCGATGTGAGAAGCAAAAAAAAGTCCAGGGTTCTATACAGCAGGGAGGGAAGTAAAATTGCCTGTTTATCTATCATTTTAAATGTACAAGCTACATTAATATAGCTCTGTGAAATTACACTAATTAGGATACAAGTAATCTTGTAAGAATTCAGTGGATTTCTTGCTGCTTGATACAGGTTTTTCTTAGACTTTGTGTTCTGTATTTATGTTCCTGACGCTTTCATAATCAAGACTTTAAAGAAACCCATCCTCCACACTGAAATATTTATGTTCCTTTAGCACCAACTTCACTAACAATTTCTGCTTCTCTGTGTCTGAAAGCTGGACTGCCCCAACATGATTTCCTTTCTAAACTGAGGCACTTGTTCCCCTTCATGTATTGGAACTCCCTGGAGGCATTTCCAATCCACATGAAAAATGGGAAATCTAATAGGGGAAAAAAAAAAAAGTTTGTTTTCCCCCAAATGTTTTACAGAAAGTGTCATCAAACCCAGATTTCATCAAGGGTAGAACTATCTATTCTAATTTTGTTATGAAGCACAGTCCGGACTGGTTTTACAACAGACCTTACTGTCGGTGTAAGTGAAAGATGCCTGTGACAGCAGACTACCGAGGTGGCTGTGGCTAGAGAAGGGATCCCGCAATGTCAGTACCACACGCAGCTTCTCACCCGTGAGCAGCCCTTCAGTCCTGCTGCTACCACAGAGGGCGAGGCTGAGCTGGAGAACATGGCAGCTACTGCGGGGAAGAAATGGTCCTCCTAAGCAGCTGCGGCTGACACCTTGCCCCTGACAGTATCAGGAGTAGCAAGCTCTGTCTGCACTGTCACGAAGCCTTGAGCTGGCTCAGAGGGAAGAGGCGATGTATTCCTTACTGTTTTAAGATGATTGTCTCTTTCTTCCATCCCTGTACTCATTTTGTAATCAACCTTTCAGCAGATGAAATGAAACATCGTTCTGATTACAAGTGCATCTTTAAAACATCACTCCTGAGCATAATTTCCCAGTGACTAGACAACAAAAACTTCTGATTTACCATCTGCTTTTAATTCCTTTCTGAGTGAAGATTATGAGTAAATAGGTCATCTTCATGTCTCCTCAGTCAGTCTACTTAGATTCTCTGAATCCACCCACACATGACTGAAGGCATTACACACAAAAGCCATGCTATCTGAGGTTGGTGAGTGGCTTCTCTTCCAAGTGTACTGCAAGACAAAGATGTTAATACCTCCAGCAAATACCTATGCAGTATGGTGATGGAGAATACTTCCCCATCACTTGAATTTTTATATCCTGCTAGGACTGAATCATAACTGCCTAAGGATGCTGAAAACTATCAGTCAGTTGAGAATTATTCTTCTCTATTAAGACGCATTAAAAAGAAAACACAATCTCTCACGTTCAAACTTTTCACATCACTTTCTGCAAGAGCAAGGTTATTAAACAGCTGCTTATTTTGACCCTTTGAAATGACCGCAATTTACTAATGGCATTACCTGTCACTGCATACCAATTTGTTAGAAGCTTTGGAATGAATTTCTGTGCAAATGAAAATGATTGTCACCATTGTTACCAGTCAAGGAGTTCAAAGTGTTTCTTATTAGGATGCAAATGCTGTGACTTGTTTCCGATAAATTACTTCAGTCCTAAAAAATAAAGCTTAAAAAGGTGAATGTGAACATGCAGTCAGCAAGGAAGAGGAGGACAGAGCTGTAAGTGTGGGCACAGCAGGATGCCAAAACTACAGAGAACTGCCAAAAGTGCAAGCCTGGGTAATGGAGTCTTTTTTAATTAGCATCAAGCTTCTCTGAAAGAAACAGCCTTCCAAGGTAGCATTGCACTTTCTGTACAGGTGGGAGGGAAGTCAGTTAATTGCTCCTTCACAAACATTTAACTTCATTGGGTAACTCAAAGTTTCTCATTTTGGCTTATGATACATTTCTCTATTACTAGCCAGCTGGAGAAATGTGGTCCCAAAATTGACACCTGGTCTGTTTAATCACATTCTTTATATTTCAAAACTGGCCACATTCAAAAGACCTCAGTCTAGTGACATCTTAAGCAATCAGATCACTATGAGGACTGGCACATTAGTGTGCTATCCTGATGCATCACTGATATATGTTACTGTGCCTAGTCCCTTTCTGGCTCAAAAGGACTCGACAGTAAGCAAGGAAGGTGAATCAGACCCAGACTTTGCCTACTTCTGCCTAAATTGCCTTCAAGAAGCAGCCAGAAAATACAGGGCCTGGTTCCTCCAGCACATCCAGTTCCAAGGTATGACAAACCATCTTGGAGATAGTTTTCGTTCAGGTGTACATTTTAGAGACTGGTTTAGCTGTCTACATTTTTAGTCTATCTTAAATGTGGCAATAATAGAATACTGATAAGGGAACTCAGATGCCAAGAAATGGCTCACTGGAGATTTTAAAACTGCCTGCAGAACTCTTCTATTTTACAGACTCATAGGACCAGTCAAGTTGGAAGGGACCTCAGGAGGTCTCTGACCCAACCTCCTGCTCAAAGTAGGGTCCGCCATGAGGTCAGACCAAGTTGCTCAGGGCTTTATCCAGACAGCTCTTGAAATCCTCCTATGATGGAGACTGCCCAGCATTACTGTTCCTATGCTTAGCTGTTCTCAAGGTGAAAACGTTTCTTGCTATATCTAGCAGTCTGAATCTTCCCTTTTCACTTTACAACTGCTGCCTTTCATTCTCCTGCCATGCATGTCAGTGAAGAGCCTGGCTCCATCTTCTTGCTAATCTCCTCATAGGTGCTGGCAGGCCACTGTTAGCTTTTCACTCTTCCCCAAGCTGAACAAGGCCCATTCCCTCAGCCTCTCCTCACAGGGCAAATGCACCAGCTCCCCAACCATCTTGGTGACTCTTCACTGAACGTGCTCCAGTTTATCATTTATCTTTTATTACTAGCCCAAAACTAGACAAAGCATTCAAGAAGTGGCCTAGAAAGGCCAAATAAAGAGGAATAATCACTGCCTTTGATCTAACTGCAGTCCTGTTAATGTTTTATAGCCAAAACCAGGACACCCAGTATATTGCCAGCCTTCCTTGCTGCCAGGGCACATTGCTGACTCACAAGCAGCTTCTCTCCACCAAAAGTTTGCTCTGTCACATGCTGCTTAGTCCTCTTCTATCCCTTTCGATGCAAATCATTTCTTCCAAGAATATAGTCTGTAAGAGTTTGGTGCTCCTGAAAGCAGTGTCAGGAGTGGCATCACTGTAGCAAAACAAGCCATTTCAGAAACAGCTTAAATACACTAACCCACATACCTTCACTATAGCCATTCAAATCCTGTTCTTAAACAATGAAAGTATACTCAGTCCCAGCCGGATCAAAAAAAGACACAAATGATAGATTAATTTGATCCATGTTTGTGATGGAAAAGATGTGTAAAAAGTGCATGCTAATAGAAGTAAAATAATGTCTACATCCAACTGTAAGAAAAATTAACTACACTAACTACTAAGGAGGAAAAACAAGATAAATAGTTACTTATACCTCAGACAATTTTTAATCTTTAGTATTGATGTTCTGTTTCTACTGGCAATTACCCCTAAGACCTTACAGGAAATAATAGTTGAATATTTCAAATGTTCTAACAGGACAAGGGAAAAAAAAACGTTATTCACTTAACATGCCACAGCTTACCAGGCTTATTATTCTGCTGAAACTAGGATCTATTGGCTTTTTTTTTTTTTTTTTTTTTTTTGGTGAGTGCAAAGTATACACAACAGGCAATGATGAGGGTAATCAAACTGCTTAACTTAACATCACTAAATCAGAGGCCCAGGCATCTCTGATTCCCTGCCCTGAGTTATCTTTAATAGAAACATAATTTTAGGAATCTCTACCTTCAGGTTGGTCACAAGCAATCCTATTAGATATTTTATATTTGTCTTAGGATTTAATGTTTGGACCATCACCATAGATACCTGCCTGCTAGTAGTAAAGAACACTTTGTAGGACTTGAGGGTTCAACATTGATTTTATCATATTGTAAGGCACAGATTCTTACTTAGATCTTCTAGGACTTATAAAAGGCGAGTGATCTTCACAAAGCCAGTGCTGCATATTCCATTTCTGTTAGCTTAAAGCCAAGCTAAACCCAAAGTGGGCTGATGGTATCAAAGTGGTCTTTCATCTGAAAGGTCCTTGTTTAAGGTCATAGCAACGAGGCAAGTTCTTATGTTTCTCCTTACTCATACCAAACTCAAAATACCTACTTGATCACATACATTTCTTCAGGGACTTTCTCCCCAGGCCTCTGCGCGCTCCCTTAAAAGCATGCCCATTCATGGGTTACCTCCAGTCTCGGAATTAGATTAACTTCTGCAAAAAGAAGGTCACCATTATTCAGATCTCATTCTTCTAGTGAAGGCAAATGAATTCTAAATATTTTCACCTTCAGTACACATGGCATATATTAAGTGAGCGCATCTGCACCTTACTGTTCTGTGTGTCAGACTTCTCTCACTTCAGAGACCTTCCTGAATTTTCTGTTATTTTTCTGTTTATTTCTTTTCATGGGTTCCTGGAGAATCAGTTGCTAATGGCTGTTTTAGACAGGGACATGAATTTGTCATTTTTCTGTTTAATGTTTTTAATAAAGTGCATTGTGAATCATCATAATCTCAGGCCAAATTGCACTTAAGTGAAGAAGGAAATGAGCAGGATGAAACCTCCTGTCTCCTTCTGTGATTAGCTGCATGCAAGCTGCAGTGCTATTTAGAGTAAAGGGATAAGACTCAGTTATGACGAACAAAATGAAGATTCTTTATTCAGGACATTGGAGACTGTCAAATCCCCTGCTTCTTCCTCAGCCTTATTAAACAAATTGTCCTCTCTGCTGCCCTCTCTACCTGTCCCAGAACTCTTTATGCCCGTGCATGCTCTGCAAAGCTCCAGAACAGATCTTTGTCAACAGCAAGTACAGCATCTTTTTTGATGACTTCTCCTGTTGCCGATAAATACTTCTAAATCCTCAGCAGCAGTGAAAACTCACTTTATTTTCATTAATAATGACTTATCTCTCAATTATTTTCAAAAGCTCACATAATAGTTCCTATCACTGCTTTAGACACTGCAAGGCTCCTCTGGCATTAATTTTACTGTCAATACCAGCTTTGTCAGCAACTACCATTTTGAATGTCACTATTCCTTTCTAATTTTCAACATTTTCAAGCTGTCCTATTTATATTTGCTTGATTCAAAACTAATAAAAAAAAAGATTTATTTAGCCTTCATAATGTAAGATCTGTTTTGAAGGTATGTATCATTTATTGTTCACAGAGTTCTAGTAAAATCTATAAATAATCCACAAAGTAAACACTACCACTAATCACTACCTTTCTTCAGACTTTGTGCCATTCAGATGTGAAATTCTAGCTTGAACTGCATTACAGTTATTGCTGTTTCTTTGACTTTCCCACTGCCAGGGGAAAGTGGTATCAGATCTCAGTCACATGATATTTGGAGAGCAGCTCTAATGAAATCTACAATTATTTCACTTAAAT
This sequence comes from Grus americana, assembly GCF_028858705.1. Taxonomy (NCBI): domain Eukaryota; kingdom Metazoa; phylum Chordata; class Aves; order Gruiformes; family Gruidae; genus Grus; species Grus americana. The sequence goes on from NC_072853.1 coordinate 71,215,126, forward strand.
ATGTGTCAGTGGGATCAGAGCCTCCTTGCACTAGACCTAGCAGTCCTGCTTGTCCCAGCTATTGTTGTGGTTTGCCAAAAGTCCCGACTGTACGATAACTAAGCTGGGTTAAACTTGCTGGCTGGCTGGAAGTTGTACAAACATAAGTTAACAACTGTAACTTTCCAAATGCTAACAAGAGCCATTACTTCATCCACAATGGCATTCAGTGCTGCTTAGCTAAAAATGTCATTAAATTTCATAAGCATTGCAGCCTGCGTGTAATACTAGAGGTGGACTGACATAATCATAAATTATTCATGGACAGTCAATGGCATTGTAAAAAATCAGAGTCCTCTTCTGAGAGACTGACTATTCTTTTGAGAATATCAGTTGAACAGTTACTGCACTTTAAGACAAAAGACTTTCAGTGAATGCAAAATATAAAAACCTGTAATGATATCTATATCTATGCAATGTAAGTCCACGTCTATAGGCACAAGCCATCAATTATGTATAATGAAAAGGGTATAAAGTGCCTAGCCTTAAGAAAGAAGAGTAATATATGGATGCCTTAAGGTATCAGGGTGTAATGAGTCCTAGAACTCTCACAATCAAATCTACATGACCCACACAACCAGAGACATTGTTATTTATATGAGCAGAAAATTTAAAAATATTTTTAAAACCCCAAACACATCTGCTATGTAATTAGATATCAGTATAAAAACAGGTTATTAACTACAACAAAGTGAACCTAGCAGCTACTTAGACTTATTGTTTAAAGAGGAATAAGCACTCAGCAGACTGTAAAAGCTTATATGCAGAAGTGAGCGTAGACAGCTAGTATATCTAGGCAATATCACTCCACAAGATCCACACCTTTATCACTGTCAAGAGTCATCGCAATTCTGCAGTGCAGCATGCCACAACAGCACTCACAATCAAAGCAAGAAAAGCAGACTACTTAGCGTTCTTCATGTTCAGGCACAACTTTAATAAATACATGCCATAGCACTTCATGGTGGAAAGAGAAAAATTAACAAAATGTTCAAAATCTATTACTATGCCAAAACCAAGTCTGTCACAATGTAACACGGCACAAAGTGCCTCATCTGTAACTTTCTCCCTGGCTTTATTCAAAAGCAAGATCTGGATATTAATATGTAATTATCTAGGGTGTTAATGTCCAGCAATGTTTGTCTGAGCAAAGGCCTGACAGACTTGTTCAATATGGTAGAGAACTTCCCGGTAGATTTTGGTACGTCTGAACCCACAAATTTAAGGCAGAGGGTGGGGTAACCTCAGCTGTCTCACTGGAAATGCTAGCAGAGGATTTGCCATCCCCTGTAACTTGTTCTGCAGACAGCAAATATTTTTGCTTTCTGTACAGTAGTTTCTAGGTAGTCCACCTGGGAGAAAAAGTAATGGGTGTTACCCTAAGATAAAAATCTACTTCTTGTTACTTTGCTTTTATCAACCTCTTTTCCAGTTTTCTCTATTGCTTTCTAATAAGTAATGAAAGATCTATTTTACCTCTCATATGATTTTATTTTTCCATGCATTGTGAAGCAGACCCCTTTTTAATATCTCATAGGATGCTTCCAACTTCCCCAACCTTCCTATCTGGTACTGAGAAAGACATTGCCATTAAATGTTTCTAGGTCAAACACAAATTGAGGTTTCCTGTTTGACAGCTGAGAACAACTTATCCTTCACTGTCACTAGGTAAACACAATATTGCTTTTCAAAGAAAATAATAGCAGGAGAGGAAGCAGATAGTAAAGAAAAAAATAATCCATCAAAACAGTGGCAATGCTTTCCAAAACAAAACCAAATCAAATCCCTCCAAATACTCTACAGCACTCACTCATGCCATTTTTCAGAGACAGACAGTTGCAAAGGGAGCTCATCATCTTAGTGAGGCTTGATTCATTAAAATTAAGAACCCAACAGTAACTTTTTTCCACTTCAGTAGAAGCCTTATTAAGAAGCGCTGCTACTGCAGTCATCTTAAAGTGAGACCAACATGCTACCATAAAACCCAAATACGGATCACAGAATCTTTAGCACTTGTTTAGTACGCATTTCATTTCTTTTCATCCTGCTCATGAAAGTGTCCTGTTTTTTCTGGCCAAACTGGGAAGTGCCTAGGACAAGCAACAGAAATAGCAGTATGCTCAAAGCCACAGAAACTCCAACCACACTCAGCCGGCTGAACATCATCACCCACTGTCGGCTTCTTTTAGAGGCATGAGATTTCCCCAGCTGCCCTCATATCGAAAGGGCAGCTCCTGGGCTAACCTGAGCTGCGACGCTCCAACTGCTCTCTAAATAGGGAGAAACCAGAAGTGACAGAAAACGACAACAGGATAATGACAGAAATAGGAGAGTACCTTATAAAACTTAAACAGAGCGGACAATTACCAAACATTCTTGGTAGTTCCTAATTTGAATCTTGAAATGAAAAGCGATTTTCAAGTGACTATGATATTACTTGGTATCCCAGGAAGGAACAGTTTAAAACAGACAGTTTAAAACTGTCTAAGATAATTAGGCTTCAACTTATTTAAACATATAGTGGTGCTATTCTCTATTCTTATGTAACAAAGGAATACTTCCAACAGTATCTCAAAACCTTGTTGCCTTTTGATCTTCCCTGCTGGCGAATTATTTAAAGTACAGTTAACAGGGAATGCCACAATTACAGAACCTATGGGGTGGCATATGTAGGAAGAGATTTACTTCCTCTCCTGTCAGAACAGCTGTGCAAGCCTGATGCGTACAGTCTATCAGACAGCTGGCCCAAAGGCACAGAGGCTGAACGCTACCTGACAAGTTGGAAACTTTAATTGGCGAGCAAACATCAAGCCTTTGTCCTGCGTAAATGAAGGCGGCAAATCTATCGAGAGGATAGAGCCATTGCCTTCGTGTTGCTCAACATTCCCTTGGCAACTGATTTTTCTGCTGCAATTTGCATCAGCTTTGCAGAGCTCTGTTCACCTGCTCTTCCAGTTGTAAGTGCAAGCATTGAGTACAACAGTGCTTGCTTCAAGTGTGTAAAAAAGGAGAAAATGGTCCAAAGAGAGAGGATTAGGATGAGCTTGTTTCAGGTGCAAAAAATCAAGGAAACTGTTCTATAGGTGGAGACCAAGACTAACTCCTCTCAGAGGAATAGTGATTGCCTACTGTTAATTTGAACCATGAGTTTGAAATCGGTGTCACTGAGATCATGTTATGGTTTGTGAATCCGTATTGCTTTTGGTGATATGGACTGTTTGCTTCACCAGACTAGGACATGAGTTTGTTTAAAAGCAACCGGTTTTTTGAAGATCTTGAAATTTGTGGTTCTGCAAGATGATTTCAGCCAAAGCTATGTGAAATAATACCCTCCCTCCACACACACTCATTCATCCTGAGTGAGGATACAATCCCAGAGAAGCAATACCTATGAACTTAGTAGATATAACACATATAGCCAAACCCTTTCATTTCTACCTGGGAGCAGTGCTCATGAAAGCCACACTCGGAAATCTTGTAAAGCAACTCCAGCACTCATTAATGCAAGAGCACTGACTTCATTATAAATGTCATCTTCTTGTTCAGCCTGAAACTTGAGCAGCAGTGTAAAAACATCTCAACCTAATCTTCTATTGTTAATTAATTACTAATTACAGAGTTACATGCTAGAACTACTTTGTTTACTGCAACAGAGGTTGCCATGCCCTTTGATGCCTTTCACATGTGTCTTTCAGTGAAACAAACCATGTAACGTAAACCCAACTGCTCCATAGTTTGACAGAAATTGGACATGCCCCAGTGAGCTTGGTGTTTTTCTTCTCTCTTGTAAAATTTCACCTTGCTTATAATCTTTTCTTTTTTGATACTTTTAGATAGTGGTTTAAGCCCCGTATAAAGCAACTGTCCAATTGCAGTGATTACTTAGATGGCAGAACTACAAGGCAAGCTAGGAGAACTAAATTCAACATCTAAACCAAGGTGAAATTCTACCCATCTTTATACCTCTTATGCCATCTTCTGTACTACTTTTACTTTAATTCAAGCTATTAAAAGGTGACGAAGCCATGAAGCATTTCAGGAACACACAATTACTACAGTTGTACATTTGCTTGTAAAACCCAACCAATAGCCAAACCACAGATCGGTTAATACATGCATGATCCCATCCTTGCTTTCCTTGCTTGGAAAACATCTGCCTTGAATAAGTTATAAACCAGGGATGCAAGAATACTGGCAAAAGAAAGGCTTTCAAAGCCATTTGCAGTGTTGCAACCTTCCCATTTTTCCGCAAACAAGAGCATTAATGTTTTGCTTTCCTTACTTTACTATGAAAACAAAAAATAGTCAGTGTGCATGCACAAGCAAAAAGATTTGTCAAACATACAGTAAGAATAAGTCTTAAACTGTTTTACCCACTGATCACCCAAATAGTTTGAAGGTCTGTCAAATCTCTTTTTTTTTTGTTTTTTCCCCACAGAAACACAACTTCCTGACTCAATACACATCACTGAATAACAAATACAAAAAGAGCAAACCTGAACTCCTGTCCTTCTTCCAGAACTCTTTTCTTCCCACATTTGGCATACTAGTCTGGCAGTTTGCACAAACAAGTTCTTATTGCTTTTAGAAGTCTTGGTGCTGAGCACACTACCTCTGGGCAGTATCGCCACTTTTAATAAACTAGGTCTGAGGTAAAGAAATTATGGCAATTTATAATCAGCTGAAAATGAAAACCATAGCTGTTGTTTTAAAACAAACATCAGAGAACATTATCGAATATAGCACTACTGACGCAGGGCTGCTGCCAAAAAGCAAACCACTCAGGTTTGTCTCCGCTCTGCCCTGAGCTGCGTTGTAGACCATACAGTGAGCAGGCACCATGCCTGCGATGCATCCAGCCTCAATCTAATGTATGGTCTCTTAGATCCAGAGGAAGTGCATGTGGCTCTTCCCCTGTTCATTATTTCTTGACAGTGCATTATATATTTGTGTGTCTTGCACAGGGTTTTCCACTTGGCCTGGCTGCCAGCCTCTAACCCATTTCAAGTGCCTCTCCTTTATACTGCAAATGCATCCTGGCACCCATTCCCTTCCACTAGCCAGGAATGTTAAGAACAGAACCCAACCGTTTCTAATTCTCTTCATCCTAATATACACCACAACGGTTGATAGATATCCAGCCACTGAATTGCTTGCATAGTTCTCATCCTGTTCAGTCCATGGCTGGACATGCAGCTGCAGTTCTCAAGAGTGCCGTTAGCATGCCAGCTTCAGAGATTATCCACACCATGCATGAGGAGCATGAATAGGTACATGTCAATGAGAGGATGAAGTGTATTCAGCAATAAGCCAGTAGAAAAGAGAAACAGACTGTTTTCAAGTGTTCGCTATCTCAGAGGGTGGGAATCAACCCAGAGTTGGAAAGCCAACAGGCAGGAATGCAGCTTGGTGTGCTAGCACATGCAAACCTCCCCTTCGACATCAAGAGAGACTCCTGCAACAAAGGTCTTGGGCACACTTTTTCAGTTCTAGAGGGTCCTCACCCAGAACGGTGAGTCCGCTGTATTTTTCCAAACACAAATAATAGACAGCAACAAGTCTAGCCCAAAACGTATTATTCTTGACAGGCTGCAACGGAAGAGTTTTCGTCTGTCTGTTTTAAAAAAGCTCAGATATATTCTGAGGGTTTAATTACCTTTCAGCCTCCAGCACCCACACAGTACCTACTGCAAGGTAGGTTGAAACACAACAGTTATTCAGGCCAAAAAACCTGCAAGACTCACAAGAGTGCTCTGTTGTTCAGTAAAGCCTTCATTAAGTGAGAACAACTTTTCAATGGCTTAAATGAAAGAGGGCACAAGAAATATCATCATCTAAGCAACTCTGTTTAGGCTGTACTTTGCTTCAGCATTTGAATGGGCAGCTTACAGCAATCTCTCCAAATTTTAGTTTGTTGGTTTTGGTTTGGTTTGTGGTTTTTTTTTCTATATTTGGCCCATCACCACCAATGCTTTTTTTGGTGTAAGCATTTCTATGCTATTAGCCCCAATTTTTTCTTGCCAAGAACACGTTATTTCAGTCATTATAATAATATCTGTCATACCAAACCCACTGCTTTTCACATGAAACCATGCTTAAACATGTGGGATGTAAATAGGCAGTTACTGCACAAAGCAGTTGGGCCTAGGATATGGTTACCCAGTGAGCTCATGGGAAGCTCATTAGCTTCCTTGCAGTCTGGAAACTAGAAAATTTATGTCTGAAATTGCAGGGGAAATAGGATGGGTTCTCTGGTTTTCTGACTATCCTTTGGTCAGGAAACATATATATACAAGTATGTATGCATATGTAAATTCCTGTATGTATAAAACACACACATGACACTGATGTACAACTGATAACCTGTCTGCAACAAGAAGAAAATGTCCAATGCAAGCAATATAATAATAAAATAAAATGAAATAAATAAATAATATAATAATAATACAATGGGGATCAGAACCAATAAGCATGGATTCCTCAAGGTGACTGTTTGTGTGCCTTGTTTAGTGTTCAATACGGACTGATGTTTTTCACTCAGTGAGGGCACAAACGTAGCCCGGCTGCCTATTCTTATGACAGTCACTGTAACTCAATAGCCCTAGAAATACACCCCCTGCCAAGTTTGGCTGAAGCTGGTCTAAAAGTTATTAAGAAGAGTACTCTCAGATATATCCAGAGAACGGTCACGTGAGTCTTGTTTCCTTAGGAAATTAGATTTAAAGAAAAAAAAAAAGAGAGAAAGAAAAAAAAGAAAAAAATGTGAGAAAGAATAAGGGATATAATTAGAATGAAACACTACAGAGGATTTCTGGGTCTCTGAATCCTGATCATATATTCTTTCTATATTCACAGGGAATGACCCTACTTTACGTGTGCCTTGATTCTCCTTTAATGCAAAAATTACACTCCCACACTCAGAGGGATGTTGGGATGATAAACTCCCATTAAGGATTGTAACCTGTTCAGACACTACAGGTATAAAACCATACACAATGACCAGACAGTCAGAAAGTGACTACCTTGCTGTAAATCAGAAACAATAAAATACATACCCACACTAATTATGTTTTAGAGGCCAGAGGTCTTTCATTTCTGTAGGGATTCAAATTTGCCCAAAGTTTAAGGATACTCTGTCCCTTGTACTTATTAATTCTGCACAGCATCACTCACTGTCTCCATCTTCAGCTGTCTTTTCACCATCTAATTGGCAGTATTGCAATTGTTTCTTTCCTTTTCACACAGAGATCCTCAGGGAATATTATATTAGATAAAACTTACATAACAGGGGGAGGGGGAAAAAAAAAGATAGATATTTTTGCTTATGTTCCATTCCTTTCAATGTGTATCATTTAACAGAGCTGAAACATATTTTAATCTCAGATTTATTTTTTTTCCTGCTGCTCCTGAAGGGGGAGAAGAAAAATCCTTAATTTTTAAGTGCTCAGCAAGAAAAAAAAAGTATTCTAGGTGGTTTTTTTTTTTTTTTAAATATTCATACAGTGCTTTCATTCCTGAAAAACAGGCATCATCTCTTCTTACACCACATGCAACTGTAATGCCAAATTCAGTGCAAGGGTAAATAGGGATAGCATAGTTCATGGAATTCTTTGAAAAAGCCTAATACCATTGCATAGGGTTACTATGAGGGCTCACAAGTCAGTGTCCAAAAAGTCAATAGATATATTAATATTTTTGAAGAAGTAGCTTATTGCATTGATTTCAGGGAAGTTACTTGTCAGAACATGACCACTAAAAGATGTCATTGTATTAGCTGGACTAGAATTATTGTGTCATAAGAGCCCTCAGAAAATATTAAATCTTTTCTTTCCAACATAAGTATTAGGTGACTCTAAAATACATTCTTGTGTAACTGTGAAACCAGGTAAAGCCAGTTTGTGTATGTGTGTGGAAAGGAAGGAAATCTGTCCAAATTGATTAATACACATACTCAATATTTTATCGCTAACACTTCAGAACAAAACCACACCCTCAGAAATAACTCAGGTCAGAAAAACTATATGCATTTAAACTTTTAATTTTATTCACTTTATAAACTCTTCAATGTTCAGTTGCTTATTATTCCTATCTCCTGCTATTTTTTTTTTTTCAATTTCAGAGTAGAGACCATTTTATGCTTCAAAAGCAGGGTATTCACTTGCATTTTTGTACCTGAGAAAAGTGGCATATCCTCTGAAAGTACAGTATTTCCTATTCAGGCAAAGAAGGAGTTTTCTGAGAGTATGATCTGCTAATACTGATTATAGCCGCATGTCTTAGAAGTCATTAAAAAGCCATTTTGCAAAAGCCACAGAACGAAAAATTGGAAAGGAAAGCCCACCCCTGTGTCATTAAAAATTACTTTAACAAGCATAATTATGAGAAATTAGGACTGTACACTTAATAAACAGCATTACCAAACCGAAGAAGGTTTATGTGCGCGTCCCGCAGTCACGGTGCCACTATGGTAAGGGCTGGATCTGTGCACTGCTGGCTTACTCAGCAGTGGGAGCGTGTTCCAAACCAGGCACAGACACACCGCGGCACCGCGCTCAAATTCACCAAGGCACACTGTACGCTGTAGATGTGTTTATGCTGGCTGCAGAAGAACAGATGATACGCAATGAGGCATGAAGCCTGCTGGAACAAAGCTCCTGTCAGTGTTTTGCGAGCTTCTCTAAGTGAGTTTAGAAAATGTGTCATGTGGTTGGAGTGGACTTGATCTGGCAGAAGTCTGAAAGCTAGGTTTTCTACATCACAGTTTCATTGAGCATTTCTGGCACAGCTTCCTTTCATTTTAATTATAATTAAAACTTTGACACAATTACTAAAAAGAGTGATTTGCTCCACCTGCTTTAGTTAGCACAAAAGGTCAGTTTTCCAGTAGTTCTAATCTGTCATAACAGTAAACCCAAACAGCCTACTTCTGATATCACTTATGCTAACGTAAGTCTAGGGAATGACTCCTTCCATGCCTCACCTTAGTTTAACTCATGACCAATCCTAAGACTACCTCATAGGCAAGTATTCAGGACCTTCCAAGTTATATCTGTTAAATGACTAAGAACGTGTCTACAATAGGGTCTTAGTCCAGATCAGGAATGGACTTTTGAAGCAGATCTCTCAGATGTCCCCACTTTGCACTTTGGTTCACATCACAGAGGAATCTCAGAGCTAACGAACTGGATTCCTCACCAATGAAGCTAAATCAAAAGATGTGCATCCTGCTGCTAAGGAGAGTTCAGTCCAAGGGATGACGGTAGAGCAAGACCCGAGTAAACCTACAGGCAGCTGCTGTGACTGCTGTTCAATATGTTGTTCTGATTCTCCTGACCTATCATCTTCATGTTGGGATGAGTCTGCCTTATGCCATTTCTACACGCAATAATTGAACCATGCTCTAAATAAAGTTACAATGCACTAAAGAGGCTGTGGAAGAAACTTCAAGCTCAAATTTGGCAGGGTGATAAATCATGAGGTAAGAAATGGATGCCAAATGTGGTAATTCTCACCAAATCTATATTTTGAATGCATGCAAAACAAGTGTGAAATAAATCATGCAAAAGTGGGAAAAAGGTTAACCAGGGTAAGGGAATGTGTATAACCTGCAAACTTCCTACATAAGTGATAAACATGTATTTCCCATGCATACACAGTAGGCTGTGAAAGTAGTGATGAACATCAAAACTTAAGAAAACAACTTAAGAAAAAGGGTCTTGAATATTCCTGGAATCTCTTTTTTCCTGTACCTCTTTTTTCCTGAGGGACAGAACATAGGAGTTGAACATTATTTGAACACAGGTTACTAAATTCTGCTTTCGATTGCACTATAGTAAAACAATATTGCGGGTTATTATTTGTAACTCAGTCAAATGGGCTAGACACTGTACAAGACAAATATTTCTGTGTTATTTTGTTGCCTCCCCAAAGTTTATCCCCCAAAACGCAAGCATATTGAGCAAAGCTTGGTGTCTGGGAAAATATAGACAAGATGATCAAGGACTGACATAGCTGGATCACACTGTTACTGGCTTTAGTAGGAGTGGACTAAATCCTAAGGATCCTCAGATGATGTCAGATAAGAAATCCCACCACAATGAACTGTTAAGAAGATGGAAATAGTACACATTTTATAGATGACCCCAAGCAACATGATCTAACTTTGAAATTAGCTCCAGCTTTGAAGATTCAGGCAGGTGCTGAGGGGGAGAGCAGCTTGGACCGGATGGCCTCCAGACATCCCGTCCACCTTGAATTATTCTACAATTCCACAATTTTTAACATTTATTAATAGAAATGTAAAATTGCTTGATAAAGAACACACAGTGCCAATGAGGCCTTCTCTTGTTTCAGGGCTCAGTGTTTTCTTCAAACAGTATTTCACATGCTGGAGCAAAGAACTCTGGTGGCCAAAAATTGCAATGCTTAACTGGAGTGAAAGCAAATGAGTTTTTATGCAAATACATAAAGTTTATCTCAGAGCTTGAGCCTTTGATTTAAAAAAGCTTACTCCACAGGTGAGCACAAGTTATTTATCACCCATAGAGCCTTGCAATTACATGGAACAAATAAGGACTCCGGAAGAACCAAGTTCTGCTCCTTGCTTCCTTCTATGCTGTGTAACCTTAGGCAAACTACTAAAAAACCCCCATTGATACTTCAATACACATGAAATTTTTTCACCACAAATAAGTCAAGGAGCAGTTAAGAGCAAGTAAAATTTTACTTATTCTAATTTGAATTACAAGTATATCTAAAGTCTAAAAAATCAGAGTTGATTGTCCTTGAGCTTTAGTTCTGTTATAAAACAGGAAATGCAATAGGGCCTTGGCACAGAAACTACTGGAAGAAAATTCTTTGTCTTTTCTTTTATAGGAGTCAGACTAAATTATCATAATAGTCTGTTTTAGCATTAATCTGTACTTCCTTGCACAGGTTTTGTGAGGATAAATTCACTTGGCTATTATTGGTGATAGGAGCAATTTAAGTAGATAATAGATAATGTTCCTTCCAAACAAATGTATTGGCAGTTAAAGATATAAATAGCATAATCAGTTCTCCAGTTTCATTATTAATTATCTGCATACACAGGTAAACACACAGATATACACATAAACATTTGATTATTTTTTTAAAAATGACATTTTTGAAACATTAACATTTTAATCATAAGCATGTGCACTAGCTAATTCTCCCAGTACTCTGGCAAAGTAAGGAAATAAGTATTAATATTCTTTTTTCAGCTGAAGGAAAATCGAGAGACTGCAGTGAGCAGTAAGTGATTTTTTCCAAGACCATGTATCAAATTAGCGGAAGAACTTAGCTCCTGGTTCTGTGCTCATTCCCTCACTCCATGTTGCCTCTAACTTGATTAGTTTCTTATGACTAACCATTAATAATTCCACATTATACAATCATCCCTACGTAAAAGAGAAGTTTAGTCTTAATAAATGACAGGGAAGCTAAACAATTTTAGAGTACCACAAAATGTATAATAATCAGATTAATTAAAGTGGACTCTGTTTGATTATGGCCATAACCTGATATACCCAGCCAGTCAGTCTCTCATAGGCTTTAACTGCCAGACAAAATTACATTTCAAATGTATCGGGAAAAGAAAATCTTTTCCTGCATTTAAAGTCATTATTTTTCTTCTCTGCAAACTGTATAAAATCCAAAATAACCCTTTCTACTCCTTAGTAAGCAATAACAATAACAATAATAATAATAATCTGTGTAATCAACAAAAGCCTTGGTAAAGCAAGGTAATAATATTCAGTAATCAGCAAAAAACCTGCCTCTTGACAGTGAAGTAGAAGTTATTCAACTTCAACAGATCTGATCTGATCATGCCAGACAGCGTTTCATCAATTAGTCTCATTTAGCAAAGTACATAAGTGCATGCTTAGTATTCATTTGGTAACACCTTCATGGTCATGAGGTTATAAGGACATACCCGAGCAACGTACTGAAACTGGATCTCTGCTATTACACCCTGGTTCAAACCAAACAGTGAAGTAAAGGCAATGTGTGACGAGGTGCACGGGCTCTATCTGCCTTCTCTAAACGAGATTTTGTACTGGTTAGCTTCACAGAGCAATATATATGGCAAACAGCTTGAGACCAGGTGGTGAATGCAAGTCTATCCACGTTCTCATTGAAGATGATACGAACAACCTAAAGGGCAGCTACAAACATGAATTTCAAGGAAGACAGAATTCCAAACTGAGTTATTTTAGGCAAAACTGTCCCTTCTGTTTCTTTGCTGGTAGAACAAATAGGTTTCCCTGCTCACTCTCAGATTGCAATCATTTCTAAAATCCTTAAGGAAACACAGAGGGGAAAGCTTGGAATCTCTGAAGAGTTAAGAAAACTTTACAAACACCATGTTATGCTGGATAACTCAAGAGGTTTCACATCCTTTGGGGTTTTGAAAATCGTATAATGAAAAGCCAGGTTCTGTGTTAGCACAGCAAACTCCACCAACTCTTAAATCTTACTGGCTGGCTCCGTGGACAAAGCCCCCTTCCCCTGGGCAATTTGTGGGTGGAACAACCTTGCAGCAGCAACTCTACAGTGCCAGGCCATGCCTCTACCTCTTGACACCTCCTGATGCCGTATCCTTCTTCCCCCAGCTTTCTCTGAAGTGGAACAGGAAGCAGGAATGACCAGGTATGGATGTGACCGGACCTGAAATTCCGGAGCAACTTGGAAAAATTCTATATCTTCCTCAGGATTGTCCTTTTAGGAAAGAGAGAGGCTCAGGGTCACATTTGCACTCCTTCTCCTGGCCCCAGGCCAAGTGATTCTCACTGCCGTGAATGTCCTGTCACTTATGCAGACAGCAGCAATGACGGACTGCTAGCACTGCCTGTAAATTTAATTCCAATTAACTGCGCCATCTCCTTGATAGTTAGCACTAGCCCCCTCCTTCCTTACTCTTGTTCCTAATGCTTATGCTTATAGAGACTCGAGGCACCGGCTCCAGACAGAAAATCAGATTAGCCCTTCAGCTGATTCTTCGTTTGCTTGCTCTTGAGTTTGGTCTCAACCCCAGTAGCTGATCCAGCCTCAGCACTTCACCTTTCGCCAGCAGGGCCAGAGCTTTAGCAGTCCCTCGGGGGCTCAGGTCATGCTTGCACTGTGGATCAATAAGCTGAGTTTTTCAGTCTAATGGCATTGCTAGCATTGTACCTCCACAGAAGTCCAAGGCAAGATTTTCTTTTGAAAGGGCCCAAAAGCCATTACACACCTTGCATGTTAGGCATGCTGTCAGTAGCACGTATCTTACAAATTCAGCACCAACAACCATTCGTTCTCAAAACACTATCACACAAAGAATACAAAATAAACCCACAATTCAGAAGCGTTAGTGGAAGTGAAGAACTCCCCTGATTTCAGGTGGTTATTATGTGAATAATCTGTGATCCTGATTTGCTGTTTAGTCTTGTCTTCTTCTGGTACACAGATTAGCCTTTGACTCCACAGACTTCTGTCCAGAGTCTGCAGGGTTACAGCCTTTAAAAAGATGTATTTCTGAGTAAGCATAGAGAAAAAATTTCCATTATTTTATGGAAATCTGGCTTCCCAGAGAACGACAATAAATCAAAATAAGCTTGGATCACTAAAGGGGAGATAGTATAAAGCATGTGGGTGTGTGACAAGAAAAATGAAATGTCTTTGTGAGAAAGGAATTTGCAGAGGTTTTTAACCAAGTCTCTAAAAACCTGAACCTTTTCACCAGAAATGCCAACCCAGTGAACTGGGGTTCTTATGGAGACAGTAACTCGGGAATAAGAAAAGCTTTCAGCTATTCCTATCAAAATCATTCTGATTAAAGCCAAAAGCTTGATTATTATTACATGGCCAATAGTTCGTCCACCTATCAACACTGCAAAATACAGCATAAATCTGTATTATAAACATTAGATTGGACATCAAAACCCTTGGTATAATCTATGAATAAATAAGAATGTTCTTCAAAGACCATTACCATAACTGGAATGAATACATCAGACACAGTCCTCCTCCTTCCTCATTTAACTGACTCAAATGTATAAGCACTAACAGGAACTGAAAAAGGTTTGCCTTGAAAATTTTCAGTGTAGAAAAGACAGCATACACTGTAGGTAATGCAGCTCAAAAATAATGATATCATATTCCAGGAATAGACACAGGTTTCTCCAGGTTGAGATAATGCAAACAATTTAGGGCACAACTTAAGCTAAATCTAAATTATGTCTGTGTGAGAGTGCTATAAATTCAGACAGGAAGGGAAAGGAGTAGGTACATCACTGCAGGTTTTCAGTGAAGTAGAGCTCTTTGGATAATTGTTGAACCTGAGTTTTTAATCTATAATTGAGGTGATTACTTAATTTGAATTTTATTAGGAACCATGCACTGTAGCAACATCCTCTTTCAGTTTACAGATACCAGCTGGGTAACAAAGGCGTGAAGAACTAGGATGAAACATTACACTTCACTAGAAATTCAGCACATCTAATTAGTCACTTAAAGGACTGATTAATTAAGTTTGGGGGGAGGGTTGCTTCCATCATACTAAATCCTTCCTGAAAATGTACAGATATTCCAACTTATTGGAAGGAAACCAAATTATAGACGGCCACTACTATTATTTCGAAGCTTGCAGAGCTACTATTTCTGATCTTGCAGAAATCCTTTGCTAGATGCTACATACCACAGTGAAATACTGGAATTATAGACCTAAGCGGCATTCAGTCTCCAGTTTCAAATACCAGAGGAATGTCATTAAATCATATTGTACTTCCTGTTAGATAAAATTTTAACAGAACGAATGATGCTACCCATTTTTTTTGAAAAAATAGTAATAGCTTTAAGAACTTGTGCTTTTGCTAACACTTACCCCAAGTATCTAAAAAATGCCTTTGATTTTAATTACAATGAAATATTTGCAATAAATGTAGATCATACTATCTGGGAACTATTAAAAACTTTTAACATTTTTAATAGTCTCTTAAAGTTCTTCAGTTACTAATGTATTATGAAATTTAGCCACAGAGCCTGATATGTTGAGAATCAGTCCTTGTTCTGGAAATACTCTCTGCAGGTTGTGTCTGGATGTGGGACTATGAAATAAATGAAATTTCCATACACTTATTTATTCTCTCCTTAAAATAGCAGGTAAAACCTCAAATGTAGCCTTTATTAGAATCAAAATGACCACCTGTTTTTTGTTTTTTTTGTCGCTCCCCTTTCTAAGACTGATACACTCAACAGACTTTTGGGCAGCCCTGCTTCTAAAAAGTGAGACTGTCAGGCTACATCTGTGTAGTCTTCATCCCACTTTGACTTCCTGATCATCAACCGCAAAGTCTTCCCGTGATGGCAGATTATTTTTTCCCTGTTAGTACTCTGCATAACAGGAACAGAGTTCTGCTGCCCTTCTTTCTTCCTTACTCAGGGAAAACCTTTCTACCTTTCTAAGTGGCTTTCCAAGGAGGCCTGCCTCAGCTGGGAGAACTGATCTCATCCATGTAACACATGAAAGGGCAGAACTGGGAAAATATTAGCTGCACATTTACCTCTTATTTAGTATCAATAATGTGCTTTGTAGTATTCCCTGATGCCAGACACTGCTGTGCTTTCATCCTCTTCATATCACACAACAGACAGAAACAGGCAGTTTATAACCTGCAAATAGGAGTCTTTGTTAACGTAACTGAAAAACATAGTCAGGATGTGATGTCCTTGCTCATCCTATGTTGCATAAACGTATAGAACACTAAATGAGTAATTCGTATCATCATATAAGCTGTAGTATTGCAGACATACAAATATGACTGTATCTGAAATATGACAGCTAGAAAAATATGTGAGTATTGACAAAACTATTTACGATGCGTTTCTTTTCTGTAAAAGTTAGAAATTGGTGTTCTTAAAATGTTTTAAGCATTTACATTTTTGTTACTATAGTTTTATAAGGACATTACATACAGTATCCTCCAGTACTTCTGCTTCAGCTGACAGACTTAAATGCATCAAGTTGAAAGTGTCAAAAGCCTGCACAAAGAGAGGCACGGCTTTGAACTACCGTCCTCACACATCAGATATCAAACTTGGCTGGGATGTTTTTCCTTCAAAATATGTTTCAACTTCCAATCTAAAATGTTTTCCAAAGGAAAAATCCCATTAACAAACAACAGCCTTTCTCTCTGTCCCTCAACACATTCCATGGGGAAATATTTGAACATTGTTTCAGCAGCGAAATTTTTACAAAGCTGTACCTTCCAGCCTACTTTAGTTTGATCAATATTCTACTTGCTTTTCTGTCTTCTGCTACAGCTATTCCACTTGGCATAAACCACTAAATAATCTTCCAGCCATAAGCTGAAATCTCAGAGAAGAATAATCACTACCATGAATTCTGTTTTCTTTCTTTCTTCTTCAAAACCAAAAAATATTTAGGAATTGTACCAGTGCAAAGGAACAAAAATGCTGGAGCCACCTCCAATTTCCAACTCGAATACCATCCAATGACTTGCCAAGTAACTAAATACCCACCGGCCAACAAGCCATATAAAGATACCTAGGGAAATATTTTTCCTTCTGCTGCATTATGTGGAAGAACATAAAGTCGAGTAGACCAAATCTGATCAGATGAAACCAAAGATCTAACCAACCCACTATCATTCACCCTGGAAATGGTCAGTAAAAGGAAGAAATTTAAGAGAGGTTGTGAATATCTGAGTAGTATATGTACCTGACCGGAATCGAAGCAAGCAAGCCCCAGTTACCAGCAGAGCACTTTGGGTAGCTCCCCAGCAAATTCACCAGATCTCCGCAACCGTATCAGGCTCCTCTCAGCTGCCGCATCATCTTTCACTAACAGCCATCAATCCTGACCTACACCCTGGCGTAATGTTGACCCACACCACTCAAACATTTTATGTTATCTGCTGCTCCCATTTCCAGGCAGGTCATGCACTGGCAACGCCAGTCATTAGTAGCAATCTACTTCAAAGCAAAGAATCAGCGATGCCGTACGTGCCTTGCTGGCCCTGTACTCCACTGAGTCCCAGGTGCGTCTAGAGGCACACAAAACCAAAGAGCCCCTTGCTACTTCTTGTCTACCATAACATACTTTGCCATTTTTTGGCAAAGAACACTTGAAGATAGAAGGTGCCCGAATTCAATGACATTTTCCAAACATTTTGAGATTAACAGACACTTGAAGTTTCTCAGTGTAAGCATCGTAAATTCAAGCTCATTGACAATAAACTTGCTTTTCTCAGTTAGGGTTTAGTAATAGCTCACGGATCTCCACACCTCTGCAAACCATATAATGAAAAACAATCCCAGTGAATTAGAAAGCCTTTTTCTTTCGAGCCTTGTCACGTGCATTTTGATTTTTACGATTTTTATTAATACTAAGTATACTATAGTTATACTACTAACAAAATCAAACATAATAATATTATACATACAAATTCTTTATCCAAGAGCTCCTAAAATAGAATAAAACTTCAGTTGCCTCACTCTGAAGCTAGGAAATCATCATGATGATTATTTGCTTTGTAGAACTAGAATTTAAAAAAATTGCACTTTCTAGTACTGAAAACACCCTTCAAAAAAACTATTTTCTTACAGGGTTGTCTCAGACATAGTTTTCCTTCAGTTGAAAATAAACAAGGAAGATAAGCCAGCAAGCAGGTTCCAAACATCCACTACTTCTACCTTGAACATGATTTTTTTGCACTGCTGTTTTCTATTTTAAGAAGTGAAAAGACATCCTCCAGAGATTGTTCTGCACCCAAGTGAAAGATGCAATTAAAAATCAGTCTTGTAAAACGTTATTGTTTCTCACAGACAGGTAAAATAGCACTCACAGTCTTGCGCAACCTGAATGCGAATGAGCTCCTACCGTATCCCATACGATTTGGCCCTGTTCATCAGAACCAAAAAGGCTCAAAAGGTAAATAAAGCATAGTGAAACTGATAATAAAGAAAATCAGGCCCTAGACTGGCCAGCCAAATACTGCCTAACCAATAATGAATAACTTGTAGCTGGACATACACTTTTAGTGTATTTCTCATTTTAAGAAATTTTCATGGAACATATACAGATGTTATATTTTAAACAAACCCAGTTCCCTTTATCTACGAAATCAAGTACTTAAACACTGTAAACAACCCTGAAAATATATTTTTATTTAAAAGACTTATATGTGCATGGTGTGTGGCATTAGTGGGAAAAAAAATCAGCCAGACACAACGTCCACTATTCCCTACTCTGCCCTTGACTACCCCTATCACCAACGGATGCCTAAGGAAAGACTTAGATAGAAGGGCAAGGGAACGGCAGCAATATTTCCTCAACAGCAAAGGTACTTCCCAAGCCAAAGTTTCTGTCTATACCTTTGGTCTGATAGCACTTCAGGGGGCTTTTGCCAAGAATTCATTAAATGATTTCACAGCCTGGTTGTGTAAAAGAATTTCTAACAGTTTTAAATTTTCTTGAAAGCTTTCAGGTTGAAAAATTGTGCTTGATACCCTCATGCCTTGCACCATGAGAAAAAGAATAAATAATCTGTATTGTTCTTTTCCACACTGTTCAAGGTTAGATAAAACTCTGGGTTATTGCTCAGTTATGTTTATCGTAAAGTAGAAATGTGTCAGTGAATTTCATCTCCTCAACTATGGAATTATTTGAATATGAAGTTTCATCTGCTATTTTACTGAAAAATCACTGTATAACACAAAGTTTTCCTACATTTTGCAACAAGAGTTAGTTCTCATTGCTCTTAATCATTTGGTTTCATCAGCCAAGTTGGCTACTTCTGTGTTATCCACATTTAAAGTACTCATTTTAATAATTTGCCAAACATAATGAAAAAAGAATTAAGGCTTGAAGACAACAAAGAACTAGTGAACTAAACATTTTTATAGTAAATATATGAGAGTGATTTGTCTTCGACGTGGAGAGCATCTGATTTCTGCTAGTCAAACTGTAGAGTAAGAAAACTTCTTTATGTTTTTTGTTAGGACTACATCACTTTTGTAACTAAGTAGAACAGAAAAAACTGATACAAACATTTTCAAAAAATTTATTTGGATTTAAAGTTAATAAGTATTTAATCCCACATAAGTAAATATGCAGAAGGTAAGTAAAAATAATGCTATTTGTAATGCTCATTAAGTTATATTAAATCAACAGAATATTGTCCCTTGCTTTTACTGTAGGATCATGTATACATACATAAAAAATGAATGTTCAAATTATGTCTTTTATGTATTAAGAAGGATATTAAAGAATTGGCTCTTTGATGCTCTTTTCCTACAAGATACCCTGAAACCTGGCATTTATCTTGTTTCTGTTATGATGGTGTTGCACATTTGAGAGAATGAGGTTGTTAAAAGTGACTGGATTTTAGTACTAAAGACAGGTATCTTTTTATGCACAAGTACTAAATAACTGTGTGTGACTATTTTAAGGGGGTGAACCAACTATGCACAATAAAAAGGAAACAAAATTTAATGGTTTAATCTTAATTCAGGAATTAAATTTAGAAGCTACATCACTCTCCACCTATTTTTCCAGCTCATGTTTCCAAATGAAGTCCTAGATGGCGTAAAGAAATGGAAAAGTTAAACATGCAGTCCACTTATGCATAAGTGGCAACAGACAGTAAAATCAGCTGCAAGCATGAGGAGACCATGTGGTCTCACTCTGAATGTAGCTCTAGGAGGACTACGTAACAGAGCAGAAAAAGTAATTTATGCACACAGTAATGATCATCAGCTTGCAGAAGGGACCCCATTGATTTTGCCATTTGATCTTCCACAAATAATTCTAAAGAAAGCCCCAAATGAATCCATCGAGCAAATGCCAGGGAAGGATCAAGCTAAAACACTACTCGGTATTCTTGGTAAACACAGAATAAAACCAGGAATGGCACTGCTGCTCAGATCACAGTATGCAATCGCACTGGGAAATGTAAAAACTCTCAATAATAATAATAATGTCTTACTATAATTAAGTTTTAAAGCCAGAAACCTGCACATTTTGGCCAGATATAGACATGTGGTTATGGTACAGATCTGCTAACATATCTAAGCATTTCACTGTTATTTAACACTCTCAACATGAAATTGGCTTATGAACGCTTTTATCGGAAAGAGGTCTCAGCGCTTCCAGCTTCCAATACCCACTGCTGGCCCACGGCTCCTACACAGCTGGGCAATTTCATTCTACTTAGCAAAGAGACTACAGCTAATTAAAAGCAATGTAGTCTTTTGGAAGGCAAAGAAAGGAGAATATTAAACCTTTCCGTCACTTCAAAATGCTGAGATTCAAACTCTGCTAACAATTTTGGAGTAAACAAAGCCACACTGACTGCAAAATACAGTCTTTAAAAATACTTGAAATATGCTGAAATCATGGATATATTTAAATGTCACTTTCTTCTTTCTTTGAACAGTTCTATAGATATTTCGAAACCTTCAAAGGAAAAGAAACATACCACAAACTGCAATATCTCCAGCCTTTGAAGTACATGTGGGAGACAACTCCAGATAAGAGAAATGTTCCTGGGTAAAGACAGGCTTAGCCAGGTGCACTCTTCACGGGGTAAAAAACTGGCTGGAAGGCCGAGCCCAGAGAGTTGTGGTGAATGGAGTTAAATCCAGTCAGCAGCCGGTCACAAGCGGTGTCACCCAGGGCTGAGTACTGGGGCCAGTCTTGTTTAATATCTTTACTAATGATCTGGACGAGGGGATTGAGTTTGCAGATGATACCAAATTGGGTGGGAGTGTCGATCTGCTCGAGGGTAGGAAGGCTCCACAGAGGGATCCAGACAGGCTGGATCGATGGGCCAAGGCCAACGGTGTGAGGTTCAACAAGGCTCAGTGACGGCTCCTGCACTTGGGTCACAACCACCCCAGGCAACGCTACAGGCTTGGGGCAGAGTGGCTGGAAAGCTGCCTGGTGGAAAAGGATGTGGGGGTGCCAGTTGACGACAGGCTGAACATGAAGCAGCAGTATGCCCAAGAAGGCCAACAGCATCCTGGCTTGTATCAGGAACAGTGTGGCCAGCAGGAGTAGGGAAGTGATTGTCCCCCTGTACTCGGCTCTGGCAAGGCCGCACCTCGAGTCCTGTGTTCGGTTCTGGGCCCCTCCCTACAAGAAGGACATTGAGGTGCTAGAGTGTGTCCAGAGAAGGGCAACGAAGCTAGTAGAGGGACTGGAGCATGAATCTTATGAGGAGCAGCTGAGGGAACTGGGGTTGTTTAGCCTGGAGAAGAGGAGGCTGAGGGCAGACCTTATTGCTCTCTACAACTACCTCAAAGGAAGTTGTAGTGAGGTGGGTGTTGGTCTCTTCTCCCAAGTAACTAGCAAAAGGACAGAGGAAATGGCCTCAAGTTGCGTCAGGGGAGGTTTAGATCAGATATTAGGAAAAATTTCTTCACTGAAAGAGTGGTGATGCATTGGAACAGGCTGCCCAGAGAGGTGGTAGAGTCACCATTCCTGGAGGTGTTTAAAAAACTTGTAGACGTGGCATTTCAGGACATGGTTTAGTAGACATGGTGGTGTTGGGTTGACAGTTGGACTTGATGAACTTAGAGGTCTTTTCCAACTTTAAGATTCTATGATTCTGTAAGACAGTATACATTTAACTACATTTAGGCTGCAGTACATCCCTTCTTCAGAGAGGTAACTGTTGTTTTCCTTACCATTGATCATTCCCAGCTGTGGGGATTTTGCAAGTGATCTGCAGATACCAAAGTCAGAACAAAAGACATGGATTGGTACCAATGGCTTTCAGTCCTAGAAGTGAGGAATAATTTAATTCGTATCACTATGAAAAAAAAAAAGAAGGAAAAAAAAATTATGCAGGTCCTCTGCTTCCCCTACTGTATTAATCTTAAGTGAATGCTACAAGTAATTAGCCCTGACTTGTGCTTCCAGCACTGTCCTTCCCTAGAGAAGTCAGAGACTTTATTAAGGAAATCACATAACTGCTGTCAACCACTTTATTTTATCAAGCTTTACTCTCATTTTTTTTCTCCTGGAAAACAAATTTAGCAGTGCATTCAGCCTCCTCCAAGTCCCCACACTGCTGCATTGCCAGTCACTGGAAAAAGAAGGTTCTTCAAAACTGCTACCATGGTCTCACTCAAGCCAGTCAATGGGTGACACTACAAGGGGGGGGGGGGGGCGGGATGTAAAAGGACCTAGCTCTTATTCAAACAGTCATCTGGAGAGGTATATATGGGAAAGATAGTTCTCAGCAGCTAGACATTTTACAAGGAAAATAAGGAAAATATTTCTAATTGCTGACTTGCAGCTTTGCAGTATGATATCAGTGAAGAAAACTACTACACTGCAAGTTCAAGAGAATGATAAACTGTAAACTCCTGATAAGAAAAAGATAGTTACGCTGTTCTTGAGCTTTATTTTTTTTTTTTTATTTTTTACAAAAGATAATCCCAACAATAAAAAAAGTTTGTAAGTTCTTGTTTTATAATTACAGGAAACATTTCTGAAAGGAAGAAGCTCATTAATGTGCTGATGACAATCCTAACTATTTCAAGATTCAAAAGAAATGTTGGAATCAATCAATCAATTTTCCTCCTTGGAAACTCTTATTTTCATACAAAAGAAAGCATCTTCACAAAGCAAAGGCTTCCAAGGGTGTTTGAGACTCCACTCATAAATTGAGGAATAACATAAGTTGCTTCAGAAAAAAAAAAATCTGAAAGAATATATTTTGTAAATCACAAAATGCTCAAAAAATGTTTCTTTTTTGTTTATTTTTTCCACATTACATAATATTGAATTAAATGATGTCTTCAACAATGTGAAAAGTGGGAGGCGAAAAATATGTATCTAGAACAAGAACTGATTTTGACTTTGCAATCATGTTTATTCTCTACAGAAAGAAATGCATTTTTTTTTAATGAGAAAGTAAATTTTTTTGGGGGGATGGAACAACACAGAAGAGTAGCAAATGTTTAACCAGGAAAAAAGCTTTTTCAGTTTCACAGTGATCCAGTACCCTTTTTATCTGAACATCTTGTCTGTGCATTTTACAAATTTCCTATCTGTTATAATGCTCCCAGACTGATAGCTCCCAGCAGAGCCGGGTAGCAGCGGGGCCTCATTGTGCCAGCCACAATACCAAGCACAATGGCAGACGTTTTATCTGCCCCAAATTGCTCATAATCCAGTGTCTGTGACACACGGCTGACTGGTGACAGTGCAATCACAGCTGTGAAACGAGCCCTTCTCCAGTAATGTTGCCATGCTTTCACACAAAGAGTTAAAGTAATATTTATCAATCCCGTGCAGAAAGGTTTCATTCTGAAGACAATCAAGGCTTTTGAAATCTCTCCAGCCACTGGCTACTCGGGAAACCAACATGTTACCCAGGCTCCAGGATCTACTTTCACCGGTGCAGAGTACACAGAGCCAGCGTGCTCCACAACCCTCTGGAAGACATCTAGGCAGAGCCCTTTCAGACACAGTTATTTAATTTGGCAAAAGCAGCTGAGGCTTTGCATTCCCTGTGCAGTATTTCTGCTCCCACATTGCAAGTGATCATAATTTCATGAGAAGCAGTTTAGAAAGGGGAAAAAAAAAAAAACCCAAACCCAAACCAAAACCCCAGGTGGGATACATTCCCTATGTAGAAAATTGTAACCTTGCTACTGAAGTTGCTTGCTGAATACCTGAATTTACTGCAACACTAAATACATGCCCTGGTTTTGTTTCCACCTTCTGTTTTAAAAATGGAATCAGAATTTTTACACACTTGCTCATCTGCATGGTTGGGATGTCCCGATAACTTTAGTTTGAATGATCAGTCTCTGATACACCACTGCTCAACCACAGGGTTGTCTTGTAGGCATAACTAAAAATGGATTTTAAATGACACTGATACAGAAGCAGTACTGTTTCCATCCATACCTCACGCTCACAGAAGGTTTTTGCCCCTTCAGAGTTAATTTGGCATTCAACAAAAAAATGTAAATGGCATTGCCTAGCAAGGAGGAAGAAACTCCTAAAACTGACTTGCTTTAGAGGAAACTTCTGCTCTGCTGATGGTGGGGCCCTTTCAGAGGGTTTGCCTCCCATCACTCAACCCTGCCCTTCAGCAGCTGGAGATCGTGTTCGGTCAAGTCCCTCTTCAAGCAGTAATAAAGAGATAAAAAAAGTTATCATACAAAAACCTGATACATGAATAATAGGGTGCTGCTTAACAGCTGCTTAATTATTACATCCAGGCTATACCTTTTCTACAGGCATTTTTAATTTATCTCTAAGAGGATTTATGGGATGGATATGCTATCTGAAAAACAGATGACGAGGTCAGTGCAGCCCAAGGTATTTCATTTCAGCTTTTACAACTAACACACACAGTGGAAGTGCTGGAAAGGTCTCAGAAGAGGAGTGGATTTGTCAAGCGCTCTCCTCCTCTCACACGTGCATTTGCAAGGGGAGGTAATGGAAGACCAACAGCAAGTATACTGAATTAGAAGGGCACAGATGGACAGTTCTGGGAGAGAACAGTACAAACAAGCATGCCACAAAGAAGCACCAGGTACAGAATTTTTAATTTCTTGCAGTGTTTCGCCAGTGCGAAAGAAAGTCTCTAGAGTACAGCTTTGCTAAATGGCACCTTGTTGAGAATGAAGCGAGCTGCACTCTCTTCATATTTAACTTTCAACTGCCACACTTTGATGGCAGAATAAATTTTGTCTGTTTTTAAAATAAATACCCCTTAAAACAGTACCCTTTGACCAGTATTATTATTTATATCTGCCTCAGCAAACACAAAAAGAGCAGCTCAGATGCTACGTTATTAGAGATGGGGCTGCTTAGAAAGAACGAGGAAGGTATTAGGACATCCTATTAAACCCAAACTCCATGCACGGTGCAGTGCCCACCTGGAACCAGGGCACTGCTGTGGGAGCCGGCACCCTCCCGGGAAGCCACTGCTCTTCTGAACTCAAGCTTGGAAACGATCCTCTAAGATGAACTGAGCACCTAAGGATTTGCACAGGTCTACTAATACATGTATAAGCTACTCTATGTAGGATGCGTCCCGATGAAGAGGCAGCATTGTATAGCTATTGTTAAAGAAAAAGCAGCACTGAAGTGCGAGGAGGAAGATCAGGGGACAGAAGGAAAAGAAATCCAAAAAGGAGAGATCCAGGAGATGAATTAGTAGAGAAGAGAGTCAGTGGTTTCATTTTCACTTGGCTCCCCAGACCTTGGTAAAGCCTGTAGCTCAGCTTACTATATTTAGAAATGGATGTCTTCCTGCAGGTTTATTCAGTGATTTGAACTGGAAAACATTCTCTTGCTGGGGGAAGAGAAATGGAGAGGGCAGAACATCCTCCTGCTCCACTAAGACTGAAATTATATTTCAGATTCAACTAGGTCTCCACCAGAATAAAAGACACCCAATTTTGAATCTGAACTTGCAGTTAAATACACTTACAGAATTTCAGCGTTAGTGGTTGGACATGAAAAAGCAGTCATTTATTTCCCAGTTTATTAAGCAGCTCCAATCTCTGAAAGCTAACTTGGTTTCGCAGACACAGTTGGCAGGAAGGTTGGATTTTCAGTTTATTCTCCTTCCCACTACCCCTGCCACGTCTTCACATCAGAAAAAAACCCAACTGTTTGTAGATTGCCAATAAACCTGAAACTCAAACAGATTTTTAATTCCAGAAAAAAACAGAATAGAGTTTCTGACACAAAATACCCTCCATTATTTGGCTGTGCCATCTTTATGCCAGCTGAACAAGAGAAAATTGAGGTGAAATTAAGAGGTGCTCTGAGCTACTTGATACCAATTCAAAGGTAAAGCACAGCTGGAACAGACAACTGCCTATTAAGTCTACGAAAAGGACAGGCGTATTGTGAGCGGGAGAGGAGGTGTTACTATTCGACAACATTAAATCTGAGTGGTCTGCCGGGAACTTTCACAGGGAGAGCACCGAGAAGCAAAGGCTGTCCAAAATGGATACAAATACGTTGTCAAGCTGCTGTGACAGATCCATTATGGGTGAGCAGCTTAGCAAAATGAACTCGATCTCAACTGTCTCACAATATAAATGCCACAAGCTCAGAAGGACTTGAGCTTCCATATCCCCCATCCCTTCCTCTGAGGTTAGCAAGAGAGAGCTGGCATCAAAGAGAAGCAGCGGGTCAAGGAAAGCCTTATCCAGAAGAACCACCACCCCGGGAAAGATGCTCCTGTCACATGCCAAATCTGCCACTCTGTGAGACTACACGCTTTCAAACACATACGCTCTCACAGTTGCTCTCTCTCCTTGTTCGGTTGCAGAAAGAAAATTTCAGTGCAGTTACAGAGAACAAACAATACATTTGCATATACCAATTTCTCAAGTTGCACCACGACATCATAGCACATGACTTTTTTTTCCCTACTGTGAACTAATGAATGAGCACAAAACGGATAATGACCTAGTGCTGGTAACAACTTGAAACTTGTTAAATGACATTTCCCCAGAGGTATTAGCAGTAATACTTCCAAACTCAATCTATGAGGTATACATGTGATATATATGGGTAAGTGAAAACTAGAGCTTTTAAAATGTGTTCAGTTTTCAAACACAGACTATTTAAAACAAAGTTAAATTTTATGATAACAGTTAAGGACATGTTACAATTTTTGCTCACACTAATATGATTGTTCAGCAAAAAGCATTTCAGCATGTAGCCTGGTGATTTGCAGAGCCGTGATGTCAGCAAACAACTCACCAGCCAAACTCAAAGGATCTTCAGAATAACCACAGTAGCAAGGCAGCAAGGTGGGGACTGAGAAAAGATGAAGTAAGTTATCTCCACTCTTCAGGAGGATTTCTCTCACACTGGGATGAATTTATTAGGAAATATAGTAATTTACAGGATTTCCTATTATTTCTTTCCTTTAAACTAAACAAGCTTTTCCACTCTCTTCAGGTCCATCCACTCCAAGAGAACTGCTAGAGCAGACACCAAAGTTTCAGAGGATCTCTGCTAATTCAGCACAGTACAAGCATTGCCACGTGTGTAGATCTGAGTACAGGGACGTGTGGACAAGCACATCAAAACAAAAGCTCACCCAAATATGACCTTCTAGCCAACATGAAGAGAGACTAAAGTGAAGTAGGTGCCCTCACTGTAGAAGATACAGACTACTTTACTGGTTTATTAAAATCCAACCCTGGCCTTGCTCCAAATCACGTTTGATGCCGCAAATCAGGAAGAATAGCAAGGGCTCCCTCCTGGCTGATGATCAGCTAGCTCTGTATGTTGCGCCACAGGATCAGGTACTGCTGAGAAAGCACACAAAGGAAAAGTTTCATGCACAAACCTGATCACCCAAGAATCACTTTTATGTCTTTCCACTCTCTGCCCTCCCTCTTTTCCAATGCTACAGCACAAGAGTGATCCACCTACAAGTGAGATCTTACTGCAGAAACGCTGTTTTTCAGCTCCACTCAGTACACAGACTGACAGCTAACACTACGGCTCCTAACCCTAGCTGAGGTCCAACAGTGAGTTTTGTGCCATTGCAGCCCAGCCAACACTGCATGGCTCACTCATGGGGCGAGGATTCCTCGGTCACATCCAAGAGTTGGTCAACATTCGTCATACAAACCAAATACTTTCTCACATAACTGCCTAAAGGACTTTAAAGTCACCTGAGCAATTCAGCAGCCATTTCTAGTCCCTCCCCCATTTTTAAAAGCACACAGTCCAGCATTTACTACAATACTGCTTTTTAACACCTATATACCTTGCTTATTTGCAGGAGCGAGTGTACTGGTGCCAATTCTAGCTTTGGAGGGTTTTTGAGATGGAGAAGTAGGGCATTTGCTTTTCTTAAACTGGCCAAGTCCTCACTGGCCAGGATTTTTTTTTTTGTCTATTTTTGTGGGTTTCTTAAACAAAAATAGTTATATTATTGTCATGAACTCTGGTTAGATATCCAATCTGAAAAAATTTTGCACATAAGTCTCAAAGGACTGCATTGGATTATCAGTACCATTTGATGAAAGTAAGTGCTCTCTAATTTTTTAGTGTGCCCATATTAAATGAAAAGAGATATCAACTTATGGAAACATTTATCTGAACTAAGTTACCACGGTCAAATGATGACCTTATGAGATTGAAAAAGAAAGAGCCATTAACTGGTAGACCGCCATGGAACCAAAGGAGAAAAATAATGAGACATCAAGCAGAATAGCGTTAACAAAAAAACCCCAACAAACCAACACCAACCCCCCCCAACCCCCCCCCCCCCAAAAAAAAAAAATAGCCTCCAGTCTTCAGTATTTACTGCACATATAATGCCAGGTTGTTATTTTTACTGACATCTTTCTGAGCCTCTGCACATTGCAGAACCCCCCTAATAGAAACAATACCAGCAGAACAGAAATAGCCTCATTTTCAGGAGCTCTATCTCCACTAAAAGCTTATTTTAGTTTTCTTCAACTCCCAGTTCATCTCTGTGAGGAACAGTACTCAACGTATAGCTGCTGAACCATAAATACTGACATCACAGTAATAAATAATCCTAATAATCAATTTAAAAGCAAAGCAATATAGGGAAAAGAAAAAACCAAACAAACCTTACAAAGTACCATTACGAATAAAACCTGGATATGTCTAAATCCCTTCAGGTGTTCAGTTATTCTGATTAACACATGCTAAGCATGTTAAACACAGTGTTAAAAAAAACGAACCAAGAAAAAAAAAATCAAGGTTCAGCAGGATATGCTTTATGGCAACCTCTTCTTTTTTTAATGAAAATGTGTAAAGAAGATGAAGATCATCCTGTGATTACTAATGTCTAATGCATGTTCACTACAAAGTTTACCTTATTCAGCACCTGTCCTGTACTTTTGAACTCTACATGGATGGTGGTCCTTCATTTTCTAAACACCCCAGTTATCAGTATTATTCCGTATCAGACAAGCAACTTCTCACAATTACCTTCAGCAAATTAGATTCTCTTCTGCCATCCTTAGCAGACCTATCTGAACCTGGCCTCTATGTCTCTCATTTCATCCCCTTTGTCCTTTTGCTCTCTTCAAGGCATGCAACTGGTAATTAAGGCAGAATTAATCAAGAGGAGGAGCTACCATCACAACAGGTAATGAAGCACTAGGAACAAGAACAACACAATGCACTGAGCCAGGGATAATGAAGAATGGTTTTAGTTGTATTTCTTCACTTTCCCATCCCCACCAACTTCTCATTGTAGCTCCTCCACTATAACCTCTGCCACCGAGCTCTCACTTTTGGCCTTTTCATCTCCCTCTCAGCTCCATATTTCCAACTTGCTGGAATTTCCGTCCCTGAACCAGCTGCCTGTGCCTGCCTTCCCTTTTCAGCAAAGTGCTACTCCTCTTCCAAGAATAAAAGTGTCTCCATCCCTGTCCCCACATAATGAGCTATATACACATGAAATCCACTGACTGACATTTATTTTTCTGAATTTTTTTTTAGGACATTAATAATGTTTCTTTGAAAAATTTTAAGTGTGTTCCATGGCTTGACAGCATTGTGTGTGTCACAGACTGTTATTCTCTCACCCTCGTGTTTCCAGTTTCAGCCTGCAGCACAATATGTATTCCATTTCCTCAGGATCAGACCTTCCAAAACATTGGATGCTAGCTCCTGACACAGTGAGGGAAAAAATGAGCCTGTAAATGTAGCCTCTTTTAATGAAAGATCTATCTATAAAATGCCTAGATCTTTTATAATACAGAGGAGATACACACATGCACACACACAAATAAGAAAACCTCTTCTGAAAAGATGAGCTCTGCCGAGATGAATCCTTCCCTTTCTGCAAGGAAGGAAAGATCTACATATTTCTGCAGCACCATTTTTCCTTTTTCTGCTTCCCACAAGCAAGCAAGAATTGATTTATCCAATCCATAATAAAAGGCAACATAGCAATGGAAAAATATATCCATCTGATCCAGTGTTACCAATCACACTTACACAACATGCACATGCGACAGCAGTTTCTCTCACACACTCCTGCAACATAAGTGCACCTCTCATTTGAGTAATTAATGTTCAGACCACATTAAGTGCCTGCCTGTATAAATTATTGCAAGGTATCACACACACGCTAAGTTAAACTAAGGTTCATTTTGCCTAGGAAGGGATGAGTTTCTGAACTATAAATCACAACATACTGACATTTCAGAAGCTACTCAATCCATGTGCAATACATAGGTCTGGATGGCAAACTGTTCTGGTGCTAAAATATTATTATATGTTTTATATTCCCTATTATTAAATTTACTGTCACTTCATCATCCCAATGTTAGACTGGTGCTACCAGTTTGCTTTTGATGGTCTGTACCAGAATGGATGAAAAATGCAAGTTAAAAACCCCAAAACATATTTGATACTTTGGAAAGAATTGATAGAAGTAAAACAGACTGGAGTTAAACTCTCTCCTACAGAACTTCGTAAAAAGAAAACTCTGAAGTATCGACAAAGTTCTAGAAATTTATCATCATGTTCACACTAGTAGGGAAAGCACTGACACTTTTTTCCACCTTCATTTTTAAATCCTAACCATAAAACCCTGAATTTAGACAACAACATGTATTGTAAATAGGACTCAAAATCCTATCAGGAATATATATCTTGTCCAGATTACTTCAGAAAATGTTCCCTGCAACTTGAAAAATTACATCATTAGGCAGTCTCCTAAGCTGGAGTTCAGAGATGACAAACTAATAGTTATTTGTTGTTTCCTTTTTTTTTATGTACTTAGACATTTCTACTGCAAGTTTCAGTTCAACTTTGTTTGTCAGATCAACTCTACCCAATTAAATACACTTCTCCACAATGCATCTGCTAGGAGTGACACAAGTAGTGCAGGACACCCCCAATTGCCTAACTGCTTCTAAATGCCTCAACCCTTCCGGTAATCATTTCCACAGTGGATGTCCCTGCAACAAAGGGTTTCTAGACCCTCACGCCAGCTCGGATCAAATCCTTTCACATGTGTCTCCGCTGTTTCTCTGGAACTGGAGCAGCCTCACATACTCCAGGGTAAGCAAGACTCCTTCCTGCTTGATCACACCACTGTTTCATGACTGTAAGACCAAACAGGTCTGTAGATCTATGCCTTAAGTATTAAACAACTGCCATGAATAATAAAGTTCAGTGAACAGCACAATATAAAACTCTACCCTTACTTTAGCCTCTCTTTTATGTGACAGCGACATGCTTGAACACCTTCTTTACAACACTGCCCATCTGATTAAACAGTTGAAGAGAAAAGACAAAGAGTGCCATTAAGTAATTTAGCATCATTGACTATTACTCTACCCAAACAATTATTTATTACTCTGTGAGCATGTGGACTATGCATCAATTATACCAGATTTTCTGAGCTGTCTCCCCATAAGCCCAAATATCCTTTTTCACGCTAAAATATCTTACCACCTTATTTCAAGAAAGAGGGTATATTGAAGTTACTTTTTTATTCACTTATCTCCTGCTGTATATTGTTTTTGAATAAAAAGCTCATTAATAAAAAAACCCTTTGTTTTTGAAGTGTCATTTGGGAGAGAGGCGAAAGGAGGTAAATTTTCATTTCACTTCCACCAGTGTAAATGCAAAACAAGTGAGATAATATGTCTATAGTTTGCACTTACACTAGCATAATCAAGATCAGTATTTGTCATGTGGCAGTAATGTATTACCATGTGTCAGAATCAACTTACCTGTGACATCAGATGTCCATGAGCCACAATTCCACCTCAATCCAAAGAAAACTTGACCTGTTGAATATGAAGCAATACATTTTCACACATGATGAAGTCTTGCCCTCTTTAAAACAGGCTAACGAGCCACAGATTTTTGTGAGGAACAACCAAAAGCACTTTGTTACTGCAGAGAGCTTAGCATCCCACAACTTTCTTTTCGCTTTAAGTTACAATTCAAATACTTCCAGATAACTTAAATTTCCCAATCAATAACCTATCTTGTTTTAATCTTTACACAGTGTTCACTGAGGTTCAGCGTTTGGTTCTAAGAAGTATCTCAGAGATTTACAAAAAACCCTGAAGGTTACCAATTGTAAAAAGTTTGTACACACAAATTCTTTCGGTGCCCTTTGAAAAAATCTGCAACAAACAAAAAGCAAAACCTACCCTTCTTCCTTTACTTCTACTTTTTGTCTTTGTTCCTTTCTATATATTATTTCTCTCTTGGAGTCAAAAGAAGGGAATGGAAAATATGGGAAATGGAAAGAAACCATAAGGACTGTCAGGGAGATGAGGGGGCTGTTTTCTGCCAACAGTACCATTATATTAATTGAATTTTTATACAATCAGCTCTCTCAAAATCATAGCTGTCAAGTATTTAGTTTTCTTATATTCACACAAACTTAGATTCAGAACAGTTTTGATGAAATTTCTTGAGCTATAAAGCAAGGTAAACAAGACTCTAGTGGCTTGCGTTCACTAGAAAGTAAGCAGAAGTACAGAGGTGTCCAACCCTCATTAATGTACGTAAAACATATTGCTAATGCTAATATTGTTCCTGAAAAGAAAACAGATCAAGTTTCAACTCTCCACTAGCATGACAGCAATATAAGATGAATTTTCATTATCTGAGTTTGAGATGAAATTTCATCTACATCTTTTGGTGTACAGAATTGCAGTGTCCTGTATTAATTGCCTCCAAAGTGAAGCACAAAACATGACTCCATCTTTACTGACTTAAATTGTTTAACTGACTCCACTTAAGCAGTGCAAAAGATCTGGTTTCATGGTAAGCTAGGAAAAGATACACAAGTCAGGAACATTTAACCTGTGACATCTGACATGGATTTTTTTTTTACGCAATCTATGTTAACATTGGCTTTCCTATTTTTCCCTTGGTCGTACGGCTGCAGGAAACTCTACTGCATCATACTGCGGTCAGTAAGCAAAGGCTCAATCCCATTTCCAATCAATTGAGTGGCAAAACTTCCATTAACTTGATAGGGAGCTATAGCAGTGCCTGAATGGCAAAAGATACCCTGCAGGCCCCCTTTTCTTGCCTTGGGCAAGGATTACAGGCGTCAATATCTTAGGATATAAATAGGAAAAAAAACCAGCAGTTATTTGGGAGAGTTGAGAGAGGGGATTATTTCCATGGTTTTGTTTGTTTGTTTTGTGTTGAGCCATGTTGACACATAGCCAAGTGTAAACAAGAAAGTAAAAGCTAACGCTACGTTATATGCCGCAAGGGAAAAAACCAACAATCTGGTTTTACAATGCATCAGGAAATTTCCTCAAGAATAATGCTGTCACAGCATGCTTGCATGGCATAAAGAGGAAAGAGATGCAGAACTGAATAAGCAATTGGGGGAGGAGAAGATTTCTAACAGACCAGTTAAAGACCATCAAGCTTCTGATACTGCCTGCAAGCAAATTGCCTTGTCACGCACACCTTCGTATGAGAGGAGAGTTAACACAGTTAGCCCTTTCTGCTGATTTGCATCACTTGTTTGCTATTACAACGGTTTTCCTAGGGAACATTTAAATCACTAAACCAGACGAGTTTCAAGCCAGCTGGACAACACTCTGCAGCTCAGCTTAAATGCATCCACTGCTTTCAACAAACAATCCAAAGCCAGTTCCCTGCCCCCTATCCAATTTGTGAGCTATACTTTTACGTTCCCTTAGTTCTGTGGCTTGAACACCTTTGAAGTAATATTTGCATTAGGTCCTTGGAAGCAGTCAAACCTCTGTCTTTCTAATTATTAGAAGCAGGAAATGAAACCCGCTCCTTTAGTCCCCAGCTGTTCTCAGGAGGGTCTGTCTCTGCTTTTTCCTGAAGGTGCACAAGTCCTGTGGACTTCAACAGGTGGTCCAGGCATCTGAGCAGGCTTTGCCTGGTAACAGCCATAACTGACAAGGGCTTTCACAGCCTCTTCCTATGAGGATCTGAAAACATTTTAAAAGGTGAGTGGCAGGATAAATACTGGCACGTCTACTACATCTTTATCATCTATTTGCTAAAGACTGAAGGAAAAAAAAATATCTTTTTTTTATGCTTTAACATCCACAATGTCTTTAGGAATATTACTCACTTTGTTTTTAATCTATAGTGCCTTTCTCTTTATTTGCAATTTTGATTAGAGGAAGGTTTATTAATCAACATCAGTATAATGGAAATATGTTAGCAACCTTTTCAATCATTGATACGTATGTTCATCTAGATAAAAAACCACCTTGAAAATTCACATGCTAAGTTTAATACACAACATTTTTCTTAATTTCAAACCTTGTGTTTCCTCATATACAGAACTGAAATAACATTTCCTTTTTAAATCAAGATGGAGTTCATGACTCAATCTTCTCTTTGCTTCTTGCTTTCAAAAGACCACCCCCTTTCAGTGCCCAGCACGCAGTTGTGTAATACTAAGGAGGGAAAATGTCCTTCAGTGAATCCTATTAGATGTGCCCAGTGCTGTTTGTCTGCAGTACAGCTGTTTACAACAGGGAACATTTTATCTTTGGACTAGACCTTAAGAGTAGAATATGTGCTATACAAGACCTGATATAAATACAATTTGAAAAATGTGCAAGTCACACACACCAGCATCGAATTTCTTAAAAGAGTTAAAGCTTCCAAAAAGAGAAATTTGCTCAGTAATATGAATTATTTGGCATGCAGTATTATTCCATTTTCCTCTTAAGCTTTTTTTATGTTTACAGTATATGAGCTTTTTTATACTCCCTCAAGTAACACCCCTCAACTTGAAGTTATTACTCCACAATGTCTGAGACAAGACATTAACCTCCTGTTTCAAGTATGGGAAACAGCAACGGTTCTGCCCCTGTGCAGAGCTTCCCAATAAGCCAGTCATGAAGAGATAAGCAGAGCAAAACTAGGAGAAACTGCTTTCCCTCGCAGAAAGGACAGATGGACGCCAAAAGTCATGCAAGCCAAAGACCCTGTGGGATCTGTGATGGAGATCCCCCTTGTCTGTGGCTTCCAAGGGATCAGGTGCCCTGGGGAGATGTTGCTAACATTAATTTTAAGAGAAATCCCATGACATTTCTTCTCTTTTATGCCAGCCCATACACTTAAAACCCCGTGATATAGCAATTCCTGTGTCATCGCAGTGGTGCATAAGGAGACAGTAACTCAAAGCCAAAACAAGAAACCAAAACACACGTGGAAAAATGAGGTTTTGATTTGGGGTCTAACTTTAATTTTTGCACGTCATACAAGCAACCATACTCTACTGTAGTGATCAACCAAGATAAATTTTCGCTTTGCTGTATTTCCTAGCCATGAAATGCTGTACAACACTAGATAAGGATTACTTCTTTTATCCAGCACACCAGGAGACTACTGGCAATTTATTTGAAAGGAGAGGACTTTAGATAGAAACAAAAAAGGCAATGTTGATTAACATAACTCAGTATTTTCTTTTAAAATAGAGTTTAATATAATTGAAAAGTTGAAAGGTTGGAGATCTGAGTTATGCACTGCTTATGCACTCAGAAGATACAAGATGAACATGAGCAATACAATTGTTCCTAAGGCTGTTTCCAGCTAAGGTTCATTATCTATGGTCTTCTGAAAAAGAAAAAAAACCACAACCCAAACCAACCAAAAAACCACAAACTGACTACCCAAACCTAAGAGATTAGCTAGTTAGATTGTTTAAGCAGTTTCCACTCATTCTGCAGAACACACGAGTTGGCAGCTTCAAAATAGAAATGTATGTCCACAAAGAAATGAAATCACACAGCCAAACTAGTTTCTTGAGGCACTCCCGCAATTTATCAGATAATAGTAGGTCACCACTGAAGATTTAAACCTGAAACTCTTTAACTTAATAGGCACGTGATCTCCGTTGCTTTGTATGTTGTGTGTAATGTTGTAAGACCATTTTACAGTGGAGCCAGTGAAGACTGCTAGAGCATCTGACCCTATATTACTAAGAAAATACTTACATTTCTTTTCTTTTCTTTTTTTTTTAAATAAAAAGCAAACAAAAGCAGCCTTACCAAGCAACATTTAAATTTCATGGCTTGCATTTGGGAATGTTTTATCTCTAAACATTGAAAAGACTGCAGTGTTTTAGAACGGTGTTACAAGAAGCTGGACCTTGTTAATTCACTAGCATGACTCTGACGAACATTGCGAGTTAACACGTTTGGATAAATAAGCAAGCAAGGCAGAAGTGGGGGAAGGAAAACAGCTCTGAAATACAGCTCTGCATTGCAGTTACCAAAGGCTAAAACTGAGATACAGTTGCTAAAGGCATCAACACCACAACACTTTACATGCATTCAGAACATTTAACTACAGTAACTCGTACTATATTAATTAACATTTTCCACTACCATAAGTGAACTCAGGTAAACAGCAATTATTGTGCGGACACACTTCTGACGTAGCAAAGTGAAAGCTAGCAATGTAAAATGCAGTAACGTCTTAAAAGGCTGACAGCCGCAAACTGCTAAGGTCAGGTACCGTATGCTGGAAAGAGTGATGCAGCGGCTGTGTCATGCCAGACCATTTGTGTAATCAGAGGCATGCCGAAACTCATAGGAGCCTTGTATCTATCAGGCTCCCGTGAATCACTTGAAGGAATGAAAATTAAACACACTGCACAGAATTACTCAATGAGACTGGAGCTAATGACGCATCAGGAAGAGCGTTAAAATGGAGCATTTAAAAATTCACACGTGGATCGAAAACAAATACAAAAGCGTCTCCAACAAATGCAAAAGTGTCTCTAGCACATAGGGCTCAGAGACTTGGCAGTGCCGAGCTGTACGCTCACAGAGCTGTACTCAGACAGGGGGCCTACAGGCTCTCCTTCAAGAAAGTTTCTTAGTTATTTATATTGTTGTTTCACAACTCTGTTTACAAGTCAGTGGGAGTTCTAGATACTCAAAAAAGCCTAACAAAAAATATCTAAGCACCTAATTTTCAGTTTTTATATATATACATTTAAATATACATTTACGTTCCAAACTTCTGATGACTTAAAAGTTTGAGTTGTACCACTATATGTGTTGTAGATCTCTGCACCTTAAAAAAGTTCGTTCTTCTGTGTTTTTTTCCTCTTAGCTCATAAGATGCTTCTTCCTTTATTTTTTTTAAACAAAAATTTATTTTACTTCAGGTAATAAAATTAAATATATTTGAAAAACCACACCAAAACCCTAAATGATTTAGGGTAGCAGCAACAAAATATTTAGCTTCTTAAATTTCTTCCCCATAAGTTCATTCATCATTTCAGAATTATAAAATTTTAAAGGGTTGACATAGGCCCAAAATATTGGGGCCCAAAATATTGATTTTTAAGAGGTCTTCATTACCTTTCAAAACACTTTGACCATCTGTAGCATCCCTGCTTGTCAGATTTCAAAATCCAAGATCGTAGCTGTATATGCGGGCTCTTTAGCCTTCCAAAACAGACATACAAAGCAAGTCAGAGAAATAAAGCCTTGAATAAAGGCAAAGGGCTTGGTATTGTCATACCCACTGAACAACTTCATTTACAACCACTGACTAAATCCATTATAGATGTTGACAGCTTTAGATCTATGTATTGCGTTTTGGTGAATAAATGCCACTACATATTTAGCCTTTAGAGAGCAAAGCTTTTATTTTGTGTATAAATCTGCGTTTAATGAGCCTTGAAAGAGATGATTGCTAAATAACAGCCTGCTGCATTCAAGCTCAACTGCCTCCAATTATATTGTTTATAATTATATAATTGTACAATATAATGTGTGTCCAACAATCTCTGTGTTTTATTACCGCACAACACTATGACACCGGCGTAAATCACCTTTTCACTTTCACAGTCAGCCTCTTTCATTTTGCTTACTCAGCCAACACAAATGCACACGGAACTGCACTTTTGACTGCTGAATGCATCAAACCAGCTTACCAGCCTCAGCAGAAATAAGAAAGTAATGGAAACGGTCAACCTGCAAAGAAGAAAAGGGAAAAAAAAGGTACTGTGTATAAAAGGAAGTGAGGGGGAAAAAAAAAAAAAATTAGTTCAAAATCATGCATAGTGTTTGTGAATCGTATTTCTTAGGGTGTTTCCTGTTGGAAGAAGCTTCCGAATATATTGTCTATCCAAAATTCCCCTGAGAATGAGTACAAAGTAGCTAGCATTGGCAGATAATGTTCTTTGCATTGTTCTTACTCCTATATAGATACCACAGCATTTGCTGTAATGGCACTAAAATTAGCAAGAATCATATTAGCAAACATGCCATTACGCTGTTAAACACCTACACAAACCTCTCTTCTTCCCCCACCTCCAAAGAGCAACATTTCTTCTCTCTGTTCCATCATTTGAAAACTAATCCAACTTGTAATCAGCAATTAAATACACTGGCACAGAATATAATTCCTGCCACAGAAATTTAAGCCCCCCAAAAATCCAATTTAAACCCTATAAAACTCCTTTTTGACTTAATAGGGACAGCATTTCATTGTTTTGACATGACTCTGTCTCCCTCCTCCCTTCCCTTCAAGCACACTATCCACACAGGATTTTCTTCTCTCTTTAGTCCACAAGTCCTCCCACCCACACCACCTGGCCTTTTAATCCCTGAAGCTCTGGTACCACAACCCCCTGTCAGAAGGGCTCCCATCCATCTCCCCATCAGCGGAGGGCGGCACACAACTGCCTGCTACCCCCACCCCTGCATTCTTTTTGCTCTTGGCTGCCTTTAAAGCATTAACTTTGAGTCGGTCCATGCTGAATTTTAAAGCCCACAGCTGAGCCTCACTCCAAATCAATACACTGAATTTTGATGATCTGAAACAATGATACTTTTAAGGTTTTCAGTGTGGTTAGGTGGCTAGCGGTTGAGCCTTTAAGAGGGGGCTGTAGGTGTAGGGCTTCACATCCTCCGAACTGCCCCAGCCTGTCCTCCTCCCCCATCAGCATTTAAACACCTTTGAAACTCCTGCACTCGGAGGCATGTGTACAGTGGGACGCCTCTCCCTGTGCTTGATGACTCAAATCGTCATCTTCTGAAATCTACTGCTATCGTTATTTTAACAACTTGGGCAATTTTCCAAATTGGGAGAAGTTGGTTTAAAACTATGATTAATTTTTTCAATGTTACCAATAAAATTACTGCAAACACCTTTTCAGGTCAATTAACTTCACTATTGCACATCAGTTCCTAAACAGTCCCTTAACTAGAGTCAATGACTGTAGAAAAACAAGGCACCTGAACTTCTCTTAGGTTTAGATGCTGTTTTGGAAATGAAGACTAAATTAAAAATTAACAGGCAATTATAATTATGAAGCCATTTTAAAATAATAGCTGTATCACTTTCTTTGATCTTGATGAAATGTTTCACCATTATTTATCAAACCACCTAGTTTTAAATGCCATCTCTTGTAAAAATTCTTCAAACTATGACCTTGATACAAACATTTGCATTGTGTTGAATAGTATCAGGTAGTGAAAAACCTGATCGTCATCACATTTCCTATAGCCAAGCAAACTTTTTAAACAAAATTAATGCAGAAGCCAATTAAATGAAACATCCAAGGGCCAGCAGGAAAAGTTTCAGCGAAGAGGCAGCCCACACCAAGTGTCATACAACCATGGATCCTCTTGGTCACTTCAAAGAAGTCTGGGGCCGACTGTGGGGCCACAGGGAAAAGCAACGTGCTCTCACAGCACAGGCCACGGCATCATTTTCATCCCCAGCACAGAGACCTCCCACAGCTTCCAGATCCCCAAACCTACTCAGAGGTACTGACCCAATTTCCATCTGCTGTACTTTCCTAGCCAAAATAACTGGCAGAGTTTCTCCAGCATCCTCCCCAGGTGCTCAGCCTCTTCCAAGGTGATTGTACACCTCGCTTTGAACACTGGTGCTCATTACAGCAACAGGAATGATAGAGCTGATGAAAGAGATGCTTTCTGCTAAACTGTGAGAGTATGTATACCTCAAATTCTTAAAGTTGTTAAATCAGATATTTCTAAAATTCAGAGTCCTTTCATTTGCCTTCTTGTTTCCAAGTCTCTGGGATTTACTCTCCCATGTTTACAAGCTTTCCTCAGCAAAAAAAAGGGCTAAGTGTTTTGGCTTTTTCAAATATCTGCCAAGATTTCAAGTGTTCTCCTCATCCTCTTTCCGTTTCGCTGCAGGGGAAGGAGGGGTGAGCGTTGCGAGATCCGCACTAGAGAGAAATGACCATTCTGAGTTCAGGTACCTGGGTACGCTGCCTGGGAGCCGCTCCATAAAAACCCCCACTGTTCATGAGCAGCTGCCTGACATGTGAAGTGATGGCATCCTCTGTGTTTCAGCATTTTAAATGAACAGACACCTGAACTGTTCTCACCTGGCTTGACTGCAAACACAAAATTTGGTACCAGCAACAGAGAGAGAAAGCACTTGTTGGTTGGCAGTAGTAAAGTAGGGCAGGGGCAAATTTAAAACTGGCAGGGGAGGCAGAATAGACAAGGTAAACATTTGTTACCAGCCCAGAAAAAAAATAAGTATTAAAAAAAAAAAATAAAAGGAGCTTATATCTTGAATTTTGGGTCAGTTTTCTTTCGTAAATGTACCACATTATCTTTGAAAGGCTTTTCACTGTACTTGGTTCTGCTTCACGCTTCTGTAAAGTCAGAACTGTTGTGGTGGTTTGGGTTTTGTCCATGAGCTTTAAGGTTTGTTTTCCTGACTGCTATCCTTGGACTTCTTGCCCAGAAATTACTGAGTTTGTGTTGCTTTGCACTTTCAGAATATCCACATAATACAAGAAATTATGTCTACTGTAGAGGAACTGCTTCAGAAGATAAATTTTTTCTTTTTTTTTTTTTTTTAATCCCTCTCTGGAGAAGTGGTATCATTAACAGAAGTAGTCATGGCTTACAAAAAAATTTAAAAAGTGTTTGAAAGCAAGAATGACTAAACAATAGTGTATCTGTTTCAATCCAAATGGAAAAAATACAGAAGGTAGAAACAAAAAGCAGATGCACAACTATGTAAAATTTAAAAGGAAAGAATGAATCTTCTTATCATAACCACTGATAAAGGCCATTTTCCACCACTCAGAGGTATAAATTTACAGTAGATAAGAAAGCAGCAGAGAAAGAATATGCATTAGATATCAGAATTTTCGCTGAGAAATAGAAATCCTGCTACTCTTTAGATGCAAGACATACTAAAGAGGTCAAACTGATCTCAGCTTACTATGCATACATAGATAAACTGTTACTTCCACAGGCACTGCTACCAGGTGCAGCAATTTTCTGGTTGGCTCTTTCAATTATCCCAGGGAAAAAAAAAATAAAATAAAAAGTCTTCTTTTCAAAAGTCCAGGAAAACGTACATGTTTGGGATGCCAAACTGTACGCACTTAATTTAAACCCTGAATTTGCAAAAGCTTAAACGAAGTCTGAGCAATAAAAGCCTTGCATCAGTTAATATTCTTTCCTAGAACATGAGAAAAAAAATGCACAGCTGAAAGACTTCACACAGTTATGTGTGGTTGCACACCCAGTAACAACACTTCTGAGAAGCAGCTGTTAGTTACTTAGACTTCCAGCTCAAACCATCTTTGGAAAAAGTGCTCAACTATTACCAAATTTTACACACATTAGCTTCCTTCACAAAGCTGAAATATTGTAAGAGGGTAAAATACTCATGCTTCAACACCTTTATCACAAAATCTATCTCTATTTAAGAAAAAAATGCACGTCAGTACATATGAATGTAAAGTTTTCACTTCTCCTTTCCTTGAACAGTCTTGCGCCAAAACTTTGCACAATAGATTGCTTGCTTTATTTTTTTTCACAAAAGGATTTAAAACTCATTTTCCCAGCCCTATCCCTCAGACAAGCCAGCAGTCTAAAACTGAAGGACAAATGCATTCTGTTTTCTTCTCCTGTTATTTAATGGATATTCATTGATTGAAATAGTGGTGAAAGTAGAACTCTTTATTTACAGGTCCATCAAGTACGGTATGCCTTAATTTGATTCTGTCAAGAGCCTGTATAAGCCACTATGTATTTGAATTTATAATAGCACATGAAATAAAAAAAAAAAAAATCAATGAGATCCATTTTAACAGAACATGCTAAAGCATTTCTCAAACGAAATGGAAATGAATAAAGAAAAAGCAAAGGCAGAAGAAAGGAGTCACTCCTATAATAATAGATTTTGTTCTGTACTGTTGTTCATGTCCTTGCTGACAGCTGGCAGGTAATACATTATTGCAAGTAACCAATATACCTTCCTTGATCAAACACTACAAGTCCTCATCAGGAATTTAAAAGTCAACTGTTCATGTCTTTACAGAGCACACACATATGTAAAAATTACATTTGCACCTGCTGAAAATGCCCTTCCCTCCCTGCTTTATCCCCACAATCCTTTATTTGCTTGAAATGTGGTTTCATTACCCAAAGAAACATGTTATTAGCATAATTTTTAAGGCTGTAGGGTATGCAGCAGTCATCCATGATATCATGGATACCATAAGACACAAAGATACATATTTCAGCCTTTGGTCACATATTTTGACTGTGCATGTCATGCATAGATGGGTTTAAACATTAAGAATATGAAAATGAAGAGTATAATGGCTTTTCCATTTTATATGTGAAATACGTGGCTGTTTCCAAAGTCTGAATCCCCAGGTGTGATACTGACTGCTGCTGCCACATATGGATCAGCTGGCTTTCCACATGGGTTTTATCTGCAAGAAGCCTCCAAGCTTGTCAATGTTACCATTCCAGGATCTCCATTTTCCACATCGACATATTTTGTCTCCATTACTTAGTACCAAAAAAAGTCTCTCTCCTGCCTCTGAAGCAGTAACAAGTGCCATTCTTTGGCCATGCTTTCTGAGCTCTCTGCTCATGCTCTGAGTGAGAATTACTTCACAGGGCAATGATTATTCTTCGGACATTTTAAGGCAAAATTCAAACTTCACCTATGCAATCATATCCTGACTTATCTGGCAGCTATACAAGAGCCCAAAATGCCAACAGCCATATATCTGGAACCTGTCCCTAACAGGGTCTTCAGCTCTTCAGAGGAAGTGCTTGTTGCTTCTGGGAACTGAGCCCCATCACTGGATGCTGCTCTCTGCCCTCATGTTAATTGTTCACTTCCTAAACCAATTTGTCAGCCTACTGGGAAAACAGCTTCCCACAGGTAACTCTCCACCTTACAGGAAGAAGAAAGGACAACCGAGTTCCCTTCTGTGAATTCACATGGCCTCTTTAAACTCCACATATGTCCCCAGTGGGAAGTTTCTCTGAAACATTTGCAGGACTCGAGAGTGGTGTTCTCCTTTCTGAAAATGCCGATATTATTCCTGTATCTCCTTTTAAAGATTTTGTCACAGTTAAGACAGGCAGAGTTTCCCTTCTGGGCCTATCAATATTCCTCTGGGCTGTCAACCTGGGACGTTTCCAGATCTAAAAGCATAAGATAATCTAAAATGAAAGAAAAAAAAAAGAAAAAAAAAGGAGAAAAAAGAAAAAAAAGAAAAATAAAAAAGAAAAGGCATTTGTCTTAACTGCCTGTTACTTTCCAGAAGTTCTTAAATTCTCATTCTTCACCAATTTGCTAAAACCATTCATCTGATGCTTTTTTTCATGATAATAGTACTGATTCTTTTTTAGCTCTGCGCTCTCATACCAATGTTTCCTTGCCTGAAGTCTTACGGATTCTGAATGGACTTTTTAGCAGGACTACCTTGTATGAAATAGTACTTTTTTTTTTTTTTTTTTTTTAAACTGTGCTGCATCTGAGCTAACAGCTACTAAGGGATCCAGCCTGGTTTTGTATAGGAACTGAGATGTCCCATGTATCTGTAGCACAATTCATTCCCCAAATGAAAAAATTACCAAGAAACAGCAAAGCTAGGAAGCATGGTGCCGTTGTACTGAAGTAGCTCTTGAGGAAGAAGGCTGGGTCCAATCGGGAAGCTGAGATGAGCAGGGGCTGCTGAGGACCACTGCTATCTCCATACAAAGCCACCTCATCACGCCTATATTGACTTCTGAAAACAAGTATATCCCAGACACACCTGCCATGGATGTGCATGGAGCCAGCTTGGGTCCCGGGCAAATTTATTTCCTCAGGCTTCACACTGCAAGACCCCAGAGCTGGCCCTGGAGGCTGTCCATCCACGTCCACACGTTTGAACATGATCTGTCAGACAGGAGCTGACTTGGCACGGAGCTGCCTTCCTGTTACCCACTATGGGTAACAGTGGCAGTGGGCAGCACTGCCTCCTACCCTGCACCAAAGCATCACCACCTCAAGGGAGCACGATCCTATGCCATTAACAGGTTAGCAAGAACAGGGACGTGCGCTTATT
The DNA here is from genome assembly GCF_028858705.1 of Grus americana. NCBI lineage: Eukaryota > Metazoa > Chordata > Aves > Gruiformes > Gruidae > Grus > Grus americana. The sequence goes on from NC_072853.1 coordinate 71,259,543, forward strand.
CTCGGCCTCAGTGGTGGGAGAACATCACAAAAAAATCACTGAAACTGGAGAGCATTTTACCATTCCCAAACTTCAACTGCACCCACAATGCTGCTTAGCATCCAAGTCCCATATTTTCAGGGTGAAAGCAGGAAGAAGGGGAAAGGAAGCGTCTTCCTCAGTATCTGACATATACTTACAGATCTTTCGTCTATGAACATTCGGTGAAAGATAATATGAAGTGCAATGATTTGATGAGGTCATAGACTCCATTAGTTTATTCCAAAACAGAAAAGGATTTCTGTGTCTTCAGGGGAACTACTGCACAGGAAATAGTGATCCAGGGTAACGTAGCATAGTTATGGTACGCTTATAAATTCTAAATACAAGTGTGGTTAGATTTTTTTTAAATGGCTTGGTTTAAGGGGATTCTGAATCCCCTAAAAACATGCTATTCTGCTATACTTCATATAGCAGCCTAATTAACTCTATTTTGAAACGTATAAATCAATCACATTTAGATTAACGCACAAAATTTTAAAACAAACAAGGTTTTATATATGTCTTAAATGTTTATATTTCAGGATGTTCCCTGATGGAATATTGTCACTCCTACACCTCCTGCTTCAAGAAGATAATTATTAAGATAAGAAACTTCAACAAGATATAAAATTTGGAAACAAGACCTATACAAAGTCAGAAATTTCTTACTGTCCTTTTGAAAAGAAATGCATTCTATGAAGTACACAACAAAGACGAAGAAAATCTGGCACTGTTAATGTAAGCCCTTGTATTTTGTACTAAAAATGAAGGTGCTGTAACCTGTATGTTGCACTAACAGTCCCATAAATGTTATTCAAAAAGAGCAGGTCTTTAATTATTAAATAGATGCTAGATTTTATTTTTATTTTTAAACACAAATGACAGTGTAATCTAAACAAATTTATTTGATCAGTATTGAAACTGTTAAGAATAAGAGGTATCTGTCTTGTCTCTATCCACAAAGCAAACTAGTCCCCCCGCATCCCGTCATCAAACATTATGGTTTTGATCTTTGTTTAATCTGAGATTAGCCCAGAAGAGAACAAAAGCTGAGAAACCAAGGCCAACAAATTCTGCCATAAGCAAAGATATTTCATGTTTACTGTGGGGAGCTGAAGACATCTGAAAATAGAGCTTTATTAATGAATGAGTTTTCAAATAACTGCTACAGAAGTTCTTTATTAGGTTGAGACAAAAAAACCTAGAAAATAATTAAGGAAGCCCAAGTGGTGCAAGGATAGTCCCAAAGCCTTAAAGGGGAAAATTTTGCCTTTCCCAGGAACTTTGGAAGATGACATAAGCTGCCCCCCCCACCCCCCCTCCCTGCCCAGATGCTGCTACAAGCACTGGCATATGGAGAAGGCCACAGCACTCAACAACGTGAAGAGTGGAGCTTGCTCCAAGCCATAAAGGATGGTTCCAGAGAGATTAATTTACGGAGGTGTCCAGAGCTGGACAGTTTACCCTAGGGGCCCTGTCTGCCTCAAAAGCATCTTTGCATCAGGAAAACACGATAGTTTAAAGGATTTTTACTTTTCATTTGGCTCCAAAACCTGCATTGTGCTTCTGAAAAGGCAAGAGGGAAAGAAAATGTCTATCAGCATACTTCAGTACAGATTTTCCTTGAAAGAAAGCCTGCAACATCAAATGGGGAAGATCAATTACCTGTAATATGTTAATAATACATAATAAAGGTCTTTTTACCTTACACTTCAAGGGCAATACCAACACAAACATTTTAAAAGATTCTCTACTATGTTATAGATGTGACATCTTTCTTAAGTGAAAGAGGACTTTAGATACAACCCAAGGATGTTTCTCTCCTCAGTTTACAAAACCAAATTCTTCATATCCAGAGGGCTCTTATTCACTTTTTTCCTAATCTGATTTATGAGGTCATTAGTAACAATGATTACTGTTGGTACCTATGATGCCATAAAAATATTAACTTAAAGTGAGTTCTGTCCCTTCCTCTGTCCTACCCATCTTCTAGCCTCTATTTTCATTGGTTAGTATCACAAAACAGTAGAAAAATCAGGAAGCTTTTTCAAGCCTAAGGACTACAACTCTGTAAATTGTCTCTCAGAAGAACTACAAAGTTGCACTAGCAAGTTGTAAAACCAATAACGTATCTCCTAGAACAGAAAGTTTCACAAATAATTTTCCAGCATCACAGACACTTTTGTGAAAGTTAACTGAATTTTGATCCTTATTCCTTTTGAAAACTGTAGGTCAAAACCTCAGTTATAACAGTCTCAGTGACAAAAAAATACTATTCTTTTTGATGTAACTTTAAACAGCTACAAGATGGGGATTAAGAAGACTTTCCAGTGTTGAAAATGTTTGATTTTAATTAGCAGTTTCAAAAAACTGTGTGAACTTCACACTTGTATGTTTTTGCTGATGAATAAATCTCACATTAGTTACTAGGAAGGTCATAACCCACCATTGCTGCAGAGCAATGAGGGCACTACGATAACACCCGAGTTTGGAACACTGAGCCATTTAAACTGCTTTCTGACAGTACCCCTGGGGGATTTCAAGATTTTATTTAACCTCACAATAGTACACGTTGGGTTACTGAGTTGGTTTTTTATTTTTTTGTTGTGAAATCGCATTCCATAAACCTCAAGACAGCCTTTCTCAGCCCAAACATGAAGATCTAACTATAAATAAAGCACAGAGATGGGAGATGTTGAAGAAATGCAGTTCTTTTCTGAGTCAACAGCTTCTGGCAGGTTTCCAGTAAAACTTCAAAGACATGCATAGCTGAAGGTAAACCAAATAATATGGCTGATACTACTGGGAAAGGTCTGAGTTTGCAAGGATCACTCAATAAACCACAGTTTTTGTTCTGTGTCTTGCTAAATAAAACCCTAGAGTAATAGATTATTCATTAAACAAAAAAAGAGAGATGATGTTAATTGGAACAAGAGTCATCAGAATGAACACCAGGCAAGACATACACAGTAAAATTTGAAACAGGTAAATCTGGCTATTGTGGATGTTGTCTTTTAGGCGTTTAAAAATAACCACTGCAAATCTGTAAAGTTCTACCTCAGGTCAATAAATATTGTCCTTTGATTATGTATATTTACCCGTCTTGGGGGAAAAAAAAAATATTGTTTTCCCATGTTTTCCAGATCATCTGAAATCTGCTAATTTTTTCCTGAGTTTTTGATTTAAATATTGCGTACTTAAAAAAAAAAAAACCCCACACACAAAGTTTTCCCTGATCTCATGTGAATTCAGATCACTGTTCTAAGAAGCTTAAGTTCTGATGAGTTTATCTTTCCCAGTGATTCCTATTAAAAAAACCAACCCACTGTGCCCACTTCAAAAATTCTTCAAGACATGGCAAACAAAATGTAAGATACTATTCTGAATGGCTTCAGCCCCAAAGCTTTTAAACAATTTGCACACTTCATTACTGAGTCAAGTTGACCCATTGATTATTCCATAGATAGAACTGAAAGTTAAAATTAAATATAGCAACAAAGTGAAAATTATGCATTCCGGTGGCAGAGCTTGCCACTGCAGCACTGAAGTCACAGTCATCACCAATACTAGATTTGACTTGGCAATATTTTTTTTTCTCCAAGAAAAGTAGAATATTTCCAGAGAAATCACTCTGCCACACTTCATGTGGTGGTTCACCTGTTTTACACTTGTCTTTGTCAGTCCTGCTCTGTAGCCCTGCCTATGTAAAGGCAGGAGGGAGATGCCATGGTTTAACCCCAGATGGCAGCTGAGCAACGCACAGCCGCTCGCTCACTCACCCACAGTGGGATGAGGGAGAGAATTGGAAGAGTAAAAGTAAGAAAACTCCTGGGTTGAACTCTAGTTCAAAAAAATTTACCTACAAGGAGAAAACTGAGGTGTTTGAGCAGATGAAACAAAACCAATCCTTGTAAGACAATGGGCTTAAATTGTTCCTAGATTCATTGTGAAATACCATTCTTCTGAGTTAAGAAACAGGAAACAGTAAGAGTTAAGGTTTTCAGCTGCATAGCTCCTGAATCATCATATTAGTAAATGATGTGGTATTACTGTGTCATCTTGCAGTTAGCTAAGCAGCAGCAATTAGAGTTAAGCATCACAGCACAACTGAGTTGCGGGAGATTAACATTCTTGTAAATGGCAACATTTGATATGACTTAATGCTTTAGTCCTGAAAATATCACTCACTCTCATATGCAACAATGGAGAATCAAGGTGCCATAAATATCTCTAATCATCATTAATAAACCCCTGAACAGAGATGGTGAACGTACCTCTGAGAAATTCAGAAAAGTTTGACTATATCCTGAGACGCGGGTAGCTTTTTATTAGTCCACCTGTAATTCATCTGCAGCAAATTGCCGGCACATATAGGCAGAGGCACACACACCTTCACAAATGTCTAAGCGGTTTGACTACACCCCGAAAATGTGACTGAAGCCCTCTGTGGGCACACCTACACTAACTCAGGTACCAGCAACCACACAGCCACCGCGACAGAGCTCAGCACAGCCCTGCCAGCACACCCCAGCTACCTTACAGGGGACAACGCTGCTGTCACCAGACTACAGCCCACCTGCCCTGCCCGACACTGCTCCATGCTAATGCTCCAGGAGCTGTATTGTGCAGAGAGAGCGGGAGTATCTTTGCACATGCATCTTTTCACAAAGACCTTTTTTCCCTGCATTTGAGCAGTACGGTAATTATGTGCTGAGCAGACAAATGCCCATAAGCACGTATATATAGTTTCTCAGTCCTCACGCAGACCAAGCATCCCATTCCTATTTACCAGCAAAACTGACTGCAGGACAATCAGGGACATACAAAAGTTGTTTGTTCACTCTGATGCAGGCCTGCAGTTTGACCATGTGTCAGTGAAACTGAAGATTTGGTTTTAGACCGTCTTAAAAATGAAAAGACCATTTTCTGCCTTGCAGTGATGATAAAGTTGTTAAATCCAGGGATGGGAAGAAACTTGTATCTCTATGTGCAGCAACTCATCAGGGCTAATGAGGGATAAAGTGCTACCCCTTACTGAAGTGACCTCAGTGGACCGCTGCAAGGATCTCAACTCAGTAAGAATTAGGACCATTTTAGTTACACAACCCATCATTCTGACACACCAGCTCCAACACTGAAACAGTTTGCAAACATACACATACCTTTCCCAAGACATCACCGTATCTTCAGGCCTCATGGGACACAGTGCAGCACTTTTCACCTTCCATCTTAGACTTTAACTTGTAACTGTGCATTGCTTCCTCACAGATCTGGTTCTTCTAAACCTTGCCCTAGTATAAACATTTATGCAAAGGCCAATATAGCTAACACAATGACACCTTGGCAGAGAAGTAAGCAGGTATACACATTGTAAGGAGATAGTAAATCAGACTCCTAAACCATGGTATTTTGAATTGCAAATCCAGAGGATAGATATCATCCTTTGACTGTTAAGATTCAGTGTTAGCATTGCTACACTGCTTAAAAGGGGAATTGTGAGCACACATGTCTGTGTTGGAGAGAGAGGCCATGAAAATAAGGGAGTGGATATAAGTACCATGGCCTAGATATGGAGGTGTCACAGTAGGGAATGGGGATGGTAGTGAGATTTAACTATGCAATACATAGTTGATAAGGTAGCTTACTTAACAGCTTACCCATTTATTTGGTTTGGGCAGCCTCCTCCAGAGCATACAGAAAAGTCATAAACTGATTTTAAACAATGTAGGTATCTTCAAAATTATTTGGTGCCCACACACAACAGATGGACAAGAGATAGGAATTTATTCTGTTTCCCAAACCCTTTAAAAAGAATTGCCTTTCATTTTGACATCTCCCTAGCTGCAAATGACAGGCAGATTATCAGAAGTGAGGGCATATCCCTCAAAATGACTGTTTCAGGTTCTTGGAAGACTGCATGTATTTTCTTCCTTTTACATTTCCAAGGCACTCTCCAAACTTACATGCAAGTACAGGTTTTGGTGATGAAAATGACAGCATGATTCCCTCACCTCAAATTAGTAAAACAACAATAAACCCAAAGATCTTCAGAAACAATTAAGTAATTCAGCATAGACCCATCTGACAGCTGGCCACCTGTAGCTATAATCAGATTCACAGCATAGTAGGGGTTGGAAGGGACCTCTGGAGATCATCTAGTCCAAACCCCCTGCTAGAGCAGGATCACCTAGAGCTTGTTGCACGGGATTGTGTCCAGGTGGGTTTGCAATATCTCCAGAGAAGGAGACACCGCAGTCTCTCTGGGCAGCTTGTTCCAGTGCTTGGTCACCCTCAAAGTGAAGTTTTTCCTCATATTCAAGATGGAACTTGCTTTGTTCCAGTTTGTGCCCATTGCCCCTTGTTCTGTCGCTGGGCATCATTGAAAAGAGTGTGGCCCCATTGTCTTGACACCCACCCTTTAGATATTTACAAGCATTGATGAGATCCCCTCTCAGTCTTTTCTCCAGGCTAAACAGACCCAGGTCTCTCAGCCTTTCCTCATAAAAGATGATAATAACAAATGATTATTTGACATGCTATCATTGACTTTCACTAGTCAGCTATTCCCCCCAAGACATCCATTTAGTTTTAAAGATTCAATCCCATATTTCTTTCCTCAATTTTACCTGATAACTTCAAAATCATCCAAAAATATTTTAGGACTGAACCTTGATGAGGAAAACACAATTGTACATACAAGATGTGTACCTATAATCTTTCATTTAGAAATGTCATAAATAGATGTATAAAATAGAAAATAATTATTCCCAACTATTTATTATAAAGCGAGAAAAACAGATATCTAACCAAAGTGCTTCACAACTTATTTTTAACATGGATGCTTTGATTTTGCAGAGCTCCCTTACATGTGAATTTCTGAAAGTATTAAAAAAGAATCCTAATTTTGTATTATGGATGAGATACCTGGCATTATATATAGATAACTATTCATTGGCTTCATAGACCTCTAGGGTGTATTGCACATGTACATGGTATACCAGACTGGTAGGCCTGATTTTTTTTTTTAAGCCAGCAAATGAATAAAAAAGTCCGCATAAATCCGACAACTCTCAGTTGGATAAATTTCTCAGAGGTTTTTACAAAGAAAGTTTTATTCCCACTAAGAGCTGAGAGAAAAGCATACCTCATTAAATTTTTGCCAGATAAAAAGCAGTCCCCTCCCTTGTCCCTCAGATTTACCACACAGACAACTGCCGAGTCAGGCAGAAAATGATATTTCGAAACAAAATCATCCAGCTCCACAAGAAGGGAAAAAAAAGGAAAGAAGTAGAGACATGCAGGATGTAGAAAAAAATGCATAGCTTGGAATTTCAGTCCCTTGCTCAACAGCACTAGGGAAAGCTTCTACTAGGTATGAAGAAATAAAATGTATTCTCTATACTATCCTTCTGGACCTGCATGTGGCTCTGGTCAGAGGCTGCTATTTCCACCTCCTCATTTTTTTTTAATTTTTTTTTTTTCCCCAACCAAGGTGCATAAAGAGGTTCTCACAGAACTTCATATCACCATGAAAGGCCACAGTAATCAGCAGCTCAGTAAGAGCACTTCAGCATGAAGCTGTATGAAGCTACTGTCCCTCTGAGGGGCATGGGATGGGGCAGTTTCACTTAGATGGTTTCACTTAAAGAGTTTCACCAGTGTTGTCTCAATAAATCGCTTCTTAGTGGTGATACTTCAACCACCACTCTTCTTTCAAGAATCTTTTTATTAAAGGCTGTTACTGTATGGAGATCACCAACTGGCTTTTGGCCATCTAGTTTCGGGACTAGGACATGGCACAAAGACAACTTTTTTCTCTTGGTTGATGACCTTGACCTGCAGAAGTGTAAACACGTCATGAACGAACATGACTTTCAGTCTACCAGCCACTTCTCTAGGATTGGTTGGTTTGGTTTTTTGGCTGAAGTAGCAGCACACCCAGAGCAAACACAAGAGCACAAACCTCTCCCCCTGTTGTTTGCTCACCATGCCCAACGGGGCTTCCCTTTGGAGGGAGAAATGCGGCCGCTCTGACCGAACTGTTCTTGCAAACACCAAAGCAGGCTGGAATTTTCCTAATGAAACCATATCCTTGTCAGCCAGCCCTCCCTGCTCCACTGAGCCCCAAGCCAGGAAACACGGTGCCTGCCAGCCCCCAGCCACAACCCCCGTTTCGGGGCAGCACTGTCTCCAGAGCACAGGGAGACATTTCAACTGGCAGCCTACACCTTCCATGCCGCCTCTTGTGTCCTGGACACCCTTGAGATGCCAACCTGGCCTTGAGCAGCCTTGTCCTGCGCCATGCCCACACTGGCCTCTGCCCCCGCAGTGGCTGGACGCCCGGGGTGTGCTTGCCGCAGGCAGCCACCCTCACGCCTCTCTCCCACTCCAAGCAGGCCTGGGCCCTGCAGCCCAGGGTCGCTCCTGAAAATCCTGGTTCTGGAAGGATCCTGCCAGCTTTTTACTTACTTATTTAATTTAATCAAACACTGGGAGGCTTTGGCAGCTATCTTTATGTGGGGTGGAAGCATTTTTACACTGTGGGATGGCAAAGGCAGGTGTGCGGTTCAGGTCTGTTGCACACAGCCTGCGAGATTCACCCCACCCCACCCCCCACTTCAGCCCTGTTGTCACTTCATAATTAATGCTGTCTCTTCTCCTTATGTCTGGGCAGCAAGTAAATTTCCGAAATAATAATACTACTACTACTCACGGACTTTGCAGTTAGCACCAACTGAATAACCTGCCACGGTGGTATTTCTCCTGCTTTAGGCAGAACATGCCAGCTCTTGTTTTTTAATGTCAGGGAATACGAATTGTGCACTTCCATGCTATTTGTTTTGTGGTCAGTCTGGTCAATTTGAAGAGAATGGAATTTATTATTTTAATAACCAAAACCTGATTTCTGCCCACTGTCTGCAGGGCAACACAAAAATACATCAGAAGGCAAGGAGAAGGACGGAGAGTGACAAAATAAACCCAACGATCTATAAATGCAACTGGATGTGAATTTTTGCACCTGTAAGCATCCTTTAGGATAAGTTAAATATGCTAGAAGGTGATTGACAATTTTCATCAGTCCTAAAGACTGAATAATTTAAATGCAGGACTTCCCCTCATCTAGTACGAAGTGCTGAGCACAGAATCCTAAACAAACACTGTCAAATTTAAATCTGGTCTGCACAGAATCTGAAACAGAGCAAACAGTTTAACCCAAGGTGAGCCTGCACACTCTGTGTCCACAGTACCATCTGATTACTGGGAAAGCAGCAGGAAGATCTACCCCGACTGCAGAGGAAAAAAGGATAGGGTCTGAAAAAAGCCAGCAACAAAAATCTAAAGCCCTGTAACTGTGCTAGTGTTAGATAATGACTTGTGCTTGCCTTGACTGTCATTACAGCAAAGTGCTGTGTTAGTGGGAGACAAGCCCAGATCCTCATGTGTCCCAATAGGCCCCATTTTGCTGAAGAATCAAGTAAGAGCCTGATGAACCCTACTGTCATTTACAGAAAGCCTCAGAAGAGCTTCAGAACTACAGGAAAGTAGCAGAGCAAATCCTTTAACTTGGAGAGGAACCTTCATGCACATGAGCAGGCTGGCTGTGCTTGGGAGTCTGTTGGTGCTGAGGAAGCTCATAGAGATCTGCTTCCTCCGGTGTCCCAGATCATACTATGTTACAAGAGCTGTTGTTCCACCTCCATCCACCAGTCCTTTCCAAAAACCCTAACATAAACCTATAATTTCATCTGCCCTTCCCATCAATATTCACAGAACAGAATTTCCATAATTTCAGCTGCAATTTAATCCCAGGGGTGCCTTACATGGGCATTCTTTAACATCAGCATCGCTGTCATTAACTCCAGTGGTGGGTTGCCCTGGGACTTAACCATCTCGCTCTGCTTCGGTTTTTCATAAAACTGGGCCAAACCCCATGAGACTTCAGAACACTGAGTTTTAATTTTGCCTTCTCTGTCTTTTCTCATCTCTGCAAGAGCCTTGCAACTCTCACACTGTTTTCTTACAGTCAAAACATCTCTGCCTTCAGCCCTCCAGTGCGCATAGTGCCAACAGTGATAAAGTCAGATTTCATCGGTCTTGTGCTGTGATTTAACAAAAAATGAAGATTGTTGTTGCACTTTTTCTTTTTTTTTTAAATAAATACTTCAGTAATGATTAACCCACCTATTTATTAGACTAGGATTACACTTTCAGGTTTGAACTTTACAACAGCCTGCTTAAAACGCAGCCTATAATTTTTGCAGCACAATCCCGACAGCTTTATACAAAACCACATCTGGTAGAGGCAGCTAGTCCTTCCATTAATGATAAAGGCTAGAAATATGCTGCTCTGGATGAGCTGTCCAAATAACCCTAATTGCATTTTTTTGTCAGATGTCATTCTCAGAAATAACTCTGACAGTCCCATTCCTGCCCCTTTCTTCCCTCATCCCCATCAAACTGACATTCTTTATAATCTAGATATGATTAGCTAGAAAGAGCTAATTTCCATAGCTATGATTTTGACAGATTTTCAGGAGATGATGTTTGCAATCATCCAGTTTCTCCTAGGTTAGTATTCAATTTGCAGTTACTAAAGTGTTCTCTATGCTTGTTGAGAAAGAGGTACAGGACCGCTGGTCAGACTCCTTTCATGAAAGGGAATCCATTTCAGACAACTTAACCTCCTGTAAATAAAGATATGAACTTTTACTTACTCATTTTCTGTCCAGAGTACTAAATGTACACTTACAGAGCATTCAGCTTTTCTTAGGAGTGAGATAAATAAGACACTGCTTAGTTAAAACCATACTGGTTTAGGATCAATGTTCTCCTAAGGCATGATAACAAATAAAACTGTTTTGTGTTTGTGGCTTCTGGACAAAATATTCTCTTCTTCCATCCTGATTTTCATAAGAACACATGAAAAAGCGTGATAAATTCTCATGAGGATCACAAGACGCCTCAATATGAAAAGTGACTTACGTGCACATCTCTAATACTTGAAATATCTCCAACAACATTAAAGCACACATTTAATGAATATAATTACTGCTTAAACAACTATAATAACCAAAGTCTGAAACATTTATCTGATTATGAGATTTCACTGAAGCCATTAAAGCTTGTCTTTTTCTTTTCACAATGTGTCACTACATTTTTCTTCAGTTTTTAATCCAGATGCAATCTGGCATGACAAAAACTGCTGGCTTCCCAGACACAGTCTGATAAGCCAAATTCCATGCTGATTCAAACCCTGCTTCAGCAGGAGCATGTGGGTTTCAAAGACAGCATACAACAGTTGTCGTTGTGGAGAAACTTCTGAAGAGAGATGAATCACCACAGCCAAAATAAAATTGCAGATTACTGGGATTTCTTTTATGGAACAAGGTTCTCACCCATTTCCATCTTTGCGTTCATCTACTGCACGTGCTTTTCTGTTTGTTTTCTTTCTGGTATTACATGAATTCACAGTGGTCAGTTCCTGCTTTTGTGGCTGCTATATCAAACAATTTCATTTCCATACACAGAGCACATTCCACTGGAAAATTAATAAATAAATAAATCGCACAGACAATTTTTCTTCTGTATAATCCTAAGTGGAACCAATGCTTTCTTGTGCTGCCTTACTGCCATTCCTGATAATGAAAGGTGTGGGGGTATTTTTGGTTTGTGTTTTGTTGGGGGGGGTTGGTTGATTTTTTAAAAATTAACATTTCCATTTTTGTTGCCACAGTCGGGACTGAAGTTCTTTGCTCTATTACAAATGCAACAGAAAAATAAAACAGATTAGGGGTCATACACACTCTCTATTTCAACTATGAAACTGAGATGCAGCGCCACTAACGCCAACCCAGATTCAGATATACAAGAATAAAAGACAGAATAATCTAAATATAAATTTACACAAAAAAATCAGGCTTACCTTCACATAAAAGCTTCTGATAATATTGCAATTGGCAAAGCACATTTAGCTAAATATGTATGGGTACAGATAAATATGTATATAGGCTATATTCATAGCTGCAAAAATGCATATAGAAATGAAACTTGTTTAACTCTCTAAGAAGAGAAAGCAAGTGGGGAAATCAAATTGGAATCTGGAACACTTTCACAAAAATATTCTTTTGGATCATAAAATGCTCTTTTACAGACACACATGCACACAGGCAGACTTACTGAAAACTAGCTAATATTGCTTCTGTCAGCACCTGATGCAGCAGCAACATGTGCTTATTTGTCAAGGAAGATGATTTTCCCCAGTAAGTTAATGTTCTCAATTATAGTTTATCATAAAACACTGTCGTTAATATTCACTCTGAGCAGAAGAATAGCTCTGATTATGTCTTCATCCATTTGATTTTTCTCTACACATATGGTCCACATTGGCTTACTGTGTTTGCTGCTGCTTAACAGAGAACAAGCCTTGGCTATAGCAGTCTATATTAAGCATATGTTTTATAGAAACTAAACAAATTCGAGACAATTAAAAAAAAAGTCAAAACTATGGTATTTCCAGCATCTATAACAGAAGATCTCAACAACACAAGTTGAATCTTCCTTCAGATTCTCAGATCCTCAGATCTGGAGTCATGTCACTTAGCTTAATCCTTAAAGCACCAGGGCAAGAGTTAAGGGCAAGGTGTAAAGTACCATCTTAGGGAGGGGGAGAGGGAGGGGGATAAAAAGAAAGATGATAATCCTCTGAAGTCTTAGAATAGTGATTCAACATCTGCTCAGATGAAGCAGATGACAGCAGAGCAGCTGATGCAGTTAGTAAGCACACAAGGCCAGGGATTACCCCTCTTTTCTCCTCCCCTTCCTCCATCACCATGAGGAGCAACATCTTCTAGTGACTTTGAGATGAAAGAATCACTAACCCATCCTTTCTCCAGTGGTCTGGGGGTGCCCATGGCAGGGATATCACTCTTACTAATCTCCTCAGTACGGGACTCAGTAGCAGAAGGCATAAAATATGTCCTGGTGACCCTTTATAGTAGCCTGAGAAGACAACAGTTGTAAAAGCTTGAACTTTTCCTTCCTTCCTGTCTTGTCTGACTACTGTTAGGTATACATGTACATGCTGGAAATGGAGAAGAGGAAGGCAACTTGCTCAAAAAGGTGTAGAGGGGAGACAATTTACAGAAAGTTGGAGAGTTACAGTCTGATCATATTTTGAGCATTTAAGTCTATGTCTAAGAACCATCATACAATTTAGAAAGAAGAACAGTTCCCCTCCATAAAGGCAGTTCCTCTAAATTTGGAGGCTCGTCATCCTAGTTGGACACAGTCCAGCTGGCCATTAGATCACTATCTCCACCCCCGTTACCACGTAGGCTATTTCATTTAAACGTGCTGAGGCTTTTATGTAGCACCCTTTGTGCCTAAAATTTCAAGGCAATTTGAAAAGCATTATTATCAACTCATGCACAAGAAAAGCAGGAAAAAAACTTAAGTGATCTGTCCAAGGCAGCTTCTCAGCCTGCACCTGCTCTCAGTGCAAACCAGTCAAAGCTGGGCACATCCATGTGCAACAGAAAGTCAGACGCAGATACCCAAGCTAGCCTGGAACATGCCAGCAGCAGCGTTGCCAGTGGTATAAAGTTATCAGCACAATGCTCAAGGCTATGCTGAGAAACAGGGAACAGCAGCCCCCAGAGCACCACGCTACCATAACCATGCTGTGAAAATATGCAAGCGACGTTAGCTGTGGGCATGGTGCCCACATAAACCTACCCATTCTTAGACACAGCAGTAATTTGCCTGTAGGTGGAGCTCAAGAATACGTATATAGTTCCTGCGTGTTGTGGGATGAATACTCTCTCACGCACTCACCCTAGTTCCCTCTCTAGAAGCTGCACAAACCTTACATGGAAAGCTAACACAGAAGTTTTTAATGGAAATGACTATACAGGGTCAAAGCCACATAAATGTATAATCAGAATCACGCATACCTGACTGAAAAGATGGACTTCTTTAAGTTATGTAATACTCCATAATTTTAATTACCCATCCTGTTAATCTATTCATAGAAACAACTGTATCTCCCAGGAACACCTTTCTTCCTTTGTCCCCAGCTTGACTCAAGTCCTTTCCTGTGAGTCACAGAGAAACAGCTCGCAAGCATGCCCCCCCTCAAAGACATGACACCCCAGGAGCTACCAGACAAGTCTCCATTTTCATTTATCCTGATTTCACAGCAGCAAAACTCTGTTATTCAGAGGGCCCTATACCACGAGCAGAAACAGATGGGCATCTCTTTTTGCACGTTTGATTCCCTGACACTAGATAGGAGGTGAGTTACTAGAAACGTTAACTTCTTCACATGACGTGTTCTCTCATTGAGAAGTGAGATTTTAATAATCCACTCTGTTATTATTTGCTGATATTTAATTTCTTTCAAATCTGAACAGGTTTTTAAATTGTTGTTTAATTGTCTACACATGCAACAAAAATAGTGAAATGTTAGGAGGCATCCTATAGGAGTTCACAGGCAGTCTGTTAAAAATTTCAAATGACAATATTAAAATAATTTTTTCTTAGTAATAGGACAGTAGATCTCAAATTCTGCTCCAAGTTATACCCACTGTCGTCTCTCAAGAACAGAGCCAAATACTGCTCCAAGTTACTCCTCTGCATTACTGTCTGAACATAACTGGGAACAAAATTTAATGAATGTGCTAAAACTGCAGCTTCACACGGTACATAAGCCAGGATCATATTTCCAAAGGCAGGATCAGCCAGCTGTAACCTAAAGGTATGCTGCACATTGTCACTCTTGAACTTCATAAGGCAAATATGGCCAGAGTGCTCCCACCTGAGAAAACTTAGCATTGGTAAAATCCCTATTAGTCTAGTAACACTGTTTAAAATGCAAAGCCAATATGCAACTGGCCCAATCCTGATTTCATTTAAAAACAGAGTTAATCTATACTAAAACCGCTAATGGATATAAAGCGATTCTGGATTTACACCAACACAAATAAGACCAAGGTATGTCTCTTGCTGAGGATCTTGAAGGGCAGATGGTTGCATTACATATTTTTGTTATAACAGAGTGCTTGAAATGATTCACTAAGCTAGTGTCCGCTAGGGATTAGTGGGCACATGCATGATCACATTTGGATGGTGTATATGTTTGGGGATGTTATTTTAAGAAGTACTTGAGAAAATTAGGATCTAGACAAAAAAACAAAACCTTGGAATTTATGCAAGTAAAATAGGAACAGCGATGGCCAGGGAAATCAGAACAGCAAGTGCAACAGAAGCCAGCAAAGAACAGCATGAAGATTAATGATTTTCTGTTTCCTACATTATGATAAGTTTCTAATCATTTCAAAGAAGTTGCAGCATCATTGGAACAGGTTGCCCAGAGAGGGTGTGGATGCCCCCTCCTTGGAAGTGTTCAAGGCCAGGTTGGATGGGGCTTTGGGCAACCTGGTCTAGTGGAGGGTGTCCCTGCCCATGGCAGGGGGGTTGGAACTAGATGGTCTTTAAGGTCCCTCCTAACCCAAACCATTCTATGATTTGTGGCAAGAAATGAAGGAAGCTCAAGGTGGGTACAACCACAGAACCAGCCTCAGAAGGGAATGGCTTGATAACCATCCACAGCACACTGGTAAGTGAAAAGGAGAAAATCCACATTGAAGGAATCAACATGGCAGAGTGCTTGCCCTGTTTTGGTTTGCTTTGTAGCAGTGAGCAGCATAGCCAATGCCACCAAAAAGATAAACACACACAGGAAAAAAATGAGGGTAGTTGAAAAGTAAAAAGGCAAAATTCTCAGATGTTCCACAGAGAGTCCCAACATTAAAAACAAAACAGTGACATTCAATACTGGAATTGCACAACAACCCTCAGAAAGTGGCATCCCTCAAGTTGTACTCCCACAGTTTAGCATCCGACCTCACCATTGCTGGGATTTTGACAAGATTTTTCAGCACTCAGTTTAAATTAATTTAAAAGTAAAGGGCCCAAATAACCACATACAGTGCTTCTATAAAATGTGTAAAGACCAGATTGCAAAAGGATTCCCTTTCTTCTACATGTCCACCCTTTACAACAGAGACACATTTCATTGCATTTTTGTATTAATTACCTGATTTTGAATCTCTCAATTTTGTAGAATTTGGCCCAGTAGCCAAAAATTCAGAACTAAGCTTAGAAAAAGTTCGCAAATGTACATCACCCCATAACATGGCTCAAGTATGTTACAGAAGAAAATAAACCACACTGGTTCAGCAACAGATGCAAGACACGTATATAAAAATATTAAAGTTGTGATATCTCTGCTGCCCCGTCACTCAGTGGTAAGAACTCCAGGAGTTCTGATATTGTCTATGAGCTAGTAGAATAAACAAACCTATTTTCTAATTTGTGCACACCAGCACCAGCGCAAGATAACCAACAAGTGTAACGAAGGCTCAGGAGTGGACATAGACCACAGTAATGAACATTAAAAGTAACACCAAGAGGGGAAGGAAGAGAACAAACCAAGAAGAGAAGAGGGCATTGGCAGAAAGAGAGCGTGGCACATTAGCTGAAGTGCTATCCCCTATGTAATGCTAATGGGAGCACTTACCCATGTACCCCTTCCCCAAGCCTTGCTTTTCCCACTACGCAAGAGTAGCAGCAGGGCTTCCATTAGCACAGGATGGGGTCCTCCTTAGCAGCTTTCTCAAAATTTGAAACACATACTCGTCACTCTGCATTTGTGTCATGCAAAATTAAGTTTTCATGAGTCAAAATGGAGAGACTCAAATCCAGATCAGTTACCAGTAACTGAATTAACAAAGTATGAGTTAGCTCAAAATAAACAGCACCTCCCTCACTGTCGGCAAAAATTCCTATGCAGCATTAACTCCACTGTAGTCTGTTTGCCACTTTGTTTATGCAATTTCTCTCCTGCACCAACTTTATGCACTAAGATCGAGCCGTACAGTCTGTTAAATATATGCTGACTCATCAAACTGAACATGTTTCATGCACACAGTTGCCTTTCCACAATGCTTTCAGTGAAATTATTTTTTAGGAGCATGAAAAGCAAGCAAAGACAAATATCATAGGCTAGGGTGCTGGAAGGCCAGGTTCAAGTGCCAGAGCTCTGTCTCAATGAGTGATACAGGACGTAAAACCATTTTGAACTGGGCAGAGAGAAAACCTGAGGTGGGGTACCCCATATCCTCAAGCCAAGCAGTCCCTCACCACAGACCAAGCTACTTCTTCCTGAACCAAGACTCACAGGCTTTCTATTTGAAAAGGGAAATGCACTGACATTCAGACACCAGATCAATGCAAAAACCTTAGAAATGCTTAATTTTCCGTATGGTACCTGAGAGAAGGAGCATTTAGAAGCCTTAGGGGATGAGGTAAAAATGGCAGCAGCATTCCCCAGCTGACCAGAGCCTGCCCTTGCATTGTAGGCAATGGCAGATGCTCAGAGACTAGCTCTTCCATCCTGCTGCTTTGCTTGTCCCATGTTATGCCAAAACACACAGATGTGAGAAGAAAAATGGAAAAAAAAAAAGAAAAAAAAAGAAAAAAAAAAAAGCACAAACCAAATCCTTGGGTTTGGTCCTGCCAGTGAAGCTTTCCTACCTTTTCATCAGGCTCGAGACAAAAGCTCATTCATTGTCAGAGTATTCCTCAATAAATAGCTGCAACTGATCTGGAAATTAGAGTTGGGGATAAATTCACTAATGCTAATTAATAAATTTTTACATTTTTTAAATTGCCAAGGGTAGCTGTAATTGTCCCTCAAAGCATCCTGACAACGGGCCACAATAAATCAAGTTAAATATACCAAGTGAGCTGCAGTATCAAGTGGCATTGTTCTAACATTTACTGTAATAATAGTTTGAATGACAAGAACAACTGACCAGAAAAAACAATGTAGAGTTGAATGGCCCTTGAATAGCAAAATAGCACTTTACTTCATCAACCGCCGACACATCACAGCCATCACTTCTATTTCATATGCTGTCCAACAGCAACAGGTTGGACAGAGATAGAGAAAAAAAACCAAGGGAAGATTCAAATTGTGGGGTTTTTTCCTTCCTCTAATTCTGCAGCAGTCAGTTGCACTAGGCAACATGTCACATTTTATTTTCTTCGTGGAACATAGGTTTTTTATCTAAACTAATTCAAAACAGCAAAATGATTATACCTTACTAGGTATCTAGCTACTTCATGTATCAAAATCATACTTTTTTTTCTGTAAGAGGTCTCTATCTAACATGGTATGAAAAGCCAGTTGGATAAGATAAAAAAAGAGGAAATCATGATCTGCAAAGAATCGCTCCCTACCCTGAGTTTTGAGGGGAAAAAAAACAAAACAAAGACAAAATCGATTTTACATGTTTTGAAGCTACTAAGATCTATCATTGACATCTGGGGGGAGAATTGGAAGGAGCAAGACACAAGGGTAAGGAAATGGATTGGAATGTACAGCTTGTTTCTTTTTTGTGTTTTTTTTTTTTTTAAGAAGGAAAAAGAGCAAAATAAGTATTTTGAAAAAATCCCATTCTTGAAAATGTTTCTGAAAACAGAAAGATCACTAGCTTTGTTAGCTTCTTCATTTTGCAACATTTATCTGATGAAGAAGTGTGATAGGGATGCTTTTCCAATGGTCACTCCAACATGAGTCCTTTACAGGATTTACTTGGATCATCTTTCATTTACATGTGAAATGAGGAGGAAAAGAACATTCACTAACCATGTAAAAAAAAAAAGTATTCTTAAAAGACAAAGTCATAAAAGATTTAAACCCCAAATATTTTTGTTACATTAATGTGCCTACTCACAAAGGCAAAACCCCCCCAAAACGAAACTAAACCAGAACCAAGTACCTGATCCAGAAGCACTGCTGGGAGACCTACTTAATGCTGTGAGTACACTCACAAACTTCAGTGGGAATTGTGGTTCTAAGCACCACTGAGCATTAAGCCATTTCCAATTAGTAATAATTTATGAAAAGGGAGTTTGCAAGAAGTTACCAAGTCCCTCAAATACACTCTAGCTGAATTCAAAGCGCATCAGATATGGGAGCAGCAGGTACCACTATCATGTATAATTTATCATAACGGGACTTCTCCAGCGTCCAGCAGCCCTGCTCTGTGGGCTGCTCTTGCAGGCAGCTGGAGGAGCTGCTGAACAAGTGGCCTCTGAAGTTTTTTGGCTATCACTGTTCCCCTGAGCTGAAAGCTCCCCACGCTGCTGGCGAGGACAGCAGAGGGGCTTTTCAGTCCTGTTTGATGTCATTTTGGCCTCTGAATTAAAGACAGAATTTGTGGTGTGAGGGCCATATGAATCCCCTTTGAACTCAGAGTTGAAGTAAGAAATGAAGTCATTTAAGTAATTCCCCTGGAATATAAGCCGCTTTCTGCATGAGTTATTAAGTCTTTTCAAGTCACTTGTAGAACACAGCTGGAATTAAAATCTGTCCTTCTGGGAGATATTTTAATTGCTATTGATGCTGGGAAAGATACCGAAACCTTCTGGGAAAACCAAAAGTAAAAGTCTACTGGGAAAGCCAACATGTAACACCCCACCCAAAAAAAAAAGTGCCTAATGACAACAGTCGTTTGCAGCTACAGATAACGTTTGGCAACAAAAAAGCAGAGAGGCAAATTCAGCAGTATAAAGTACAGATTTTTCCTTAACTTCTTATCTTTTTCACACCATTTTTGATACAAATTCTGTCTTGGAAAAGTATAAAACCATAGAAAGAAACAGAGTAAAGAATCACTAACTTTAATTTATAAAGATATTAATAAAACAAATTTTGCCTCGAGATGGCTTCTTCCAGTACTACCATCTCCAGCAGTAATTACACACATGTATCCAACAGCAAAGTTTTGTTAGAGTATTTGAGCCAAATCAAAGTACGGGGTAATTAGTCCTGTAAACTAGAGACCTTATTCAGCATCACTTGCACAATTAAAACTCCTATTGAAGCCCCAGGGAATTCTGCATAATTAAGACACAAATAAAGTGGCTCTGGAATTGCAATCTGGCTAGAGATAGGCTCTTTCGAATTATGGCAGCTAGTCCAGTATCCATATCAATTATATGTTGCAAATCAGCATACAAGGTTGGGTAGATGTTGTGGTTTAACCCGATAGGCAGCTTAAACAATGACACAGTCATTCGCTCACTTCCCCTCTCTCAGTGGGATGGGGGAGAGAATTGAAAATGGAAAATGGAAAATAAAAAACCAAAAAAAACCCACCCAAACACTCATGGATTGAGATAAAGACAGTTTAATAGGACAGAAAAGGAAGACAGTAATAGCAAAAGAATGTACAAGAGAAGTGATGGACAGCAGAATTTCTCACTGCCCGAAGTCCATGCAGGCAAGACCCTGAGCTGCCCCACCTCCCAGCTCACCCCCCTGTTACATACGTAACATGATGTCATATGATACTGGGTACCCCTTTGGTCAGTTTGGGTCAGCTGTCCTGCCTGTGTCCCCTCCCAACTTCTTGGGCATCCCCTCACCTCATTGTCATGCCAGTACGAGAAGCTGAAAAGTCCTTGACTGCTTGGCAACAACTGAAAATATCAGTGTGTTATCAAGGTTATTCTCATCCTAAATCCAAAATGCAGCACTAACCAGCTGCTAGGAAGAAAATTAACTCTATCCCTGCTGAAACCAGGATAGGAGATCAAGCTAAGAGGAGGACAAGTAGTAGGTAAAAAAAGACTTCACAAACATGAAAGCTCTCTTTTGGGAGAGATCATCCCTTTCCAAGCAGGACAGGATCTTCTAACTTCAAGTCCTAGTCGATGCTGCCGACCCACCTGCCAGCTATTGCCCTGCCTCCTCAGCACTGACATAGGCATTTGTCTGAGTCAGTGCCCAGACATTGTACCTCAGTAAGCTGGCAAGAAACAATTTTTTTTTTTTCTCTGGATTTATGCTGCCTTAGAGGTCTACAATGCCTGTGAAAGAGTGGTACCACAGTGCATAGCAGATAGATCACTACACATAACCATGGGTTTGTGGCATAGGACAGACCCTGACAGAGACAGATGAGGCATTGCTGCTCCTTTTCCTCATCTCAACTCGTCACAAGCATCCCTCCTCTCCACTCTGAATTGGCTCTAAGTGCTTAACTGACAACAGAATAAAACATCTCCATCTGCTAAGACAGAAAGTTAAACCAGTGGGGAGGGGGAAAAAAAAAAAAAGAAAAAAGAAAAAAAGTCATCATTGTTCTGTTGGCAAAGTGCTCTGGCTGACCAGTAAGTAGCAGGGTCAAAGCAAGGGAAAAGGCAAGACCACATAGCCACAGTTTTGGTTGGGGGGTGGGGGAGTGGGGAAAGGATTAGCAGTTTAGGCAGGAGCCAGCTGTTGGATTTGGTCGGTAAGGTTTTGCAACTTGAGAAGATATTTCAAACAGTGGGGTCTGTTCCTGAGTGTCACTGTTGAAAAGTCACCCAAAATAGTTTAGGAAGCTGGTTTATCCTCTCTGCAGGACAAGCAAAGACATGATGATCTCTTGCTCCCTCACTGCACTTTTAAGAGAGCATGCCTTCTGCTGATTTGCTTTCCGTCAATAAACGTGTAGAAAAAAATATGTCCTTTTAAATAATGTCCTTTTAATTTGAACAATTTCCTTCTCTTTAAAGCTGGACATAGAATAAGTTAGAGACATAAAATTAATTTCAGATTAAGCATACTTCAATACAACACAGACTGAAATGGGAAAAATAGTAAAGGATGCCTTTTTACTATTCTGTAAAACACAGGCTTATTCTTATATCCATGTGGAGTACACCTGTACATAAATGGAAGAGAGATGTCAAGCCTGCTCATACAGTGTCACAAGACATCTAAATATATTAAAAAAATCACATCCCTCAAACTAAGAGCTTTTATATCCAATTAATTTTCAAAGGGAGTAATTTCATATCTTTAAGAATTTGGACTCATTGAAACAGGCAAAGTACTGTATTTAAACAGCAGTTTTAAAATGGAGATTTTTATTTACAGGCAAAAGACCTGCAAAGTTTGGCCATGCATAAGGAAAATGTAAAAAGGCAAGTGGAAAGTGAAGGAAGGTTTAGAGTTGACGGCATAGTCCTTCCCTTCAGTTGTCTAGGCAGATCCTAATGGAATGAAACTGCATCAGGGGGAAGTTCAGGTCGGACATCAGGAAAAGGTTCTTCACTGAGAGGGTGATTGGTCACTGGAGCAGGCTCCCCAGGGAAGCAGTCATGGCACCAAGTCTGTCAGAGTTCAAGGAGGTCTTGGATGATGGTCTCAGTCATATGGTTTAGTTTTGGGTAGTCCTGCGAGGAGCAGGGAATTGGATTTGATGATTCTTATGGGTCCCTTCCAACTTGAGGTATTCTGATTCTACACTTGCTGAAGTCAATGGAAGCTCTTATGCAGAATTTTCATTATTGCCTCTAATACAGATATGTTGGAAACACAGGGAAATTAACGAAGAAGTCATTTTGGTATTCTGAAAGTTGAGCAGAACACTGACATATGTTAAAATTTCACAAATTGTCTATGTAGTCACCAAAGGGATTAAACTCAGCACAAAGAAGAAGAAAACCCACAGTACTTCTCTCATGTAAGAGAGACAGTCAAGAGGAAATGTGCATCACATGAAAAGATATGAGAGGAATTCAGAAGTTTTAACTGCAAACTTCAACTAACTCCAAGTTTTGAATCAAGTGTAAAGAAAAAACCCCACAAACCAACCCCCCTCCATTATCTACAGATCTTACTAGACAAAAGAAATAGCGAAACTGACTAAAGTAACAATTAGAAAAACAACTTTATTTTTTGATAGTTATTTTTCATAGATTCTTCACAAGTACAGCTTGCAATATATCAATATATGGGTAACCATATTTTACTTTAATACTGTAACAAAATCTGTTCATATGTATACACACACTTCTAGAAAACACACACAGCAGTTACCTCAGTGTGTGATGATCTAGCATAAACACATCTGAGTATTTATCATAGAAGCACCTCAGAACGGAAGAAAGGAGTTACTGGTAACGCAATTACCAGTCTTATTGTGCCTGATTACACCTACATAATAAATCAGCAATCAACTAGCAAAAGGCAAGTGGCAAAAATTCCTAGCACTCAGGCTACAGAATAGAGGGGGCAAGGGGAAAGGAAAGCATACGTGGCAGTTTTATGAAAAAGAAAGCTTCCTAGAATATGCTTAATGGCATAAAACTAAAACCAAAGTAGTATATGGAGATGAGCAAAGATTATGGAACACAGAGGAATGGAAAGGGCTCTAACCACATTACAAATGTGACTAGAAAGGCCACCTTCAGTGCTATTTTATTCTAAGAAGCAAAGTCCCTGTCCTGCTGCCAACTAATACATTCCCCTTGAAGTTAATTATAGTTGTGCACATTACAAAAGCTGCTGTTCTGCTGATCGTTCTCATATCCATTTCCAAGAGCCATTGTTGTTCTCTAGTTTGCTTTGATAAAGGGTCAGGTTAAAAAAAGAATAAGGCTTGAAACGTTGACACAAATGGTTAACTTCTGTTTGTTCATAAATGCAATCCAGGCATTCTCCTTCCTTCCCTCTTAAAGCAGACCATCGACTCAGTCTAATGGGTCTCCTGCTTGCATTCAAAAGATATCAGTTTTGGTCTAATGCCATGTTCTGGTAAGAAACGTTTCATATTTGGAGCGTGGAACATAACCTGTTGCATGTCAAACTAAGACCAGACAAAAACTATCTATCTGGAAGAGAGCCATGCTCCTAACAGTGGAGATTGATTTATGCCTCTTCTCTTCATATAAAAATGCCATGCATTTCAAGCAGGGTAGAAGCTGCATACCTAGAGCATTTATGGAAATGATATGTTTGTTTTGCAGGGGAAGACAGCAGGCATTTGCCAGAACTCCTGCATAAACAAATGCTTCTGATGCTTATATTTTTGGGTAAGGGAGTATACATAGACCGACTCCACATCCAGAATTCCTACACCACTTGATGACAAAGGGATCAACTTGACAAATGGCTGGTACTGTACACACAGGAACACAAATAACCATGATAAGCTGTGTGTTACTGAAGTATAAATTTACTAATAAAAAATTCTAAAAATGCAAGATTCCTTCACAGACATTAATTAAGCAGGTAACTTATCCAGGCTGATGGATGCAATATGCTAATCAAAACCAGCACCTCAATAAGAGACTGACCATTAA
Organism: Grus americana; assembly: GCF_028858705.1. NCBI lineage: Eukaryota > Metazoa > Chordata > Aves > Gruiformes > Gruidae > Grus > Grus americana. Next base: position 71,283,768 of record NC_072853.1, read on the forward strand.
TTACAGATTCATCATTAGGAGAAATGAACTCTTCAGTAAGAGCACTGTTTGAAACCTCAAAATAAAAGCTTTAGAAAATATTCATATTTCTGTTCGGACAGCAGCTACAGGCGCCAGTTGGGAATCTTTGCTTTATTGAGCAAGTTGCTGTACTGCATGCATGTAAGAAGAAAAAAACTCTCTTGACCAAAAACCTTTATGTTACTCTCTGAAAGAAGAAAACAAATTAATCAGAGCCCCTGAGAATAAAAATGGCAGTGTTATGGGACAGATTTCCTCTTTGTCCAAACAGAGGACAAAAAGACAAAAGTTTGAATAGGGAATATTTTGGAAGAGGTTAAAAAGAAACAAAACCAAAAACTAAAAGCAGTGCTGCTGCTGCTTCCATGGAAAAAATCTTTACCCTCTCCTTGCCTGTTGCTGTTGTCCATTTTCTCTGATTGTACCAAAGAGGGTCACCAAATGCATAATGTTAATGAATGCTCCTTAGTGTGAAAGAAAACTAACAGCTCTCTAGCTTTATGCACAAATTTCAGTTCCTCCTGGAACTAGTGAAGCCCTGCATCTCCTCAGGCCTCTTCTCTACTTCCATTCACTGCAGGAATAATCTGAACCAGCTTTGTCCTCTCAACCCTGCAAGAGAGAAGCATGGCCACGGCAGACCCCTAAAATTTTCCTAAAGGTTACTTTGAACTCTTATGCAGTCGCAAAATCTGCACCCTAGAGCGCAGGGAATAAAGCATAACCCAGCAACACAGACTAGCCATGGTGGGACAACCACCCTGCGTGCTGCTTAATGGTGGCAACGGCTTCCAGTTAAGAAGTATAAGACACAGAATAGGTTAACTGTATTAGTAACATATTAAGCCCTGAACAGTGCTGACCAGTGCCTTGTAGCAGTCCTAACCAATCTAGCAGAAGAGGTCACTGACCTACACAGTCTGTGTCCCTCCTCTGTGAAAAACGACCTTACTCACAGCAGATATCTGAGCAGCTACCAATCATCGCTTTATGCTTATTTACTCCAAAAGCAGCAAGAGTTTTCTCTAAACCATGGGGTGATACATTGCAGCACCTAGGAACTGGATGTAAGTCCCACTGGACTCTCTCTCACAAAAAGCTGGCAACAGACAACCTCCAGAAAAAAGGGCACCGTGGGCAGTTAAGACTGTAACTATTACTTCTCCAGCTATATCAGTTGTTAAATACAAGCCATCAATTCATCACCAGATGAATTACCTGGGCCTCAAATGCTGTTTAGTAGCAAACTCCCTCCAAGAATCTCTAATTAAAATAGATAATCCCTTATGAACACTAGTGTGGAAGTGCCTAGTTCCTTCCTCTTTATTTATAATGGCCATAGACACTATGCACAAGCAGAATAAAAAAAATAGTCTACCAGCAACAGAAGAAATTGAACAAATCATGGAGGACTACCAAATACAATGTTTGAGAAACTTCCAGCTCTTTGGAGGTGAAAAATCCATCTGTATATTATGCTTTATTGTTGTACAGTAGATGCAATCCAATATTGAATTTATTGGAATTGTTGATAGAACAGAAAGATACAGTAGGAATTAAGTGCTAGGGCTCAATGGTGAAAAATATTTTTGATGCTGTGTGGCAAGCTTAATAAAGGACGGCAACTTACCTGGCTTCAGTTCATATCACTGTGGGATGCCGGACTAGTCCAGGCTTGTTGGTGCCGAATACAGGGCCATTATTAGCCAGCAGAAGGGGCCCTGGGGGAGTCCAGCTTGGGCAAGAGCAGGGATTGAGCAACTTGCTTATCTTGCACTGATAAGCACCGGACCTGAAGAGGGGCAGGAGATGAGCAATTTGTTCATCTTAACAAGATGCGGCGTCTGAGGGGTCTACTCCTTAATCAACTAAGTGACGCCTGGGGTGAGGGGGAGCCTTCACAGCTTGACGTTACTTTGGTAAAACTAAACAGACCACCGCTCCTCTGTACTGAACACCTTTGTTCTCTGCCACTTCCCCCCCCAGCCCTGATCAACTGCACAACAAACCTTGTTAAGGGCCAGTCAGCACACAATACCTGACTCAGTCCCACCTCGCCAAAAGTATAAATCTGGCATTTAGAATCCTCTTTTTTGAGGACAAGAACTCCAACTATCCGGACGGGTTGACAGGCCTGGACCTCTCTCCTCCCCAAGCAGGGACGCCTCTTTGGTAAGATTTGCGCCTCCGGTTATGTCGGATGTTACCCCGGGAAAACTATCATTAACAAAAGCACTGAACTATTAACTTGAGCTCAAAATTGTTGCAGTAAGTGCATTTATCAACGGCAATTCCGAACTTTTATATCTGTTGCCTCAATAAATTACCTATTTTTCTTTTCAACTTTGTGAAGCTGTTTCAGTGAAAGTCCTTAGTGGGGCTCTGACAGCCAAACGTTGAGTCTGATATGTGGCTACACATATAATCCTTTAGACATAAACCATTGACCAAGTCTGGGACTAAGACTGGACCTAGCCGCACCTAGGCTCCTCTCTGAGAAGGAGTTTAGAAAGCAAGGGGGTCCTTTCTGAACCTCGTGACTCAACGGGAGGGCCTCCCTCAGCCACACATCAGACTTGTACCCTTTCACGCGACAATCACTCAGCATCAAACTTGGTACTAAGGCCAGTGATTCACCATTACTACTGAAGACAGTCAGGAAAAAATATTTTGGGCACCTTTTGGCATAGAAAGGGAGTACTCACTAGTCTTAAGTATAGGTATTGTCCTTAGACCTTGAGGACTAAGACAAAACCAGCAAGATATTGCTCTATATCAGTCTAAAAAAAGCAGTAAGATTTCAGAAGAGGGAAGAAAATTAAGAAACTCAGGAAAGCACAGAACACTTGCACAGAAGAGAATTATAAACTACAGTATACATGTTTTTTCTATTTTCCCTTATTGTGAACTTCGGAAAAAAACAGACAATTAGACAACAGACAAGAATTTTAAAATTAAATACTATTACTTTGAAAATGCTGGATCATACCCCATTCTGCTATGCCAAACTCACATTTATCAAAATTTCAAAGAAGATACTTGGAATAAGAAAGAACTATTAGGACACTTAGAAACCTTAGGTATTCTTTCAGCAAAGAAGATTGTTTTTTCCTTTTGGTAGGCTGAAATTGTGGTGTCCCACGTATTTACCTGAGGGCTGAACATACTGAAAACCAATGAAAATAATTGGATACTTTGAGGTAAAAATCTTTTATATTACTTTGTAGTTTGAAAAGAAAGAAGCAATGGAAATCATGCCACAAATATACATGTTCCTACAGGTCTGCCTTAAATGTTGCCTCTGAAGTCTCATTGAAAGTGAAAATGGGAAACGATTCAAACACGCTGTTTTCCTGCTCTCTTCCCCGCTACTTACGAGCCCTTCGTCATCATACCCAGCGAACAAAAATTAAACCAGCCTTCAGGCTGCTCTAACCTGAGCTGTGACAGTGAATCACAGACACATAACCATCTGTTAGATCTCAGGTTCCTCTGCTCACATCATTCCTGAGCTGTTAGAGGAGGCTACCTCCCAAACCAGCTTTTTCTAGGCACATCCTTTGGCTCGTGCAGAGCCTTTGAGTTTCTACCTAATCCTCTGCAAGGTCTCTCAGGGCCAAACACGTGTCTTGTTCTCAGAAACACTTCAGTTTAAAAACTTGAAGGAGTTGGAAAAACAATGCTTCCTTTCAGAAATCAAAAAATATACGTTTTCTCAAAATTATCCAAAAGCCACAGTGTAAAGCCTCAAGATTCAAAGCCTGGTTGAAAGCCACAGGAAAAAATTACCACAGGGTACAAGTAATTTTAAAGACAGGAGGCCTATTTGTCAAGCTTTGTATAAGTTACAAACTTGGTTTTCTCTGATCCTTGCTCATTTGTGAGCAAAAGTAAATGCCTTTTTTAACATTCTAACCCCCCTTCAATTTTGCTGCTTATGCTAAAACTGGATTCTTTAGAGGATCACGAACACTCCTAATTACTGGGAAAGTCAAAACCAACCCCAAATAAAAATCTCTGTAGCTTAGCTCCATCTCTCCTCTACCACAACTCTTCTCAATATAAATCTTAATTGCTTCCAACCTAAAATACTACTATTGAATATATGACACTCTAGTCATGACACTCCCCCCCAAGAGGTAGAAATAAAGGCAAAACGTAATTATGCCAGGATTTTTGTGCTCTATTTGCACTTCTTTACTGACTGCTTAGAGCTGCTATGGTGTGAAATACTCTAAATACGAAAGTAGCTGCATCCGTGGGAGACTTCGGCACATCACCAAGCCAGAGGTGTAAGGGCATGGTCTCAGCTAAATGTATTATGGGAAATACTTTACTCTTTTTTGATAACAAGAATTACAACAGAATAACTCCAGGGGGTGAAGGGGACTGTGCATGGGAGAGGGAGATGTTCAGAATATGTAAAAGAGAAAAAAAAATAAAAAATAAAGGGTATTATTTTTACAGGTGATAACTACATGATTGTCACCTTTTACCCTTCAGTAGTCTGTTACATACTTTTCTCCTTCAACTTCTTGTTACAGTTTCAACTGTGAAGACAATGCTGCAAACAAAACATTACAGAAATAAGTTGATTTACCCTAAAATCACCCCACACGAGCATCTTGCTATCTGCATTCTACACGTAAGGGAACTGAGAGCATAAAGATTAAGAGTCTCAAAATAACACTGATGGCAGAAGTAGGAAATGAACCCTGACTTTAAGTCAGCCTGTTGTGTCATGATTACTGAATCATCCTACTCTCCCCCTAACAAACCTGAATGCTAAGAAGGGATCAGAGAAGTGTTAAATCTTTTTAAAATAAAATAAATAAAATCAGAAGCATGTTCATTCTTTACTCCCTGTTCACTCCTGACTATATGAAAGTCTTCACATTGCACAGTGTGGGTAGCAAATAAAAAACACAAGGCAAAGGAAAACAAAATCTGCACCATTACTGTATATTAAACTTATTAATGAAATCAGTTCGTATGAAAGCAAAGGGATGACAATACTAACCAATCCCCAAAATGCATGTGCAGCGAGTACAATACAAAGCTGAAACTGCAGAAGGACCATGGCGTGATCTCATTTTTACCCAGAGTTACTGATGTAACTCTACGAGGTTCAGTGGAGGGCTTTTGATTTCATACTACCAGTCAATCAAAACAGAGTTCCAGCTACTAATAACATCAACTCTCAGAATTGCATTTAAGCTGTTTATGAGCCTGCTGGGCATCTGCAAAAAGGTTTATTTTGGGGTGTAAAAATAAGCATATTTTCATGCAGGCTTACAGAATTTTAAAAACAAAATACTAGAGTGAATCCTCGGCTGGAACAAGTTGCCCATTCATTTCAGTAGAGCTGCCTCCTCATATTCACATACTTCCAATTGACCCTGTCAGAGACATTGGCAACTATTGCTTTTAAAAGACAAACATCTCAAACTTTTTGTGTGTGTTTTCATTGACCATAAATTAAAAAAGTCCCACCTCCCCACCCCCCAAACCCCTCTCTCCAAATAATCCACTACACAAACCCAACAACCCATAAGAGAGTCAGAATACTGGTATTTCCTCCCCTCCCCAGTTAGGCATCCAAGTTGCCCAGCTCTGTCCCAGAAAGCAGAATAGTTAATTTGAATTGAAATATCTTGTGAATACTTTTTAAGGTCAAGGATCTCACCAGCCATACTTCTGTGACAATGGGGGGTGGGAGGGAGCGGGGGGGGGAGTGCAGGAAGACAAAAATAAATTTGAATGGATTTGATGAATAAACAAGCTAAGGCAAGATTCCTTTGTAAGCCACCTGCTGAAATTGAGGACATCACAGTCTGCAGATATTTTTAAAAATAAAGTCTGTTGTCCCCTTTTTCAGTCATGCCCATTCTAGTTTAAACTTAGAATTGACCAGACACAAGCAAAACCCTGTTTTACTCTGTCACATCCAAAGACAGTAGAAAGTGCAGAAGTCTCCTTCTGGGAAGGACAAGCTTTTAATTTTGCTGGTTCTGTAGAACTTCATTACCCAAACGTCTTGCAGTACCACCTGAAGAGGCTAAGTCTGATCTTTTCACTACTGTAATCCAGTACTTACCTAAGTTGAACAAGAGCCTGAGAGATCACAGCTCTAAAATACTTAAGATTGACTGTAACAAGCAACAAGTGAGATTCAACATCCTTAGGAAAGCAAAAATTCTTAATGGAACTTGTGCTAAATATTCTTTTGTTGATTTTCCCACTTGAGCTCCAGGACGTCTTCTGGCCCCAGCCTCACGTGAGGGGACACTACCTGAAGAAGTTCTGACAGCCAGGAGCTGTCACTGACCCGTTCCAGAACTGCAAGGCTGGCGAGCATGTCTTGCTTGCAACCTGCCTGTTCTCTAGAAAGATGTTTTGCAGTCCAAGGACAGGGATGTTTTGGGATTGGGAGAGGAATTTGAGATACCACAGCCATTGCTCCTGTTGTTAATTACTGGAAGGGATTACATCTTTTCTAAATATGGTAATTTATAAAATAAAATGACTATGATACATTTAAAACAAAGGGATTAATTAATAGTTCATTAGCATGTGGGTGTGTAAATACATCCTCGCACTAAAGTAGGTTAACTAATATCTGAAATAAATCATTACCCCCAAAAATGCAAATGAGTTTTCCATTGCAATCATATTTTATTCACATTGTATGATATTTACAGCTGTATTCTGTGTATAGCAACAAATACCTTTATGAAAACAAAGGTGTTTAGATTAATTCCATGCTATTTAAGTGGGCTTTAGGCTGTTTTCCAGATAGATATGCAATTATTAAAAAGCACTTCTCTCTGGAAACAGAAAAAAGCAAACTTGACAGATGAAGATGAAGATCTTCATTTTCAGTTTTTCACAAGAACCTTGTTGCCTCTGTGATGGCTACGTGTAGCCTGCTAAATGCAAAACTAAAGAAGATCCTGAAATTGGCTTTAAGGCACAAAGTTTTACAATATCTGATATATGCTATTTTGAAGAGCTAAAAACCTCCCAAAAACCAACACCAAAACCCCCTACCACCCCCCTCCCCATTCCCCCGAAGACAAATAGGTCTCTAATTCTTCTACTCCAAAGATTATTCTTTTTTCCCAAAATTCTACTAACGTAAACGAAAATGCAATTTTTAAGCAGTTTTGCAGCATTTCATAAAACATGACTTAGGCAGTAAGAACTAAAAAAAACCCCATTTGCTTTTAATAGATATTAAAGTAAGGATATGGGTTGTTTTGGGTGAATTGAAATACCTGAAATTAATAACAACAACACATAACCATTTTATGTTTCCTTTTCTCTCTTTTGTACATCTTCAGTATCCAAACCCTCCCATTCTCCCAGTCCAGAGTCCAGGAAAAAATCTCCTCTCAACTAAATTATCTCATGCAAGCACATGTATGTAATCAAGTCAACATGAATGTTCAGTAAAAGCTCTAACAGGAATCTCTACACTCTCATTCTTTTCACTACAGTGAGGATTCTTTAGTTATTGGGCTCTCTGATATTGCTACAAACTCTTATCTCTTGAGATCTGTAACTGCATCTTTCAGCTTCCCTATGAGGATATCCATCTTCCTTCCACAAAATTTAAGCTGAACTTATAGCAAGCCCAGAGATGAGCCAGTCTGCTCAGGAGCACCTAGAAACTCAAACCACAGTGTTTCAACATTACCAACAATTAATTCAATACAGTATATTTTCTCAAGTGTAATAAAACCCCAAAACCTGTTGAAACCTCACTATATAACAATAATAATTATTTTCATAGAATCATAGAATCTTAAAGTTGGAAAAGACCTCTAAGTTCATCAAGTCCAACTGTCAACCCAACACCACCATGGCTACGAAACCATGTCCTGAAATGCCACGTCTACAAGTTTTTTAAACACCTCCAGGAATGGTGACTCCACCACCTCTCTGGGCAGCCTGTTCCAATGCATCACCACTCTTTCAGTGAAGAAATTTTTCCTAATATCTGATCTAAACCTCCCCTGACGCAACTTGAGGCCATTTCCTCTGTCCTTTTGCTAGTTACTTGGGAGAAGAGACCAACACCCACCTCACTACAACTTCCTTTGAGGTAGTTGTAGAGAGCAATAAGGTCTCCCCTCAGCCTCCTCTTCTCCAGGCTAAACAACCCCAGTTCCCTCAGCTGCTCCTCATAAGATTCATGCTCCAGTCCCTCTACTAGCTTCGTTGCCCTTCTCTGGACACACTCTAGCACCTCAATGTCCTTCTTGTAGGGAGGGGCCCAGAACCGGACACAGGACTCGAGGTGCGGCCTTGCCAGAGCCAAGTACAGGGGGACAACCACTTCCCTACTCCTGCTGGCCACACTGTTCATGATACAAGCCAGGATGCTGCTGGCCTTCTTGGCCACCTGGGCACACTGCTGCTTCATGTTCAGCCGGCTGTCAACCGGCACCCCCACATCCTTTTCCACCAGGCAGCTTTCCAGCCACTCTGCCCCAAGCCTGTAGCGTTGCCTGGGGTGGTTGTGACCCAAGTGCAGGAGCCGTCACTGAGCCTTGTTGAACCTCACACCGTTGGCCTTGGCCCATCGATCCAGCCTGTCCGGTTCCCTCTGTGGAGCCTTCCTGTCCTCGAGCAGATCAACACTCCCACCCAACTTGCTATCATCTGCAAACTTACTGAGGGTGCACTCAATCCCCTCGTCCAGATCATTGATAAAGATATTAAACAAGACTGGCCCCAAGACTGAGCCCTGGGGAACGCCGCTTGTGACCGGCCACCAACTGGATTTAACTCCATTCACAACTCTCTGGGCTCGGCCTTCCAGCTAGTTTTTCACCCCACGAAGAATGCACCTGTCTAAGCCATGAGCCGCCAGCTTCTCTAGGAGAATGCTGTGGGAGACAGTATTGAAGGCTTTACTAAAGTCCAGGTAGATAACATCCACAGCCTTTCTCTCATCCACTAAGCATTCAAGATACATACCTTAGGGAAATACAAACTTAATGCTTGGTTTACATATGAAATTTCTATTTCTCTTCCATTTATTTTTTCCAAGGTGCCCCAGCATATTCAGCTAATTCCTGGCAACAGAAATTAAGCTTTGCTCCTATATTTCCAGTGCTGCTTAGTCATGTTTGACTGAAGACATACATTCTAGACCAAGTTTCAGACAACAGTAAATCTGAAATGAGGTTTACTTTATACTGAAACCATGCGTTATAGTAGAAGTGTTGACATAAATTATTTCATGTATATGAAAACTTGCATTGTTTTCTGGTGGGTTGTTTGGTTTTTTTTTTTAAATATACTCAAGTAGGTGGGAATACACACAAATAGTCTGTTAGACTGCATGAGTGTCCACACAGCATCACAATCATTTTTGTCTCTTTCAGATTTTTGTAGTCAAACAGATACTTCAAGAACACATATAAGACCTTAGAAGGAGTAATTAGGTTTAGAGAAATTATCTTACCCTGACCCACTTCCTGTCACCTGAGTTCCAAAGTGGGGAGTTAGTGGGAATTGAATAGGGGGGGAAAAAACACAACAACCCTCAAAACCAAAAGACCCTGCCTTTACCCAGGAGAGCAGATTTAGCCCGTCTCCTCTCTCAAAAGGACAGCAGAGTAATAGCATATTTGTTAGAAGCAAGAGACAACAAGGACCTCTAACTTCTCTGGACCACACTACCTACAATTTGGGCTCGTTTCTCAAGAACTGGATCTTGCATGGACTTCTTGAAATTAAAACATCTGCTATCTCCACTCATATTTGACAAGTATAGGTGGTTTCAGTATCTGGAGTGGATACCTTTGCCTTAGAAAGAATTATTTGGAAAAGTTTTTGTCACGAATGGTGTTCTACTTTGAGCAGTAGCAAAAGTACAGAAATCTCACTTATTGACACTTGCCTCTGTTCTGTAATGAGGACATTTGGATTCTGGTGTTAGTGTTAACGTTGGCAGGAAATAGGCATCTTAACGGCTGAAGGAAAATCTAGAATCTCTGTCAAAGCCTTCATAAAATGGCAGCTAGTATCTAAAAGGTGAGGATCTTATCAGGACAGCTAGCATTGTGTGAAAAAGCCGTGCCTCCAACTCACATGTATGTGTGCAAGTATGAAATAGAGTACTTAACTTAAATCAGGCACAACCATTAGTATGCAAAACTGCCATAAAACAAAAAAACCCTTACCAATACCTTCCTATGAAACTAAGACAATTATTGTATCACTGAAGTTATTTAGTCAGCCTTTCTTTATATTACTTCAGAGAATTTAATTTCCTAATTCTTGTGTTCAGTCTTAATATGCTTACAAGAGTATCTTTCTCATAAGAAGATATGCTTGAAGAGTATTTGACCCAAAGATATTGACTAAAGGCCTCGAAATGCTAAAGATTACCCACATACTTCACTGTTCTAATTGTTGCCTACCCTTACTGTTAAACTGTGCTGCATTCCCAGTCTGAGCTTTCCTTCAACTTCCTGATGCTGGATCTTGCTTTCTCCTGATGATAAGAGGCTTGCTCGCAAGTACGGACTCTTCATGCAGGTACTCAGAGGCTTCAGCTAAAAGACAGTTTCCAAAATTATTCCAATATCAAAGCACTGTTTCACATAGAGTTCCTTATCCAAAATCTTTTAATCAGTATTACTTATAAAGAATCACGATATCCCACAGGCCACACAAACATCATTGTTCCATGCGTATCTCAATATCTTTTTCTCTTTCCAGCTGCAAATAAGCTTGCAAGGAACAATATCTGAGAGGTCAATGTGGGCATCATGTCTTCACTGAATGGCTCAACTTCAAGGACGGTTCTGCACTATGAAAAAGAATCACAGTGGCACTACACACATTTCCATATACTTCTCAGCCAGGAATCTGCAAAATGTCTTTGTATTGCACAATCAAAACTATTTCAGCATTTCTCTGAAATCAGAACATCTGTTAAGTACTAAGAGACACGTCTTAAAAACCTACATAATGCTAGATTTTATTTTCTATTAAGCAGCAAAGCATTCTATATTTAGGTGCATCAGCATGAGGATGCCAGGGACTTTACATATACATAAGCTGAACGTTTTTTCTGTTAAACATCACCAGTAATCAAAATCTGTACTTCCAACCCTAGAATACAAGACTTGTGAACGTTTCCCTTCCCACCCACCCCCCCATTTTAGGACACAATTCAGTTGTCACCATTCTTGGTTACAGACACACAGCCTGTACTTCAAGACTACTGTTTCTCAACTAATTAAGAAAATGGAAGATGAAAGAATTCCTTGAAAGATTTTCTATTGAAATCTTAGTATTCTCATGGTTCCCTGATAGATGTTTTCTTTCTGCCAAGTCTTTCTTGTCTCTTACTGAATCTGTACCATCTTATGTATGACTTCTCTGTCCAATTAAGTAGAGGAAAAATATGTAAAAGAAAAGGCATACTTACTGTAACTCTACTTAAATAATAACAAAGCTTGCAGTGGAACCAAGTTTAATCAATGACCAAGGACAGGGCAGTAATAGGTGCTAGGCATCCCTCCCCTTCTGAAATCATAGAATGGTTTGAGTTGGAAGGGACCTGATCCAAGCCCCCTGCCATGGGCAGGGACACCCTCCACTAGACCAGGTTGCCCAAAGCCCCATCCAACCTGGCCTTGAACACTTCCAGGGAGGGGGCAGCCACAACCTTTCTGGGGAACCTGTTCCAGTGCCTCACCACCCTCACAGTAAGGAATATCTTCCCAATATCTAATCTAAATCTACCCTCTTTTAGTTTAAACCCATTACCCCTTGACCTATCACTCCATGCCCTTGTAAACAGCCCCTCTCCAGCTTTCCTGTAGGCCCCCTTCAGATACTGGAAGGCTGCTATAACGTCTCCCCAGAGTCTTCTCTTCTCCAGGCTGAACAACCCCAACTCTCTCAGCCTGTCCTCATAGGAGAGGTGCTCCAGCCCTCTGACCATCTTCACAGCCCTCCTCTGGACTCCCTCCAACAGCTCCATGTCTCTTGACCTGGGGCCCCAGAGCTGGATGCAGTACTCCAGGTGGGGTCTCACAAGAGCAGAGCAGAGGGGCAGGATCACCTCCCTTGACCTGCTGGTCACGATTCTTTTGATGCAGCCCAGGACACGGTTGGCTTTCTGGGCTGCAGGCACACACTGCCGGCTCATGTTGAGCTTCTTGTCCACCAACACCCCCCAAGTCCTTCTCCTCAGGGCTGCTCTCAATCCATTCTCTGCCCAGCCTGTAGTTGTGCTTGGGATTGCCCTGACCCACGTGCAGGACCTTGCACTTGGCCTTGCTGAACTTCATGCAGTTCGCACGGGCCCAACTCTCAAGCCTGTCAAGGTCCCTCTGGATGGAATCCCTTCCCTCCAGCGTGTCAATCACACCACACAGCTTGGTGTCGGCAAACTTGCTGAGGGTGCACTTGATCCCACTGTCCATGTCACCAAAGATCTTAAACAGTGCTGATCCCAGCACTGACCCCTGAGGAACACCACTTGTCACTGATCTCCACTTGGACATTGAGCCGCTGACTGCAACCCTTTGTGTGTGACCATCCAGCCAATTCCTTATCCACCGAGTGGTCCATCTATCAAATCCATGTCTCTCCAATTTAAAGACGAGGATCTATAAGGTATTTGAATCATGCCTAGTTTCATACACCTAAATAAATGAAAGAACTCTTGCCTTTGCTGCTCTCTAGAGAAAAAAAAAAAAAAGGAAAAAAGAAGGAACTGAGGAAGAGTTTTATTGTGCAGATGTGAAGGCTGACTCTAGTCATCACATCGGCATGGACGTGCACGGTCTCTGGACAGACCCTCTGCAGCCTGAAACCTTGTGCAGCTGTTTGTGCGTGGGCAAAACACCTGGCGCTGTGGCTGGGTATCATGCTGTACTGCGAATCTGTGACTGTTCAGTGGGCAGCGCAGTGCCCCACAGCTCAGTCGCAGAAGCTGCGTGACTGGCACCGGGTTGTGGATTCCCCTGTGGCAGTCCAGCTGGCACCTGCAACAGCTCAGCACCAATGCTCCTCAGCTCCCTTTTGAGTATAGCTAAAAGCAGCTTCCAACTCAGAAAAAAAACAAAGAAACACCACCACACACCCACCCCAAAAACCACCTGCACTTCTGAAAACATGGATAATAGAGACTAAGATTGTTATACATAATATAGAAAATATCATGATTAAGAACTGCTGACATTGAGATGAAACTCAATGCAGAGGTCACCAACAAAAGTCCTTAGACAATTAAATTAATCTGATGCCTTGAAAGTGATACCTTCTAAGCTTTTATAACCTCCTTTAATTAAAATTTCCCTTCAAGCCTCAAAACAAATATTGCTGAATGAAGTTGTGTTAAACTTCCTCAGGGGTTGTGGTGGGGAACAGACACATTGCAATCAAAATCTTAAACCAATCTTATGAATCAGAAATATGACTTCCTAATCTATGTATATCCTACCCTATTTCCTCTTTATATCATGATGAAAAGGTTTAACCTCCGTCGCTGATGCTGTTTGCAATAACGCATTTTTGGTAGGAAAATTAGTTTTTAATTTTTTTTCTTTTAAGCAAAACAAGAAAAGATAATAATTATGCAGTTATTCTTCAAACTATGTGCATGATGAAGGGTACACTAAAGAAGCTCAATGATTAAACAACATGATATGAGCATAGAAAAAAAAAATGATGAAAATAAATGAGCCACACAATTGTGACTTACAGGAGACATTTCTCTGGTTGGAGTTTGTTTGTTTTAATGTTACTGTTTCTAACAACCTTTTCTCTGACTTTCTGTTCCTCTAGATGTTATTTCTTCCCTTAGATTTTTGTTCTCTCCCAGAAGATTAATTAAAGAAAAAAATAAACAAGCACCATAATGTTTTGAAACATTTTTTCCTCGCCTCAAGGAAAGCTGAATACAGGGTTTATTCATGCTTGCATTTAGTGGACACTTGTAGTAGTTATCTCAATTAGCTTATTTTCTGCCTTTAAATGCGACAAATAGATGGCATTAGGACTGAACAGATCTATCTCAGATGAAGACTGAAAATTAATCCGTACAATATTTATTTTTCCTCTCTCAGTTGGGGGCTTCGTTTCAAGACAACTTGTCGTGGTTTCTGAACTCTAAGATGATTGTCCACTAAGTCCTGCAAACTACCAGCACCTTGCCATGTTCTCACATCCCTTGGGCTGTGCAGTTAAAAATATTCTTGACTTATGCTGGAAACTTGAGATAACATTTGGTATAGGAGTATACATTAGAGGAAGTGGAATGCAGCCAAGCCCCTTAAGTCCACTAATCAAAGTGACAACACATCTGTAACATCAACATAGCATCACCCATGCTAGCTGAGAATGTGATAATGGTGCATTAGATGTCCTATAACTCAGTAAAATGAAAATATTTTGTAGATGTGTAACAGCTCAACTTTAGGAAGAGAAGCTCTTGTAGTTCAGGTTAAAGAACAACAGCCTTTCAGATGCCATGACTGCTTGCACCAAAACATTGCTAGCCCTAATATCACCAAGTGGGGACAAGAACCCAGCTCAAAGTATCTCCTTCTGAGTGTCCCACAAGCACTCCCTACAGAACAGAAGCTATTCTCTGCCTTTTTCTCACCAATGCACAAGTGCAGAAGGAAAGAATATAAAAGTAAATGAACGCAAAAAAAAAACCCCAAAAAACCAAAAAAAGGGAATGGGAATGGGATTAAAGCTACAGATAAACTCAATGAAGAGGAAGCTGGTCCCTCTAAAAATTTTAAGCTTCTGCCTCCAGAGCAGAAAAGAAACTGTTTAAACAGAACTAAGGACTTTCACAGGGGAGAGGCTAATAACTTACAAACAAACGAAAAACCACCAAAGTGCATTTGAAAGCATGGTTACTTGGAAATGAAGAAACGTATTAAAAACAAACGAAAGCAAGCATTTTAGTTTGGAAGCTTTTAAATTTCTCCTAGAAGAGGAAATTTTTCCCCAGTGGTTGTGTTCTGGCTGTGTGTCCAGATGGGACCGTCGAGTGCCCACCTGTTGTGGGAGATGGCTGCGCTCCTCTTCACACCAGCTCAGTTCTGAACACTGGTCCTGCACCCTCCTTCCATCCATCCATCCATCCATCCCTCCCACGCACAGCCCAGCCTCCTTCATCCCCACACCTCCAGGAAGAAGACCTGGGCAGAGGCATCGCAAGGAGCTGCAGCCCTCCGCATGCCTGCAGCATCCTTGATGTGGCCAGGCAACCAGGACAAAGAAGCACCCCAAATGTCATCCCTTCTGCAGAGCAGCTTCTGTGGCACCAGGACCTGTTGTGAGAGCCAGTGATGACAGCTTTTGTACCATCCCTTGTATAATATCTTCATAAAGGTCTGATCTTCCCCAAAACGAATAGCTCTGTGCTTAGAGATCTCCAAGAAAAGAAAGAAAAGACAACAGTGATAATTGCCTCTAATTGCTTTTGTTTTCTTTTCAGAATTTCCTCTCCCCAACCTCTAGCTTGAAGAGTCAGATGCAAACACATAGAAACACCACGTATGGTATTTATATTGTTCAATACTACATAGGGTGGTATCTTCAGATACCAAACATATACATTTTTTAAATGGCAAAATGTCTCACCTGACTGTTGCAGATATTTCACCTCCATAAATATTTTGCAAAACCTGTAAATGTGGTCTAACCAAATTAGCAGGACAGGAGGAACATCTCAGAAAATTTATTGCTTATTGCTAGGGGTCAAAACACTGGACTGCTGCTTCTATTTTTCCACTCTAGCACACTGTCTAAATCTAACCTGGAACAAAACAATGTCAGATAGGAAATTTATGATCATAAATATCCAAGGATTAATATCCTAAACACTATTACCCTGTCTGTAAAGAATTGCTTCCTGAGCAGTATCATTCTCAAGTGTTCCCTCTCATTACCTATTTTTTGTAACCATTGACACCACGCACACAAGAGCTGTCTGCTAGCAGAATCTCACGAGTGGATGTTGTATTGCAGATACATCTAAGAAACAAGTTCAGCCAGAGGATTAGAAACAGGCAAATTAATATCAGAAGGAACTTCATTAGCATAAACTGCTCTCAATTTTCTGATGTCTATTGGAACAACTTCCTTCCTGTAACAGGGTTGCTCAGAACAGGGATGGTGCAACAGAGCAAGAATTTGCTTGACTTAACGATGGATGAGCAAGAAATAAGATTCAGTTCCTGCCACCGAAAGCATTTTTAATAGTGTGAACATGCAAATATTTCTGCTGGATTTGTGAGATCTCCCCAAGAGTTTTAGCAATTAGCTGGCTAAGCCATGCCACGCTGCTCGGCACGGCTGCGACTGTCCAGTGCTGCTGAGAGGACGCCACTCTCAGCTCTGCCACCAAGTATTTTCATCTGCTTACTTTAATAGGGGGAAAGTAGCTTTACCAATGAATTTTATAGCTTGATTTGCAATGCTGCCCTGGGAGAAAAAGCTGGAAGTTTTCACAAACTGTTAGAAAAGCTTTAATAGCAATACATTACAATAAACTTACTAAATAGAAGCCTCTGATTGAAGGCAATTGCATAGATATGTTGTCGAGGTAATTAAGAATACTGCATGGAGGGACTTGCTTGCAATACAGTTAAGATTTTAAACATTCACAAAGTATTCCCCTCTCTTCTTACCTGCTCAGACCTAATCAGTTTTATTGCTATTCTTTATTACTTCTGAAGCACCTTCCCTGTGCTTGCTGCCTGCAGGATCCTTCCTAGCAGGCTGAAAACAGTATTCGATTTGTAAGGAGCATAAAGAGGATTTTTTTTCAGGCTATGGGAGACAGAGAACCTCTCAACCTCTTCACTCCTTCAGCACAGCTCTTGCTGCTTCGTGTCACCAGGCAGGGCCTCCCCCAACCATGGTCTGACCCCCACACTCCTGGAAGACACCGAGGACCACGCTGTGCTGGCTCCCCATCAGCAAGAGGACATCAGATGGAGATGTCTCTCCCCTCTGGCCCTGGCAGGTGACAGCTGTGCTGCCCTCTCCTTGCCAATAGGCCCAGGTGGGTGCAGCCCTACCGGAACGGCCGAACATGGCATTTGGCAAACAGCTGACCCAACCCTATAAGTGATTGTCGCCTCTCATGCATTACAGTCCTACATATTCATATTTTCTTTTTTCCCCACTTTATTACTAGCATGGTTGACATAACACTTTTCACTGGTAAACTCAATTATGTAGATTTATTGTCTTTATGCAGGTTTATTAAAGATATTCAAAGCTTTCTGATCTCTTGGCCATTTTGCTGGACGTAAGAAATAATTTTCAACCCAACTTTTAGTCAGCTTGTAGAACTTTAGTTTCCAAGAGAAGAGAGGTTTATGGGCTTCCATAAACCCAGGTGCTCAGTCTCAGACTGAAGGAACCAAAGACTTGATTTTCTTAAATAAATAATCAAACAAATAAATGATCAGGCATCAACAGAGCTTTTAGATGCCCATAAAAGGGCTATTAGAAGCTTTGAAAAAAAAATTATTTTTATCCTTAAATATATTTGCAGAAAACACTTTTGAACCCATTAATAAGCCTTTATTTTTAAAGCTGCTTAAAGCAATACCAAACAAGCTTTAGGTCTTGCAGCAGGAGACTCCGTCAGCCAATGCTGCAGGGACAGGGAGCACTGCACTACTTTGTGGGCAGTGCCGCCCAGGAGAGCGGAGCCAGTGGCAGAGACATTGGTAAGGAACCCAGTAGTAAGGATTCAAGCAGGCAGCAGAGAAGGTTTGCTTTAGCTTTAGAAAAAAAGATATTCACTTCCTCAACTCAGGGGTGGAGCTCACTTAGAGCACGCCATATATATTCTTGCACGGATGGTTGTAAACCAGACCTAGGATAACTCAAATAATTGTCCAAGATTAGGGGTTTTTTTCTGCATTCCTGCAGCTGCTGCTTTTGCTCATTGTTCCACACGAAGCCCTTAATTCTTGAGGTGCTAATTGAAAGGGAAAATGAAAAAATCTGTCAGAAAGCTAATCATTCCAAACAGATGAATGTCACAATAAATTAACTAGTACTTAACACAGTACTCATTCTCTGACAGTCTGTCACACACCAGTACAGGAGACACACCTGACTGCAGTAGACTGAAAAATGCAGACCGAAAAATGCAAGCCTGAAATTTTCTTTTGACACAAGCAGCTCCCTAGGATTTTCACTTTTCAGAGTTTCTCAGCACAATAGAAAGGGAAATAACCCTGTATTACATCTTCATCAGAAGATTAAGCAATCGGCTCTGTCACAACCCAGATACAATATATCCATGCTGTTCCTCTCTTGGGTCATGTGTTGACAGACACACACACACAAAAAGACAGGAGGGATAGGATCTCTTTTTTTCCTCCATACTTTTATTTTTCCAGAGCACCCATCTTAAAGGCCCATCATTTCTTTGTCTCCACCTGCTTCTGCTCCCCTTGACAGCGCCTGGTCCTTTTCCCTCCTCACTTTACAGGTGCCTCACCTTGGTCTCCAGAAAAGTCTTCAATTTACCCTCTAACCTGTGCTCCCCTGTCGTGCAGCAGAGCTTGTGCCTTTTTACTTCCTCACCCCTTCCCCCCCACAACCATTTCTTGGGAAAAAAAGCTGTCGTCAAACTGCTATTTATAGGGGCTTCCAGTCCTACCTCTTTGCTTTGCAGCCAGAGGAGACAGCAGACAACATTTCTGAGCGGTCATTGGAGAAGACGCCAAGAGTTTCACCCGTTCCCTGTCTGCCAAATTGCATCTGAGAGACTGTTCCCAGCCCCGGGCATAAAACAAAAGACATATTTCTTGTAGGTCTGGAGGGACAGTAGGCTGGTTAATAAGAGTATAACTCAGTACATTTACCACATGCCATATAAAAATAACTGCTTCAAACACCTGACTTGCGTGACTACTGTACTGAGAGCTGCTTCTTGAAAATGGCTTTTCAAATAGTATTTTATCAATGCTTTCTTAAAAAAAGAAAAACACAAAACCCCCCAAACCACACCAGTTTTAAGTCTCTCACATAATAAGTTCCTGACAGTAGGCACTTTCCACACCCTACCTATTTGTTTGTGACCTCAAGATCCTCCTGAACACCCTTGAGCAAACAATCCCACCCAAAAGCATGACATTTTGGCTTGAAATGCCAGAGAACTTGCAGGGCTCTCCATAAAAACTTCAGTATATTGGACATAGTATAATAAAGTTTGACTGTCTCCAACTGGAGTGCATTCGAGGTGCGTCCTATTTCTACACATTGCGTTTTTATTCATTTCTTTCTGTAGTTTGACAATTAAATCATAATTCAGCTTCCAAAAAAAGTTGACATTTTTCTGAAAAAGATTGAAACCAACAAAGAAGTATGACAACTGTCCCACTCTTCCCCTTGTCATATGCATTTTTGCTGTCACTGCCATAAGTACCTCCCCCTTTACCATCAGGCCTCCCTAAATCTCTCATGCATCTCTTTCAGTACAGTTCAATACAAACATCTCTGAATAGGTGTCATCCCTGACCAGCCAGTGCAAAACACGGTCTGCAAGGTTCTGCTTCTCTAAATTGCTATAAGATGTTCCCAGGTCTCAGTCATTACAAATCTTCCTTTCAACTCATTTATGTCCAAAGACTCAAAAAGATGTATATACACACATACCTGCCCCACCCCCATATGCCAAGTCATGTTGAAGCACCTCAGCGACCCATGAATTTTCCCAGTCTTGGCTTCATGTATAATACAGATTCCAGCAATTCTTCCTCTCCTTTTTCAGCACTGGAACAAACTGCAATGCTAGGGTTTATTTGCTTCCCTGTTTGTAAAAACCACAGTAGAACACAGCAATCTACTTTAAAAAAAATGGAGGTCTGTTTCTAAGGTGCTGTGTAAATTAGATTGTAAGCATCTCCATATTTGAAGACAGTATACAAAGAATGGAGCAACAACAGATTGAAACAAAATAACATCTCTGGCCAAGTACTAAGCTGAATAGCATTAATGCCAGAAATACATCAGAAAACATTCAAAAAGCAGAGTTTGTTGTTTCTCAAGTGTCACTTTTCTACTGTGGTGAGGATCAATAAGTCTTCCAAACAGCTTGACAGCCGCACAGAACAGATTAGCATGGAAGTTAGTTTCACTTGAAAGACGACCACAAAAGATTAATCTGCACCAGGAACTCGTGCACCTTCACGTTTCAGAACAAGAACCTAAACATAGAGAGCAGAAAAGCACTCTCCTTCAACAGAGAATAGGAATTTTGTCAAGTTAGAGAAACTTATTTGTCCTACAGCTAATGCGACTTGGCTGAGAGGTAACAGGTGCATGAACTCAATGCATTGCAGCACCATTTTAACATGCAACAGTGATGACTACCCAAAATACTTTGGTAATTTCCATAGTCCTTCGTTATGACATTTCTTTCTAATCAGAGAGGAGTGTGCAACGTGTCCTGCTGGAGTCTTGGAAGTAAAGTTGGTCAGCTTGGAAACTATCACTGACATTTTGTAGTTTATTTCTTCTCATAAGGGGGTTTTTGTTGGCTTTTTTAAAAAGCAAAAATAAATGATGAAAATTTTAAAAAGTTTAAGGTGCCTGCTCCCAAACAAAAGATACTAAACTTTTGGAAAGGCAGGTAAGCATTGACCTCAAGAAAGAAATAAAGGACAAAAATGAAGACAAAATGCTTTATTTAACTGGGACCAGTCTGGGAAGATATCTTCATTTCAAAGTGTTATTTCAACTTTTTAATCCCTGCTTCAGGTGAAGAATTTAGTTAGGTGATGGGAAGATGCATAAAAATTTGCAAAGCTGACCTATGTCAATCTTTTCTGCCTGTAATTGTCAACATTTCATGGCAGAAATCATCCTTCTTTCTCTGTATGTCACTAAACTGATGACAGTCTCAGTCACTATTATGCATTTTGCAGTTCTAAAATTCTGCTCTCAGTAATACCGCCAGAACACCAGTAATTCTCACATAGGAGAAAGGAGCTAATTCTCTATGACCAGCCTTCCAATTTCCAGCTGACTTCCACTGACATTCAGCCCCCACTGTACCAGATCTTTCTGACTACTTGGCCAGTCTGAGACATTTAGCATCCATCCCTACTTGAGCTTGGAAGAGAATTACAGGCTATTTCCAACTTCCAGAGAAACAAAGTCCTACCCTCCCCTTCTAACACAGGGTACTGGACAATAATATACATCAAACATCTAACACTTAATTTTATAATCCTATAAACTTCCTCAGGAGCCTTCCATGTTTCTTTTAGGACTCAATAGAGGCTCTGACTGTGCTCCACATAACACAGTGTATGAACACAAAGTGCACCTAGGGTCCAAAACAATGAGTTTTGCTATAATGAAGTCTTGTGCTGTAGCAGGACTTTGAGTGTGGATAACACACTCGTTTCCCCCCAGCTTCTCTGGGCAAGGAGTGGGTTGTGAGGAGGGAAATAGTAACAGTTGTGGGGTTTTTTTATCTTTACTGTAGATTAAATTTGTCACAGAATAAATGCTTTATGGCTCCTTGCGCGTTGCCCACATGCAATAGATACTATGGGCTTCGTGGCAGTTGCACAATTGCCCGTGATTGCAGAGGACTGGATGGGGACTGATATAGGCAGTCCCTTTCATGACTACATTCATACGACTATTGCTGTAAACAAGCAAAAGAAATAAATTAGTCCATGTGTTTTACAAGTTTTGATTTGTAATGCATGTGTGGTTAGGATTAGTTAGGACTTGGTTGAGTTTGATACTGAAGAACTACAGCAGCTGAGAGCACGTATAATAGCTGATTTATCTATGAAAGACAAGTGAGACCTACAGAGGAGTACCATGGGTACATTTGTACCTGCTTTGCTGCACTCCTCAGGTCCAAATTTTAGGAGGAAAAATACTGGTCTCACCCTTCCCTGCACCATTTTTGATCTAGACCTAGGTATGCATCATATATAGCACAGCAAGTATGATACATTGGCTTGCCCTGCCAGAAGGGCAAGTTTAAAAGCTTCCTTCCAGGCATTCCTTTTTCCAGCAAGGTACAAACAGAGACCAAGACATGCTGGTAGAGGGAAACTGAACAAAACTGAAGTTTGCAAAATGAAACATTTAAAACATTGAAAACTGAGGGGTGCGCTTCCATTACTACTACCCAGTAACAATCCACAGTGAATACAATATGACTCCTTTGGTAAGTACAAAATTTCTGTTAGTAGTTCTACAAAACATCTTACAAAAATTCCAAATACAGAATGAAACTGGTACCCATAGTGTACCATTTGGAGGCAGACATGATTTTCTAGATTACTGTTGTTTAGCCATGCTTTTTACTTGCTATAAATTTACCTTCTAAGGGGGAACAGTTTGAAAGAACCCAGAATATCCATGAGAAGAATATAAATACAAATTATCTGGTAGTCACCAGGTCAGTCCACACACAAATTTAAATGAAAAGAAGCAGCATCTAGCACTTGTAGGTCAAGAACACATTTTCTCCTTAGTTTTCATCCATTTCTTAATTTGGGGACTGACTTTAAAACAAAAAAGTTAGGAAGAAAAAGATAATGTTTTGGGGGGTGGGTTGTTTTTTTTTCCCTGACAGAATGTTTTGAAACAGTGGGTACATATTGCTGCATTTCAGAAAATTAAGGTATTAATTTTGGAATACATACTTTCATATTCCTTGGGTCAGTTACTTACATTAGACTAGCTTGTCAAGTTTTGCTCTTTAATGGAAGGATCAACACTACCAAAAAGTCCCACTAGAGCTAGAATGTATCAGAAATTATTAGTCTGTTTTCAGAAAGGTTAGAAATTGCAAATGAAAAAAATTGGAGAGAAATCTAGTCCTCTGAGTGGGCAAATATGTCCTAGTTCCAACCCCTTTCCCAACTGTGACATTTCCCTCTCACTGGTAGAGGAGCACTAAATGCACCAGTGGCAAGAAGAGAAAATTCGTTACCTTCTGGGGAAAACCATGTTCCTTGATTTTAACACATGGTCATCAGACTTCAGTTTTGGAAAAGATACAGCAATACAGTATATCTAGTACTGGTAGGTAGCATTTTAGTGCCACTCTAGCATGTTAAGTATTTAAGTAATGTAGGTATCATCCTGTTTTGTGTATGCTTTCACAGCAGATTGTTTGTTATCAAACACAAATTTTCCCTGAAAGAGACAGTTACCAACTATACACACAGAAAACAATAAGCAGCACAAGAAAGAGTCCAGCAGACTTCAGCATGTGCTCTGTTTTTTTCTCTTGACTTATGTACATATTGCAGATCAATACAACCATTTAGCTGCTATAAAGCTGATACTGTCAATTAATATTACAGACACACAGCTATGTGCATCAGCTAAGGACCACTCCTTCCCTTTTCCCCTACTTAACTTGCCCCTTGGGGAGCTTGAACAAAAGGCCATAGTGCCATTTTCAGTTGGGAGATCCAATTTTCACATGAAGAATCATCACTGTATTGCTAAATAGTTCTCAGGTCCTCTATCTGCTGCTATATCCTTCAGATACGCTCGTCAGTCAGGGCTCTTCCCTTATACAGTCACATAGCACCACGGATTCTGCCATCTCTTGAAGAGCTCTCCCCAGCCCAGACCTTGCAACGATCATCACTCCAGCTCTCTGTCTGCAAGCTAAAAAGCTTCTCCAGACTGTCCACCTTTGGGCTGAAAGATTCAAGCCATTTCCTAACTTCCATATCCATGTGGTATGTATATTCGCTTATACTGCAAGTGTAGTTAGGCCTTTGATATAAAATAAGTAATAGCATATTCCATACCTGCCATGTCCCCAAGCATTATGACTTTGAATTGAGACTGTTAAAGCACCCTAAGAGACATGGTTGCCTATCTTCTCTTACTCTTAGGTGATAGACATTTTCCAAGTAGCTTTGGAAAAACCTTAAACATTGATGCATTAATTCCATTAATAGAAACTTTCTTATTGGCAAAATACTAGTCAGCCTTTGTGCATCACACCCTTCATAAAATGCAAACATTTTGTTATGGTCTGCTGCTTAAGAAAAAAAAAAAATACTTTTTCGTCACTGGTTTACACAAAGAGCAGATGGAAGTTGAAGGGGACACATTTAGATACAGGGTATATATCAGTGCCTCTTACAACGACTTAACGATCAATTAATATTTTATGGCTTGGGACCATTATCCAGCATGATTCACTTTTTTTTTTAATAGCTTCTATTTGCAAACAGTACTTTAAACATTAAACTGCCTCATGCGCATCTTCTATTCCTTTACCTCTTCCTATAGACCAAACATATTCTTTATTGGCTACAGACTGCAATTAAAGCCATACCTATAGCTAATTAGGCAGTTGCCACAGTTCCCTAAATGAATTCTTATCTGGCAGCTACTCTTCAGTAATTTTAGCTGTGCATACAAACGAACAGATTACATTCACTTTGGCCAAACTGTATTCTGCCTACAACAGCATTGTCCACGATGCTTACGCTTTGGCTATGACACAGTATGTTCAGGATCAGACCTCAAGTAACTTCAGGGGGCACAGGGCTGGCCATTGCTTAATCCTCTGTAACTGCTCTTTGGATGCAAGGAAACAAATCCCGAGTACGACAGCCATATATACTCTATGCTATGCCCAAGAAATGCATCCTTTTCTAAAAAATATGTACGCAACATGCTTCCTGGGCTACTGAAAGGCTGTCACACTCCTCTGTTTTTCCCGAAGGCATACCACTGCTGAGGTGGCGTGTCACAGCTGAAAAGCTTATGGTATTCCTTTCATTTCACGTAGAGGCATGCTATGCAATGCAACAACCCTAACTGCAAAATACCATCACAGATCCCATACACTGATCAAGCATATAGTGTTACCGGGTTACTTACAATTGCAGCAGCCATGAAAAGGCTAAGAAACTGGCGGGAGGGAAGAATATTCATGTGTCTGTACATTTTAGGTCACACATATGGTGGATTAGCTGTGTTTGGCACGTGAACTTTCATCAGAAGGTTGCTTATTTCACACTTGCAGTTATGTTAAGCACACTTGTTTCTTATGCCTACTAAAGAATTGTTTAAAAAATCCTCTTCCTGATTAGGCAGCCAAGCTGAGACACAGGAAACCAGAGAGCTTATATAGAAAACTTTATATCAAGAGCAGTCAGGTTAAACACGGGTCATACACAAGCTACGTAGAAAGACAAAGACCAACAACTGCAAAGCCAGATCTCTCTTTAGAGCCACGTGGAAAATCCAGAACTTGGCAGAATTCAGTGATGAAACTCCCGTTAGCATCACTGATGCTTCAGATGTGTTTGTTCAAGGCCTGTCACCCAATGGGAAACGCCCTACTGCCATGAGTAAGTCCTAGCAAATTTCTTCACAAAAGGCAGCACTTAACCAACTCAATTATCTGGGGTAATAGAATAGGATAACTCAGATTATGAAAAAAAACCCCAAAACAACCAACATGCCCCAAACCACCCACCCACCCTGACAGCAGAAAACACAGATAACATTAGGTGTAAGACATATGTAATACATTCACCTTTGAAAGTGTCCATTTGCAGCCATCTGTAAAGAGCAGGGGAAGCCTCACGTGCAACCAGGTGAAGCAGAATTGATGCACGTTGTGTTCCACAGCTAGCAACACACCACTGCAGCTGGCGCTGCTGAAGAAAGGCTTAATGAATTCACAACAGGTAACAGAGGTAACAGAAAGGTAGCTAGGTTGTGTTAGAACCCATCCCCACTGTACACCACCTCTCATTCCACAAGTTTCCTGCTTCTTACGAAGGAAGCACCTGTTGGGTTTCTGCCAGCATCACTTCCCATGCGAGTGGCTTTTGCTGTACCCAAGCCCTCCCAGGGCAGCAGCAGGGAAGAGAAGGTGGCAAGTCAAGAAGAACTTCAGGTCCTTGGGACAGGGATTGCTGCAAGGAGTTGTGTGGGCGAGAAGTCGTACAAACTCAAATCTGTACCTGCTTTTACAGCGTGACCTGTCTTGCAGCCTAAAACAAAAGGAGTCAAAACCTTTTCATGTCCCTGATCCTGAAGGAAACACAGGGGCTAAGACAAATAAGAAAAGCTTTGCTTCTTTACTCCCATGACATTCAAATTTAGAGTGGGAACACCTATCAGCTTGACCTGTCTCACCTACAGATACTCCATCCTCAAAAGCAGATAGCCATCTGGCAGGCAACTAGTGGGAGAAATGATACAACTTAAAGGAAAGAAAAAAATATCACAGGTAAAAGCAGAAAGATTAGAAGGGAAAGTGAAAAAAAGAAAAATATAGAAAAGGCAGAGAGCATAAAGATGTGGGAATTTTTTTTTTTTTAATCAGATTGTGCAGGTTCTGCAAGCACCACATGGATAATTTCTACATGAAGTGAGGGTTGAATCTTAAAGGCCATCAGATATGTTCACTTTGACATAGGAAACCAAACTTTGGCAAAAAGCTCCTTTCCCTTTAATACTACCAACCAATGGTTGTTACTATAGTGTATGAAAGTTTCAGAAGACTTGCACCCTCCCCTCACAGAAGGTCTTCAGATAAAACACTGACAGATCTGGCAA
This sequence comes from Grus americana, assembly GCF_028858705.1. Taxonomy (NCBI): domain Eukaryota; kingdom Metazoa; phylum Chordata; class Aves; order Gruiformes; family Gruidae; genus Grus; species Grus americana. The sequence continues at coordinate 71,310,393 of NC_072853.1, forward strand.
CAACCTGTGTTCTCAAACAATCCCCTCTACCCACCGCAGCCTACAATTAAACCACTTCAGTGTCGTTAAACGTGTTCAGATGAAGCACAGCTCAATGGAGAATTCCTTGCTCACAGAAGGGCTTCCACCCTCCAGAAGAAACAAGCCAAGTGAAAGACCAATCCCAAGAACGATATACAAGCATGACTTTGATTGTCACACTCTTCAAAAGTGACACAGAGAAGAAGTTGTTGAGACTTTAAATAGTGCATATTCACAAATTTCAACAATATCTTTACAAAATATTATTAATAACCCCACTCAAACTATTAGAGACGAAGCTCCCCATCACCCAGCAGCAGCAGCCCTGAGCAGCAGCATGCACTACTGCTTAGAAAGAAAAATCACATGCTCCTTTGGCCATAAGAAAAAGAAATAAAAATAAAACAATTTATAATCCAAGTAAGTTTTTTTTCTTCTAAGACCCTCTTAAGCATATTATATCCAATCTAACCATTAAATCTCAATTGTCTCCAAATATTTTCAGAAAAAAAAAGGAGATCCATAGACAATCAAGGTAATATATTTTTACACTAACGAACTAATAGGTATTACTAGTTGTTTTTATGCAATGGCACAAATTATGTATAAAAGAATATTGTGGAGTCCACACATGCTCATTTTCAAGTTTAGGAAACATTCATGAAGAGGAGGCCAAAACAATCTCATGCTTCAGTTAAATTCTGCACAGTCTTTCACAGAATCACAGCATGGTTGGAAGGGCCCTCTGGAGATCATCTAGTCCAAACCCCCTGCTAGAGCAGGATCACCTAGAGCATGTTGCAGGGGATTGCGTCCAGGCGGGTTTGCAATATCTCTGGAGAAGGAGACTCCGCAACCTCTCTGGGCAGCCTGTTCCAGTGCTCTGTCACCCTCAGAGGAAAGAAGTTTTTTCCTCATGTTGAGATGGAACTTGCTTTGTTTCAGTTTGTGCCTGTTGCCACTTGTCCTGTTGCCAGGGACCATTGAAAAGGGTCTGACCCCATCATTTTGACACCCACCCTTTAGATATTTATAAGCATTGATGAGATCCCCTCCCAGCCTTCTCTTCGCCAGGCTAAACAGGCCCAGCTCTCTCAGCCTTTCCTCATACGAGAGATGCTCCAGTCCCCTAGTGGTCTTTGTAGCCCTCCACTGGACTCTCTCCAGTAGTTCCTTGTCTTTCTTGAAGTGGGGAGCCCAGAGCTGGACACAGTACCCAACTACTGCTGCTAAGCTGTAAAACCTGTGTTACAACTCAAAAAAAAAAAATTAAAGGGTATGAGATTAATTTTAAGGATAAAAGCCCATAGATACAATTGCTTGGAAAAGTTATCAAGACATGGGTTAATCCAAAAGAAACATAGGGTGCTCTTTTTACGGGGGAAGAAAGGGACCAGTGCTTCTCCCTGCCGGCAAGCCTGCCTGCCTCTGAGCTGAAGGATGGAGAGAGCCTGCTACCAAGGCAGGCAAAGAGAAGATCCCAGGAGACTGGTCACCCACTTTCAGAAGCTGGTAAGCATCACTCAGAAGTGGGGTGACAGACCCATGGAAGGTCCTTCATTGAGTGCTGCATCACTGTGCCATCTTGCAACATATTACGGCAAGGTTACAGATCTAATGAGAATCTGATACACAGCACTGTGGGGCTACACATAATCATTATCTATGATACATTTATCTCCCTATTGTAAGCCCCCACTAACAGAATACAAATGTGTGAATGCAATGATGCTCCTCAGTTTAAATTTACATGCAAATATCACTGACTATGGCAGTAAGGAATGAGTTTTAGAAGTATAACATATTAAAACCAGAGCCACGGTCTCCCATAAGTCTTAAGCATGCATTTAACTGCAGCATCCCAAATCTGATTTGTTTACATGAACTCTAGATCAGATTATGAATGCCTTCAATTCCTTGAATTCAACAGAACCCTAAACATCATTAGGTATATTTCTACTCTCTTACTTTTTTTTGGTCAAGAAAATTCCCACATCTCTCAGAAGAGGAAAAGCATGTACTACAAAGCACACTGATCAATTGAATGAAAAATCTAGATGTTTTCTGGTATGATGGAAAAGGTATAAAGCAAGTGTTGTGCGTACACCAGTCAGAAATTAGGTGGGGTACCTATCTGAAAAGGTTGTTACCAGAAACCTTAAAAAGCAGCAATATAATGTAACCTGTGATATGATTTTGTCAATAAATGAGGCTGTCAGTAAGAGACAGCTAAAAAAAAAGTCTTTAAGGTTGGGCTATTAGGACTGAAACATAAAATATCACGGTTTTTTCATGTAGATGTCATAACTGGTACTGCAATAGTTTATATATTTAGTAATAGTTTGTGTTCTAGCTTATCAAGGGTACACTTTCAATAAATAGAAAGTGTTATTTATTTAGGACTTCAGCAGTATATAACAGCTGAAAATAAATCAGTAAAGTATATTTGGAGATAAAGGAGAACCAATGGCATTGATGAATTAATTTTAACTTCCATCTAAATAAATCTCATCAGTTCCATAGATGGATTTGTTTCACTTTTCTCAAAACATCTGGGAATGACTACTAGCAGTGACAGGACACTGAAACTAACAGACCACAAAGCTGGTCTCAATTGTCATTCATAAATCCCTGTTACAGTGACTAGTTTTATCTAAGAGATTAATCTTACTATCATCCCCACTCATATACATCTAGCTTCAGTACATTACTTCAAACAAGAAGTGGTTTTGACAACAATATTCTATACAATTTAGCCTTTGCCAATTGCAAATCTCCATATGCCGTATAAAGAAACCATGTTTAGCTTTGAATAATTAATTGGATACTCAAAATACACTTCATATGAAATATTCAGTAGTTGCACAGGACAACCATGACAAGTGCTGTCTTCAGCCTTACATACGACTTTACAAACAGAAGCCATAGTTGTCGTCGTCTTTTCAGGTTCAAAAGTTTAGTGAGTTCAACAGCTTCAGTGATACAAAAATCAGGTGAGATTCAGACAACACATCTGGTATAATCAATGCCATGTAAATTAGGAGTAATTATTCTCTCTACATCTGCAATGATTCCTCCTCAAAACATGTAGTATGTTTCCTTTTGATCAAATCGTACATTGATAAGCACCTGAAACTGCCATCTAGCACCTGGTAGAAGAAATACAAGAACAAGCTCTTCAGTCACATGGGTTTGTATCTCATCAGTGGGGGATAGCCACCGAGGCATTGAAGTACAGACAGCATTTGGAAGTACACTTAAGTCTCATGTTAAATTCTGCAGCACCCTGAACAATGAGCTATAGTTTTGCACAATCTGGAATATAATATATAATAATATAATATTTTATATTATCTATTAGGTTTTCAATATGAGCCCATATACACAAAGTCTCCTTAAAACAACAGCTAGAGATTCTGGATCAAACTACATCATTTATTATGATTTGCATTTCTGGATTGTGAAAAAGCAAAGGCTAAAAGGAGACTTTCTTCAATTTTTTTTTTTTCTTTTTTTTTTCTGCCAGCAGAAAGCAGAGTAGCCTTTATCTTGGGCCTTTCTTCTTCTTTGTCCAGCGCCAGAGCTGTAGCAGCTGATAGGGCCAGCTTTCTGGAAGCTCTAGGGCAGCTTTGATTTATCCCACCATGGATAAAACTAGCACATACTAGAAAGGCATAGTCTCTTCCCATCTATGAAATATTCTACATAAAACCAGCCTCCTCAGCACCGAAGAAACATGCTGCTGTGTCTCATAGGTGCTGGCTGCCGCAAAGGCCCTTCAGAGCTCTTCGAATCCACCCTCCAGTCATCTCTAATCTGTGTGACAGGAACAGTCTGGCACTAAGAAAGATGAGGAGCCACTAAGCACAAAATCACTCTGCACAAAACACCTCTCCTAATCTGTTCTGAGCACTTGATCTGGTCCACAGACTATTTCTGCTCATCCTTCCACATTTTTTCAGTGCCCTATCAGCCTGTGACATATTAAGTACACCTATGCTTCTTACATACGTGCAAAGTCTGCAATTTGATGTGCACTTATTCTGAATAATCAATATAAATTCAGTCACCTAAGAAATGTTCCTGAATATATCCTTCTAATTATGCACCAGACTGCAATTCCATGCTACTCTGACACAACACTGACAGCATAATCCTCTCCATGGCAGCATATGGTGTAATCACCGATTCTGAAAATACTAAGTGCAGGCAATACCTAAGAAGATGCTTAAAAGTGTAGTATGCATAAGAAGTGTGTAAGTGTACCAAAAATAAAAAACTATACATTCTGCAAGCATAGACCTGTATGTTACTGAAGGATTGATTAAATACTTCATACAATCACTCACTACAAGGAGTGTTTGGAGTCATTCATCTGTCTTTCCTAACAAGGGTAAATATTTCTTCATTGTTCAGGAAAAGCAGCACTGTATGAATAATTGATTTTTTAAACAATTGGTATGATGTCCAAGTTCACGGAATTAAATTTCCCTTTGTCAAGACACACCACCAGTAAATGATTGCTAAAAGGGAATGAGAAATGACATTAAACATCAAAACTTAACTGGCATTATAACCTCAAAAAACCCCACAGTGAACTATAAAATTCCCATCACTAGGCCAGAGACACATACTGCTTATCAATCCCCTCTTCCCTCACTCAGCTCTAATCATAAGTAGATGTTATTGTCTGTTAGAGTCCACATACAAATTATGTGAAATAAAGGCAAACAAAAATTTTGTCAGCTAAATCCTATCCCAACTGGAGTCAGTGGCAAGACTCCCATGGACTTCAAAGGCAGCAGGATTTGGCAGGGGTTAAGCGTTCCAAGTGGCATTCAAACAACAGATGGACGTTCGCTCTAGTTCAAAGGCAGGAGACATAGCTTGTGCCTTATGTTAAGGTTTTATCCCAGCTTATACAACTGTGGGAAGACCACTACTTCTAGAAGTGGGAGACAGGCTACTGAGATGGCGCCTTGTTCAAGCCACCATCCATCTGATCTGAAACTGCATTGAAAGTCAGCTTGCTAGGATGTAAAAAGAAAAAAAAAAGAACAGCAAAAGGCAGCTGTATGTGGTCAGAGGGTGTCTACGCTCAGCAGCAATCCAGCTGTCCACAGCAGATGCTGGGGAGCAGGGATGCATCCCTCCTTCCAATGTTTCAATTCACTCCGGTCATGAACTTATGCTCAGCGTTTCACCCACACTACAAAAAGATGTGCACATGCACACACCAAATTTTTCATTAAAAAGACTTGGTTTTAGTTTGTGACCCCAAGATCTGCACTATTCTACAAAAAACTATTATGAAGATCTACATAATGAAAAATTGATGAACAAGCATGTTCATGTCCAACTAAAATGGGAAATTCAGACATTTAAGTGAAAGCTACAGCTTCTTCCTGCTCATTTAATCTCCTGGCACCTCTCCAATTTATCCCATGTTGCTATCTTTCCTACACACCCTGAAAACATTGTTCACGGGGGCTTTTTTCCCCTCAGTTTCCTCCAAATCGTACTTGTATACAATCATGTCTTTTCAAAACTGAAATCTTAGGATATCACCCATCCTGTAGAAAGCAATGTCATGACATTTCTAGGAAAGCCACAAATTTCATCCCAAAGACAAGAAATGCCCTGCAAAAGAGGAAAGGTTTTATCACCTTAAGAGCGGGTTAAACACACTCAGCTGAGACTAAAAGCGTAGTGTTAAAGGACCCAGTAAATGTTTGGAAAAAACACATTCACATGAAACCCAGCCAACTTACCACCACCCATGGGCAGAGCACCCAGGCGCTGGACCACACGGGCTACAGGCACAGAGGCATCTGTGCTGGCTCCAGGCAGAGCCAGCTTGGACTCCGCACCCGAATAACCAGGCTCACGTGGCGAGCGTCCAACTGGCTCAGGTGAGTATTAGCTCACCGACATCTCATCTCCATTACACTTTTACTGTGCATTTTTATAGTGTGATTTGCATATGTTTTGTATTATTTGTATTTGTTTTTCACAGCTACCCAGTGTCATTGTCCTTCTCTGCTCTGTCTTCTACCACCACAGATAACCAGGAGCCCCCTGCATAAATTAAGTGTCATTTGCAAAGCAGTTGAGGTGGAGTTGAAGTAAGGTCTGTAACATCTCCATGAAAAAAAAATACTTAACTGAAACTGAGAGAACCATTCAGTGACCATAATGTGAACTGCAAGCAGTCCTTTGCCGTGATATTCACATCAGCTTTGCTGCATACTCTTTTGTAAGTCTATTCTCATATTCCTGATGCATGGAAGCCAGTTCGGAGATACTTCAGGCTTCCAAAGAGTAGCCCAAACCGCTTCAGAGTTACCATTCAGCATCTTGCCAGAAAAATAAAACAAAAGGCTCCTTTTGTTCTGGGTGCCTGTGAGTGAGAAGTGACTTTGTTTTACAAGTGCCTGTTTCACATTCTCTCTGAGCATGCACAGTTTGGAACCGAAGAGCTCTAAAACCAAGAGTTATTAAAGGCTCTTTGGCAAAGTGACAGCTTCTACGCAAGCAGCCCTGACAGCAAAACATTTCACCAGCAATTCAATGATTACACTTTAGAATTGAGGGCTAATGCAAGTTTTCATTCACAAACAGTTACGCTAGGCATTTTTCTTATAATGCTATATTCCAAAATGTAAATTGAAGATGAGTGTTAGAGGTTTACCATGCAATAATTTTCCTGTCCTTGTAAGTAAAGTATGTCTTCGCTAAGCTGTCCCATAAGGTCTTTTTTTAGGATGTAATGAAATCATTGTTACCCTAAAGTTCATGCCCTTGTGCTTAATATAACATGCATCTAAGCCACCTTTTGCTCCAGAAGCTGTCCCACACCTCAGCTGGATTCACTCTACTAAAAAACCAGATGTGTTACAGCAGCTTAAGATCTCTTGTAACACTGTCTGGTGGTGAAAGACCGCAGTGAGAGAGCCCTCACATTTCCTGCATAATATTCAACCACTGCCTCTGCAAAGAAAATCAGATGTAAGGCTGTGTAGGTAACATATTTCTTGGCTTGGCCACTGAAAAAACCAAACATGAATGCACAAAACCTCACAATGATTTTGTTTGTATTCAGATCAAACGAAAGATTCTACCAAATCTAAAACTAAATATATGGGTATCAGCACTTAGAAAGAAATGAAGGATCCATATAAATACAAAAGTAGAAAGCAGTAGTTATTCCCTCTTATCCAATATCCTACTGTGCAGAGCATTTCCTTAGTCCAAGGTAAGTTAAACCCATTACATCCCACGAGTATGGCTCCCTGCTGGCACATCAGCTTTTCTAGGGTGCATAAAGCTTAAGACAGAGTTCCTAATTTTGCCATTATACATGCACTGGAGCAGATGTGTAAATCAAAACCTTCATCCTCTCAGACAACCTAAACACTTGCTGTCTTGCTTGATAAATATCTCAGTTTTCAGTGTGACAGAGCTGCAAAATGGGAAAGATAACCACAAGTCAGACTTTCCTTTCCTTGAAGTAGCAGAAGTCAGCAGACAGACATGGATTCAGACCTTTTAGACAAGAGGCATTTCAGCTAATGTCTTCCTGCACCTCAGATGAAGGAAATGTTCTCAACATCCTGAATATAGGCTATGGGGAGAAAAAAACCCCCAAAACACAAACAACAAAAACACATAAAGAAAGAAACAAACAAACCCCCCAAACCTCAATTCCACTAAAAGGACTGTCCCGGAATTTTTCCAAGCCAAATCTATTAGATCAATTCAGTCCAAATTTACAAGTAACACACAAATCATTCACCAAATACACAACCTCCTGAATTTATTTTGCACCTATTTGGTCAAATATAAGCAATATTTCTGCTCTCCCCCTTTCCTCCCAGCAGTGGAAGAACAGAGAGCAGAGTATTCCACATCTTCCACTTTCTGTGATACTATTATTTTAAAGTAAGTCTTGAAGTTCAAAAGATGAAGATGGGAAATTACAGATCTACAAACGCCACACCACCATCATTGCATTTTTAATGTTCATTCACAGAAAGCAAGTGAAATTGGAAGGAGATTTGCAGGAGCGGAGGCATTAGCAAGTGGCTATGAAAATGGATTTTTATATTAAGAATGCTAAGTTTAATACTAGGGTTTCTGCAGAGGCACTGGAGAAGCAACTTAGAGGCAAAACTGAGCAAACCAGTTTCCATCCATTAGGGGTTAGGCCAAGTGGTAAGGCACAGAACAGAATAAAGGTTAGTCTTTAATGGCTTTACAGAGATATAGTACTTTTCCTACTGTCACTTCCTGTCTGTCCTCAGCAAATGACTATTTCACTGCTGAAACTTCCACATGTCTATACTCAGAATCTTTTACTCTTTGGTTGGAAAAAAAAATCTCAGCCCCAGACAGACAGTTACACTTGCAATACAACACAGTAAGCCTGTTCAATCCCTGCTCTACAAATATTCACGTACTAGAATATAATTCAATGAGAATCAATTTTTGCATAATTAAAACTGAATCCACTTGTGATACTTATGCCCTTTAGTTCTTCCAAAGCGCCCTGACAAACTGAAGGAGAATCAGTATGACCAACACCAAGTGCTTCTATCATCACAGAGGAAAGCAAGCTATAAAATTCATCTTTATACAAAGGCTGTAAAGTCCTCGATATATCACAGGTACAAGCATCAAGTAGCAGTGATGGTACGAAGCACAGAAGTGTAAAACCAGTATACATTAATTGCTTTGTATCACTTGCCCATGCTGGAGCATACATTGTGCTGTACGTGGGGGGAAACGCAGGAAGTTGTGTCTACCTTGAACGATTCATGTCCTCTTCCGATACCCGTATTTGACCTCATGCACTGAATTTGTTCTCTGGAGCATCGTACTAGGAAGTCCTCCCTCCTTGAATTCCACCCCCAGTGGGAATGAAAGGAACAAGATCAAACAGCAAGTTGTCTGAACAGTGAAAAGTTTTCATGTATTTGAGGTGAGGTTGTGGGCCTCAGGCCCTCCTAACCATTACAGAATATCACAAAACCTAAACAATAAGTTGTGAAAGATGAAGAGAACTGCTCATTATACTGTTCTAAAATTTGATTTTGTTTAATTTCTCCTGCCTCTTCATATCATATATATGAGAAATACTGGAACAGAGGAGGCTATCCTGACAAGGGCCAACACAGATATACAAATACCTTATGAAATGTAAAACATTGAGAGGAAGAAGAAAAATAAAAGAAATGAAAGGACTTAATGAGTTGCAAAAGCGTTTATACTTTCAGTGGTCAGATTCAACACAGCAGTGGTCAGGAAAAATATGTTCAGCTTTCTGCTTAACATCAGTCAGACATGGAAAAAAAAATCCCAAGTGATCTAAGAAAAAGCAAAGTCAATCAAAACTAATGATAATACTGTGCCTGACAGTGAATGGGAACAATTCTGTAGCAGCATCCACCCTTTGGGGCTTTATTCATGAGCTGAAAATGAGCAATCTGGGTCTCTCAGCAATAATTACCTGCTTGTGATGTGCTGTGTACACCCTGCTTGGGAGGGGAGGAGACGTGAAGCTGGACGCAAGAGTCAATGGAAAATCCCAGTGTTTCTTCCATTTCAGGAAAAATTTCAAGCTGAAATCTGATTCTTTTCAAGCTGAAACTCTTTAAATCTCTTTTATTTTTTCAATTTCAAATTAAAAAACAAAATGTAATTAAATTGGCTACCACAGTTATGACACATCTTTTTTTGAAGCACTAGATTATTTTGGTGATGTTTGTGAAATTCCCTTCCAGAAAATGAGAGGGTATGGCACTGGAGAGACATACCCTCCTCCCATTAGAAACAGTATTGCATACACCTTTATATTGTAGAAGGCCCGTACCTATGCTTATTTTCAGATTATCTTCAGCATATCAGTATAAAAATTAGATATTACTTATCCTCAACCACCCGCCTGATTTGGATCCACAGAACTGTTTGGCCAAGACACATCCGTATAACAAGAAGCAGCTATCCACTCTGCCCCTGGAAACGTGACATGAAGCAGCATGCCTGCCGCTCTGGATGTATGAAAGCGACGCGGCACTTCAGGAACCCTTGCAATGTTTCTGACCCTGGCCATCGCATCGAAAGGCACGACATCAGACACAGCACGAAAAGAGTTCATGCAGCTGCGTTGCTTAAACAGGTTGCCCCCTTATTTATCCCTGTACAGCCTCACAACAGCAACACACATGCCCTTGCAGCCACAAAGACCAGCTATTGTAATTCTCTCCGTATTGAGTTTCCCCGCAGGGTTTTCCTGCCTTGGGCTGTTAGTGCGGCACGCAGCGGCACATCGACCACCAGGACAGATTGCTGCAGCAATCACGTTACAGCCACCCGGCACCATGCCCCATACTCGGGCAAAAAGCCTTCAGAAGAGAGGCATTGTATGGATTTGTTCACCAGTGATTGCAGAGTTACATTTCTTACCATTACCCCTCACCCCTGCGTTTGAACAAGCAGTAAGGCATGTTAAGCACGTTTTCCTCCAGGTAAACCTTCCCCGTAAGGTGCTCTGTGTCCCCTGGCAGGTCATGGCTGCCCTATACACAACTCCTGTATGCTCAGCCAGCCCTCCTCCAGGCCTACAAACATTTTTGCCTTCCAAAGGGGTTAGCTTTAATCACTGTGTCATGCCAGGAGACCTTCAGAGCTGTACCGCTTCCCTTCAGTCTCATGCTCATCCGTTGCTTACGGATCCTCTCTCCTCTCTGCCTCCCTACCTTCAGGAATCTGGTAGAGACAATCTGTAGGTCTATTTCAACATGACTTACATTCCCTACGTGAAAAAACAGTATGCAAATAGGTAACAGACCCAACCGTGGCATAATCGCCATTACTCCTGGATTTATTGTGATTAGTTAGTTCAAGTGGGTCCAACATGCATGCAATTAGCATCCAAGGCACACAGCAGCGAGCACATTATCAGCTCACAGAAATTAACAGGTAAGAATTGTCAGTTTGGCACCCCTTCGCTTCTCTGCGGGTTTCAGGTTGGAGTGTTTTACAGGAAAGAGTTGAATACTGCTCTAAGGTCTCATCTACATGAGGCAAACTGCTTTCACAGGCCTCAGGAAAAAGCCCCAGCTTGTAGACCATCCCAACAGCTAACCCTTCTGGCAGTCTCTGCAGTGCCTACTAGCTCTGTTGAAACTAACAAGGAAGTTAGTGCAGTCCAAAGAGAGTAGTACATCAAAGTAAATTGGCACTGAAGACACTACACCTATCCGTAGCTGGGGTATTTTACATGAAACTACATGTTGCCTGGTTCCCTGGACAGGTGCTCCCAGTAGAGAAGTGGTACCAAGCTGTTCAAAGGGACTACCAACACCTTCTGTCTCCATCAGAGGCTGAACCACACTTGGAAAGAAGTTTCCTGTACAGTCCTCCTTCAAGGAATCTTGTTTGTACACACTGAAGCCACTTTGTGAACCAGACCAATAAGCAATACAAGTGGGGACAAGGAGAGGATTCAGTTCAAAATTGCACTGCGACTCTAAACAAAAACCAAAAAAAGCAGTCTCAGCCACTGCAAAGATTTTGAAACACCTTTTGGGGGGAAGCCAGGTTCCTCTAACAGTTAGTCTGGTTTGGGAACCCACAAACCTTGCCAAATGACAGTTGAGAGGTGGTGCTAATGGATACAGCCATTCTGGACCTCGTTCTTTCAGAGACAGATGCCTGAGAAAGGAATTATTATGCCTTCTCTCTTCAGCTTAAAACCTATGATTTGTTGAGTTGAAGTGCTGTTCAGGTGTAAAACCTCAGGCTACTGGAGGCAATAGCCATCCAAGGCAGCTGCCCAAACAAAGCTCTTACATACTGTGGCAACAGATAAAGATCCCATAGTGCATGTAGGTAAGTGGCTGGGAAAAGCAGCGTGGGCTGCTCCTCCCTTAGGAAAAGCCAAACCCATTCCTGGGATTGCCTTCCATCAATGGCTCAGGTGTATCTGGTGGAAAATGCAGAAGGACGGAGAAATACAGTGTGTACCTCAAGGAGATTTAATCCTGAGGGAAAATAACCTATGATTTGAGTTGTATGTTATAGGAAGCGCTACGGTAGGAACCACTTGAAACACCAGAGGATGAACCTCACAAGGAACAGGGCAAGCATGGTGATCACCAGGATGCCAGTCAACAACCCAACATGCTGCATCTCCTGTCTTGAGTGACCACCTTGACAGACGGAGCCCAAGTCATTGACTGCTCTTATGGACATTTGACAGAGCCCTATGGAACACAGAAATCATATCTATGTATATGTCAAAGGACAGAGGATTGTGGTTAATGAGAATATATAAGCCTAATTGTTGGATGTGAAGATGGTTTTAGCATGTAGTCTAAGTTGTAAGCATTGATAAGAGGGAACTTCAGACATGAGGAATAAATAGAATAAAAAGAAGGAAAAAAGTATGGGATAGAAGGAGTAAATGTAATGCAGTATGGATTAGGTAAGTGGAAAAGCATGAGTAGGATATAGAAATGAAACCATATATGAATGGGACACTCGGAGGATAGACATCAGATAACATAGGACTAGAGCATGATACCAATGGTTGGAATAAAGGGTGGGGATTGTACTGGGTCTGACTGGGACGGAGTTAACTTTCTTCACAGGAGCCCATGTTGTGCTGTGCTTTGTATTTGTGGCTAAAACAGTGTTAACATGCCAACGTTTTGGCTATTGCTGAACAGTGCTTGCATAGCAGCTAGGCTTTCTCTCCTGCTCCATGCAGCCCTATCCCCTAGTGAATAGGCTGGGATGGGCAAGAGGTTGGAAGGAGACACGGCCAGGACAACTGAACCAAATTATTCGAAGGGATTTTCCATACTATACAATGTCATGCTCAGCAATAAAAGCTCATGGAGAGGAGGAGGTGGAGGAAGGGAGATCACATTCATCGTTATGGTAGTTGTCCTCCCAAGCAGCCATTATGCACACTGAAGCCCTGCCTCCCAGAAAATGCCTGGCAGTAGGAAGCAGTGGATGAATTCCTCCTCTTGTTTTGCTTGTACGCACAGCTTTTGCTTTCCCTGTCAAACTGTCATTATCTCAATCCATGAGTTTTCTTGCCTTCCTTCTATTTTCTTGCCATTCTGCAGGAGTGGAGAGTGAGCAAGTAAGTGGCTGGGTGCCTGTTGCACGATGCAAACCCCCACACCTATATCACTATGTAAAGTAGAGGCACAAAGAATGTAAATGGTACACAGTAAGAACCAAAAAGTTCCACAGCTAAAGACATTTTTTAAAAAATAAAACCACTCCCATCCTGAACATACTACACAGTTAGGAAGGAAAAAAACTGCATGTTGCTCTTTTCCAATCATATGACAAAAAAATCATTACAGACAACAGTAGGTATAAAATTTAAGAATATATATGTGTGTACATGCACGTGTACATGGAATAAAGCCACAGCACTAACTACTTTCCTGAGCAGAATTTTATACCAAGCTTATTCCCTCAAAATCTAGAGCAGAAAAAGCAATGGCTTTGGACATCACCCATCCAAAGCACTGACTGGTGCTCCTGCACAGGGCTCCATGGTGCTCCCAGGGTGAAGATGAAGGCCTGGTGTGCTTGTAGGATATTAGGGGGGATGTGCATGGTCACTGGTTGGGTTTGGTGCCACCGCAGTGCCTGCCTTCCCTGCTCAGCCTCACTCCAGCAGGTGCTGCCCAACATCCCCATGCACGCACACCTTCACGTGCGTACCAACGTGAATGATGCTAAACTCACACTGTGAAACAGTGGGTAATGGTCAGATCAAAATCCCTAGAGTCAAACACTACTGAATTTCCATTTTCATTGGAAATGGTTTGTATGGCTGTTTCCAAAACCTGTGGTACCTTCTGTGGTCCATGATGCTTTCTAGTCTTCCCATTTAAATAACAAAAGCAAATATAATGCATTGTGCCAAAGTTTACATCTGTTATTGGTGTAACTTCACTCACTTTAGAAGTGTTATCCAACTAACAGAATTATATAAAAATTTTAAAATTATATTTACATTTTCCTTGAAAATGGTTAAACAGTAACTCTAGACATTCATCACTACAGATGAGATGCAAATAGATGAAAAATTCAGATTTTTTTATATTCATATATTTTGTTAATCTACCATCTATTTGTTAGACAATTACAGCATGATCTAATAGCCTATAAAACCCAAACCAATCAGATTTCTAATAATTAACATCAAGGGTTTGGGGGTTTTTTTTCTGTTTTTTATTTAAAAAAAAAACAACAAAAAAGTAAGTTATATCACTAGATTAGTGCAGTTCCCTTAATGGAAGTAAGTTTTATCATAGACTGAATATTTTTAAAGACTTTTAGGTCAGGAAAAGAGCACATAAAGGCCTTAAGAAAAAAAATGAATCGGTACCTTCATTAGCTGCATATCATTTAACTTTCTGATCCAAATTTCAAAAAAACCTAATTCTGTGGGATACAAGCAACTCAGACTTGTAAATCCCCCAATGCACAGACATTTTTTGCATTCATTGGAGGACACAGGACTCATTAGTGGCATTGTTTCAACAATCAATTTTGACAAACAAAAATCAAAGATGATCTTGAAAAAAAGCCTGCTATTGTCCTGCAATAGTTACTACGCTTATTAAAAACGATTCTTTAAAAACGGGGCAACTGTGGTAACACATGGAACAATGGATCCCTGGCTCTTTCCTCCTTTCCCCCTGCCAAGCATCAAATATTGAGGAGAAGCCTTTGTTTAAATTGCTCAATTACTGCTGAGTTGTTTACTGACCTCTTAAATTTTATATTACAACATGCTGCTGTGGTAAAACTGTGAGCACAGACAAAACAGCTGCCTTAAAAAGCTTCTCCCCCACTCTCCTTGTATTAGGAGCACAATTCACCAGAAGACCACCTCAGTTCCCTACTTTTTAGATGAGGAACAGCTACAATGGGCTGGAAATGAACTACAATGAGGCACAGTGCTCCACTTGAAGGGTAGCTGCCTTCAAGTAGATCAATCTGCTAATTAAAGTTGCAAAAAACATTCAAGACCAAGATGTGTGAGCCCATAATGAAGAGGAAACCTCACTGACCCATTGCCACCTTTGCAGCTGGGTAGTGTGCACACTTAGGGGTAACAACAAATAGGGCAGGAGGGTCAGATAAACTTATTGCTGTTTTTTTTTTCCTCTTGGATGAAGAATATTCCATAATGAAGACAGGAATGCCTTTTATAATAGATTAAGTCTGTCTAGTTCACATATGTGCTTGACAACGCTAGGAACCACCAAAATTTCCTTCGGTGGAGTTCTTTTCTTTTTGTGGCCAAACTAGATCAGCCAACAGAGCTGCATGCCAGAGCAGAATGATTCTGCTGGAAAGAGATGAGTCACTAGACTTAAAGACTTGACAGTTATTACTGTTACTATTACTATTTTAAAACCAAAGGACTTGGTGTGGTCTGTGCTGTGTATACAGGAGGAATTATTTAATCCACCTGAGAGTGGACTTGGACTCAGGCTGGTCAGCCTCAGCTTAGTTCCTGGGAAGGTAATGGAGCAACTTATCTTGGAAATAATTTCCAAACACATGAAGGACAAGAAGGTGGTCAGGAGCGATCAGCATGGATTTATGAAGGAGAAATAATACTTAACCAACCTCATCACCTTCTGCTGCTTCTGCATCACCTACCAACTTGGTAGATTTGGTTAGAGTGGTGAATGTTGTTTACCTCAACTTTAGTAAAGCTTTTGGTACTGCCTCCTGTAACATCCTCAGACAAGCTGAAAAAGCACAGGTTAGATAAGTAGGCAGTGAGGTAAGACTGGAAACTGGCTAAACTGCCAGGCCCAGAGGGTTATGATGAGTAGCACAAACCCCAGCTGGAGGAAAGTCACTAGTGGTATAGCCCAGGGGTTCATACTAGGGCCAATAGTTTTATGCTTTCATTAATAACCTTGATGATGAGACTAAGTGCACTCTCAGTAAGTTTGTAGATGACACGAAAGTGGGAACACTTACTGATGCAGATAGGCATGCTGCCATTCAGTAGGACCTGGACAGGCTGGAGAAATGGAGAGAGAGGAATCTCAAACTTCAACAAGAGGGGGTATAAAGTCCTGCATCTGAGGGGGTGGAATAATCCTCAATAAATGCTGGGGACCAAGTGGCTGGAAAGCAGCTTTGCAGAGAACAACCTTGTGGTCCTGGTGGACCACAAGCTGACCATAAGCCAGAAAGGCACCTCACAGCAAAGAAGTCCAATGGCATCCTGGTCTGCTTTAAAAGCATTTTCAGCAGGTCCTTGGCAACCTGCTCTAGCTAACCTTGCTTGAGCAGGGGGTTGGACCAGATGATCTCAAGAGGTTCCCTTCAAGCCTCAACCATTCTGTGAGGTTTGGTGTGAGTGGACATCTAACTAGTATCAGCATACATTTACTAATTTACTTTAAACAATATAATAAGGAAAACATAGATGTTTCATTCAGAGATTAGCACCAGATTGGGCAAATTAAAGGACTCTATGGACACCTCGTTAGCCACATTGAATGCAACAATCTTAGAAGCAAGTCACAGGAGTTACCTCCAATGAATACCACAGTTCAGATCATATTGAGGCTAATTCTTTGCTCAGTTCTGGAATAAACAAGAGTGAACATTCAATGTTTAGTAACTGGAGCCACAGCATCACAGGAGCAGAATCAAGACAGATATATCCCTTTCCAGAAATATTTCCAATAATTTATTGCTAACAACAGTAAAATACTACAGCATCAGCACTTAATTTTCTTCTTCATAACATAATGTTGGTTTGTCTTATATTCTGCAAGTACGCAAGCCGCAATTTGTTGAGAAATTTGTACTAATACATTGTTATACTCCCCAAAAAGATCTGAAATCACTTTTCTGGAAATTGTGATATTGTAGCATTAAGAAACTGATACTTCTCTCCCCATTTGAGCTGGAAACAAATACTCTGTACATCAGTGAGAAGGTTATTGTGGGGCCATGAAACACCTGACACCATATACATGCTAGAATGGAGGTAAGGAGAGGATGATAAATCCCTGCTGTGACTTGAAATCCCACTGCACCCCAACCCAGGTCTTCTGCTCAGAGCTGAGGGCAGAAATCAGGCTGTTAGTCTAGGGCTAAGCCCTTCAAGAAGAATAAGGAAGGAAGTGGAGAGGGTAAAATGCAAGGTTGCTCTTTCTTTTCTGTTTATGTGAGGAGCATGCACTTGTTCTTTCACTGGATGGTTTATACCAAGTTTACTAGAGAAGTAATGGAGTGGTATGGTTATAAAGGAGTCAAAAATGCATGCAGAGATCACAGTATGAAACTTATTTTCCCTGCAGCCTATGGTAAATGCTGTATCTTAAAATTGCTGTTAAGCCCACCTAATTTTTTAAGAAATGATGGTGTTTCCAACCGCCATAGAGCAGATGGCTCTGATCTCTGCAGGTGCACATCTGACTAGAGCAGATACAGCTACTGCCAGGGAGAGGAGCAAAGAGTCACGGTGTAGCTGTGCAGCTCTACAAATTCCCCAAATAAGGTTAGTTATGAAAAAAAAAAAAATCACTTGATTTGTGAACAACAGCACCCCACTCCACACAATATCTGGCCTTAATTCATTAGGAAAAGGCAAAGATGTAGTGTAGAATTATTCAATTTACTATTGGGAACACTTATTTGAGAAATTAAATTCAGGTTAATAGAGGTATTTTGTTTCAGTAGTACTCACATTATCCCCTTACAAGACAGCAAGGGAACACAGCTATAAAGCTTCCTGGAATGGGAATTATTAGTAAAATAAAGATTCTCCCTGGAGAATTTCAGTGAGTATCTTATTTCTTGATCAAGGCAGAAGAGAGTGGGAAAGCAAGAAGATTTTGGAGATAACTTTGAGGATGACTGTTTAGCTTCCCCCTAGGAAACAAAGCACTGTAATAAAACATCATCATCTGTGGATCTGAAGATGCAGGGTGAAAGAAGAAAAAAAAAGTCTTCCAATCTTCAATTTAACAAAGCTAGCAGAACCTTTCACATCTGTTAGAGACTTATTTTTATTGGACCATATTTTTTAGGAAGATGTTTAAGTCAAAAAAGGTTACACATGTGTTTGAAGATATGGCAGGACTAAGTTCTTCATCCCTTCTGCCTTAAAACCAAATCATCTCTGTAGTAGAAATAAGAGAAGGGGAAAAAAACCCCACCACTAAAACCAACATTGAACTAACATCAGACTCTTTTCTCTCCACAAAATGTCATAATTTATGAACAGGTTGGGCTTCTCTCAAGAGATCTCACATGCATTGCATTATACAGATTAATGGGCTAAAAATAAGTTACTATGTGTATGTGGTAGGGAAAAGATCTGCTGTGCACAAGCCCAGAACAGATCTTGCCGGGGGGATAGGTTTTAAGCCACGCAGGCTGGAATGAATTCTAAGCTTAAACCAAAGTCAATAGTAATCTATACTACCACGTACAATACAAGATTGAAACAGCATCTGGATTCTAGATCTCATCCTGGACAGGTATCAAAATTAGTATTGAACAGCGAAGGTTGTATTGAGTCCCATGATGAAACCACAAAAAAAAAGATTACACTTATTCATGCATGCATGAATCTAGACTAACAGCTGACAGTGATGTTATTTTGTACATTCAAGGCTTAACAGGGAGCAGAATGGTAAAACACAGAATATGAAGATTTTCATATACCTTTCATAGATTTTGTAGTTAAAAGGTGCTTTATTAAAAGGCTGCGAATGGACAGACAGGCACAGCTATTTCACAGTCTTAGAAGATTTAATAGCTATGTGCTAACACTTGTTACATTTATCTCAGAAGATTCCCAGGAAATATATTATAATAATGCCAGAAGGGAAGTGAGAAAAGATTATAATTGTTTTCTTGGTACTTCAGAACGGGGAAAAAAAAAGAGAAATGTGAACTGTCTATTGGGGCCCTGAAGTATCCCATAAAGCATCTGTTACAAACCCTCCCCCCAAAACACCCACCCCTTCATCGCCAAATACAACCTGTCCATATACGTTGTAAGAATTGTTCCATTATCTAAGGTTGTAATGGATCTACTTGTTTCTCCTTATGTCTTGTTCCAGGGAAATCCATAGTAAATTTTAATGGGTTTTCTCTCATCTCTCAAGCTGCTCATTGAAAAGGCAAAAATTGTGGCAGTGTGCATGCACCTTAAGTCTTCAAAAAAATAGTTTCATAAACATTATAAACCCAAGAACGTTGAGGGCTGTCATTCCCTCAGTGGAGGGAAACTGGCAGGGCTAGTTTGAGAAAAGACCCTAGACTGTCTCTTTGGACTAAGCGAACAGATAGCCTATTCTCATACGAGGTCTCACTTGCTTTAGGTCTGCTGACTGACTTTGACCTAGTCATTCATAATTATGACTTAAGCAACATTAGAATTGCATGGATATCTTTCAGAAATGGAGGATAAACACTTTCAACAAGCCGTGTCACTAAGGATGAGTCCAAGTCACAGTCAGTTTCGAAAATTTCCACTTACAACCATTTTTGTTCATATACCATGGCATTTAGGAGTCTTAATCACAGGCCAGGACTCCACCACACTTGATGCTGTACAAACATGAAACAAAAAGACACCAGAACTTCACAAGCATCCTTTGCAGCTGAAAGAGCTTTACACTCCTGTTGTGGTTTAACCCACCCGGCAGCTAAAACAACTACACAGCTGTTCACAGAATCAAAAAGGAAAAAAAGTAAAACTTATGGGTTGAGATAAAGACAGTCTAATAGGACAGAAAAGGAAGATAAGAAAAATAATGATAAAAGACTATACAAACCAAGTGATGCACAACACAATTTATCACCACCTGGAGCCAATGCTCAGCTAGTTCCTGAGCTGCCCTGCCTCCTGGCTCACCCCCCTGTTATATACAGAGCATGACATCATATGGTATGGAATATCCCTTTGGCTAGTTTGGGTCAGCTGTTCTGGCTGTGTCCCTTCCCAGCTTCTTGTGCACGCCCCCTCCCCCCCCCCCACCTTCTCTTTGGCAGGCCAGTATGAGAAGCTGAAAAGTCCTTGACTGCTTGGCAACAACTAAAAACGTCAGCCTGTTATCAACACTATTCTCATCCTAAATCCAAAACATGGCACTATACCAGCTGCTAGGAAGAAAATTAACTCCATCCCTGCTGAAGCCAGGACAACTCCAAATTTTTAGAGCAAAAGGTGGCTCTTAGTGCTACATCACAGCAACAGAGGCATCAATGCTTCCCTTCCTCCTAGCTCATCTCTTTCTGTTCAATGGACTGCCAGTTAAGTAGCATTCCTAAAAATTACGTTTTGAAATTAAAAACTGATATGGGACCAGACCATATGACTCAGAGGGACTTTTTGAACAACATTTATGAACTAAAAATATCAAGGTCAGTAGGATCACCACGACACAGTACTGATAGAAAAAAGATTTATTCTACAGAAAATGGCATGCTGTGTTTAATGCATCAGAAGCCTGGTACTAACGTTCCCCTGCCTGGTACAGGGAAGCATTACAGTTTTTGTTTTCAGAGGTATGGTTTTGGCTGATGTAGGTGAGGACATGAGGAGGTTGTGAACCTCCAGAACACACATTTGACCTGTACTGACATCAACATATGCACCAACTGAGGGTTTCCATGGCTCGGAAACCCTTGTATACATTATGCAGCATTGATCTTCAGACGTCTGAAGTGAGTTTTTTATTTCTTAGAAGTTGAATATTTTGAATTTCCATGAGCACTCCAGCAATAGTCAGACTACTATAGCCTGTGTCACACAGAACTGGACAGATTTTCCACAGAAAGCCACAGAACAGCTGCAAAGTGTAGTCTTGCATGGTAACAGGAAACAGAAGGAGAAGGCTGGAAAACATTCTGTTCACACTTCTTAAATAAATTTGTTTCAAGGGTTTTTTTACAATTTTTTATGTGACTAGCTTTTTGCTGCACTTGGACAACAATTTTTTGCAAAATACCAAGTCCATCTGATTGCCTGAGTCTATCCAAAGTACACTTTAAGGTTCAAATACAACAGAAAATATTTTAGCAATTCTTGCATTCTTTATTCAGAGCTATTCTTGGATGCTACAATAGTGTATGTAAGACTGTAAGAAAAAGGACTCTGAATACAGTTGTAGCAGAGTTATTAAAAAGACAGATCCAGACAGATTACAGTCTGAAGGATCAGATAAAACAAAGCAAAACGAGACATGTACTGGTCTGACAGTGGAAAAGTTCATAAATTCATTCCAAGCACCCTGGCTCAATATGCCTCCATGTTTGCCACTTTGATCTGTGCTTCCCCTATATCCCTGCTCCCACCACATGGGGCATCCCAGTCCAGCTTCTTGTCTCTTACTTGATAATTGGAGTGCTCCGCTTCAGTTTTTCCTCTTGCTTTCTCCATCCTCTCCTTATTCCTACCACACTGCGTCTCATGCTAGCCACGTCAGAGACTTTGCATAGAGCAGCCAGTGAGAACACCCCTGTGAGCCAACACAACTGGAAGAAAGGAAGCGTGTATATAGTCAAAAACCTCCTTTACTGGAATCCTACACCAAAGCTCCTCCCATATTGGGCCTCGCATGAGCTACTGCGGATGCCACGCAGAGGAAGCAGAGCAATGCACTGCAGGAGATCCAAGGTGCTGGTGGTGGTAGGGAGATTTGTGGATGAAAACAGCAGGTGAAATGAAACACAGAAGTATATGACTCTCCATCTTCCTCTCCCTCCCCCCGCCCCAGCCCAATCCAGTCATGATCATCCTAGGTTGATGACCCTCTGCCACTAAATTCACTGGAACCTTGCATCTAGGTGTTGGTTGGTACATAGAAAAAAAAAATGGAAGTCCAATAGATCATATTGGTCAGTCTTGCAATAGCAATGTGGTCCTTGGATTTGCTGCCAAAGAGCACCATTTTAGAGGCTTTTATATGACATCTCCCACACTCTTACAGAAGCACTTATCTAATATATTGCATTTAAATCTTTTCCCTCAAAGTATACAAGTTCTGGCAAAAATATTTTAATTTTATTCCAACAAAATCTACATTTAACACTTTCAAATATGGGATTGCTTTTATACATGCTACTTGCTTGTTGTAATCTTTTCATGAGGAAACATTATTCTTGGTAGGAAGCTTTCATAGTTAGGTCCCATAATCCAATCCATCTTGAGGAGATTATTCTTCCTACATATTGTCAAGTTTTATTTAATGCGTTAAAGCTTATAGTGATATGACTATGGATAAACACTCTTTCACATAGTGAACTCTCAGAAACATAAGACAGTATACACAATAGTTTCATGAACTACAATTAAACCAAAACTTGTATTCTACTTTGATATCAGTTAGTGTTCTGATTTTTTTTCCTTACTACTAATTATTTAATGAGCCTTTTTTAACAAGGAACTCATACCATTATCAGCTGATATGCAGTTTACTACTAATAATTTAACTTTTTTTAAAAAGTTAAATCACCCTTAAAGTTTCAGCCTGGATATGAAAGAGCAGAAGAGTGCTTTCTTTTATAAGTTTTTGTTCCCAGCATGTGTGTGTGTGTGGAAAAAGAGAAGGATTAATACTTGTTTACATTTGTAAACCAATTAAAAAATAAGTCCAATTAGCATATTGTCAGAATTTTATCATACAGTCTAATCAGACTATACTATTGTCTACAATAATTGCCTAATATTAGACAATTAGTTGGTCTTGTAACCACAAGGTTCCAGGTAGAAATTTTGCAACAAACATTCTCTCAAACATAATGTTTTCTACAAGCTGAAATCTTTCGGTAATAAGATAATATTTTGCCCAATGGCTTTTGTGGCTCCAAAACTCTGTTTAATCAACTGGTCTCAAGACTGAAAATAGACCTTTTGACATGAACTGATTTTGCACTGTCAAAAGGTTCTTTGTTCTTCAACCACAAAATGATAAGTTTCAAAACCTCTGAAGGTTTCAGACAGTTGAACTAGAATCATCCACACTGCTCCTCTATAAAATATCTGACAAGCCCTGCTTGCAAGTAGGTTTTCTATTATATCTCCTTAATAAACTTAAATACTTCAGCAGTCAAAACATTTTACACCTGAAGTAGGCATCTTTGCTCCTTAGCCTCATCTTTCAGTAAGATATTACCTGTATTTTTTAAGGAACAACTGTGTGGATTGGCCTCCTTTCTTTTCCCTAGATGCAACAGTTTTCACACTGTTGTTCTTTCTATTGTCCCAAGTGCTGCCTGAGGAGGATCAGCACCTCTCCAGCAAGCCCAGAATTGAGATAATCAATCCACAAGAGAAGCAGAGCATGTCTTTGGGGGAAACTGTTAGAGGACCAAAGAAAGCAGCTCACTTGATCAGACTCAGGATGTCTTAAGAGAACTTTAAGTAACTACAGATGTATCATGCTGTGTATCCAGCCTGTATATTTGCATATGTGTATATAGACGAAGTAACACTTACTATACATGTAACCTGTGAAGAAGATTTTAAATTTTTTAAAAAGAAACAAGTTTGAAATGAAGCAGTACTGTAGTACCTACCTGTGTACATCCTGAGGTATGCATTTCAGATTTGAGAGTAGTCAATTCCATTTTCCAGATACAAGACATCTGGATTTTTATTTTTAGTTGATTTTACATATATTAGTAAGATTTGTGGTAATTCCTGTACTGCAAGAAGCTCAAGTTATTAGTTGTAATTGGTCATGCAGGCGGGGGAAGCCCATTTTGTCATACCACAGCAGAAGGGGTTACTGATGAGGCTTGGTCTACATGAAACAAGGAAAGTATTTCACCTTTGCTATTTAAGAGTGTGTCATGTAAACCAGTGATTATAAGTTTGACTCACAATGAGTAGGATGATCTAAATGAGACCTACTTTTAAAACAAATTCACTAATAAACTCTGCTTCCTTTCAAGAATTAAGTGCTTTAAAAGCCAGCAAAACAAAGCCAGTGCATTCCAAACACAGTATTCTAGATCTAGAAAGGGCATCAAGGTCAACCCCTTATCACCAAGTAAAAACCCCAAAGGTACTCTTCTAAAGGCTGATGGTGAATCTTAAACTGCAACAGCAGATGGTACTGGAGAAGAGATGGGTAACACCAGCATTATGGTCCTGTGAAGCTCCAACTCTTACGATACTCAAAATTACAACAGACATTATTGCCAAGGTAAAAAAAAAATATACAATTGAACTGTGGAATCTCTAAACAGTTGCTCTCTAGCAAACAGGCAAAACAGTTGCCTGCCAGCAACCTGTAAAGCTTTCATGCCATGATAACAGGTACAGCCAAATGAGGAGCGGGGGAGGAATAAAGAAGGAAGATCTCTCATCATTCATAATTGGCTTACAAAAGTCTTCAAGTTAACTGGTAATGGAACAATAGTGAAAAGAGTGATATGAAGTGATAGCAAATTGTGATATGAATGATAGTTGAAAGAGTGATATGAATTGGGAACAGTATCATTAGACTACATAGGGCAGTGGTCTTAGAACTAGATGATCTTTGAGGTCCCTTCCAACTCAAACCATTCTATGATTCTAAGACCACTGCCATGGGCAGGGACGCCCTCCACTAGACCAGGTTGCCCAAAGCCCCATCCAACCTGGCCTTGAACACTTCCAGGGAGGGGGCAGCCATAACCTCTCTGGGCAACCTGTTCCAGTGCCTCACCACCCTCACAGTAAAGAATATCTTCCCAATATCTAAACCCTCTTTCAGCTTAAGGCCATGGCACCTGGTCCTATCACTCCATGCCCTTGTAAACAGCCCCTCTCCAGCTTTCTTGTAGGCCCCCTTCAGGTACTAGAAGGCTGCTAGAAGGTCTCCCTGGAGTCTTCTCTTCTCCAGGCTGAAGAACCCCAACCCTCTCAGCCTGTCTTCATAGCAGAGGTGCTCCAGCCCTCTGATCATCTTCACAGCCCTCCTCTGGGCTCACTCCAACAGGTACATGTCTTATGTTGGGGCCCCCAGAGCTGGATGTAGTACTTCAGGTGGAGCAGAGGGGCAGAATCACCTCCCTTGACTTGCTGGCCATGCTTCTTTTGGTGCAGCCCAGGATACAGCTGGCTTTCTGGGCTGCTAACACACATTGCCAGCTCATGTTGAGCTTCTTGCCCACCAACACCCCCAAGTCCTTCTCCTCAGGGCTGCTCTCAATCCATTCTCTGCCCAGCCTGTAGTTGTGCTTGGGATTGCCCTGACCCACATGCAGGACCCTGCACTTGGCCTTGTTGAACTTCATGTGGTTTGCATGAGCCTACATCTCAAGCCTGTCAAGGTCCCCCTCGACAGCATCCCTTCCCTCCAGCGTGTCAGTCAAACCACACAGCTTGGTGCCGTCAGCAAACTTGCTGAGGGTGCACTTGATCCCACTGTCCATGTTACCAACAAATATGTTGAACAGCATCACTCCCAGTACCAACCCCCGATGAACACCACTCATCACTGGTCTCCATTTGGACATCAAGCCATTTACTGCAACTTTTTGAGTGCGACCAGCCAGCCAATTCCTTATCCACCAAGTGGTCCATCCATCAAATCCACATCTCTCCAATTTAGAGACAAGGATGTTGTGCATGACAATGTCAAATGCTTTGCACAAGTCCAGGTAGATGACATCAGTTGCTCTTCCCCATTCACCAATGCTGTAACCTCATCATAGAAGGCCATCACATTTGTTAGGCACAATTTGCTCTTAGTGAAGCCATGTTGGCTGTCACTGATCATGTGCCTGAGCATAGTTTCCAGGAGGATCTGGATATGCTCCATGATCTTGCTGGGCACAGCGGTGAGACTGACCAGCCTGTAGTTCCCAAGGTCTTCCTTTTTTCCCCTTTTTAAAAATAGGGGTTATGTTTCCCCTTTTCCAGTCAGTGGGAACTTAAATAAGATCTTACACAAGGTCTATAAATGGAACATAGCATTAGATGAGCCACACTGCCCTAAAATTAATTCCCTCAGTCCTTTAACCATAGGAGCAACTGCAAGGATAAAGAAATAGAGAAATTCTACAAGGACATCAAAAGGTTCTGGCAGCTGCTTCTCAATGGAACACAGACTCTGAACGCCACCCATCAGCTCTGCCCCCACAAAAGCACAACCGTGCAGTGAACTCCATGCATGCTAAGTCAAACAGCAGAGAGTGACTTGTGAGTAAGAATGACTCAGTAACAAAATTGGTTTTGTCCATTCATAAACCATCAAAGTGATGCACAGCCATCATATCAGCAGATGTAAACTAGATGAATGTTATTATCATTTCAGGAAGTGCAACTCCACCATGAAAGCAAACAAGTCAATATTTCAAAACATGTAAAGCGGCAACACACAAAAGCAACACACTTCATTTTCTGCCTTGGCAGACAAACCTATAAGTGAGATTTCCATTTACACATGATGGTGTGAGCAAGACATAATATGTAATCTAAACCTCTTTTGATATCTTCCATGGATTTTTGTTCCCTTTACATTTCACAGCAATAACAGTCTCCCCATTCATTTTGGATGCATAACCCAAGTGTCTGCCTCACCCTGGCCCACACAGAGCATGAGCTCATCCAAAGTCTTTGGAGTGTCTTGACTGCATTCGCTCCTCTTATCCATCTCGCCTCTCTATCTGAGCAGCTCTGAATAGACACTGCAGATACTAGCAAAGGGGAAAGTGTTTCCCCAGGCTGCACTGCCCCCCCAGCCCAGAAGGACTAATACTCCTTGGTTTGAGGACCAGTCCTTCTGGGTGAGGAATCCCACTTTGGGGGAAGCTAGACACCTTTTTTAAGTATGAGTAGACTCATTAACTCTTATGATCATCACTGGCCACCAGTATACATGTTAGAGGAGCCACTTTTTGATAGCCTTGTACTAGCTTTAAGTACATTTCCTGATATCCTGCTTACAAGGCTTGTGGGCAACTGTAAAGCATTTCCAAATAGGCTGTTACAAATAATTCTGAATAACTGCCATTCAGCAAGCCTTTACAGACATTGTTGCCTCCTTAGAAAAGGAGATTGACTGAGAACATTAAATCGATACAAGCCCAAGCTGATCCTTGGCTTTAGCGTGAGATTGAAAATTGGCCTTTGAGTGTTTTGAACACTTTTGTACTTCCTTCAAGGCCTGCATAGCACTGACCAACCTTGAAAATTCCCTAGGTACTCAATGATATTACTTAAATATTAACTAGTAGGTCAGATTGCAGAAAGTGTTATTCAACCAAAACCATAAACAAGAAAGTTTTACATTGTCTGAAGTCCTCTGTTTACCTTCCTATTCTTTGGCAGCAGCCCAAAAGTCCCACTGCCCTATCTGACATCTAACGGCTTTAAGTAGCTGAAAAAAAGCATCTTCGTCCAAGAGACTCCTGCCTTGCCAACAAGGAACCTTCAAGTCTTGGAGACAGTTCAAAAATCTATGTTTTACAAAATTAAGTGCAGAATCAGCCCTCCATGTCTATTATTCCAGAAACATAGAAAATAGGCCCATTTTGTACAAGCATGTCTACAGCAGGTTTTTGCTTTTATCCTCATCATTTGATAACATACATTAAGAACTTAGAAGCAGTACCATTATATTCTAGTGTGTTCCCATTATATACACAAGGACATGCACTCATAGACAGTAACAAGATTTATCACCATAAAACAGGAGCTAATCTGCCAGTCAGGAACAGTAGGATTATTCTGATTAAATGCAGAAATTCTCATCAACGCAAGCCACCTTAGGCTTCCATGATTCTTAGAGATTTAGGGTGCGATTTCTCTCTAAATTAGATGCCTGAAATAGGTCAGATTAATCTCACCCTAGCTTTACCTATTTCTTTCCATTGACTATACACAGACCAGGGTGACTAGTTCAAACACAGATATACAAAGCTGGGTGAGATTCATCTTACCTGAGATGCCTACAAGGTACCAGCAAGCTCTCTTTCTGTAGTTGTGTTGGTTTTGGCTGTGATAGAGTTAGTTTTCTTCATAGTAGCTCATATGGGGCTATGTTTTGGATTTGTGCTGAAAAGAGTGTTGATAACACAGGGATGTTTTTGTTATTGCTGAGCAGTGCTTACATAGAGCCAAGGTCTCTTCTGCGCCTCATGCCGGCCCGCCAGTGAGTAGGCTGGGGATGCACAAGGAGTTGGGAGGGGACACAGCTGGGACAGCTGACCCCAACTGACTGAAGGGATATTCCATAGCAGATAACATCGTGCTCAGCATATAAAGCTGTAGAAATCTGTAGAAACTAGTGGAAAAATTGTTTGAAATGCTGAGTGATCATAGTTTTTACACATCCTAAACCAAAAACAATTTTAAAAAAGGAGAAAAATAGAACACAATCAAAATAGCAAAACTATAACAAAACCCACCTCCCCACCCCACTGACCTGGAAAGACACATTTCAAAGCCTTAGTTTGTTAACTCTTACAAAAATAAAGCCTGAGAAAATTTCAGAGGCAACAGAAAAGCAAAACCGGTTAAGGACAACATTGGCAGCAAACCAAATACAAATAAACTGGCTTTGTACTTGCCTTAGCCAAAAATTAGAAGGCTTGTAGTTTTCACAGGAACTCAGCAGGGGAACAACCAGCCTATAACAATGCAAAGAGCCTTGCTAAATTGGAGACAGACTATAACCAGCCTTCTCAAAGAGATTTATATACACTATAGCAGCTGTGATGGCAAGAGGAAAGACAGGATGACTCAGGAAGTACCTTCCAATCCTATGCTCCTAATTTAAGTTTCTACTTAATACAGAGGTCACACTGATCAAAGAGCAAATAGCACCAGCATTCACATAACCTAAGATACAACTTAAAATGTCTCCATTTCTTCCCCCATCTCACCCACAACTCAGCCCCCCACCACCTTCATCTGACCTTAAGCCGCTAGTGCCAGATAGACTAAGCATCCCTATTGCTTTCTTCCAGTAAATCACCTCCACCCTGATACTGAAGAAAGAAGGCAGCAACTTCTAATCCCTCTTCATTACCACAGAGAGGATGCTAAATAGCTACACAACAGAAAATA
This sequence comes from Grus americana, assembly GCF_028858705.1. Taxonomy (NCBI): domain Eukaryota; kingdom Metazoa; phylum Chordata; class Aves; order Gruiformes; family Gruidae; genus Grus; species Grus americana. The sequence continues at coordinate 71,339,509 of NC_072853.1, forward strand.
ATTTCAATTCACCCCAGCAGCACCCTTATTTATACACTACACACAATTACATTTCAAATCTGAAGGATAACACAAATAAATCACTCTGGTAAAATACTTCTTTTAGGAAACCAAAAATTATTTTATATATTTATGATAACTACAAGATATAATCTAGAAAACACATCCTACTTCCATTTGCAAGGCAAATTTATCTCACCAGAACAATTTGCTTTTCTCACTGTAGCACAGCTCCACAGCAAGATGAACTCCAGTGCTGAGTGGTAGGCACCAGCTAAGAACTGGCTGCAACGAGAAAACAGCTTTCACTTGGGCCTTACAGGAAGGCTCTCCTCTTCTTTGGGAGGATAATTGAATATCAGAACTAAGAAAGCAAAACAGCAGCACCTGTGGAGGTGGCAGTGACACTTAGAAAAATGGATCCCTAAGACATTTTCTAGGGAAGCCTGTAAGCACTTGATGAGAGTATATATTACCTAAGTAAAACAAGCACATAAAACAGCTGCAATGTCTGTGCTGAGGTGTGAACTACCATAAGAGCAGAAACACTTACAGAAATGTTAAAAAAAAAAAAAAAAAAGGATGAACATTCATAAACAAGATTTTAAAAACAAAACTCAGACCAACTCCCCCCTCTGAAGAGCGGGCAGCACCCAGAAGCATGCCTAATTCCAATGTGGCTAGCTCAGGAGAGGGCTACTAAGCCACTGCTACTCCTTTTGCACTCCCTGCTGCACCATGTTGCGCTACATTCAGGAGGGAAGAAGCAGGGACTCGAGGCATCTGTAGCTGCATGAAACCTGCACGTTAGGGAGATGCATTGCAAGGGTTGCTGGTAGGAGCGGTAGAAGATGTCCTGTTCGGCAAAGTGGGGTAAGTAGCTCAGTGCTGTCTGGCAGGGAAGAGAGGAGTGTGATGGGACCAGGGAAATGTGGGTTGGTGCTGGTGGGGGCAGGGGAATTTTGTGTAGCGTGTCATGTTATGGTGATGGATACTGTAAAGCGATGTGTTTATGCAGTGCAGCAAAAGGCGTTTGAAAGTCCTATTTGCGCCTGATTGAAGATAAAGTTTCTTCAGGCAATTACTGAGAGAAAAGACATTATTCAATGGAGTAGGAAGTGACTCAGGACAGCAGTCATATCGTCTCACTGTTTTTGGTGAACCCAGATTGGTTTCAGTGACCAAAGTCACATTTTGTTCAGTTAAATGGAAAAAATACAACCATTCAGTCCTCATTGTAGCTGGTGCCTGGACTTAGTGCTCTTGTGAGAGGATGATGGAGGACAATTTGCATGAGTTGTTATTGCAAGGGGAGCAGTATTTGCATAACTAACCTTTCACCTGATTAAGGACTAAGAGACTCATGGAGGCAAATCACTGAACCTAAGCAACTTATTGAAAAAATAAAGAAAAATAGGACACAAAATTAAGTAGCTTTACACGATCCCCTCACAGCTTGAAGCTAGTCCAGAACTCAATGAAGATTGCACTGACATCAAGGGAACCCCATTATGAAGAAAGAACTGATATTATAAATGGGAAAGGACAAGTAAAGTATGCCCTCCAAAATGCTGCTGACCCTGGTGAGAAGGTATATACTGACTATATCAGTTATTTCTGAACGAATAGTTTTTCCAAAAATACACTATTTAAAGTTTTCTGAGATGCTAAAAGGAATTATTGCTGCTCTCAGCCAAGCTCTTCCCCACTAATTGCAATAGAGCTGCTATTAGCCAATTCCCCTGGCCTCTCCAGCTTCCACAGTGATTTGAAACCCTGATAATGTTTTTCATTTTGTTTCTTCTGTAGACAGAGGCAAAAGCATTTCCTTTCCAACAGCATGACACAGGCTACAGACAGCCTGACGCCAAAGCTTTCTGCAGATCAATATATTTAATGCATTTGAAGTCAGTAAAATCTCTCAGGCTAGTCCAGGGTTGCCTGAGGAAATAGAAAGCCGAAAGGCTAGAGAGCTGTGTGGATATGGATTTAATATTCAATTTGCTTACTTAAGGATCTCTCCATTTTAACAGAAACCCATTAAATTACCCTGGGTTGTAATTAGAGTATTTTTCTCAAAAGGTTTTGGTGGTGCGGAGAAAAATTTAATGTAGTAAGTGGAATCAGATACACTCAAATCCAGGTGAGCAGGAGGTATGTGTATATGCATAAAGACAAAAGAGTGAATAAATCCCAAAGATTGTGGGGACAAAAATATCATCTGTCCCATCACACCAATTCTTTCTCCCCATCTCCCAGATTTATTTTGTTCACTGGAATATTGCTCCAGCCACTTGGGCCTTTCCCACAGGCTTTCCTCATTTACCCAGGATACCTCTCATTTTCATTAACCTTCAATCTTTATTGCTCCAAAACATCTTTCTTGCCCATCAGTGAAGTTTTACTGCCTCTTAAATACAAAAGCCAGAGGCAATCACGCAAGTGAGGAAGTCAGTCGTCCTATCAAACCCATCAGAATTGTTCCCCTTCCATTCAGCCTCAAAAATTCCCCAGGGATTCCAATTCATTCTACCTTCTTCCCCCCTCCCAATCCACAAAACTGTATATCAAGAAAAAAGGAATAAGCCTCACTAAAACAGCTGCCATACTTTTCAGTCTTACTTTGTATCCATCAAAAAACATTATTACGTATTAGGCTAGCCTGTAAAACTCTGTATCACCACAGAGCAACTGCTACCTTGCTGTCAATCTTTAAAAGCCTCTAAATAATGGTACCTCAAGTTCACTATTTGTCTTGCAAAATAGAAGCATTTTTATTGCTTACAATTGGAAAAGCAACTTAATAAACTTCAGCTCTATGTACAACCTTGAGCTGCCAGAAACAGTGAATAAATTAACATATTCCACCTTAACATAGTATTAACCATGATGCTCAAACACACGTTGCTTTAAATGCAAGTATTAATTATTTCATGCTAATATTTCAGCAAGAATTAATGCAATTATTTCATCAAAGCAGATGCAGTGGGAGGTAGGCAAGGAGAGGTAGCTGTTACTGGTTTGTGGGAAATAAATTGAGTCTTTCTCTCAGTCATTTTTTCTTTTATGGATTAGGTGGTTAGAAAGAAAAATGTTGCCTTTCTGTTACATCAAAAGGTCTGGCTATGAAGTTCCAGACCACTTGTGCTGCTTTCCTGAATACTAACAGTCCCTGTTAACTCAATAATATTTACAAAGTCTTTACAATAATTTTTATAGGGTTTTTATTGAAAATCTGGAAAGTGAGAATCAGGGTATATCACACAATCATTAAATTTAACATGATTTATTTCTCTTTCTTAGTGCACCTCACTCTTCTAAAAATCTTCATCCTGGAACATTATAGTGCTACAAGAAAGTAGGGTCCCTGCCACAAATTCCAGGACAGTATGACTCCAGCAGCTCTTGGGAATGGCACTTTATTCCTTTGCAGCACACGTATGAGGGGAGCAAGTGAATTATATCATCGGGGTTCAGCACAGCAGGACAGGAGAGAATTAAAGGAACAGCTTCAGTGTCTGGGTTTTGCACAACATTGTCCTGTGTTTTGAAATGGCAGAAACCAGCTGCAGGCATTGCACCTTTGGAACAGGTCCTCCTGATGCAATATCAGAGGCGTTGGGCAGCAGCCCAGCTCTCTGCACGTCTCTGCTTACCAAGTCAAATTGCAGATGCGCTGCTTCAGCCAGAAGCTTTACGTGACGCCTATCAAAGTTCTTAAAGAATTTAGTGATCAAAAAAGTGATAATCCCCTCTCAGAAAAACTGTCCTCATGGGGGTCCTGAGGCCTCTCGTGGCTTGAGGTCCTCGTGATGGAAAAGTTTAGTCTGAAAGCAAGTAAGCAATAAAGATTTGCACATGTGTTCACATCGCAATGCTAACTCTCCTCTGCATAAACTTCTCATTGAACAAACTCTTCCTAGCTGCTTGCCCCCACTTTTCAGTAATGCATAATAGAATATATGCATTTTAGAAAACAAGCACCATTTCCCTTGTGTCTGTTCTTCCTTGTGATCTACCAAAAGCAGGTTTTGCCCATGGTTTCTAAAGAAACAGCTGTAATGTCACATAAGAACTGCTTGCTAAAAAGGCAAAAAGATGTACTATGAGATAAAAAAAAAAAAAAAAAGATCTTTTCTATTTCAACAGGACTCACATCTGAGCAGTAAAGCTGCTGTTTTGAACTTGCATTCTCAAGGATCTCAACTGTAATTTTTGTACCCTGCACTACAGGGCTCAAACTTTGCACATGATTTCCCACTCCATGAAAGTGTCTATTCTATCTCTTAAATCTAAATACAGCATACATAACGCTGTAGCATCTAGAGAGTCCAACCAATACTGTCAGACAGATGACAGAAAAAATACTCTGCCTGCTAACTTGTACTCTTTTATATGCCAGTAGTGTAGGTAAAAACTCCGGTATGGTCAATCGGCTTGTGGACCAGGGGCCAAATTCCTCTCTGCTGTATATTGGAATGGCTCAACCAGTTGCCTTCAAATAACACGTGCCATTTTATTCCAGCAAAGAGTTTGCCCCAAGGGTCTTGCTAACGCTTTTGATCATAAACACTAAAAGGGCGGTAATCCTCAAGCCCAAATGAATTAACACGCTAGGTTTCTATGGCTCAGAAAAAGCAAAAGCTGTTCAGTCTACTGTGAAAAGAAGGCATTTGTCTGATAAATGAAAAAAAACCCCAAAGAAACCAACCAGAATGTTGTCAAAATAAAAGTGTATATGATGGTTCCAAAATACAAATAATTCACTCCTAAGCACAGACGAAGCTAAATATTATGGATGGCAGGACACAACAATGCTCTTCTGGAAGTTTCTCATGAGGAAGACAAATGCTGCACTCTTTAAACTCTGATTCACACGAGGAAACTCGCTGAAATCACTGGGACCAGTCACCTCGCTGTGAGGTGACCTACACTTCCCAGTGCAAGACTAGAAATACAGCCAATGCCAGTCCACCCCAAAGGGTAACTGATAATACACTTATTTTTTTGTACCCGTAAAATGAGTTACACCAAGAGACTTTCAACAATAGCAAGAGGTGAGTAAGAGTACACAATACTGCTGTAGACCTGGATTTGTTATACATATTTAATTACTATTCTGAAGGAGTGCTAATGACCAACGGTTACTTAGGTTTGTCAGACGTGAAGAAAGCTGTTAGGAAATTTTAAGGGACCTCTGATCCAAATGGGGACTGAAATGGCAGGGAAAATGCCAGGCTGTCGATTAAAGGTCTGGTGATCAAGTAGAGTAACAGGAATTTCTCATGCAGATTGCTAGATTTTAAACTAGCTATTATCACTCAAGTAAAAATCACAAACTTTCATGTGAACAAGTCCTTCCCTAAAACAAACACACATTTGCTCAAAAAGCAGCAATATAATTTCCCAAAAAGTATTAAGAAAGGCAGTACTGGAGTTATGATTTCTTATAACTTGCTGGAACAGCATGTTCTTCAGAAAAAGAAACAATAGCTGAAAAATATTAGGGCAATGAAAATCTTGCCCAAAAGACAAAGAGACATATTACAGAAAGACAAAGCAAAATTCCTTTTCTACATAACCATTTCTCAAGAAAGCTCACTTTTATGCTCTTTTATTCTGCTTCAGTTCTGTAAAGATCTCTTCTTCCCAGAAGTTTCTACTGTAATTGTTGCAGAGGACTAAACTAAAATGGCCCCAATATTTTCAGTAAGAGAAAGAATAGGAAGAAACACAATAACATTATACAATAGTATGGAGCATGTAAATTACAATACCTTCAACAGAGCATAATTAAACTGTATTAAACAACGCTGTGAACTGTTAGTAAGTACATCTATAAGCCATATTTAGGTTAAAACAATGAAGACAAGACAACATATTTTTTCTGCTCAGGTTAACAGCTCTAGGTGAAGTTAAGATGGGTGTGAATTCAAACTTCCAACCAGAAATAAAACCCAAGCTATTTCATCCTGCAATAGTCTGGAAAAGAACCGCAATTCTCATGTGAAGTGACTCTAAGAGGAGAATCTTAATACCACATGTTGGTAGAAGAAGAAATCTTGTTTTTTTAGGTGGGTTCTTCATCAAGAAGAAGTTAGGACCACATGCAAACTTACATGTCTGAATATGAAAACTGCCACCAGAAAACACTTGTTCAGTGACTGCTGAAGCTCATTTCTCACCCTTTCTCTTTGAAGTCCCACAAACATTTCCACCTCAGCAACAAGGTGCTCATCTCAAATTCAGATGCCCCTGCCACCCTGAAACAACATCTAAGCCCCAAAATCTCAGTCTGCGCAGCACACACCTAACAGACACAGGCAAATTTGCATTTCTTGGAAAATACTCTTGTTTTCTAGGGTGCTGCCGGAAGAGGTAGCATCCCATATTACACAAGCATACAGCTGGAGCACTCACTTGAGTGCGAGGGATTTCGTTTCCAGGCTCTCGCCACCCTGAGGTGGTGTGGACACCCACTTTCCAGGAGAACCACAAGCTGGTCTGGAACACAGGAGTGGGGAGTGCTCCACTAGTCCCACTACAGCCCTGCCAGAGAGGAGTAAGTTGCAAATTTCATGCAGCTGGCAGAAAGCTTCATGAGAGGATAGCACAGCCCAGTGGCTGGGCAACTTGGTGAGGAAGAGCCCTGGGTATCACACAGGCAACGAGTTCCCACATATCTGCTGGGCTGCGAGGAGGACCACAAAGCCTGATGACTCCTTTTAAAAAAACCTGCTATGGGGACCTACCTCTGGAGAAGAGCCCGGACCCTGCCGCCTGTAGGCACTGAGCTGTGCTCAGCCTTTGCTATGGGCTATTTCAAGGCGGTTTCTGCTGCGTTTGTAGGTTTCCACCCAATCCTGGCATGCACTACAGAGGGAGAATGTGTGTCCCAGCCCTATGTCTTTATTGAGCCTTCCTGGGACCGGCTATTGAAGACACCTGTTTCAGCCCTAAATATGACAGCAGAGAAGCACAGAGGCTACATTCTGCCCTTTGTTCTTACACATAAAGCATTTCTGACCCAACATTGTAAACACTTCACAATCCTCCCACCAACTGCAGTGAGAAGTGTATTGCATCTTCTGTGTTTTGATTTAACTCTACTCTGTATTTTGCAGCTGAGGACAAAAATGTCCTTGTGATAAATTTCCTTACCACAAGATTACAGACACTAACAACAATAAAGAAAAGAAAAAAACACTAGAAAAAAGTGCATTACTTAGACAAAATAATGGAAACCATAAATCACTGCAGTGACAGGATTAAATGTGAAACCTTTAATTATACATTTAATCATTTACCAACTTCTTATTTTCCCTGTAGTAATGTTCATGAAGCTTCAATAAGCTTTGAGTTTGAGGATGTTTTTATTTTATATGTGAATTGCAAAAGCTATACACATAGAAATGGTTTTGAGAATGAAAATAATATTAACTTTAATCTTCAACTATGTTGACACCTTTACTGAACACCTTTATTGTTCTCAGTCACATTGGCCCTCACTTAATGGCATCACTGTATAAATGCACGGCAAGCCCATCTCCATTTCACAGATATTATATAGAATAAAGTAGAACTAAGGGGGAAATAAGTGGTGGTTCAGAAAGTACACTACTGTATTAAAACAAGAGAATGCAATTACATTGTTGAAGAAGACGCCGTGTTATTTATGAAGTATGGACAAACCCGTGCCCACAGGCTGTATGTGCTCCACTGCCTTTTCTGCAAGGAGGCAAGAAGCATCTGCTAAAGCAGAAAAGTGACTCCCCAGCCCTTGAACCCCTTTTCCTATGGATCCCAGCGTCCAGCAACAGAGACCAGGGCTGGTTTTGCTGCTGACATCAGGTTCAAAGTGGGCAAAGGGATAACCTGAATTCCTTAAAAATTCTGTGCACCAGCATAATCTTTCAGCACACTCAGAGTAATACTTACTGAAAACAAACAAACATACAGAAAAAAAACAAAACAAAAATTAAAAATAGTAAGATTCCCATTCTTCTAACTGGAGAGTAAGGCAAAGTCCAGACAGCCTTCATGTTTACACAGGTCCCCTGAAAGAATGTGCAGTGGGAAAAAGCAGACTTTCATCAAAGTCAAAACATTGCTTGTATGCTAAGCAAAACAGCCTAATATTATACTAAACTCATCATCTAGTAGCAATTGTAAAGGCACTATTATACTGGCAGATATTGCATTGCATATCAGAGAGCTGTTGGCAGGAAAGTACCTGTCCTCTGGAGCACCCTTTGTTTTGTTCTATCATGTTGCAGGCTCTGGCAAATTGCCTTAAGGTTCCTAGCTGGGGTGGGCTGTCCCACAGCTAAAGCCATAATTCAGCTGCTCTAAATTTTCTTGTAAAAAAAGTGTCCACTGGGCACGGGTTGCGGGAAAGATGGGTTTTCTCTACTCCTTCAGCTCATGCTTTTTGCCCCAGCACAGAAGATGGAAGCAGATGGGGCCTTGCCAATGTTTAGGGTGCAGAAACATGCAGGACCAAACACAGTGGGGAAGCACACGCTCAGAGGGACTTTCAGCCATCCCAGTGGAGGAGTGAAACATTTTTATTACGTCTTTTGCAGAGATACAAACCACCAGACGAAGGACTCCAAGGTAATCTTCAGCTTTTGTTTGGATTTTCTGCCATGCTAGTCATCTGTTTCGATTTGGATAATCTTTTTGAAAAATAAATCATCCTCGCTATATGGGACTCTTGAACCTGTTGGATTGGCTTGTCGGTACTTGAGAGACCTCCTGGCTCACTGCTATGAACTGGAGGAAACGCTCCAGACTCCGCTGCGGTCTCTGCCTCTACCAATTTTTGGAACAGGCAAACTCAGAAAGAAAAGAGGACCTTATAATTAGGTTCTGACTATCACATAAGTCGACTACACATTTGCTTCTCCCCTAGATAATTTTTTCCATTGCGTTTTGGAAGCAAGAAAAAATTGCCTAGGTAAAATAGGGAACAGAGGCCCAGATCTGTAAGAGTCTAAGTACAGTCAGCACTGGGAAAATGAGTTGCCTTCCTTTCTTTCCTCTTTTGGATCTCTTTTTGAATCATGAGGAGTTTGGACTAATTCGGTAATAGTTAGATATTTCTATTTCACTCACCCAATTTGAAAAGAGCCTTAACAGCACAACATGCATAAAAAAACCCATGACACAGAACTGCCTATTCTATTAAATCCATGTTCAAGGCGTAAACTGAAAATATAGGAGGTGTCTGGCTTAGTACTTCTGAACACGTGGGGCACCAATGTCAGAGAGCTGGAAGCAGGAGACATTTTTATCATCTTTTTCTTGAAAGTTACCGGAGAGGAAATTCCTGAGGCAACGTTTAAAGCAGGATCACTCATTGTGTACCTGACAACATAAGACACAGATGCCGGGACATTTACTCACCCTGCCAGCAAGACGATCTGTAGGTCTTTGGAGTTTTTCTCTCTTTCCTTTCTCTAGTCCACTCATGCATCAGGTCCCTTAGAGATATGGGGCGGCCACGTGAATTTACGTTTCTTGCTCTGGGTGTAAGATGGTTTCCTGTGACAGAGAGGATATAGAGACCAAATGTGGCATATGAAGGCACTGAAACAGTCATTTCCAATCATAGTATAGTTCAAGTAGTTCCGACCTCGTGCCTTCAACAGTAGCCAACATTGAGGAATAAAACACCAAGAGACGGTTTCCAAATAAGCACCCTGGGGGGATCATTGCTTAGTAAGCGCCAGAATCTTTTACGCTGCCCTATTTAGTTGTAGAGAAATAATATGTGTGAGGAGAGTTTCCAGTGTTTTACTCTATAGTATCTTATATCGATCAATTCTATGAGTTAACTGAGCATGTTTCAAATAATTTTTTCTTTCATCAGTGTTAAATACATTTATTTTTAAAGTTTCTATCAAACTGCTCAGGTACGACAGAAATGACCATGATCCTTTCTGAAATATTCAATCCCATCATTCTATGCATATTCACTTTCCTGTACCTTCTCTAAACTATCTTTTCTACCTGTTTTTCACTCCAGAATGTCTTCCTTAAATATTATTCATTGGTTTTGTGGGGTTTTTTAGAATACCTATAGACTTTTCATCTGTAAGCGTGAGCTGGTCAGACCTAAATATATTTCAGAATGGTGACTGTGCATTTCTGCTTCCCTCTTTTCCTCCCTGTACCACCAAGTGAGCTGTGGGAGACCAGTTCAAAGTCAAGCATGATAATCATCTATGCCACTTTTCTGCTCCATTTCCTTCAGAGTATCAGTGCGTCTGGTAAAGAAGTTGAAGAGGAGAATTCGGAACGCACACGCGAATCACATCCTCTACAACCACTGGGCTGCCATAGGTCAAGTGGAGAAAAGCAAATATGCAAACCCCCAAATATACTGCACTTAATAACATTATTAAAAGCAGAAACAGGCAAATGTCTAGCTTTGAGGATTTATGATCTTCCCCAAATAATTTTTCTGATTTATCAGCTGAATAGCCAAGAGACTGGAATAATTCAGAAAAAAGAGACCAACCAAGAATGGGTAATTATTTTAATATTCTCACAAAGCCTAAAATACAAAGGACTTTCACTAGGGGTAACTTTGCAGGTGAAATTGGAAACTTCTCTTCAGAGATTTTTCTATTAAAGGTCATGGGTATCAAAATCTATCGTCTCTTTTTAGATCAGTTATAAAGCTACTATAAATAAAGTCTCCTATATGGCACCTTGTCATTGATTCCCACTTCAGTGTAATCAGCACTGCAGACACAGGAAATTCTTAAAATAAACAGCAGTATTTTCTAATTACTAAACTTAAAATGGAATCAGGAGTTCTGTACTTTTATTTTTAAGATATTCATTGTAATTGCTCATTGAGCATATTATTTTATTATTGTTTAGATGAACACAACTACTATATCAAAATACAGTGTAGTTATGACAACAGTAGTTCATAATTTACCAGTCTCTTTACCACTAAGCAAATTAAGTCATTTTACTGAATTATTTCTTAATAATAAAAATATGATAATTTCCAAACAGCAGTGTTAGCATTTACTGTTCTTAGAACCAGTCTGATATCTTCTATGACAATTGTAAATACATCAATATATCTTTCTTGGATAAAAATAGACTATAGAACTAGAAAATATAGTGCCTATTCTACTGAAGCTGTTAGAGAACTCACAGTCACTGTTCCAAAGTTCTCACTAAAAAAAAAAAAAATTCCAGAAAAAAGTAAAAAAACTTGGAAACTTCTAAAAAACACTTAAAAAAATTCTGTAGTAAATTTATTCTCATACAAATGACAAATCATGTTACAAAAGAAAACCTTGTGAAAATACAATGTTTTGATATCCTTCAGATTACACAGCTATATCTTGCTGAAAAAGATTTGGGCATGTGAAGATGGAAGGGTGGGAAGCAAGAAGGATGACCTCAAAAATCTAAGCTCAACATTTGCATCAATTTTTTTTTTTTTTTTTTTTTGACAGCTCAAACTGAAATGTATCTCCTGAAAACCAAGACAGCAAAGGGGCCCAGAGGAGCAAGCTGCTTGTGAGGACAGCCTCCCCAGTGCACAGGGACTTCCCAGCTTGCCATGTGGAAAGCCACGCAGGTACAGCAGAAGGGCAGCATGGACAGACAGAGGATGAAGAGGTTGGGAGGATTACTTGGGAGCAGTGCAGAACTTGTTTGTTCTGGTGTGCTTGGATGAAACTGGGGAAGCCAGACTTTGGCTGGACTTGAAACTGGTGAGGGACACGAGGAGCAACCTGATGAGCTTCTAGGGGAACATCGACAGTAAAAGGAAGACTGAGGAACAGGTAGTTGGGAGAGGGTGGTGAATCTCCATCCTTGTAGATACTCCAAACTCAACTGAACAAGGCCCTGAGCAACATTATCTATGTTTCTCTCACGTGGACTACGACATTGTTGATGCCCCCTAGAGGTCTGTTCTAACCTGCACGATTCTGTGATTCTATGAAATGCTTAATTTTCCTGCAGTTTTCTTCCCTCTAAATAAAAGAAGGGCGGAAGTAAAAAGAAAAAACATACTGTGAATGGGGTAAAACTGTTAGACCACTACTAATTGCATTTTTATTTTTGTATTTTATCTTTCACTCCCTATTACCGATATGATTTTTTTTAAGCCATTCACCTTGTTCTGCTTTTTTTCTTTTACTGAATTAATGCAGACCGACAAAAGATTAACTGACAACCTAGTTCTCATCAGATTGTTGACTGATCTAAGTAAGCTCCAAATCTAGGCAGGTGCCAGGATTGTTGGTAGGCAGCTTTCCCTGTGCCAGATACATGTTCACAAGTGTCACCATAAGAAGTGGGAATAGATAGGACATGGAGATCTTGAGTCCAGCCTTCACAAAAGGACCTACAGGGGCCTTTCATTTCAGCTGATGTTTCCCTGAGCAGAAAGCTTCCTCTGTACCATGGGATGGCACCAGAGTGTAGGCACTATCATTTTTCTAGTGCTTGCTCCATCTGCTTCTCCCTTTTTGCCTCTTCATGTTTACCCAAGAAAAAGAAAGAATTTAGCACCATACACTTTTCAAGCCTGAGTAAGCAGCTTAATTATTCAGACAAAATACCATTGATTTGAAAGTGTCTGGATAAATGAAATTCAGGCTTGCCGACCTCATTGAGAAGGACAGCCAACCTTCTTGGGGAATTTCCAGTTGTGTTACTTACAGTTCTTGTTGCTTTCTTTTATTTCAGGGGCATTTGATACAATACAGCACAACTTCTGGTATTGCATGCACACAGCTTTCGAAATCAGAGGAGACTTTGCTTAAGATGCAGACCTTCAGCTTCCTCTGAATTCAAGAGCAACCTAGGTGCACCCAAAGACAATATATGAATCAGGGAAGCTGACAGAAGTGATAAAAAAATAAAATGGCAGGCTCAATTAAGCATCCACTAAAATGAACAGGACCATATACATCTATAAATGAGCTCCCCTTAAACATGAAGTAAATCTCACACCCTGTCGTTGACTACTTCTTACACCATAAATTCAAGTTTCTCTAATGTCATTCCAACAAGCCATGCCTTTTTTTCTGCAGTCTTTCCAAGCGTAAGCATTCAGACAATGGACAATCGTCTTCCCCAGTATTCATTTTAATCACAGTAGGCATGCGACAAAATAGATACCCTATATACTACATTTACTAAAGGTAGGTAGGAAGCAACTTCTCAGGCTATAAATGGACCACATTACTCATTATGTTATTTGCTATAGTAGTTAAACACCATTCAGTTGCAGATCCAACAAATATCCAAAAATGGCTACCCAAAAAGCCCTAAAATTAAGTTCTTGGCAAATAATAACTAACGCTGCACACCCCTACACTTTATGTTATGAACAATATGTACACTATATTTATGCAGAAGAAACCAGTATTTAAAACTCTTACATTTATCATAAAAATAGATTTTATTACAGAAAACAGTGTCTTTCCATAAGAGATTTACAATTGATTAAATAGGATGGCTTGTCCTAAAACACTTACATGATTGCATGCAAAGAAAACAGATGGTCTGTGTAACAGTAATTTGATTTCTTCCAGTAAACATTACTCATGATACAGAAAAGGCTTATGCTGATCTCTTCCAGAATGATGTGTGCGCTTTGCATCTGTCTTTAAATGAAGCCTGTAATTCCGTTCAAGAAACAGCACAGCAGCTCTGGTTTCCCAACAAATCAAATAAAATCAGGTAGTCTAATGCATCATTCCTCACTTAAGAGCCTGACAACACAGAGATTGATTTTAACTTTTCTCTCACAGAAGTGCTTAACATAATGCCATGCTCCTTTCTCATTTACTCCTTTTATAATGCTTCTTCATACCAAAAAAAGAACACCATTTCTACCTTCATCTCTGCCTAAGGGAAGTGTCATAAGCCAAAATACAATGTCTATTCTCCTGTGATTGCATCTAACATTCTTCTCCTTTGTATAGCTGCACGTATATAAGAAGGGAAAAAAATTTTACTGATAAGTCTCCATCTGTCCACCTCGAATTTTGTTCTATCTCTTGAGTCACACCAAGAATGCTGCTCAGGAAACTTCAGCACCCAAATTTCCCTGAAATTACTCAAGTTTTATGCTTCCCAAACACTGGATGAAATGCCATCTGCCTTTGTAAGGTGGATAACTCTCGTGAGGTCATCTAAATCACTGAAGTTCTTGGGGCCGAACCGTGGATGGGAACTCTGTCACTTGTTCCTACAGCCTGATGGTCTGGGCTGATAAAAGACTCATGTTGCCTTTTACAGATCTTTTGCACGCGGTGAGTACAGGTGGATCTTTCTCAAAGGCACAAATTTAACCCCTAAAAATGCGCCCTTAGATCTGGCCCTAATTTTTACAGGGGCTTCACAGTGGGGTATATTCCATCATCTGCAAGTAATAACATTCCTGCTGGGATGTAACCCTATTTGTCATTATCTTGTCTGGTTTGATTACTGTCACTTCACCTGACTGTCCTGGACTTACCCCAGCCGAATGAAGTAAGGGCACAATCCTATTAAATGCCTGCTGGGAACACCCTAAGCTGCCGCTCTTGTCGGTGGGAATTAAAGGTTCTCGGCACATCGTAACAGGTACTCAGACCCTTGAGAAATTGGGCTCTTAATTAGATATTCCCTCATGACATTGTGTGATTATTTAATGTTCTGACAAGACACCTCAGCAATCTCACAGGCCCTGAATTAACTATCCTAGAAGAGCTCTTTGCCAACTGCAATTCTGTGAAACCTTTGTCATGCTTGGCCATGGAAGCAAATTGCATTTCATGGAGCATATGAAATGATTTACCCAATAAATTGGCTGAATTATATATAACACGAACCACTGGCCAGGCTTGAGATGTCCAGTTTTAAATAGCTGTTCTTTCTTTGTCCCTTTCCTAATCCCTTGCATGTGCCCTCGCCTCCACCCTTCCATGCACACTTTTTATTGTCCCACTGGCTGACAGAGCTCAGCAGCAGCAGCAGAAGTCCTTGTGGCAATGCGGGATGATTCATCACGTGGTCTACATGAGGCAGATTAATTCTGCCAGAGGAGTCCCTTATTATAAATTTCCCTTTCTCCTGTCTAGCTCATCTGCATTGTAATATCTGTTACTCACACGTAAATTTCCAACTCAAGCCTATCCATCCAGGGGCTCCTGAAGTTTTTTAATCTATACTGAAAACTTTAACAAACCCCCAACAGAGTAAACATTTCTGCCTTGCAGCTGATGCTATGTTATCAAACATATCAATGAAATCTACACTAAGCATGAAAAAAAAAAAGTGTAAATAACCAGAAGAGTGCTGAATGACATAGTATATCACATAACAAATCCACCCAACAAATGGTCACCTTTTTATCATTCCCTATGCATAACAGCTTTAGGCACAATCATCTTAGGGCAAAAAGGCACAACATCAAACGTTTTCCATAGGATTTTAGCAACAATGCCATTCTGATTATTAAACCCTGGCTCAAGTGTGCAAAACTATGGTGCTTAGCAATCAACATTCATCTGCCCTCCACTTTGTAGAAATGGAAGCTAGAAGAGGAATATTTGTACCACCTACCCTCCTAGGACACCCAAATACCCACCTCAAACCCAAGGACTGTACTCAGTGTATCAGCTATAGGCAACTGAAACGTGCTGTAGCTAAAGAATAAGAGAGACAATGACTGTCACATGAGAGGTATTAAAATACACTCCAAAGGTTGTATTTTTAGGAAAAGCTTTATTAAACTTCGACCTTCTCCATCTGTGCTGGGTTGCAACACACTTCCTGAGACCACTACACAGAAATCACAGCACTTGCACGCTCTGTGCTAAGACTTGTAGTTCCTATGCTTGCAACTGTTTTTCAAAAGGTGTATTCAACTCCATTTATCTGTGGTCACAATTTCTACTAAGTTCAATTCAAAGAATTCACAGATATGGAGTTTCTCCCAGCTCCCTCCCTGCCCTCCTACCCAGCCAAGGCTCTTGTTTTACCTGCTTACCTTTTAGAGAGGCTTTTTTCATCTTTCTATTGCTAACAACATTTCCATCGACTACATATTTTTTTTATGAGCCTTCAACACAACCTTAAATTGTGTCTCACAAGCATCATCAAATCCACTTCCACAATGAGGAATCTAACTTCAGATAAATCATTCTACCAACTAGTTTCAACTACAAAAAAAACATTTCCTTGAGTGCTTTATGCATTCTGGAAAGCATCTGCTTTGCCAGGAGTGGATTAAATAACACTACCTCTATTATTCTAATAGTGCAGGGGATCATATAAAATATTTATATCATGAACTGCAGGTAAAATGCCTATTGTAAATTATGGTCTGGAAGCTCAGCAAGATCTTATATTGATAGAAAAATACCTCATTTAAAATAATTGGGCAATTTTAGTTATTCCTTATTCAACAAATCTCAAATCTTTTTGCTGTTTCCCCCTTGGGAATGTGATCTGTTTTAGTAAGTACTATTTTCCATGTTCAAGGGTTTCCTGTGTACTAGTACAAACATCTCACCCACATCATACCGAATCACAGGGCCAGCATAGAGGTAACTATAAAAAAATACAAATGCTGTCAGTGCAGATTAATGTTCTCCCTGAGCTTCTTCATTGCATTATACACAGCACCAGACAGTTTTTAGTACATAGCTATGAAGAAATTTGCTTAAGGCTCAATTTTCAGCTGACTTCCAAATTTGCAAACAAAGAGCTTGCGTGTGCAGTTATTTGCAAAGATTGTACGTACAAAACCCCATCAATGTGGTAAGTTGGCACCAATCTGCATGTGCAAGAATAATGTTTATACAAACCGAATATCCTCTCTCCCCAGAGTTGTATTCTTGATTTTATTTGGGTTACTCCAATTCACTATGTGGGTCTGCACAACTGCTTTATGATCACAAGCTCATTCTCACAGAAGTCACTTGTTTCAGCAGGCTCAAGTTCTAATTTAAAGGGTGCTTTTCTTAAAACATGGCAAATGCTACTCTTTCCCCACATTTCACAGTTATGCAGTGCAGGATGGTTGGCATTAGTTTCTGCAACCAGCTAAATGCAGTGTGTGCACGCTTGTGCTGTTTTATGCAGCCCCAGGACAACACAGCATGAGGAAGGACATGAGCCATCCCTGTGCAGAATTTTCCCCGGGTAGCAGCATTTTCCATCAGTCTGGAGCCAGCAGGGACAGCTCACTGAATCACTGAAACTTTGCCCAACCCTGATGATGCTTTGCTGAGCATCATCAGCAAAAAGAGGAATAAGGACACAGGCAGAGGGAAGGCGAAGAGACACACAACAGAGAGCACGCTGTGTCTTCCCCTCCATTGGAAGGAGGCATCAAAAGCAACCCCAGTGCAGCTCCCATGCAGCCTTTCACATGCTATGGGCAGGGAAGCTCTTTAAAGGTGGGTATCTCAGTTAATAGCTCGAGTCAGCTGTCAGGCAGATGTCCAAGCTAAAGGCATTTTTAGTAGTCCTGAACAATCTTCTCCGCAGATGGCCATAGGTGGTTCTATCTACACTTAGATTCAGGGACTGCTCTAGGTTGCCTTTGCCCAGTTCAGGTTCCATTGCACACAATTTCCCTGAGAAAAGCAGCCACGCAGTGCTGTTGATATGTGAGGTTCACCTCCCTGAGTGAATGGACATGCCTTGCCCTCCAGCCTGACTCCTGTTAGCGAGGGCAGGCATGGGCAAGGGCAGCAGGAGGAAGGGAAGCTGGCAGGAGATGAAGCGCAGGTTTTCCTCGACTGTCTTGATTTTGTCAATTCTGCCTCAGCTCCAGCACTGCCACTTGGCACGCGTCACCCTTTCCAACGAGAAACTGGGCATTAAGCACTTCCTGCTTTTCCCTATCCATACGCCTGCGTGGGTCTGCTCCTTTATTTTGTGTTTTTATGGGCACCTCCCACTGCAGTGTCCTCCAGCACTCTCTTTCCTGTCTCTCCCCAGGGCTACCTCTCCCCTTGCCCAAACAGGAGCGCCCTCGGAGCAGGTCCCAGCCCCCTGCCTGCCAACCCCTTCTGCCCAGGCTGCGGCAGGGTTGTTGCAGCCGCTGAGATCCAGTGCAGCCAGAGGAGTAACTGGCCTGTCCATTCATCGTTTTTGGGCTGGGCAAAGGACTTAGATACCCAGTATTCTCTACTTCAGCAGATTCAAAAGCATAAAGTCAATCCTGCTCAAAATCAGGATGATTTTCTAGAAAAAAAAAATCAATCTTGTTATTGTAGCCTGTCTTGTGACTTGTTAATTTCCCTGTCTTGTGACTTGTTAATTTCCCTCCCTTCAGCCAACGTGTGCAAAACTGCAGTAACTTCACACTGAAAAGTCAGCCTTGCAAGCATTTAAAATGTACACATCTCCCTTACCGTTTACGCAGACACCATGCTGACTCTCTGCTCACATCTACACAAAAACCCCCTCACTGGTCTGATTTCTTCCCACTTTCTCCGCCTGACCCTCATGCTCCTACACTCCCATCAGTCCTTTTCTTCTCTAACTGTCCCCAGTAGAGAAAAAAAATACAGCTAGAAAAGTGAGCAATGAACATCCAGAACCCAGTAAGCCCTCATCCCATGAATTAGGTTTCCAAATGATTTTTCAACAGAGATTTATCAGCTGCGTTGCTAGTGAATGGTGAAGCATTCAGCCAAATACCACCTTCTCTAGCTTACTGCTTTAATGATACTTAAAATTCTTAAATAAAACAGAATAAATTCTCAGTCATTCAAAGTATGTAAAACAGTTTTGCACTGCTCTCTTTTTTTGTAGTTACCATCAACCAAGAAATTATCAATTTTTTATTGCTCAATAAATACTTTCAGTAATATACTGCTCAGTAAATACAATTTTCATTAAAGAAAACAACATGACAACAGAATTATTCAGGTACCTAAAATAATTCA
Organism: Grus americana; assembly: GCF_028858705.1. Lineage (NCBI taxonomy): Eukaryota > Metazoa > Chordata > Aves > Gruiformes > Gruidae > Grus > Grus americana. The sequence continues at coordinate 71,358,447 of NC_072853.1, forward strand.
TTTCAAACTTGTTCCATGCCTGGAACTCTAAAAGCACTTTCACACATCTGTTCCTTCACTACCTCCTTGGACAAGACCCCAGGAACAACAGAAATCCCTCACCACTGCTTAAGCAGTCACATCTTGCCCTATGGCAAACAGAAGACCATCTCACATTATTGAGAGAACCCTTCCCAATATTCCTGCAGAAATAGCAAAGTGTTTGATTTTCACTTCCATTTTAATCTAGATATGACTTCCCTCACTTTATGTAGACATAAACTTGGCATCAGACTCACTGTTGACTCTTTCAAGGTGTCTACCCCGGAGAGTAAGCAACTGAAATGGCTGCAATGTCCACAAGGCTGCAGCCTATGTAAGAACTGCATTCAGCCCAAAATTTAAAGCAGACTCCAAGTAACAGACTCTGATACTGAGGAAGGGAAATATTTCGGGTAACCCGAGAGGGTCCGGTTCCGATTATCCCACAACAGGATCGTACTCAGATGTGACGCTGAGCTTTTATGTTATATTTAAACAGTCTTGCTGACATTCGTATGCTCTGCAGAGCAAGGAGGCAGGTAAGACTTCAAGTCAAGCCAGGCATTCAGCTACTTAGCAGTATGTGCTAAGGTGACAGGGAGGGTTGAATTTTTGCATCCGCTCTTTTGGAGACCTGGTCAACAAACACAAAGAAGCAAATACAGACCAACCATTTGAGTAAGAACACAAAGAGAAAACTTATTGTGCTTTGAATTTCCTTGCCTTAAGATCTTCGGTGACAACATGTTGTCAACAAGTAGGATTCTATTGATGCAATCCTCTTCCCCCTGGCAAAATACAAACCAGGTTCCCCAATACTGATTTTAATATTAAAACGTGTTCAGAGTCTTTTTCAGGTTCTCACTGAAAATCTTGCTTGGCTTTATGGCTCGTCACAGCTGACATGATTCTTAATCAGAGCTCCTTTAAAAACACAGTGAATAGATATTAATATCTGGAAAACTAGGACATTAAAACTTTGATTCACATAGCACATCTCTTCTTATCATACATTATGCATAGCTGTACTATTTTTTGAAGGAAACTGCTGTGACGTGTTTTCAGTGGGAGATATACGCATGACTACAGACTCTACAGCATATCAAAAAACGGGATTCTGATCTCTGGAAGATGTTCAGATAATTAGGCAAAACTGCAATACAGGAACATTTTGCCCCAAACCAGAAATATTTTGGATTGATAGTGAAACACTTGGATTCCATACTACCATGCAGATATCTCATGGGAGTTATAGTTTAGGTGCCTCAGCAGCCCAGCGTCAAGGATATTTAGTTTTCCTAAAACTCCAGTTTGCCATGAGAATACTATGTCATTGGAGATATTCAAATTCTAGTTGGTACACAATAAATACCCACAGCTGCCTACTTTTATCATGTTAGTTTTGCTTTTTAAAGCAACGGTAATTATTGACAAATTGGTATTGACTCTGATCTCTTTAACTGTTATGTAGATAAATTTTCATCCTTATCATTTATTTGACAGTGCTAACATCATACCCCCACTTTAATGATGTGACTGACTTTAAAGATTCATAAATTCATTACTACAGTACAGATCAAGGTTAAAAGAGGGAGAATTCCCTTATCAGTATGAAGGACTCGTACAGTTTGCAAAAATCCTATATGAAATTACCCTTTTGTCTTTCAATAAGCAGAAATCTCCTGCAGTAGCAAATATTCATAATGGACTGCTTCATCTTGGCAATCATCTGAAAAGCATCTAATTTAATTAAAGCTTTAGGACAAAGTGATCTCTCCTTTAACAATTAAATATTTATGTTAACACACATATCACTTAATTGGTATAACATATCAAAGGGTATTAATTGATTGTACAGTGTCTAAGGACTGAAAAAAAAAAGCACAGGTTTAAAAGTCTTTTCTGTATTAAACGCTAAATAAAAAATTGCAAGGCAGAGAAAGGGCATCAAAGATAATAATAAGCAAGAATTAAGACAACTGAGATTTTAACGATCATTAGCTCTATGCTACCACTATGCTAACTGCTGGCAGTACAAGCTGCATGACAAGTCACCAGAAATGCTGTGTTCACAGAAGCTGCATTAACTAATGCTGGAATTGAGAGAAAGACCAGGAGCAGAGATTAGAGAGATCCTAGACTCAACAGTAGGTCTGTGTATTCTTGGTCATTAATCACTGCTGAACACTTGATTCCAGAGCTGTGCCAAAGAAGCTATAAGTGGCATAATACTATCTATGTCAACATGAACTGTATAAGGAAACAATATCTACAGCCTACATCATCTCGACAAAGATCAAAAGAATGTATCACATTTTATTCAATTATCTGGCAGAGAGAGGCAGAATTTAAATATGTGAAAGCCACACTAATTGGAAACATCCTTTTCAGGCTTTTTTCTGCCTTTCTCCTAGGGAATTAGAACATATCTGTGAAGGGGAGGAGGTGAGAATTTGTCTGAATAGTTGCTAAAATTAACTTAAATGTGCAGTTACAGGCCATCTCTTCAGCTAACAAGCACTTACTGATACCATTTTATTTAGTAAGAATACTTGGCATTTAGTAAGAATTCTGCACTAACAAGTAGCTCAATGGGGAACATTCAAGCAACTTCATGGGGGAAAAATCAGAAATTAATCTCTTATATACTACTTTTTAAGGTCTTATCGGCTCTACTGTTAAAGCCACATTTTTTTATTTCTCTATCAAAGGTCAGAAAAGAAAATAAAAAATTAACAGGCTTAGATGTTCAGTATCAATTCAAGGGACTAGTTCTGGCACAAATATGTGTGATTACCATGTTAAACAGCCATTTGGAAATGTAAAAGCTGCTCATCGAAGTTGCAAATATTAGCAAATAAAGCCTGTTTAAGCTATAGTGTTAACACTTTAAGCTGGCACGAACAGATGCTGCTACCAAATGTAGTCCTGGATCTCTCCCTTAATGTTGCTGCCTTTAGGAGTTTAACCCAGGCTGGTTCCTTCCAGAAACACTTGTGGCAACATCAGGGAGAACACAGGCAAGGGAATAGAGCAGTGGGGTGGATGGAAGACAGGATCTCCTCCTTCAGTGGCAGTACAAGTTTAAAGTGCTTGATCTCATCTCCACCCTCTTTCCTAAAAGCAGAAAAGGACGCAGGAGAGAGATAACATCGCAGCCCCAAAACCAGAAGGACTCTTCGCTCTACATCCCAGAACTAGCTGGGAATACAGTCTGTGGACTCTCCCCAGAGTTTATTTAAAAAGTTATGTCGATATCTAGTCTTCATCTCAAACTTCATTGAATTTGGAAGAGCTTGCTCCTTATACATATCCTCATGACTACCACGCTTACAAGATCTTCTGTAGGAGCGGCTGGATGTGAATCTTTCCAACACAGTTCTGTACACACCCGTTTGGCTATTTGCAATGAACTTTCTCAACATGATTTCCTTCAAAATACATTACATGCTATTCATCAGCTTTCTAGGGTTATGTTTTACAATTAAGAACAACATTTGGTTCCCTGAGGGCCTTTAGAAAAAAAGGAAGCAGAAGTTAAAGAATTATTCAGCAAATTTCAATCTAAGATGGACTGAGCAGTTGATGAAGGCTTTCTTCAGAAGTGTAACATGAAATGGCTGTACTAGATCACAACAGATAGTCCAGTACTCTACCTTTGACAATAGCTAACAACAGATACTCATGGTGGGGAAAAAAAAAAAAAAATCAGACAAATAATAAAGAAATTTTAGTAATCATTGTGTTTGGGACTTTCTGAGCCTGGACTGTTTTGTGCTTAATTAGTCTTGAGAGATCACTTTTAAATATATTTTTGAATTTATATTGAAATCATGCATTTTTTCAGAATCTAAAATAGTGTAGAAAGAAAAGTTTTCCCTTATGTTTCAAAAATTCAGCAACTTCTTTTGATTAATTCTGTTTCTTGCATTGTGAGTAACACTGAACATTTGTTTTTGTTTAACATTACCATTTCATATTTAACCATATCCCATCACAGTTGTCTCTTTTCAAAGGTGAAAAACTAGGCAATAAAATGATAGATGATATTCAGTGTTGATAAATTTAAAGGACTATGTGTGGAGAGGAAAATGCCCTCTTACTATTCCAATACACTGCTGGGTCTGAATTAGCTATTGCTGTTGAGGAAACAGATCTCAGAATCACCATGGACAGTTTTGTGAAAACATCCAGTGAGCTGCCGTGGTGGTCAAAAAGGCAAATATAGTATTGATAACCAGTAAAGGAACAGAGAACAAAACAGAAAAGAAATAAGAAAGAAAGAAAGAAAGAAAGAAGGAAAGAAAGAAAGAAAGAAAGAAAGAAAGAAAGAAAGAAAGAAAGAAAGAAAGAAAGAGAAAGCAAGCATAATTTAATATTATTATTGTTATTTCTTATTATTTGCTATTATTATGCTATTATGGAAAACTAGCATGGGTCCATACCTTCACTGTTGCACACAGTTCTGCTTCCCACTCTGTGAGAAAGAATAGAGTAAAACACAACAAGGTATATATTATACACTACACCATACAGAGATCTCAGGAGGCTGGAAGACTGGGCCAACACAAACTGAATGAGGTTCAACAAAGATAATTACAACATCCTGCATCTGGGAGGGAATAATCCGAAGCAGCAGTGCAGGCCATGGACTGATTGGATTGGGTGTGTGTCCTTGCAGCAATGACACCAACCTGGGGCCTTGACTGCATCAGCCAAAGTAAATCCAACCAATGAAAGATTGTCACTCTTTCATTGGCATTTGTTAGGTCACACTTGGAATAATGTTTCCAGTTTTGGATCCCCACTTCAAAAGAGACAATGAAATATTGGAGATGGTCCAGTGAAGGGCCACCAAGTTGATTAGAGGGTTGGAGACCTTGATGCATGTTGAAAGGTCAAAGGAATTCAGTTTGCTCAACCTAAAGAAGAGAAGGGACAGAGGGGACTCTAATCACATTCTCTCAATATCTAAAAGATAGTTATAGAGAAGATGGAGGTACTCTTTTCACAAGGACACAATGATAGGATAAGAAGCAATGGGCATCAGTTGCTTCAAAAGGAAATTTCATCACTCTATATGAAAAACTTCTTCAGTGTGACAACAACTAAACATTGGAACAGGTTGTCCAGAGGAGTGGTGGAATCTCCCTTGCTGGAAGCAATTCAGGACTTGTCTTGTTGGGCCAATGGGTAACCTAATCCAAACCCCTGCTGTCAACTGTAGGTGGACTCAGATGATCTCCAGAGGTCCCTTCCAATCTAGGCTTTTCCCTCCTTCTACACAGGAGGGCAGCAGGCACAATGAAATTTCTGAAACAGCTTCCACGGCAGGCAAGAGGCAGCAGACTAGCACTCTTTAACAAGGAAAAAGAAATGACCGAGGACACAAAGGGGGAAGACAGAGGTTTACAGCATCATGAAAGACCCAGAGAAGGTAAGTATGGAACAGATATTCAATCTTTTTCGCTATACAGGAAGGAGGAGATATAAAATGAAATTTTCAAAGGGAAGACTTGAAAGAAAGTAAAGTACTTTTACCAATGAAACATAACTGACCTGTGAAACTCACTGACATATTTCCTGGGTATCAAAAGAATAAAGGGAATTAATAGGACATGCTGAAATGAATCCATCAAGGGCTGTTAATAGGAGAGATGCAGAATTAAACTCTGGACAGGAAGTCACGAAGCACGAAGCTGACCAAACATGGGAGACTATACCATGGCAAGGACACAGTATGTACTCATGCCTTTTCTGAAAGGATTTTCCATGTTTGGAAAACTAGAGTTCATGGGAGAATGAGGATATTTCACCTAAAAGAAATCTCAACAAAAATAAATTGTGATGCCTTTATTGCCATGTCTGAATGAGGAAAACATTCACCAGCTCAGTGGCTCATCACTTCTTACTTTTTTTTTTTTTTTTAAGATTTCCACTAAAAAGCTTAATTCTTCTCCTGAGGACAAAATTAAATCCTGCAAAATATACCAAGTTCCTAAGCTTTTGGACAGCTGACTACATAACAACCAACATTTGGCCTATTTTTCTTTTTTAACTGATGCTGGGAGCACTGAGATGGAAGAAGGATCATGCATATGATTATAGCAACAGTGGGAATTCTCCTGGCTTTACAAATGAGAACCATGGCTTACCACAGGGAAGCCACAGAACGCCTTAAGGCCCCAACTGTAGCAGCCTGTCTAAACCTGCTGTGCAGCAGGATTTGTTTCTTAAAATTCACAATTTACATCTTTTTGCCAGAAGGGAGGCTGCAAATTCTCCTATTAAAAAAAAAAAAAAAAAAAAGTGTAAATTTTATCAGTAGCCTATGGCAAGTATTTATTTATTTCTTCTAATCGAAAGACTCCAAGGGAAACCTGACTCATTTAAAAGTGAAAGATGAGCTCGCATGCATTTTCTTGCTAGCATTCTCAGAGCATGGTGCTGCAACGCTGCCCCATCACAGTGGAGCTCTGGTTAGCTCATTTTCCCTGTCACACAAACTCAGAGATAGCTAAGGGTAGCTGAGCCGCCCAGCCGCACCAAGGGGGGCACAGGACAGGAACAGCCATAACGTGTATCATCTCCATTGGGATCAACGTCAGAATGCCGACTGGTTTCATTTCAGCCGTAATTTCCTACTCCAAGTGTTTATATGGACTAAGGCAGGGCAGACATACTAATATCAAAATTTCTCTAGGTTTTTACACATTACTAGCATTAGAGGACCGAGTGCTAAAATTGTTGGTTCTTCAAACAAAATCTTTTTCTGATAGATCCAAATTTCACTGCTGCTTTTTGCTGTGATCAAGTACCAAACCAAATGGCAGTATCCTAGGATAACATGCATCTTTGAGGTATATTCACAGGCATCCTGGCCCATAATTTTAGCTGATTTTAAGGCTGTGTATTACATCTATTCTGTCAAAATATTGATAAGAAATTCAAACATCCAGATTTGAATAACTTACAGCACATGGCTCAAACACTTGCTTCCCAAAATAAACAGCAGAGCATGAAATTTCTTTCTATTTTGCTTTTCGAAAGTTCTTTAAAAATCAGAGATAAATCAGTGGGCCTGTTCATATATAAATAGCTCATTTATCAGATCCATTGTGAAGTATCATTTCACTCTTTTGTGATCAAATGCAGATTCTTGAAAGGATTCAATTCTGTTTGTATAAAAATCTCCTTATATTCAATGACAAAGAAACAAAATTTTCTTTTGCAGATGGTGGTAAGCAATTGTCCAAAAGTGTTGAAATCTGCTTTATTCCAAGCCACTACGTTAATTTCCTATTGCAGTGATTTGCAAACTGTAATTTATCAATTTGTTTTGATTTGTGACAGTCAGTTGTGTTCTTCAGCAGAGATGTTCTCTGGGTTGCCTTGGTTTCACCACAGAAAGGATACATTTCGGTTTTCTGGTATGTTTGGACAGATTACAAGGCCAAGGAACTGGAACAAGAATATCCACCAGATTATTTGGATTTTAAATACAAAGAAAACAAGAAAGCCATCCAAACCCACCTACTTGAATAATGACATTAATCTGGTGAGATTTAATGAGGAAGTAGCAAATTTCAAGCTATGTGGATGACTGTGAAAGATTGGTGTGGGGCAGCGGATTTCACAAGATTTCAAAAAAATCTAGGAGAGAAAACTTTAGACTCAGTAGATTAAATAATGTTAATTGAATGTATGCATTCTTTTAAGATGTTCCTCTCATTTATGAGAAAAAGCAAATAAAACTATGAGGCAATGCAAGAACTCCCAGATAAATATACTCTTTAGAACAGTGAAGAGAACAATTAATCTAAAATAATGATTCATTTAAATGGATCACAAGGTACTCTTTAAATATTTCTTTTTCTTTTTTTTTCAAAATAAATAAAACATATTATCATTATTATAATTGAATTTCAAATATCTTTGGCCCCCATTTTGTTGCTATTTGGAATACATTTGACAAAGTGGAGAAGGTTTGATGATCTATTCTGTCAGGACAATGAGCTATTATGAACAGATAATCAATGAGTTTCAGATATGGTTGTCAGCTTCTCAAACACAAAAAGAAAATCAAACTTTGGAGAAGAACAGAACTGATGTTATTATCCTTTGAACCTAACTGAAGTTGATTTTTCAATCACTATGAATATAAAAAATACAAAATAAAACTACAGAGTGCTCTACAGCTACTGCATTTAAAATACCCCAAGGTGAATCTTTTTGTCAAAAGGCTTTTAAAATCCATCTACACTGCAGTAATGGAAGCATGCAGCAATTAGTCACAAGTTAATTTTTTAAATGGAAGGCCTAAGGATAAAATACTGACTCCTTTACCGACATAAACCCCACATAAGTATTAGCGAGTGACATCCACAAAATTCAAAAGCTACAGAATGTTACAGTGTCTCACAATTTTCTCCCAGGCTGGTAATCTGTGCAAAACACAAGCACTTATGAGTCAGCAGTTCATTTGCATGTTACCCCAGAAGATGAGAAAATTGTTATTTTTGTTTGGGTTTAGGGTTGTTTTTAAGAAGACTAAAAAGGGAAAATTATAATCAGGCTTGATTACTCTAAAACAACGGGTGCATTCAGATGATACACAAATCAGTTTATCAGACTTGAAATGAAAGCATATATCAATGTATGCATGGTTAATGTGCCATATTTCTAGGTATTTTACTTCCACAAATCACCTAGGACACTATAGTGTGAATTTTGAAAGATTTCTACAATCACAATTGCAATATCAAGTTGATCAAATGCCGATCTGTGTAACTTAAGAGCCCTGACACATACATTAGGTCTGTTTCTTTATCCAACGTAATTGGAGAAGCTAATCTCTTTTCAGGACAAGTCCTACCTGCACATGCACAGAAGTTCATACTATCTAAACTTCGACTTCAAACTGGCCCGTTTGTAACTCAGTATCCTGACATTTCTTAAGGGATTTCAGGTAACTCTACAGGTTTTCAAACATGATAAGGTCAATCCCCCACTACATCCACAAATTAGAGGAACAGATGAAGTAAATGGCCTCAGTTGGAATTGCCCTTAGCTTCCCTCATTCCCAAGTTGGTTCTTTGCAATTTCTAGCACAATTTAATCCAGTCTTGCTGCACAGCAAGAAATGACCATATGAAATAGAGTGATGGCACACTGGCTGGGAGCGCAACATTTCTCCAAACCTGGAAGAGAAAATAGCTCAGTTCCCCAGATGTCCCAGGCCAGCAACCATTAGCTGTTTGACTGCTTTTTCTTCAGCACTTCCTTCTCCGGCAATCTAAGGTTGAAGTAAGACAACAGGCTAACCTGGTCACAGCTATCAAAATCATGACTGGACTCAGACTACTCCCTGAGATTTTAATAAATTGTTCTGGTCAGATTTTCCAGACTGCTAGCTCTTATTGTGTTCTCTGACCACACAATATTGCTATATTCCAGTTACAAATACATTTTTGGTTACCAGTCCTTATAACAAATAACTTAATGCTCTGGAGTGTAAACCCCTGCTTCTCCTCACCCCAAACTGCATCATGTCATGCTCTCTAAGCCAATGCCTGACTTCTACCTCAAATTCAGTTCTACCCTTCTTCCATGGGCTGAGGTTAATTCCCTCCTCCTAGAACTGAGGGAGAGAAACATCAGAGAAATGTTCCTTTTCTTCCTTTCTGCATTAAGGGACAGAAAGGAGAGCAGGATACAGGCTACCCTCTGGTCCCAGGATGTGGGAAATCACCCCAGAACCAGAACGGTGGTAGGCTAAACACAGTCTTTGGCTTCCCTTCCCTTTAAATATGTTTTGCTGCTCAAGGGCAGAAGAATACATATCAACGGGATTTAGATAGATAACTCTAAATACTGTATTGTAACCCCATATTGCAGTAATTCTGAGTTCTTTTTCCAAGAGAAGAGGTGATCCTCACCAGCGTTAGTGACTGAATCATGCTGATTTACATGCTAAAGTTGGTGAGCTCCTGCTTGCCAGACAGAGACCACCAGGTCCCACCTTCTCACTTGTAGATTCTGTTCCCAAGTTGGCTAACTTCGTCAATAATACTTAGAATTATTTTAATTCTAGATAAGGCAGTCATCGCACTCGTCTTTTAGAAAGAAAAACATGTTTTAGTACAACCCAATCTATAAAAAACAGTTTTGTTGACTAATTTTAATGAAAACATCATTTATCTTGTCCCAAGCACCTCACACTCTACTAAGAGGTTTATATTAATGAGGGAGAGGAAGAGAGAGCTTTGTCTTCCTTTGAAGACATTTGTAAATAGATTTACTTTTCCACAGACAGAGAAACAAGCAACACACCGAACAAGGAGACCTGCTTCTGAAAAGGTTACTGCCTTCATCACCTTCCTCTGTCCTAAAACTCGCTAAAGCAAGAGCCAGTGTCAGCACTGAGAGAGATGAATTAGTCTTTAAAAGAAACAAAAAAATAGACTATATGAAGCTAAAAGCAATGGTGGACCACAAAAATTGATTGAAAACAACTGACTGCCCTGCAGACATTGATGCAAAAATGTGAAACATGATAAAGGTGGAATTGTCTATTTTTCAACATTATGTGCCCACTGGCCAAAACCTGTCTGTTGCTCTCCACTGAAGTTGATGAAATGGATCAAATAAGAAGGAGAAGTAGAATTTAGCCATAAATATTCCATTTCAAAATGGAAAAAAAGGAACAACACTTATCATCTCTATTTCAAAAGTCAATAACCACAACTTGACTCAACAGAATATTCAGGATTATGCTTCTAAGATCTAAACACCAAAAATGTGAGTGTCCTGAAAATGCCTCAAACTGCATGTGAATCGTTACTGAGCTAAAACCTCACTGAGGTTTCGAGATGGAAGGATGGCAAGACGTCTGGATTGAGCCCCTACAGACATATTTAAAAGGACATGATGATGTCAGTGTTTCTATCAATAATTGCAATTAAATTATAACAAAGACAATACAGAGAATAATACTTATTAATTTTCCAGTGGCAGTAACACAGACAGGAGTTTTGCTTGTGTAAATAATGTTCTTGATTCTGCGTACAAGATAGTACTGCAACTTTAAGGCTTCATATTTAGCAGGATGTGTGGTTTTCTTATTGGTGACATGGAAAGTGTTGTGATTTTTGTGCTACTTTAAAATCCTGTTTCAGTTTGGATTTTATTTCCTGCTAGCAAATCCAGAATAACACTTTTATGTTGTTTGAAAAAGCTATAAAAGTGCTTGCACATACATCAACTCCTCTTCATTAAGAGAAGCTTTCACATCAGCATTCCTCTGCCCCCATAAGAACAGATGTCATGCTATTTTACAAGATATAATTCTAATTTATCAACATCAGTGATGCTGAATTACACAAACAAGTAATTGTTGGCAGACAATATAAACAATTTATTTAAAGCATTCTCTTGGGTTGTCATATAATTTCAACATTTTAAGGAATTTAGGTCTCAGTGCTGCTTTCACTGAAGTCATTGGGAGTTCCAATGAAGACTCTGGTAGGAGAAAAAACTAATTAGATATGATTGAGATGGGACAGGTTCAGATTTCCAGACTTAGATTCTTTATTCCGAATGAATACAGGTAGAAAGAGGTCAGCTCCTCAGAGCATTTCCATTGCAAAACAACATACAATGACATGTGCCTACTTGTCGTGAACAGAAAAAGATTAAATATTTATCTATTTTAATATCTCTGTACCCTCTTTTTCCCCCATCAGCTTTGTTCCACAGACAAAGTAACAGAGTGTTGCTTGGTGTTGTATGCTGTTTTGGAAAGGAAAACATTGGAACCACAATTTCTGGTGAAATGAAAATTACAGTTTTGGAAGAGTTCTAGAGAGGAATAACTTCCATGAAGGGGTTGTCTTGGACTGTTAATGCCATTCACTTACGTTGGGGAAATAAACTCTGATCTTTTCTAGACAGGCAGAATTTCACATAGAAACCCCACCAAAACCTTCATCTGAAAACAAACTGTCATTTTTACCCACAAGTGGCACTCTAGTTGTCCATTCAACATCGAGCTTGAAATCAAGATTCCTCTTTCTCTTTTGCAAGGCTCTAGATGACTTCGTAGTCAGTACAGACGAGGCCAACAGGCTAATAGTGTTTGGTATCCGTCCCCCCAGGTCCCTTGCTTAAATTCATTCACTATGCCAAGGACAGTTAAAAAGGCATGGCCTGGGAATCCATCTCTCCAAGCTCTAGTGCTACCATTTTATTTTTATATTACTTCACGTACTGTCTTTAACTCCTCATATATAAAGGGCAACAAAACTCTCTGCCTCATATTTTGGTGCAAGTATGTGCTTGCTGAACAGCTCCGGGAGGGTTCATCAGCTGCACTGCTCTCATTTCTGAACCACGGCAGCAAGAGGACAACTGCTTCTCTCTTTGGCTGCTGCTTCTCTGAGGCTGTTCATAGATGGAAGGAGAAGGAGCTAGGTTTTGCCTCATAGTATCCTATAGCTGCAAACAAGTAGAAACACCAATTTGGCATTCTTCAAAACACACGGCTCAGCCCAGCCCATACCTCTGATCCATAGGGCTGGGCGAATCAAGGACATTCTGCAGTGGTCTTTTGATCTAAAAGCCAGAAGTGATTTATAAGTAACTATACAGTAAACGTTTTTCACAAACTATTTCATAAATGTTACTTGTAAAGAAATTCACACGATACTATTTAGGAATGTGACTTCTGATGCTACAAATATATTGGGAGAAATGTAGTTGGACAGTTTTGATGTGAGATGTGTTATAGATTACATACACAGGCCTTTATATTAGTTTCAAATTGCATAGACACTTGTACAGCTATATAGGCAATAAAAGTGATCTTTTATATCCTCCATGGATTACTGATAACTATGCAAATAAGTAACGTTATTGTAATGTTTTTGTTTGTCTTTTGATTGCAATCAATTGTTTATCTTTTTCATTGCCTGTTGGAGCAGCACATACTAGACCTAATAAATGTTTCCATCCAGTAACAGGCAACATCCACTGTACGTAGATTTAATTTGTGCTGTCAGAAGCAATACTGCACCAAATGAAGGATCCCTCCGTGCATTTTTGAAGCATGATAATGAATGCTATGCAGCTGAGATTAAGAACAAGCTCTCTACATATCATTTCTTCTTTTAATTTTCTAAGAAATACTTTCAGTTTTCAGGACTTGACTTACAATATGAATAATTCACTTTATATTTACTAATGGGAATGTTTCCATTGACATACAGATGACTATCTGGGAAAGTAAACAATACATTGAGGAAAAAGATTTACAGAACTTCCCGTGAACCCATGATTTATCTATTTCTCGTTGGTAAGACTCCAATTTACAAAGGAAATACTTTTCTAAGTTTGCATGCTCACCTGTAACATTTTCTTTCATTCTTTTTACTCTATTGTTCATTCTTCCAGACAGACTTAATTGCATAACATTGATTAAACTAATACTTGAACAAATATCTTTCCTATCTTCGAAGAAGCATTCAGATTTTTTTCTTTTTACATCCAGGTGATTTATTAGTACCTAGCTTAGCGAGTTAGGTACAACTTGTGACCTGTGTTGTGCATGAATACGTTTGGAAACAGTTGTAGATTACAGCTCCAGAGAACAGTAGAGCAAAGCTCGCTTCCTTCCTCGGTAAAAGCGGAAGGTGATTTCAGTAAGTAGATTGCAAGTAACTGCAGCACTGATTGGCACCACAAGCATCTCCATATAGGTAGCACACCGGCACATTTTCAGGTCCTTGTGCCAGGCTTCTTCATGTGGTAGCCCATGAGCCAAACTTTGTTCATGAGACAGCGCCATTGACTTAGATCACCAGTTACACAAAGCCAAAGTCGGGAGAACCTATGGAGACACTCACCGAACAGCCATACATTTCAAGGCTCAGCCTCTGGCCTACATAGTGCGTATTTTCTTTCCCATCTGCCTGTCTTCCAAAACCAGTAAGAGTCCTGCACTATGTTCTGCATTTCCCTTCTCGCAAGTCAATTTTCCTGCTTCAGCTCTGTTCTCCAACCGCTTTGCTATGCAAGTGATACCACCTCAGACTCCCTAGCACGAACACAAGAGAGTGTTGCTTACACCCTCTGTCTGCTCCCATTTATGTCACGTCTGAATTGGACCAATTGTATCTGTTAAGCTCTATATGCTATTCCGGGAACATCCCCTACTTAGCTGAGTTCAAGCAGCCTGCTGTAAAGTGTCTTTCTATAATGCATGATTTTTGACAGAGTCAGTTCTTACCTTTACAGGTAACTAAGTGAAGAAAGATCTAAGAGGCACAGAAAAAAGCAATTGTACTGTGTCATCCATGAGGGTAGCAGTGTGTAATAAAAGCGTTGAGGATTTCTGTAAGTGCCCGACCTAGCTGCCATAGAGGAAGAAGCCGTCCATGGGAAATACATGGCCAAATCCAGTTAATATCTAGTTCAGCTTCACATGGTTCTCTTCTGTATGATTATGAGTCTCCACCTTTGCAAGTACCACAGGAGGAATTAATGAATCATTTACTGTAAGACTTCATTTACCACCCCTTTGTCCTCTGATTGATGTTATTACACGCTATGCTGAGAGGCAAGGGAAATATTTCCTTCCTGGAGCATTATTTTTAATGAGTGGTGTGTTTGTGGTTTAACAGTATGTTTTGGCTAATTGATTCAAGAGGAAAAGAAAAGGGTTCAGTTTTTAATATCATGTCTTGAATCATTATTCTTCAACCATAAGGAGTCAGGTTTGTGATTTTTTCCCCTAACTCCCTGTGCCTACTTGTCAATTTTACATTTGACTGCTTTGTTTTGTTTTCATTTTGACAGCTGTTGTGTTTATATAAGTGTGTGTATGTATGCGTGTGTGTATGCATTTATATATAAAAATAAATACTGTGCTTAATACTCGTGCTGTTAGCCTAGATTACCAGATTATCAACATACGATTTTTTAAATAGTGTGGTATTTCAGATGTTCTTGAATAGAAATCTTAGTCACAATGGTGCATTTTTCTGGCTCTATTAGTCTTGTCACTTGTGTAAAGAGATGGTACTGTCACTTGGAGGAGGCATTTAGTATTTATTAGTAGGAATTTGACAAAAACAGTCAGACTTTTTCCCAAGTTATAATTTTACATATTTTAAAACTCCAGAAACCAAATATAGGCTCATTAGAAAACCATTTCATGAAAGTATGGTACTTGTATAACTGCAGGTACTGAGCATTTTATGTGGCCAAGCCCAAGGAGAAATAGTTTCTGCTGATGTCCACAAAGGCTTTTGAGGCTGCTGTTTATCCTGTGGAGGGACTTTCTTCCACCAGAAAATGCTTCATATTTTTCACTGGTTTATGATTGCCAAGACCACAGCAAGTATGCGAGCCAGTCACTGGCTTTACTAACCCTGAAGGGACAGAATGACAACTGGGTTAATTACGCTTGAATCCGAGTGCTTTGCCATGCAAAGAGAAAGCTTTGGTTCTTTGTTCACTGATTCTTGAGAAAAATCACATCAAGATTTTAATGGTAAGAACTGGTATAAAATGCAGCTATTTGCTTCATGAAATGGTGAGATAGTACATGTCAGGTGCTTTGATCCAATGGCTCACTGAGATCAGGGTCACCTACTCAATCATTAAAAAGCTTTTTAGATACCTTAGTTTCTAAGAGAAGATCTCTCGTGCAAGCTGTAGTGAAATCTGATCTTGTAAAGTTAGTAGCAGGTTCACAGACCAAGGTCACATTTCATGTTTGAAGGCTAAGATACAGATGGATAGTAAGACATTACATTTAATGAGATGGGCCCAGTAGGGCAATTAGGAGTTGACTATAGAGCACATATTTCCTCCAGGTTCACATGAGTGTTTCTATAGGGGTTTGAAAAGCAGCAGTGGCAGGGAAATGAATGCACAAAGAATGAAAAGAATCATGTGGAAGATTTTAAAAGAACTAGAAGAGACTCAGGAGCCTATTCACTGGAAACATCAACTCAGTGAAAAATCAGAGAGACACAGGGGCCTAATTCATCTTTCTGTCTTTAAAAACCTCTCATGATAATGCAAAAAATAACTGAAAGTCCAGAAGACTCGCTACTGACTTGAACAAAAAGAAATCTACTTGGGAGACAGAAAATAATTCTCTGGACTTTGTCAGTAAGTAATTTTCTGTGGCAAATATTTTAGATTCACAATGATGATAATGAAGTCTGGCCTTATAATCTTGTAGAAAATAAAATTGTCTATGAGAACACCTTCTGAAAACTGTAAGTACAAAATGCCTGTAGTCACACTAGCTAGAGAACAGACTGCAGCTGGGCTTCTTCAAAAGGAAGGGTTTGAGTGGCATGTGAAGAGTTATGGAAAAGCACTGCATTATTCTGGTATAGCAAAGAACCTGCCTTTCAAAGATTTTCAGTGTTTATCTTCTGATGCATAACTAAACTGCTCCTTTCAAGAAATGATACCGACTTTAGACAGAAATACAATCTCAGAAAATAACAATCTATAAGAAATGCCATGTATCAAGCTATCGTATTGAAAGCATCAATAGCCAAGTCACATAGGTAAAGAAGCCTGCTGTGAAGGATTTCAGCACAGGATTGCTCCTGCCACAAAAATTTCTTAGTCTGATACAGTAGCTAAACCAGAGAAGATTTTGGTTCAAAAGACAGTGATGAGCAATGTGCATTGTAGAGTGTGGCCTCTGTGTTACAGATTAAGCTTACTATATGAACATCTAAATCCATATCCTTGACACTGGCTTAGTTTTAGAGAGATAGTTTCACATCCCTAAATTACCATCTAGGTGGACAGAATGGCTGTTCTGCTTGAGTAACTCTACTCCTCAAAATCTTGGAAACTGTGAAATTTCAAAGGCAGTTTTCACTGTATGATCCCCCCCCCCCAAGAGTCATTTATGTGGGAAGCACAGGTAGTACAAAAGTCAGATTCTCTGAACCAAAGAATCCCATTGCAGCAAAATTTACTTTGAAAGAAGATGAACTGGATCAAGACTTCTGCTTAGGCTTACCTTGTTTGGAATTACTAGCAGGGGACCTCAGCTATAAAAGTCCATAAATGAATTTCAATGAAGCCAAAGGAAAAAAAAAAAAAGGAAGATGGGAAAGTGATGACCAGAAGGTACTCCGCTGCTCTGTGGAGATATAGATGGTGCATTACGTGCTAGAAGAATGTACAATAAATGGAAGAACTTTAGCAGATATATTTGTCTGCAGTGTCCTTTCAGTCAAGTAAATACAAATACAAACATGATAAACAATATATATTCCAGAAGGAAATATATAAAGAGAAACCTTTTCAAGGGTTTCTTTTTTTTCTGGCAGATCCAACAAGGTGCAGGAGCTCAAGATTACTTTTTCTTTGACATGTGGTGGAAAAATAATGGCTGTCACTAAAAGGAACAGAGTATTTTCACTGAATTCACCCTTTGAATGAGGACATTACTGAATTACCAGCTGTTACCTAACCAAAATATCTCAGAGGAGAAACGACTCATCACCCTTTCACTAAGTATGTGAGGCAAGGTATATTCAGGCAATAAATGTAGCCCCATGACAGGTTTGTTGTACTGGTAGCCACCTCAAGAGTATCATTATCCCTTTACAAGGCTAAAGTCTCCGTAACATATAAGAGACTTCTGGGAGAAAAGGGGAAAGGTGTTATCACAGTGCACAAAGCATCAAAGGTAAGACAATAGGAGAAGTTTTTGGCTCTGTGTCGATTGTGCAGGAATTTGTTAGCTGATACACACTTGACTGCCAGACCTTTTCCTTGCTAAACCCTGTGGGCTTTGGAAAGCTTAAATTGCTCCATACTTTTGAATGGAGCAGGCTAGCGCGAATCCTCTTTGTTCTGTGCCACTCAGCACTTGGCCACCAAAGAGCAGCTTTCACAACTCCCTGTGCCTTTGAACAATTATTTAGATGTTCCTACCGCTTTCCACCCAAAGTGATTACAGAGAGTGGCATATCATTGTTGAGGGCTGAAAGCTACCTAAAAGACCCAAGAATGGACAAGAATAGGGGTGATGGGCTTGCTGTACTGTCATCCATAAGAGATGGAATGGTCCTTTCCATTCCATTTGCATTCCAGGAAAAAAAAAATTCAATTGTGATTAACTTGTTAAATGGTAAATTGGCCATCTCTTCTCCATGTAATTCAATATGGCTGTTTTATAAAATGAGACTTTAGATCTCTCTCTGAAGAAAAATACATCCTTTGGTTGACAGTCCCATGTAGATCAAGTAAAGTGTTCTTCTAAGTCCTGGACTTCTCAGGTGATCAACACTGCACAATGAGTTCTGTGAGTAATAAATGCTATATGCCACAACAAAGGTACAAATCACTTAGCTGTCTAAAGAGACTAAAGGGGAAGCGAATATTGATCAAGCATTCCCAGAACTGTTTTTAAACAAAGAAGAATTGACTTGGCTCCCACTTGCTATGGTCTGACAGGAACAAAACTACAGAATCTGAGTCCTCAGCTACCCCAGAGGAACACAACAAAAGTCATCCTGGCTTACAAGCACTGTCCTCGAACTATTCATTTTCTGTATGTGCCTTTCAAGGCACCAGTTCTACTCAACACAAATGCACGATGCCTGTCCTCAGCCCAGCCCCGTTGGATCAGCACGTCTATTGACGGGCACTTCTCCATTTTGGCTCCTGTTTCTGAACAAGAAATCTGCTTGCGTTTTCCCAAGTGGTCACAACGCCCAAAGAGGCCAGTTGCCAATGCAACGCTCTTAAGTGGTCTTTTGCCATCTTACCTTATCGCACCATTTCATGTCGAGGTCCACAGGGTGGAAAAAGTGTACCTTCCTGAGCAACACCAATCTGCAGGGCTACGAGCTGCTATTTAACAACCACAGAGCTCCGGATATTTGCACTCTGTTATTATCTGCGTATTCCTTTCAAAGTGGAGATCAATGCATAGCACAGATCTATAATTATTCAGCAAGTTTAAAGAATATCTTTTAGGCACTTAGAGTTATAAACAAATAAATATTGGCTCCTCAAACTTTTCTACTTTGGACCAGAGGCTAGTGGATTTACGCCCATTGAGCAGCATACTTCTCCTATAAATTGAGATTGTTTATAAGATAACATTTTCCAGCCAGAGTAAAGTTTTCCAAATACAGCCCCTGGGTTTTAGCTGTTGTACGGACCTTCCTGTTCCTTGCTTCAGAGACTTACTCCCAGAAGAAAGGACTGGTTTCATTTCGTTCAATAAAACTCTAATGTCATTCAACGTAGGCTATTCTGATCTGACCATAGAAGAGATTTTCACACATGTACAGTGGCGACAATTATTGTCATTGCCATTATTGCTTTATTGGCTTGAACATTACCCAAACCCGGGGCCTTTATAGTGTTGTTTCCACTAAAGTAAGAAACAGATTATAAGCATTTTGGTTAAGTGCAATGCTGCTTACACACACATACACACAAGGAAAAAAATAAATTTAAAAGGCAACAAGTCCCGTTTCCCTGAATGCAGCAGGAAGAAAGGAAGAAAAACAAGCAGGGTTTCTTCTGATCAGGTTTTCTATTACAACAAGGCCCGTCCCCAAGAAGTCCTCCCTCTTCCTTCTTTCCAGGGTCACACCCACTGATTCCCAGGCCGGCTTCTTTTACAGCCTGCAGCTGGCATCTGTGCTACCAAGCGCAAGCCGCAGTCTGGGCAGTTTCTCTCTAACATTTCATTCTGCCCAAAACCTCAGATCAAGCCTTCAACTAATACCATTTAGCTGCATGCAGGGGCTGTTTCTTCCTGCCTCCACTGAAAAGTATCGTTTTGTACACCCGCAGACTAGTGCAAAGGTGCACTAGTGCCCTTGGATCTGAGCGTGCCTGCCTAATGGCTGGCGTACAGCCATGAACTCCCTCCAAGGTTACCCTCTAGCTGTCCACATCTCCTTGGATCACCTGCGTAATCCTGAAAGAACGAGTCTGAACAAAATAAAATGCCTGCTTTTGAAACACATGCTCGTTCACCTTTGTCCCCTCTAGAGAGAGAGAGAACTTACCCTGGTTTCTAAGACACTTCTGGTTTTGTTTATCTTAGCAACTCTTCACATTTTCTGTTGGTTCTTTCTTCCTGTTGCATAACCTAGTTGACTATTGCAATCCAGTTTTATAGACACAGTGCCGTCATCAAATATTTTGTTTTAGCAAAGATTGTACCATCTGTACTTATGATATTTACTGCCCAAACGAATACTTCATTCTTTGGTTTTAGCATGTTTCTCTTCAATATACATGTGTTTATTTTTCGTGTCTCACAGAGGACACCTGGTACCCTGAAAAATTCCGTGTATATTTTTGTCATCAGTTTTCGCCCTGCCATGTTCACGCACGGACACAAAGAATAACATAAAAATATCAATTAAATTATTTTAAATTAAATTACAGTTTCTTATTTGCTACAAGAATAATATACCCTATATATCTATCATAGAAAAATATTTGTGGATACAGTTCATGGGTCTACAACCTCCAGGGAATGTTACAAATCCATACAATGTTCCCAAATGTCCAAACGTCTATAGGAATTGAAGGATATGTAAACCTGCTTGCCATCAAAGAACTCCTTATATTGCACACATCAATAAAGACATTCATGTAAATTGTTTATTCGCATAGTGAAAGAAATACAATATGTGAAAAAACAATGTAAATACTAGGGGGAAAAAACCAAACCTTCACGCAGGTAAAAAAAAAAACCCTCTCCCATTCTAAATCCCACATTTTATTTTCAAAGGAATGTCTGGAGCTACTATATCTACCAGCCAGGAGCAAAACCCTAGCTCCAAAACCACAGGAAATGTAGACAATGCAAAAGAAAACAATGATGATCTGCATTTCTATTATACTTTAAAATCCCTTTTTTGAGAGCAAAGTGAGGTTGACGTGCATTTTTTTTTTTATGTCTAGTTTCCATCAAGTGATCTTGTATGCATTTGAAGACATTCTTTCTTAAGTTTGAAAACAAATATTTATATATTAGTTTCACTCTTACCATATCTTGTACAACATTATTTAACAATTGATAGCAGTAGGAATTGCTAAAACCACTGGAACTGATTGCCTAGAGGAGGGGGGGTCTCCATCTGTGGAGAGATTCAAAACCCAATAGGACAGTGCCCTGGGCAACCTACTCTAGCTGAGACTGCTTGAGCAGGAGGGGTGAACTGGATGATCCCAAGAGGTTCCTTCCACCCTCAATGACTCTGTGATTCTGTGAAACAAAAGTATGTCTGTTTACTGCTGTAAGCCAGGTAAGTCCTTCAGTACTTCCCTTTTTTTTAATGACATAAGCAAAACACAAGACTGCTTTTGCACTTTAAATTAGACAAGCGATTAAACAATTTGATATATCCTCCTATCTCATTTCAGTGGAGAGATTTAACCTGCTTCACTTTGCTGATGCATGGAAAAATCCCAGGCTGTAATAGCCCCTTCAGAAATAAATCTTGTTAGTTGCACATTAAACATGATCAATAATTAAATACGGAAAATTTTATTCTTAAATTTACCAATAATCTATGAATGCTTATATACAGATACAAGCTGAGATAACCACCTACTTGTAAACATATACCTATTGTGTCATACTGCACTATGTGGCTGCAATCAACAGAAAGCAAAAAATATTAATTTGGAGAGAACTTAAACAGCTTAGACTAGACACTGAAAGTTGGGTGAGATAAACCCATAATTAACATACTGTGGTCAGG
This sequence comes from Grus americana, assembly GCF_028858705.1. Taxonomy (NCBI): domain Eukaryota; kingdom Metazoa; phylum Chordata; class Aves; order Gruiformes; family Gruidae; genus Grus; species Grus americana. The sequence goes on from NC_072853.1 coordinate 71,380,250, forward strand.
TAGTGCTTCTAAATGTTTACAGAATGGGCTGGATTCTGTAAGTCCGATATTGAGCCGTAGTTGTGCAACAAGACCCATTTCACCCGAGAAGCTGCCTGTGTAAATAAAGGCAGTTTGGTTAGTTCGTAGGGGCCCCAAGCACCCTGCCTCCTTCCCGGAGCTGTCCAAACACAAAAAAATACGCGCCGTAGAGCTTAGCAGAAAACGCCTTCTGGTTCTATATGGATTACCATTGGAGTCGAATAATTTGCCCATCTAGCAGAACAAACGTGGGAGGACACAGTAATAGAAACTATCTTTGGATTATTGTTTGTACTGTAATTACTGAGGCTCTTGTTTGCTTCTTATTTTATTAGTAGAAATCAGCATTGTTGTTACAGTGTTAAAAAAAAAAAAAAACAGTCTTCCCTAAATGGAAAGGCTTTCAAGCAGTAAGCCTAATATCTTCATCAGTGCCAGTGGTATAAATACCAGAAAGAGTGACAGCTAATCCACATGCACTCAGAAGCAAAAATGAAAAGGCCAGTTACACGCGCTTGTCAGTGCTAGTCTCATCCACACCTACTAGCTTGCAAGACCTTCAGACAATCAGTCAGTAATGAAATGAGTAGGGGGAGGAGAAGAACAGAGGGACAGGACAGCAGAGAGACAGAACATCAGCAAATAATAATAATAATAAAAAAAATCATTCCCCATTCATGTAAATGGGAACACGAAATTTTAAATGCAGGTTTACAAGGTGGCTTAAATAATTTCAGGGCTAAATATCTCTCTGTACTTCATCATCTTCTCAGGATCACCGTTTGTTGGGGTTTTTGTAATCCCCTAGCTCCTTTTCCACCTCGCCTTTCCTACTACCCATCATTGTCACCATTTCTGTCTTGGCAGTATCAGAACAAATAAAGGAGGGACTGAAACAAGAGAATCACATAGAAGAGATTGTTTTGGCAGGAATTTGCAGGGCTGCCTTACTAATCCAGCACACGCAAGGTATTACTGACTTGTATTCCATTAAAAAATATTAGCAGAGTGTAAAAGCATCCCGTGCCAAATCCAAGGGGTGCTGAGCTCCGAGTGAAGCTCTCTCTTACAGCCTTCACCTTGTACTTTCACTCTGCAAAATGAGATAAAAAAGGAAAGGCTGTAGATTTTGTTTGCCTAATAACAACTTTAAAAAAGGCAATATGCGTACGGAGCCAGTGTGCTCAGTAATTTGATCAGCCAGGCTCAACTGACATATGTGTTCTCCCAAACCGTGATTTAAGTTACAGGGCATCTATGCATCAAAGGGGAGCTTTGCTATCTTCTCCAACAGCTGTGGGATGAAAGTACTGATTGACAATGCAATTTTACACAAACATATAAACAAGGCACTTAATTCCTTTAGGCTCCTTGAAAAATCCCATCTGAACATATTCCTGTGGAGAAATCTTTCCATGATTATATTTGAGGGATCCACTGATTTTTCCACCAAGGTTTCTGAGTTCACTCAAGGCAGAAAACATGGCCCTGAAGCTTTGCAGGCACAAAGCTAGGCAGTGTTTCAGAAGTACCATTTTCACAAACTTTGTCATGATGTCAATACCCATGAACAAAGATCAGCATGCTGGCATTTGCACAGTGAAAGAAACCCCCTGTCTTTGGTGAATTTGTCAGTGAAAACATCATTGCGTTAGCACTTTGGTCAAGCAGGCTATTATTTGGTGGATCTGAAGGCCAGTGTAAGACTTCCAGAACTGATCTTCAAATCATGACACATTTTTTGAGTAATGCCATACAGGTAAGATGGAAATTTAAGGAAATATTTAAGTAAAGCCATATTGTATCATTAACATTTGACATTTTATAAAAAATAGAAGCTGCTCAGTAGTACATATATGCTGGATATAATGCTTGGACTGGCAGATAGTGGGAGAAAAGAAATGTCAATTGTCATCTTATTCAGCTTTATCCTTTAAATTGCCATCTTAAAGCATGATAGACACATAAATTTTCTATTGTAAAAGGTCTGTTAAAGTTGTTTTATTTAACACTTCAAACTTCTGGGAAATATTGTTCTGGATAGATATTACAGTCTTTTCAGTTATTCCTGAAGAGTGTATTCTGCAGCCTTAAAGAAGATGGTATTCCTCCAGCTATTTATGAAGAATATACAAAAGATTCCTGTGGGATTAAATTTGCTCACCAAATAAGCAGAATTCATGACAGCTCAATAAGTGTTAGTCAGCCTTTCCTGCACAGAAACAACAAAAACCTACAAATAATAAAAAAAAAGGAAAAAAGAAAAGGAAACAAGACATTAATTGTGCAATTGTGTTTCAGCACCATGCTTATTCTTGTCTTGGCCTTTTACCGACGTCTCAGGAAGAGACGAACAACAGAGACGTAAGATGCAACTGTCAACTGGTCGAACCCTCCCTTTTCCCACTTCTCCTGGACGTTAATCTCCCCGTAGCACCTCTGCCTGTTCTTTAGAGACTCCAGCTGACAGCCTGGTATAGTAATGCAACAGCAGTTGAAGGCGGTATGTTGGACTGTGATTTGCAGTGGCTGAGAAGCTGATACGGGCTCTCCTGTTACTTCTGCTACAGGGCCCTTGTCCACCGGAGAATGGATTGCACAGATCACAGGACGCTATAACTTTTTACACTGCCGGAGAAAGATTCAGCAGAGCTTGATCCACTTGTGACCTTATTAGATTTGTCATTTTAAGCATTAAAACCTACAGCTGGACCAATTGTATCTAGCAGTTTGTGATGGTACCCTCCAAAAAGAGGAAAAGCCTCCCGCCTTGAGGAAGCCACGGTCTGTTGGCAAAGGCTTGAGCAAGCACTGAGAAATGGGTTGTGCTTTGCTCTCTACCAGCTTCTCGAGGAGCTGTGTTTGCTTGCACATCTTACAGTTTGCTGCTGGCACAGATCAGCATAAATTTATGACTCCTCAGAAAGCAAAAAAAAAAAAAAAAAGTACAAGATGAACTAAGCTGACAGGACATATCAAATTCACACTGACTGAAATTTCTCCAAATCTCTGCCAAACACACTGACCCACTGACAAGACCAACACCAACTAGTTTTAAGGTCTTAGCATTCTTTTTTCTTCGGTTATCCAACCTTTTATTTTTAAAGGGGTATTTCGACCTGATTTGTTTCTTCGGTGAAAAAAAACAAACAATACAAAATACTATAAACACAAGGAAGGTTGTGTGCATATAAATGTGCTATTTTATTGTTAGACAGAATAAAAGACCAGCCCACTGAGGAAAATAAAGATATTCCTCAAAACATCACAGTGATTTTTCCAAGATAAAATTTTCAATGAAATGTATGAGCATCGTGTGATGTCCCTGCTGTACAGGGAAAGGCAAAGGGGGAAAAAAAAGAAGAAATTTGGGTTTTTAATATGATTTGATTAGTCTCAATGGCCCACGTGAGGACATCACATTAGAAAGACATTTGCTTTTTTTTATTTTTTTTTGCAACATGAAACAAATGCTGTGTTGCAAAAATAGTCAGCATCTTTAAGCTATGCTGCAGAGAAACCTACAGTAGTATGGCCATCTGTTTTAATTGAAAGGTACTTTTGGGTACTGCACTACTGAGAATTCATGGAACAACTGAGTATATTGAAAAGAAAAAAATGAGTCAAAGGATGATAAAAAAAAGTTTGTATGTTTTGTTAAAATATTTACCCTCCTTGGGATATCGTGTTCTACTGGTTAAATAGCACTGCAACCTTTCTTCATTATATATTAAGAAATATTTTCTTTTTGGCTGATTTTTCTGCAAGTCAGCAGGAATAAAGGAATTTGTCATTAAGTACTTTTTTTCCTGTCTGTCTCCAAAGTGGTTCAATGTCCATGTAGCCGTGCCACTCACAAAAACTCGAGAAACAAAACATAAATCTGCTTGTCTGATTTAGTGGCTCAGAGAATATTTTGAGGTTTAATTCAAAAAGGAAGATAAACCCTTCATAGTTCATCTTCTACTCTCTTTTAAATAATTCGATCTTTCAAGCATTATATTCCACTCACTTGCTCTAATCCATTCATTTACTTTTCTTATTTTTATTGCTTATGAATGTAATGATCATGAACTAAGCCGTTATGAAAACCCCAGTAAATGAAACTCATTGTTTAGGTTTTATACCAGTGTTCAGTGCAACAACCTCTTTTTATCCATGCTGGACACATCAAGGGCAATGACAGCAACAGATTGCTCTGTCACTGTGACCAGTCCAAATCCAGCAAGAACTGGATCTGTTTCAATTATGCCTTTTGGTGTCATTTACCAAACAATGTACCGTTTACCTATGCAAAATAATGATAAATTCATCCTAATTATACTTTTTATAGCCATTTGCTAACACAGATATAAACACTCGGGACAGATTCCAGAGAATCAGGTAACACCAAAGCAAAGAGGAATCAGGTTTCCATCTCAGCACAACGGAGAATTTGGGCCCCGTAGCACGCAGGATGCACACAGGATGCGCACCGGTCCTAGCAAGAAGGCTGGCAAGGGAACTAATTAGCACTAGGTGTAATCCCCTTTCTGTGGTCTGGATACCTCTGTGTTAGGAACTGGAAGAATTGCATCAGATCCCACAGGCCCACTTTTCAGAAGAGCTCAGCACCTTGCATTTTGTGCTCCTGGAGTCCAAAGTAGGTTCATCCTTCTGATGACCCTTTCATTTAAACAGCCAACGAGCCTCACTCTGCTTCCATTTCAGCCACTGTACACCCATGGAAACCTACTCCCCTGGTCTGGGGGGAGAAGAAGGCTCACTTGTTCATGTTTCAGCTCAAATGTATTATTTTTCCTGAGGTACGGAATACATTTTCAAGGGCTGAGGGCAGCCGTGACATCGATCAGGGGCTGTACTGAACAAATGAAAACCTAATCCTCATCTAGTGACAAGGAGGCGCATGTCACAGCAGGCAATGCTAATAGGAAGCACAGATGGTGTATATCCAGCCCAGAAACAGCAGCGGAAAAGTTAACTTTTTCAGCTATCAGACCATTCACCATCGCTACAACATTTCTACAAGCCCATGATCAATAAGAAAGGTCTGCTCTCCCCAGCGTTTTGCCAACATGACCAGCCATTTGATATCTGCGAGACTATCTACAAATAGCTACCTTTTGCTTTCGTTTAGAGAAAAAATATTACTTCCTTTTCTAATTTGATTTAAAGTCAAAAGATTTCGTGCAACATTACCCTACTCAAATGCTCTTAACTGCAAGTCTTTTGATACAGTATAATCTCTCTGAGAGAGAGAGATGTAAAATGTAAATGATGAAGAATCTCTATCAGTTTCTAAGAACTAGAGGCCCACAGTGCCTAGCTGGTGTAGGGTTTCCATTAACACTTGACAGATAAATGAAGTTTCAAAGTCTTCATTATTCTGATTAGAGGACACATCATATTTACATATGGGAAGCTTACTTGCACAGAAAAACAATATCTGGGTCATCACAGTTAGCTGTACGCTTGCAATTTATATCCCCCAGTGAACATAAATAGTGCTCACAATATATTCATGAGAGGTGGCCTAGAAAGCAACACAGTGGAGGGCAGAAGAAAGAGCAGTGCAATCATTAAGGATGCATGGCAGTTGTATCCTCATCTGGGTGACAACACTTACTCTTCCTCCATTTAAGTCTGAGAATAAGACAGGGTATGGTTTCTAAACAGAGGTCTGAGCATCCTCTTATCAGTATTACAGATCTCACCTTATCCTCTGATAACGTAAGAGGTAACCTCATCTTGGTAGATGGCTTGACATATCTTGTAAAATCAATCCCTGACTGACCAAAGACACCGGGTATCTGGTAAGGTCACCGCACTTAGTCATGGAGCTGGAGTGAATCGATATCCTCACAGGAATACACGCTGTGGGACAGCAGGAAAACCTTGTCCTGGTGGGCTAATACAGAGCGTGAAAGGATGAAATTAGGGATGAGAAATGACTGGCAGGAAAACCACCCATACAGTCTTAGAGAGAACCAAGGTGGTTTGGGAACTTCTTGCACAAGGGACAAATTAAACTAGTAGCAAACCAATGCAAATTGTTACACTTCCTTCAGTTGGCATTAACTGTCATGTCCAAAAAGAAGCAGCTTTTGTGGACGTGCAGGCCAGGACCTCACCGCAATGAGCACTCCGTGAGAGAATTGTACCTTAGTGATGATGATTTTCACGTGTACATAAGAGCTGGACTCTGAACATGATTTAGGACCCTAAAGATGCACATAGATGCATGCATAGTTTTGTGCCACTGAAATCTGCCAACTTTTTCTTCCCTGTGGATGCAGCATGGAAGCTGAATTTCAAACAAATTTGCATTAATGGAAGCTCTTCAATTAACTCAAGATGGGGAAGCTTTCACATCTCAGCTGAGCAAGATATGAGAGAGAAGTGCAAATCCAGGGATCTCACTGCAAGCCCAGTGACTCAGTGAGTTGCAACACAATCAGAATAATGATTTACTTCCTCTTGCATACTTTCATCTTTGCCTTTTTTTTTTTTTTTTTCTCCTCATCCCTATCTCCAAGGTAATCTGGACACAGCATTAATGGCACATTGAAAACTCTGGCAACTGAAATGATAGACAGGGGGATACTTGGTGCACCCTAATGAAATAAAAACCTGTTATTATCCAGACATGAATAACTCTTCTTTCCAAGGTGTACTTGAACCATTATGTCCCTCAGTGCTGCCTAACAAATAAATGGCATCCAAAAAGCAAATGCCTGGTAGGATATATGGAAATCGAATGATATCCTATACAAGGTCTATTACGTCTCTCAACTTTCAAGATGATGTGTGCTCAGGTGTCTTGAGAAGCCGTATAAAACTAGCTCCCACACTACTTATAGATCTGGCAATAGTGCAGGTCCCAAACGTTTAAGTCTTTTTTGTTTATTCATGGTGAAACCGTGGACTAAATTGCCAGTATTGCACTTCTTTTCTCCCCTTATTCCTGAGAATTCATTTAGAATGAAGAGATCTCTTAAGAATGAATATTTACAAATAGACGAGAACTCTAAATGTTAGAAAACTTACATTAAGCATCTAAAAATATCAATAGTGGGTAAGTAAATAACATCAATAGCTCTTTGTATTTGGTAACCTGGGATCACATCTCTCTTGTGTCTGCAAAACTTTCACACACTGATATCAGAGGACCTCCTTGCCGTTATCTGTCCCCAGTCACCAGAAATCACCATATTTCCACGGCAGTGGAATTGTAGTCTCAATCGGCAGTTACAGTCTGCAATTATGTCTCAGCAGTAGCAAGGAGGTCAGCTGTTCTCTAAAATCCACCCACAGGCAGACTGCAGCACACCTAAAGAAATGCTGTAGGCATTGGACTGCCCAAACCAGTCCATATTCTAGGTCCTGCACAGTCTAGAGGGAATATTCCTCAGGAAATATCTAGGACTTTGTCTAAAAGATCACGAATAATTTGGCAACACTGTGTGCTGACGCAGGGCAACTTTCAAAAGGCAGCATAGGCATACGTATTCTTCTTTACAAGACATGAGGAACATCCACAGTAATTTAGTGGCAAGTGCAGTTCCAACAGTTCTCATGCACAACCAATTTTAGCTGGAGGCTAAGATATAAATATAAACTATCTATTAACAGTTGAATGCAATTTTAGACTCCGGTTTGTCTGTTTCTGGGCTACCTGCTGCAAGACAAGACACAACTCAGTAAGCAGATTCATGCAAAAAGTAACCATATCTAACAAAATAACTGGACAACTGGTCTTTTCATTTGTGCTCTCAATTTTAGGTGGGCTGAGGTTGCCAATGCAAGCGAGAACTCATAAAATACAAGATTTAACATTTAATTAATCAGAGCCATATGGTACTTCTGTTAATTAAATGGTGAGCTCAAGCTTAGTGGGGAAAAAAAAAATCAAAACAATCTATTCATTCATCTATAGAAACTGAATACTAATTCTCTGGGTACAATGCCCTGCTTTAAACAACATCATGATACCCCTGTGCATTTGTCTCCACAAAGGAGTCACACGCATCTCTATAGAGCAGCCCCAGACTCCAGCTCTGTTTTAGCAATACACTTGATGAAATACCATGTGAGAGTTGTCCCCACAGCTAAGGCAGCTGGCAGAGAAGCAGCTTAAACAAGCCATAGAGAGATCCTCTGCAAAGCAGTGTATTTCTAGATGGACAAACTTCAGATTTTTATTGTTGAGGAAGAAGTTCAATATACATTAGCAATAAATGCAGAAAAAACAAACAAGAAAATTTTTGGCCTGAAGATAAAACTAGGAGAAAAACTAGCCCATGGCCAAAGCCCAGGGGACTGTTTTGAAGCCTGATGTAAAATATATAATTTTCCAACAATCCAGAGTCAATCAGAATATTCTTCTATAGATATTGTGCTAATAAATATTCCAATTGATCTTTTTAATGCAAACATTGTGCTAATAGAGAAAGAACATGCTGTTACTTCAAGTCTGGAGCACTTTCCATTAGCTATCTGATCATGGGTGGAGGATTTATTGAATAATAAATTGCCTACTGGCAATAGGCTTGCAAAAGCTCAATACGTCCTTATTAGTGTCTCAAAATTTTGCAATACAATAATTAGGCTTTTAGTGGAACAGAGACATTTTTCTGCATTCTGCAAAGTGTCAACTAACGATTTTGTGAAGTTCTGGCTGTTCTCACTTGCAGTATATTCTTATTTGTTAAGATCCATGGGACTTACTCTTGCAAGTCTTCATGAGTCAAAAATGCTCTCTATGGGAAATTTTGACTGAGTGGAGCATGCAGAATTAAGACCATATGCAGTGTATTACAGAGAATATTATTCATTTCATACATAATCTAAACAAACAAAAACTTCTCACAAAAATGTAAAATACCTCAAACAGTCTCTTAAAATTATAGCATTTCTCTATGTCTGTCTGCCAGATGTAAAATGGCACATTACATGGAGCTTGCATAAACTGAATAGGTCTAACAAAAATGTATTAGCCAACAGAGAGAATATGGACCATAAATCCCATTTCTAGCTATCTCATAATTTTTAGTGAGTGGTCCTTTCAAAAGACCCAAAAGGGCAAAACGTACATTTAGATTAGAGGTGTAAATAAATTTAGCACACAAAAGATATGATTCCAGTATTACAAGCATGAAAGCATAAAAGTCAACTTTGTTCCAAAGTTCTTTTGCAAAGTCCAACTATAGATTACCTCAGCTTCTGCAAGGATGTATTTTGGAGATGCTGAACTGATGTATAAGGACAAGACATAGATGATTTAAGCAAGAGCAGATTACCTCTTCTTCTAAAGATAAAAAGAGCACCCATTAGCATATTCTGACTCAGATAGTCTTTCTTCTGATATAACATAGACCTAAATAATTAAGAATATTCAGACTCAGCCAGTAATTAATTGCCTTGTAGGGGGTGGAAAAACATCTCCAGTTCCAATATCAGCCAGAAGAAAATAGTGACTGGTGATCTGAAGACAATTCCCACAGGGTTGATGCTTGTACCTTAAATCATCACGCAATGTGATACCACAGAGGCTGCGGTCACTTCTACCAGAGGTGCACTACCACTCTGTTGTGAGAAAAAACCCACTCCACTCAGTTCCTGGCTAGGTTACAAGTAAGTACACCTAGTGTCATCAGTCCACAATTTTAATAAAAAATTCTACGCACACTGACACCACATCTATCCCAAACTAATCTAACCCCATCCTTCCACCCTGATTCTTTATCTCCATTGAACCACTTGCAAACTATTAAAGGTTGAGGGAAGGTGCATCTCTCTTCCTAATTACTGAACTCTAGAGCATACTACATCTGCACACACACAGAGGCATGCGGTTCTGGATTAGATGATTTTCTTTCCCGAATCTTTCTCTCTCCCCTAGATTTTCAGTTATTGTAAGCATACCATATAATATCTAAATAGCACAACTGAGTAAGCAGTGTATGCAAATTAAAAGACCTAAAATCTCTTGCTGCCTTTGACCTCTGCATCACACAACTTCTCTAAGCCTTACTTTCTCTAAAGATAAAATGTCATTCTTAGTAACGTTCCTAGTAAAGTGGTCTGACAGCTACAGATGAATCATGCTATTTATACAGCAAAACAGAAGGAATGAGCTGTAGAAACATGAACAATACAGGAAAACAATGAGCATGACACACACAATCTGAATAAACTACTGCAAGATCAGAGTAGGTGGGCAAAACTGGTTGGTACCCACTAAAACTGGGGTTGCAGGATAATCAAGGAAAGGACAGAAGAATAAGTTGTTACAGCTGGTTTTATTTACAGAGATGAAACTGTAGTTGTGACTAGGTAAAAAGTCAATTTTGGTACTAAGAAAAATAAGCTAATCTTATAAAATACATGCCATTCAGCATAAAATCTAAATCAATCCAGAGGCAATGAACACTATGAGGCTATTCTTTCCAGCTTTATTATTTCCCCATTTTATCAAAACCAGGTCAAATAGGCTATCTGCTATATGCCTCACATCTGTAAGTAAAAGATCTGAATTATCACTTATAACAAATGCTCTGGCTTGCTTTTAACACAAAATTGTTTTCTAACTGTTCTCTTTCCAACTTTAAGACCTTAAAATAGGTAGGGTAATAGTAGTCTGTGTAACATCTACAGCATTAACTTCCACCCATTCGTCCATTACATAGCATATTTATACCGACTTGCTCTGAAGTGCAGTTTCTGGGACAGTACATGAGTAACCACCAGAAAGGGTCCAGTCCAGCAATGTTCCACAGAAATAAACGCTCTGGTTTGTTCACTTCAATGGCAGAAAGACCCACAGAAAAGTGTAGATTTCATCCCACATGAATTATTAGCAGTGGTGATTCGTTTTGAACAAATCATGACTTTTTCTGGTGTGGTATCTGACACCAGCACAGTGTAGTACATTACCAATATGCATTGTCTGCTACCTAGCAGGCAAAAAGCAAATGACAAATCCTAATCCATCACATTTTAAGGAACCAAACTATGACCAAGGCTGGATGTGCAAAAGGACAGGGAAGTTTCCTGCAAAATATTTTAAATTGGATTCAGTCAGTCTGAATGCCCCCTAATAAGTAAAGAACTGCCTGTAAAGGGAACCAGCAAAGAACACAGAACTAGGCTGGCATTTTCTCCTGTTTCTTTGCCTTGTTTGAAAACTCAAGGAGAATGGGTTTGGGGTTTTTGTTGTTGTTGTTGGGTTTTTTGGTTTGGGTTTGTTTGGGTTTTTGGGGTTTTTTGGTTTTTTTTTTAGGAAGAATGAATTCTACTTTCCTACTTTTTTCCACTTAAAATTCCGTTTGTTTATCTTGGTAAACTGCAATGACAAGGCAACTCATGAAAAAAGGACAGTATAAAAACCAGGAAATAAAAGTTAGGTAACTAAAAGAATTAGTTGTTGTTGTTGTTGTTGGACACACAAATTCTTTGTTTCTTTAAAAAAATCCTACAATTCCAATGATTGACATATTGGAGAAGAGATTTTTTAACACTTTTGTCTCTCAGCTTAAAGTGTGAGAACTTGCCATATACATCTTTAAGATTTCCAGTAAATATTCCAAAAATAAGAATCTGAACAAGTGTTTCTGGCATTTCTTATTTTTAAATAGTGGAGAAAAAAATCAACAGTTCTAAGAACCTTTCCAATCTTTTTTATTCATTGCAAGAGAACAAAGAGAGGGAAAAGTTTGAATGGTTAAAAATCACCTCATGGTCACCTTGTACAAAGTGAGCATTTACAGAGACAGTAAATGCATATTTTCTGTTATCCTGGAAATGGATACAGAAGACCTTGGATTTCATCTGACCTCCAGTCCTTAGAGTAACATCGATACAGCAGAATTATACTCTAAATTGTAATTGTCAATATCTGAATATTCTGTGAAATACAATAATTACAGCAGGCTCTTTTATTTATAAGAGGTGATATTTAAAGTGGAAATATAAGTAAATGACCCAATATATCCTGTTCATAAGTATTTTCTAATGTTACATGAATTAATACTTGAAAATGTGGAAAAGTACTGCTTGAAGTTATTAAGATGTCCACCAATCCATAAGAAACATTTGAAGCCTTGCTTTCCATCACTGCTTACCCCAGAAAGTAGTATCGGCAAACATGGTGGTGTACATGTGTGACCACATAAACTGATTGTGCATCAGAACGGTACATCTTTCCTTTGCTCTACGTCATAGAAATTTGCCATGCTGCCAGGTTATCCCTAAGCAATAAACAGTGCTCCTTAGCCACCTCCAAAAACTCCAGATGCTCTTGCCCGTGGTGACCAAATTAAATTCTTCCACCTACCACTCCCTAAGGTGAATGCAATGTTTCCCTTCTGATGCTTTATGTCAGGGCAAGGAAAAGATGTGCCTATGGCTTTATTTGTTCTGATAATGTTGGAGTTTTTTCCAGAAATGGTTGTGATGTTTTCCAGTGAAGTCTTTTACAAAGTGGTAATTGACCTTAAAAATGCGTTTTGGAAGACTCAGTGGCAATTCCTTAAAATCATCGTTATGCGATAACAGTTCCCAGCCTTCAGAAAGTTGATACAGGCTTTGGCATGGACCTGAATAAGGTCGGGACTGTATTCAACTTCTCAGTTTCATAGAGTATCCGTACAAAGCTTGATTATTTATCTCTGAATACAGATTCGTATGCCAAAGTGCACACTGAAATAACTCCCAATAATCATTGTTACACTAAAGCTACTGAGTCACTGTTGTTACAACAGAGGATCAAGAAAAGCAGACGAAACAAATTAGATATTCAGCCTTTGCTTGCACAAAATGATACCACCACCCACTGCCACCACCGCGAGCCAGTACAAATATTCAGCAGAGTTGGTCTACGGCCACTTCCGTGGCAAAATGCCAAGCTATGTATTAAGGCAGCCTCTTAACTCTGCAATGCGTGTACTATCATCCCACCCAAATCAGATGGAAGAAAAACATGATCAGCAATTCTCATCTCAACGTTTCAGTTTTTGAGCATCTACTGCGGGAAAGGAATTACAGGCACTTCTGAAGCCACTGTGGCGCTGAAGCCAGCTTCACAGTGAGTCATTGAAGACCAATGGTCAGGGCTTGGGAAAAAAATAATTTGAAATTCCTTATTCAATAAAAGGGACTTATTTTAAAAGGCCTGGACAATATCTTTGGATTATGATATTTCAGCTGAATGACTGAAAATATAAAAAGTCAGTGGATGTTTCTTCATTTTTGCTTTCTTTTATTACCTTGTTCTTCCCTGAGAAAAGGAAGAGACACAGTAAAAGGGAAAGAGACGTGAACAAAAGCCATCATTGTTATTTCTAATGGAAAAAGTGAAGAATTTTAAGGATCTGCAAGTTTAAAACAAGTACATGAGAATGCACTGCAAATCCAACTTACCAGTTTATTAACTTTCACAACCATGAGTGAAAAATTTATCATCTAGTCCCATACTGATAATATACAGTGACTGCAATTAAACTTGACACTTGGCTATAGCCCCACATGTTGAAAAAATGACTGGCAATGTGATATGTTTGAAATGCCAGGCTGTGAGCACTATTTCTGGCTGCAGGTTATTCTTCCATATCCAGCTATAATAGTTTCATCTATAAACTTAAGCCTTCCAGGCTACATATTCATAACCTTTAAAAATCTCCTTGGCCTAAAAGTAGTTTTCTCCAAAGCTTCTGCTTCACCACAAAGGAAGATGTAAGGGTTCTATGCTTCAGGTCTGAGATGCCTTGAATCAGTAAAATCATAGCTTTTCATGCTACCAGCTTACTACAGATGAAATAGATTACATAGAGCCTGCCCATGTGTGAATGCATCCATATGTATTTAAAACTGCATTTCTTGCCTGCTCTGCAGCATTTTTCTTTAGAGGTTTATGTCAATATCTTTGGCAAAATTCCCCCTCCTTCCCACTGTTTTGCAGTATGCTATGAAACTGTTACCTACTGCCCATCTGTAAGGTGGCTGAATTTGAGCAAAATTGTAAGCATGGACTGAGCAATGTAAAGAATGAGTGTGCCAGGAATTTGAAAAATGGTCTATAAATTAATGATATTATTCTGCATTTTCATTTACTAAGCCACAATATCCTATTTCAGCCAGTAGAAGAGCTTAAACATTGCTTTATGACAACTATGCGTAATTTGCTCTTCATTACTTCTTTATACTGCTGATCCTCCACATTTACTTTGCTCTTCAGATCTGATTGAGAACATCTCCAAGTCAAATCTTCTGTTGCCTTCTGGCATATATAAAATTATATTTTTTTTCTTATATGCCATTTATCTTCAGTTTCCTATGCACAATGCTGGAGCTCTGTTATGCAGTTGAAAAGTCTTACAGGCAAAAGATAGAACGAGAACTGTAATTTGTGAGCTGAGTGAATCAAATGTAAATATTTCAAACAGAGGTTCCCAAGCCATGATTACATTTCAACTCTAAGAAGCTTTTTTTTATTTCCAGGTGCAATGGGCAGAGAAAAACCGTTTGTTGACTACAAGGAACACTGAATATATTGCAGATGGCACTGTAAAGGAACTGACCTTGTGACAGCAGGAGTAATTTTTCATAGAATAAAATAAAAAATAAGCCTAGTGTAACCTTAACAGGCTGCTGCATGAGGCTTTGCCTGGTAGAGACTATTCTTCCACAGCCTCCTACAAGTATGACCCAAATTCTGTCTGATCAATACCTGCAGGAAAATACCAGCTCTCTACCATTCATGCAAAAGTACTCAAGGCTACATTATTAATTGCTAGGAACACATAGTGCTGTTACAAATCTCCAGGTCTTCATAGCATCACCTAGGCATTATAGGTAATAACTTGATCCAGATCCTGTATCAGAGGACAAAATGGTGTTAGAGATCAAATTACTCCCAGGGAATAATTTTGCCCCATTCAAGGCATTTAGTGGGTTTTTTCCCTTTAATTTCAGTGGCTGTGATTTCAGCTGTAAAAGTGTAATGATTGCAATGGTTAGAATACAATGGAATTTTATTTTAATAATTATTACTATTAGCCTCCAGTCTGTCACTCTGCATATTTAAAAAAACAATAATAGTTCCTACCTCTGCATATAAGATCATGGGTTCAGACTGCAAGTAATTTGTTTTATTTTTATCTTTTCAGTGGCACTCTTTTGCCTGTCTTTTATATGCAATTAAAGCATGCTACAGTTAGGAGCATCCACCAAAAAAAGAGAAATTAACTTTCCTAGTCAAACTCTCCACCCCTTGGTAAGATTTTGTTTCCATGGAAGAATATGAGTTAGAAACTTTCTGAGATGCAATGATCATTTCAGTTGCATGAACAAAATGGAATTTACCCATATCATTCCTTGCGACAGTATTTCAACATTTATTTTAGGAAAATTAACAACAGAGAACCATGTCCCTGATGCAGTAACAGATGCACTACATACAAATTAGGGAAGGTTAAACAAATGTATATATGAATAATCAGTATTATCTCCTACTGCAGGAATGTGGTAAATTTTACAACATGGAAAAGTAATGGGTTACCAATTCCACTAAATATTTCGGCAAGAGAAGGATCCTGTCCAGCAATAAAATAAACCAGAATGTAGTTCATAGATCTTTAATACCATAACTGCTATATTATACATCAGATTTATTTAGTTTAATAGTAAACATCTTGATACAAAACACCTACTAGAATTGCTTTCATTTTACCTTTCCCTTGAGTTGCTTGATAAGGATAACACTACTAAAGGATAAAGTGTATAAAACAAAGCTTCCTCATTGGGTTTGGACCGCAACACGTCCTGAATTAAAGCCTTCTGTTGAATGCAACTTGCAGAATTCCCTGCTTGTTTTCTTGACAGACACGTACCCCACGCATGCATGTGAGTCTCATCCCATCTGCACTAACTCCTGTCAACGTGTAACTGTAAACTCCACAACTGGAGAACTGCTGGAGGACCGGACCAGCTGCTCTTTTGCCTCGGGGCCCCCGGGAGAGGGGACCTTTCGCTGAGAGCACCACACTGCTCTCCAGCAAGCTGGTGCTGCGGTACTCAGCGCTGGGCAGCAACACGAACCCACCGGGCAGACAGGTGGCTGAGAGCCTGTGAAGGACCTGCCCGAGACCAGCCAGGCACAGGGCCAGATGCGGTCCCTATCCCCCGCCGTCACTCTGACCTCGTGGTCTTTGGCAGAGGGGGCTGGTACGGTCTCCTCTGAAGTGAACATGCAAATTGGCTATGCACGTGCACCTCTGGCTATGGTGATCCTGAGATAGGTGTGCATAATTACATAAACAATGTCGTCTTAAGTTTTTGTCCTTTCTCTGTAAATAGAAAAGTTTTGAAGGGAATAGCTCCTTCCTGAGTAAAAACTATCAGCTCTGTATTTTACAAATTCGCACATAGGCACTACTTAAAATGCGCAAGCTCATTTTGGAGGGTAAGAGTGTATGGCACGGAACAAGGGATAAAATTGGCAGGTTTGAAAATTATTTCATGTTTCCTTGGCTATTCGTCATGCCATTACATTTATTCTCCACAAACTTGTAGTCATCCTTCTTTGTCATTCTAGGCTGCTCACAGATGTCACAATTTATTTAACATTCTACAATGATTTCGACAGTGCGCATATACATCTGACAATTTCAGTATGAATACTGAGGAAATATTATATTGCATTCCATAGAGCAATATAAAATGAAAAACAAATACTTCATTTTCATCAAATTAAAAAAGGTATTCAAGCTAAAGTATTACTGTTATATTCACAAAGTATAGTAAAACTGCCAAATGAAAAGAGCAGGTTGCAAAAGTAATCAAAACAGATGCCATGAATTACAGTACTTGGGGGAGGGAAAAAAAGGATTCTTAAGATCATTTAAACATATAGCTATTAGTACCATTTCTTCTTTTTGATAATCGGATCATTTAAAATCATTGAATACTGCTAGATTACAGTTCTGAAGGAGAACACGCCACCCTCAACAAGGTTTTTCCATCTGTTTCCAGCTTCTGGTCTTTTCAGAGTCAGTTTTGAATACTTCATATCTCCAACTCCAGTCATTATTCAGGGAGAGCATTAATATAGCCAGTGATAAAACTGATTAGAAAAAGTGGGCAGGGTGGGTAAATACATTAGGAGTGAATGAGAGAAGCCATGGGGAACCAAATTGCTTTTGTTACACATGCCATGGGAGCTAGGACCATACACCAGGGAGGACCTTATATAGCCAGCTCACATTAATGTAGCACTAGTGGCTAATGGACATGGAACAGGATTAAATCCATATTGTAATGGCACTGAAAAGGGAAAAGAAGGAGTAATAATAAAAGAAAAAAATCATAAAAAGGAACAGTCATCTCCTCTCAAACAATTTTAAACCTCAATCCATCTTCTGCTGAAGTAGACTGATTTGCCTTTGGTTTTAATGGGAGTAGCACTGGCCTTATTATTGGCATCTGGTGTATTTACAGTATATTACATAACCCTCCATAATGCATTCCCAGAAAAAGTGACTACCCAAAAAACCCCTCAAAAATATCCACTAAAGGAAGGGCTTCTATTAGTGCCTAGCATACAAAATCCAGCTCAGTTCTTATGTTGTCTAAAAGGCAATGGTCAGGGCTCTTGGTCCAACAGTTGATCTCTGCTTTCCATTCCTCCTTTCAACAACAAATGCTTGGGATACCCTCACATCTAAGGAGGCTGCTGCCAAGTGAAAAAAAAACATTAACAGAACCCTCCCCATGGCACTCTCGTGGTCTTTTAAGTGCTCATTCAGGCTTGACGCTCCAAAACTTTCCAATATACCTAATTTTAATCAAGAAAATTCCTCTGCCTGGATGAACATGACTACTACTAAGCTTAAAAGTTTAGTAAATGTGGAATTACTGGTAGGACTGAGACAGTTCAGGCTCATCCTTTTCTCCTCCTTGGTCAAAAAGTTCATTTTCCCAAATTTCACAAATTGTGATCTGCCAGAATGGAGTGGCAGTGCATGGAATTTACAAGATCATTTCTAAAGTGTTTTCAAAATGTAAGAAAGGAGAAGTGCATTTGCAGTGTATTCCCAGTGAGCAGAAGAGCTACTGTTTACAACAGCACTCAAGACTGGAAGTGCCTGATATTTTACTTCCACAGCCCAGTAAAATATTTGAGTGCCACTCACAAACAATTAGAACCTTGAATCAACTGAAATCCTGCTGCTCTATCTTAGAAAAGTTTGGAGGCACAGCGTTTTTACTCTACAATTTCACAATGTCACCCTGAAATCCCACAGATAATCTTGTACTATTTCTAAAGGTAATGACTTAATGGCATTAAAAGGAACAAGGGCATGCCTTTCTCTGTAGCGTTGCATTAAATGTAATATTGAAACAGGGGGGACAGGAATGGGAGGTGCTTCTGCCAGGATGAAGAGGAGCACTGCTACCTCAAGTTATGAAGAACTCTCTTTTTAGCCAAGTTTTGCTGAGCTCTCAGTTGCTCCCAATTAACTAATCCCCTCTCCTGACAAATACACAGTAAGATCATCTTTTCCCATAGAACCATAGAATGGTTTGGGTTGGAAGGGACCTTAAAGACCATCTAGTTCTGACTCCCCTGCCATGGGCAGGGACACGCTGCACTAGAGCAGGTTGCTCAAAGGCCATTTTTTTAATCTTTAGTATTTAATTTTTTAAATCTTTTTAGTTTTTTAATGCAGCTACCAAAAACCTTACAGGTTGTTTCCCTTAAAGGCTTGAGATGGGAACTGACAAAGAGGAGTCGTAGTCCTGGGCAGGGGAGAACCCTGTGAAACAAAACCAGTTGCTCTTCTGTTCTCTAGAACAGTAGTTCTTCTGTTCCTCTAGGACTAGGAGCCTGCTCGTCCTGCCAAGCCCCACAGATGTCTGAAAAAGCCCTTGTTGCTCACATAAGGGAATGACAAAATGAAAGTGGAAAAACAAGCCAAAAATGAAACATCTGGATATCAATTATTCCAGAACTTATCAATTATTCCAGATAATATTTGGAGACAGGACTTTGATTCACATCTGCCCATACCAAAGAAGCAAAGTCAAGCTTCTTGTATCAAGGAGATGGCAAGCTTGCTGGACTGAAATTTACTTTTGGCTTAGAGGTTTGTAATGGCTGACATAGTAAAATGAAAACACTAGTTAAAAGTAAGCATAAAGAATCGAAAACTTCAGGAAATGACTAGAGAAGATCACAGAACAAATTTGACTGGACACCTAAATGTCAGAAGTATCAGGGACTTGTCACACCATTGGATATTGGTAGTGATTGATGGCTAATGGATGCAAAGCTGGTGTCTCCAAATGCTTTGGAGATTTGCGAAAGCTCTTATTTTGGGAAGGTTTCTGCAGAAAAAGCAGCAGGTTATCCATGATGTTTCAGGAATTTGCTGTTGTCTCCCTGACCTGAAACTGTACCTCCAGCCCAGGTAGCGCATGACTACCTCCACTGATATGGCTGGACTCTTGAGATGTACCAGGGGTGATAATCTATGGCTTCTATAAATATGCTGACCACTCTGTTCTCCTGTCCTGCCCAGTATATTTTACTGCTGAATCTTTCTCTTTTTGCCCTCTAATGAGTACCTGGTTTGGCACACTCTGACAAATGCGTCCTTGCTTTGCTTTTGTGATAAAAAGGTAAGTGAAAACCGACACTTCCATCTGATTCTCAGCCACAGAGACAGTGTTAAATTTTCCTCAGCTGAAAATCACACTTACTATACTGCCATCGTACCCACCATATTCTGAGACCTCCTGCCAAAATGCAACTCTGACTCACAAGACCAGAACATAAATATTTCTGTTCTTTAATTTTCATAACACACTTTAAAAGGCCTTTTTTTTTTTTTTTCTAGATACAGTTCCATGGCCTGTTGAAGAAGCAAAAGTTTGATCCATCACACTAAAACCATCACCACTTGAGTTAGATTTATGAGTAGCCTACTCAGTCACTCCATGGGAACACAGAACTGCAGGAAAAGACACTCTCTCTCCCCAGATCGCTTCATTTGGAGAGGTCCCTTGGATGGCTGTCAGCTGCTCCCCCTTTGGGGAATGCTGTCAGCAGTTGTGACACCGACTTCTATAACAAGATCTGGTGCAGCTACACTTTTGCTTTAAATAAGCTTTCTGAGTATCAGAAGAATTTGTACTAAGCAGCACACACTCCACACATGCTGAAAATGGAGTTATGACCCTGAACTGAGCTCTGTGCTTTTGTGACGAGACTGCAGTGACTATTCAAGATAGCTATTTAAAATTCACTCTAGGATCTCCACACAACACTAAAATCTATAGCACAGATGTGTACTCAGGTCTGCACAGAGATCAAACTGCTCAGCAGAAACCATTTTTTTTCACCTGGGAGTAAATAACCATTTAAAATCATTATAAACCACCCTAGATTATAGGCATAATCTGCTTGTTTTATACAGGAAGGACTCGCAAATGAAGTACACAAGGGACACCAGTCTTCCTTACTGGTAAAGGCAGCCCAGAAAATATGGGGGAAAAACCCCCATGGTAGGGACTTGTATGATATAGCAACAAACAGTTGGGTTTTTTTTTTAATTGTGACACAGGGAAAAATATTCACAGATTTTCCATCATAGATTCATAGAATCATAGAATCACAGAATCATAGAATGGTTTGGGTTGGAAGGGACCTCAAAGACCATCTAGTTCCAACCCCCCTGCCATGGGCAGGGACACCCTCCACTAGACCACACTGCCCAAAGCCCCATCCAAAACACTTAATACTTAAACACTTCCAGGGATGGGGCCTCCACAACCTCTCTGGGCAACCTGTTCCAGTGCCTCACCACTCTAACAGGGAAGAATTTCTTTCTAACATCTAATCTAAATCGACCCTCCTTCAGCTTAAACCCATTACCCCTTGTCCTGTCACTATGCTCCCTGATAAACAGTCCCTCTGCAGCTTTCCTGTAGGCCCCTTCAGGTACTGGAAGGCCGCAATTAGATCTCCCCGGAGCCTTCTTTTCTCCAGGCTGAACAACCCCAACTCTCTCAGCCTGTCCTCATAGGAGAGGTGCTCCAGCCCTCTGATCAGCTTCGTGGCCCTCCTCTGGACTCGCTCCAACAGCTCCATGTCATCCTTCAACTTTTATGCTACTGTAATGCTAGAAACTAGTGAGCTCCTCCTGAGCTATGTTGGTGTGACTGAGCTCAGCATCAGGTGCTTATAAAGAGAAGACATCTATGTTCTGTATTTAAACTGAGAGAGTATAGTAGTTTTAATATTTTAAAAAACCAAACCAAACCACCCTTATGTTTCAACAGTATGCAATAAATACTTTAGCAGGTCAGTGTATTTTAATTTTAGAATGGTGACATGCTCACTAATGGATAAAGGGAATGATATTATACCATCCCAGAATCACAGATTCATGGAATGGTTGAGATTGGAAGGGACCTCTGGAGGTCATCTGGTCTACCCCTCTGCTCAAGCAGGGCCACCTAGAGCAGGTTGCCCAGGACTAATCCAGATGGCTTTTGAAGATATTTATTAAAGGCTTACTAGATGTTGCATTGTTTTATTCTGTAACACATGTATGGCATTTTGCTGACTGACAGAAATGAAAAAAATTATCTCTCAATCTCCTAATGAAGTAATTGCTTATTATAATTCTCACTCTATTTGGGTGGATATCTTAAATTATACCTGTGAGTGAATATTAGAGTCTGCAAAACTGTAAAACAGAATAAGGAAGTTTATCCAACAGACAATTTGAATACTGCTGCTCATTTTTAAAACAATCTCAACTGAGCAAACTGACTATTTTAAAGCTTTTGTTAACCTAGACAAGAAACTTTTAATTTTGGAAAAAAAAAAAAAAAATGGTGGTAGGAAGTTGTTTGAACAGAAAATTTCAATACTCACTCATTTTGATAAGCAATATTTATGCAGACCTCAAGTCCACTGCAAGGGGAAGACATAATTTAAAAAAACCCACAAAACAAAACCAAACATGGGTGGGGCAGTACTTCCCAGTAAAATTACAAATTAAAACCATGAATAATCAGTGTTGAACCTTTCCGTCCCGTCTAATATGTACTGCTTAATACGTGAGATGATGTGTTTTAAAACCTTACTGATTCTTCTGTAATCTAAACATAAAATCACGGTCTGGCCATGGAAAAGGATGTCACTGGTTGTTACCATTCTTCATCAGATGCAGCTCTGATGCTTATATTTTCTATACAGTATTTCTTTAAATGTTCTACTCCAGCATAGGAAGCAATTACAGCTACTAATGATGCCTTCCTCTGCAGGATCTGCAAGTCTATAAAAGATAGCCTGATAAAGAGCTGGGGCTGAGATAACGTCGCAAACAGACTGCTTGCTGCTCCACCAATATGCTGCCGTATGCTGTACCCTTCTCTCAGGAACTGCGCTGGATCTTACACATCCTGCTGGAAGTACTTTGTGCCATCGTCTATGTAAAACTAGGTGATCCCTTTATGACTACTCCCTTTAAAACACTTAATTCCCCTTGTTTAGCATGGCAACAAATGCCCATAGCAAAGCTTTTGTTTTCTGTGCCTCTGGGGTATCTGGTCTATGTGCAGACAGATGACAGTGCCAGGGTGGTGAAAGAGAAAAAACAATGAAGACCATCTCCTGAATGAATTATTTTTGTTGAAGCATGTATTTATAGTGGTCTAAAGACTGAGTTAAGTCACACATGTTTGCAGGATTTCATGACATGGGCCCGCAGTATCATCTCCTGAGATTAATGGTGGGGCACAGAGCTGTTTCTCAGCATGAACGCTGCAGTTGCTCCGAGAAAGAAAATATCATCTCCTTTTCCCAAGCCTTTGCATTTCAATGCTATCTTGTCCCAGTTACACTCAAATGTGTTAGGCATGCAATAAGAAATATGGAGTTGTTGAAACTTTTATTTTGAGATGGGCAGAATGGCAATTCAAAGTCAGGTTTAAAATAGAAAGCACGTTGATTCCTTCAGTGTGAAAGCATTCCTGTGACTGTAACAGAGATTGCTCTTACTTGAACAAACCTTACTGCTAAAGAGCAAAATTATGCCATTGGTTTAAAATAGACTCCCTAGTGAGATCAATGGAGAGGTCTGCTTAAAAACCAGTGGTACAACATGGCAAAGATATTTAATATAATGTGTTTCCCATCTAAGCAGCAAATCCCTTAACAGGGTGTTTCTGGAAAGGTACTGGCAGTTCGAAATCAATGAGGTGGAGTGCTGAAGGAGAATGGGAAAATGCCGACTGGCTTGGGAAGCGAGTCGCTCCTGAGTGGTGGGGCAGTGGCCTTCCAGCTGCGCGGTGTGTGCTGCCAGCCTAACTATCCTTGCTTCAGGACAGAAGATCACTTGCAAGTGGTGTTCTGTGGTAGCTGTTGAATATAGATACAGCGGCTGTGGTTTAAATAAAAAGAAACAGCACTGTGCTGGATTGCTTGCTATTTTGAAAATAAAATTGGTGGTTTGAAGTGACTCCAAAGTCCTGAATACTCAAATTAGTGCTAAAGAAAATGAACTGGTAATACACGAGCAGATGAGGTGGCTACAGTAAAAAAATACAGTCTCTTACATAGGTGTGTAATTCATCACCTGGATCAGCACCAGCTTCCAAGGTGTGAAAGGAATGAGGGGAAGGCAGAGAGGAAGGGAGGGAGGGAGGGAGGGAGGAAGATGATGAGGATAAAATGGTATCCAACACACCCAAGCTTAAGGTAGCTATTCTCTCTCAGCTGTCATCCACGGTTAATGGAGACAGAGACATTTCTCCAAAGGACTGTGCCAGCCACCTGGTTACATTTCCGCTCTACACGATAACCCAGAAGCACAGGGTGGTGTAATTTAAGCAGTGTAAAATACCCTGTCCTAATTTCTCTTTCTGCCAAAGAGAGGGGAAGGGAGTGAGAAATAGCCTTCCACACCTTCATCAGAAGCTCTGCTTAATTTCAAGAGTCGCTATGGAAAATAGTGACCAAAAAAAAAAAAAAAAAGCAATTCATTACTATGAATCCAACTTCTGAAAAGACCTCTGGTTATTTTCCTGGACTATATGCCACCCCAGACAACTGCTGTAACTACACAGCACAAGTATACCACAAAATAAGACAGGAATGCCATGGACCTTTGTCTCTTTAGATACAGCAGTGATATTGCCTTTGAAATTTTCTGGTTGGAAAAAGAACTCAAATCTCTCTTATCATAGCTTTCTAGTCAATGGCCATGAACGAGACCTCCAAAGGTAGCTTCTCCTGACCCTGTTGTATTTCCTCACCTCCCCTTATCTTATGCTCTTCAGTGCATACAACAAAAAGAGTGTTCGGTATTCAGCCCTTACACAGTTAGAAAAGATGCTTTTTTACTTCAGGATACAGAATTTAATTTACGTCATTATTCTCAGTGTTTCTTTTAGAAGATAATTTAATGATTCAGCAAGTAAGAGACTCTGTTCCACTATATGTCACGAAGAGTAATATTAGCTATTATTGTTCATGATATGTTAGGACGTTATCTTACTGGATGTACCTAATTCAAAACCAGGCTGCTGCCTCTCAGGAATTCTGCAGATCTCTTCTAAATATAACATAATAAGTAAGAATGCTTCCTAAATCAGTATCAATCCAGTAGAACATACATCTGAAGCTTAGGCTATCTCTGGTAACTTTTTTCCTTGCTTTTCATTTTATCTACCCATCTTAGAATTTTTCTTTAATTCTTCTTTAATAATTGCAAATGTAATAAAACTAACATACTAAAAATTAATTTTAGCCACTTAGAAGTTTCTTCAAAAGATACATTGGTTGAAATTTGTCACACTTCATGATTATCTATGTTGCCTTCAAGATGATGATGATGATGATGATAACATCAACAACAACTCCCACAAATGGAAAAAGTCTATCCATTTTTTGAAAATTAAGATGGGTTAGTGTCTAAGGAGAATTTTGCTAAGAACTGATTTTATTCACACACTTTAAAGCCTACGATATAGTACACAACATATTAAAAACACCTCAGGAATTGAAAACTCTAAAGACCTCCTACTCCTCCCCTCCTGTGACACCAGTTCCACCCAGTATCACCAGATCAAGACTTTTACAAACGCCATAACATTCATGTTAACTCTAGCTGGATTTTTTTCCTGCTCATATTGGAAGGCATTTGCAGAAACCCATTCCTCTGATAGCTAATAATCTTTAAATTTGTTTCCTGTTCATACCCACTTTTTCTTTGTGCCAATGCAGTCCCTTAGTTCATTCATCTCAAATGTTTACCTTCTTGATGTTATAACAGAGAATAATAACGTCTGCTCTCAGCCTTTGTTTTTCTAGACTAAGCAGCCAGGCTCTTTAAACCTTTCCATAGAAAATAGCTTTTTTTTCCCTGCCACTTAGCCTAATATCTCTTCCAGACAAATTCAGATCTATTTATGAGGCCCTGAATGCATAACCTTGCAATTCTCACTGTTAAATTCCATTCCACTGATATTACTTCACCCCTTAAGGTGATCCCATTTTCCTCCTACATTGTGATCTTTCTATTTGTTGTTCTCTCCAAATTTTTTTTTTTTTTTTTTTTGCTAAGGTCACTAATAAAAATACAGTAGGATAGACATTTAGAACATTCCTTAGTAGTTTCTGGCATTATTTTAAGAGGTATTTATTTCTGCCAAAAGAAGCATGTAAGTGCTTGCTAGAATTTTTAGCAGTTCTTAGATACCTAACTTGGACTAAATTCTGTTACTGTTGTACTTGTAGATTACCATTATAGGCCTACCAGCTTCTTTATGTACTTAACAGATCCTTACAGTCTGACTGACTGGTTGCAACCTGAAGTTTCTCTACAAACAAATTATTCGAGGGTGATCTTCCATAGATCTAAACCATGTAAACTTAGTGATCGCCATTCTATCTGCAAATCCAACCCTGAATATCTGGAAAACCTTTGTTGTCTGAATATTTTCTGAAATCCTGTTTTGCTATGCATTCAAGTACACAATATCAATTTTTCCCATCACCAGTGTGTTTCATAACCAGGTCATCCAAGACCTAACACGCACAGTTTTCAAGTGATTAGCCTATACCATAGCATGCAGTGACCAGAAATAGAAAAAACAGTTCTCTCTTCAATGTATGTGACCTGAG
This sequence comes from Grus americana, assembly GCF_028858705.1. Taxonomy (NCBI): domain Eukaryota; kingdom Metazoa; phylum Chordata; class Aves; order Gruiformes; family Gruidae; genus Grus; species Grus americana. The sequence continues at coordinate 71,406,465 of NC_072853.1, forward strand.
CAGAAAGCCTTTCCCTGAAGACTGCAACATGCAGACGGGGTGGGGGTTACCATAGCCACTACTCCGAAACAAGGGGAGCCCTGACCCCACAGGGCCAGAGCAGAAAAGACAGTATCTCTTCCAAAGCTGAAAGAACAACCCTCTTCTCCCCAGTACGTTCTCGGGCTTTTTCTGTGAGACCAGAAATTGAGTTCCTTTGCTTTTAGGCATCAGAGTGGTACATCAGTCTTCGACTTGCTAGATAAATTCTAGATTTAATGTGAGAGACAACTAATTTTACCCAGCAAACATGTACTTTTGTTTCATTAAGAAAGAAATTGCCTGAATTGCCCCTCAATAGAAATGTACTTAGTTAACCGATCCAAAACCCAGAGGGAAAAAAAGTCAAAGACTGAAATAGGAGAGCTTGCATTCCTATCAATACTTTTCTTGTTAGTACTATTGTTACTCTGATGTCAATATTTCCGTAAATTCTCAAGTCTTCTATGAAGACTGCTAAGGCCCAAGCTGCCACCAAAACCTCAAAACCTGCAACTGTGATAAAGTATTAGTTTTTCACCTGCTTTGAATCTGCCACATTACAATTGTTTCATACATTTTCATTCACCATCTCTTCTTCACCCATGTGACACAGTGACAGACTATTAAAATGTAATGAATTTCCATATAGTATTATTCGCCTTTTTTCTGTTTGTGCCAAAGTGCACCTATCAGTGATGCTGACAAATTGCACTCTTGGAATTACACCATCTTTGTGTTTACAGGAGAGATTTTTGAAGGCTCACTAACATATAGGTAACATGAGGTGGTTAGATTGCTACTCTTCTTTTGGGCAAAGTGAATTTATTTGGCTTTTCATCTGGTTGATAAACCAAAATGGTTTGGACCCAGTTAACTCTTGGGCGGGAAGAGCTGTTACTACAAGGGTGCTCGCGCCTGAGTTACAGTCACAGCATTTGTCTTTCATAACAAGCCTTCAGCAGGCTTTAAGGCAGGAATGAAGAACACTTCTTCTATTTAATCCTGTCTCTGAGTTATTTTGTTGGCTGTGGCTTTGACTGATAGGAATTTGAGAGGATGGCAGTGGTGGGAGGGGGAGAAGCATACGAAGGGAGGGGTCTATTTGTTCTCGTTTCCCACTCTATATTGACTGCATTTGGTCTGTCACCTTATTTGCATGTTTGTAATTTTGTTTGTAAAACACTGGTAAAACCAAAAAATGTCTCTGATATGAAGCAGCAAGAGGGAAAAAAGTTTATTACAAAATATCTTATTTTCTTGTACAGAGGAAAATTTACTCATACACTGTGCTTATGGTTTTTTTTCCTCCTGATAATCCAGTGCCAGTTCTCTGTAATGTTATGTACTTGACCCGGATTTTATTTCTGTTTCTATTGTGTCACCCCCCAGAGGCTTCAAGTAATACAGTTTAAAAAAAAGAAAAAAATCAGTACCAATCAGGCATACCAAACCAATCTAGGCTTTAATATTTTCAGCTCACATGAGCAAAGGAAGGTTGTGTCTGACCAGGGCCTCAATAGAGGCACTCAAAAGAAGAAAAGTAAAGGAGATGTATGTACCATCATTATGCATCCCAAAGGAGATGTTCTTTGCTCTGCAGATTCTTCCTGCACTTTTGGCAAAACTGCTTTTTCTTTGCCTCTCTGTTTCCTCATAAAAAAAAAACCCAAACAAACAACAAACAGAAAACCCCAAAAAACCTGGTTTGCAACTCCCTCCTTCAATTTTAGTGAAAAATGAAGAAATCACATAGGTAGCATATAGACAACAGTAAGGTAACAATATCTACAGCAACTCTGACTCAGACACACTGGAGAATTGCTGCATGAACTTCAGATATCTAGTTTAGATTGATGAGGTTCCCCCTGTGGACAGCGGAAATACATAGGCTCCTCCAAAAGATTCAGAACATTTTGCGTGAAGCTTCTCTTCCTCTTTTTTTTTTCCCAATGACTGGAGAGATAACCTAAATGTAGACAGCAGCAATGCTCTCCTGTCTGTGTATGTATCACAACAACGCTTTCCTTATCAACCGATTCCCACTGATCATCGCCAGCCTTTTGGGGTAGCTTTCACAAAGGACATCATGCCCTAGTGATCAAGGAGCCTCCCTCCAGTCTATAAGGTAACTCCTGAAAGACAACTGCTCTTTGATATCGCTGAAAGGAAAAGGATACCAACCTGCCACCAGCCTGCCCCTACTACACAATTAGAAACAGAAGCAAAAAAGTCCTAGGCTCAATCAATCTGTTGATGCCTCAAGCTCGAAGGAGCCTGCAGCTCTGGGGAAGCTGGAAAGTTAAGAAAAACATCTGATTAGAGCTGCAGAAACCATGAGCTGGTGCCTATTTTTAAGATCAGTATATCTCAAGCAAATAAAGGAACTCCTGGGAGCCCAGCATCTTTGTAAATAGAGCCGTTAATTTAGATGCTTAATTATGAATTTGGAGTCTACCATGGGCACACGGTTCCAAATCTGCTGGACTGCAAACTGCTTCAGCATTTCTAATTCCTTTTTTTAGGGCTCTGGAAGCATGTGTAAAATTGGGTGACATAACAATTATAGTATTCAAACACAACACTACACACATGTAAATGAGCTCTGCCAGGACAGTAGACAGACATTTGGAAATCCAGAGCTTAAAATGTAACAGCACGACTCTGTCGTTTATAAAAGGAATTTTCGTTTGCTATCATTATCCATGGTTACTTGCCAACAGTCACTTGATAAAAATCTGAGGTACTAATGTATACATAGCTTGATTTAGAAAATCTAGCAAGTCATTAACCCTAAGCAATATATGCTTATCTTTGCTGGTGATGCTGTCAGTGTTTAATTTCCTGTAGATCATAAATTCAATAGAGAGTTGACAGTGCTGCCTGGAGTAAGTAGGAGAAAAATTCCCTTTTTAATATCTCATCCTATTGATCATTTTCTTTACTAGTGAAGCTCTCTGTAAGCCATTTGGACAGTAAGATCATTCCTGAAAGTGTCAAGAGGCACATGATTCATAGTGTCTCTCTCTGGTCAAAATAAATGGGGGAAGGAAAGGAAAAGGGTTTTCTTTTCTCTCATCCCCCCTTCTCAGATTCCTTGAGGGTTTTTTTTGGGGGCGGGTGTTTGGGTTTTTGGTTTTTTGTTTTTTTTTTTTTTTTTTAAATGAGGAAGTCCTACATTATTCTGAAGGATTTATCTGTTTATGAAATTATTTTCTCTGAGAAATCAGCTTACTAATTTAATTTCTCCTTCATTATTGGGAATTTAATGCAATATTTTTAGTTCTTTGTATTATTTAGACTGTTATCCAGTCACTTCTCCTCTGCATATTTTAATGAACCTTTAGATACACTACAATATTATGTAAGACCTGATCCTGCTCTCAAATAATCAGATGTCTACCACCAAGATGAGGAACAATCCAGACAGATGGTGCCTGAGCAAGTCTATGGAGGTGAACAGAAGTCACTCCATTGACTCAGCCCACAGGAGGCACAAGCTGCAGCCTCCTATCAAACGTGCTCCATCAAAATATTAGGGAATGGTCCATATGTCTAATGCTCCTGTGCTGGAGATCTTGAAATTGGCATATGGCTTAACTTGGAGAATGAATTCAAGTTTTTGCACAAAGTTAGTTATGTATATCCTGTAAAGTCTGGCAACTTCAGAGCAAATAGCTTTAGAGTAACTTATTTTAGACTTTTAGATTAAGCAATGTGCATCAGTTCTCTCAAATTCATATTCAACTGGGAACTGCCTGGCTACTTTTGAGTTGATATATCTGTCAACTGAAAACAAACATCAAATAAAAAAAATGCTGTGTTCAAAGACATCAGAAGTATTGTCACATTCCTACTGGGCTATGTTTATAAACCTATGAATAGTCTATATTTAGCAACATATGTAGTTTTAAAATTTATATAAAACAGCACTACTACTGCAGCAGTATACTTCAGTATTCAGTACCGTACACAAAAGATCTCACAGATTTTGGAGAGGCTCTGTTGTTCTGAGGCTTAGCATCGCTAACATTCAAAGGCTTGCAGTTAAAGTAACACCCTGTCTGGACGGCAACAGTGAGCTGTTCTCCGTGGGCAAGGTAGCACCATGTAGCCTTATTAGTTACCTTCTATATTCTTTGTGTGGTGTGAAACGAAAATCTTAGTAGAAATTCATTGAGAGGAAGTTTGGAACACTTTGTAGTTTACTACAAAAGCCTACAGTCCAATTATACTCCTGGGGAGAAAAACGTGTATTATAAGCTTCAGTGGCAGGACAGCAGTGTTTAACCAAGAGCAGTTCTTACTGCATCATCCCACTGTGATGAGTAGTTACAAAACTTTTAGACAGGATCAAGATTTTCACTGTAGGAGCGGAACTGCTATAATGATCCAACCTGAGGAGAATATCCTGCAGGGAAGCCCACATCTGCCTCTGGAGCTATGTTTATTATGTACTCCACCACTGACTAGAACCAGAGTCATCAAAACATCTTCTTCATGTGAGTGAGCACCATGACTATGTTTTGAATACAAAATAACTGTTTCCTGCAACTTCAGAGCAATCATAGGATGCCTGTTGCAAATGTAACGAGCAATGCCCTGGGTAGCTTTGCATGGATCTTGCACGGGTCTAGTCATTCCAGTTCTACAACTGGTATACATTGACTAACCACACTGATTAGAAAATGTTGACAAATAATATCCAAATGTGCATCTAAGAAGAAAGAAAAACTTTTAAAAGATTATATCATTTTGGTGTTTGTTTGTTTGTGTTTCTTGTTTGTTTGTTTGTTTGTTTGTTTTTCCCATCAGAACTCATAAAGCAAACATGCAACTGATGCACAGGAACCTGAGGATCAATCTGGAAGAAAAACTTCCTTGACAAGAGTACATATTGGGAGGTCTTCAGAGTGGTTTTTTTCCTCCAAAAAATTACTTCAACAAGAGTTACATCTTTTTCTAAAAAGGGAAGGATTCAGGAGCCAGTCTAAAAATGAAGAACACAATTTCAGATTTCCAAAAAGCTCTTTAAGTACAAAAGGGCAGATGCTATTTATGTTACTCAGCTGCTGCAGTCGGGAAATGAAAATCATAAACCTCACTGCTGCTGTAGCTAGGGGTAGGTGAATCATCCCATTTAGAAATGCTTCTTGTAGACAAGTGTATGTTTATTTAGGCACTAGGGTCGCTGTTTTCAAAGGAACAATGGAGCAGAGGGACTATGTTCTATGGGTCTCTCCCGCTTGGAAACGGTTGCGAAGCTGCCTGGGAAGGAAGGACAGGGTATGTCAGCCAGGGAAATGTCTTTCTCTGAGGACTCTTCAATAACAACAAAAAAAAAAAAGACCATACAGGACTGGGAAAAAAAAAATTGATTGTGTAATCCCTATTCACCATTACTCCTATTCATCTGCCCATGATGATGGTGGATTGGGTATATTGCCCTCCTCAGCGACTCATCACAGATGGCCAGTTATGAAAGAGCTCTGTTTGACTGCTGCAAGCCCCACTGTCCTCTGAATCATGAATGAAGACAACAAGAAGCTTCAAAATCCCAGAAGCTAGACGAGATAACCTCTAGCATGACAGATCACAAGGGAAAAGATTTACTGCCACAGCAACAGAAACATGTGCAGAAAGAGTGATAAAAATTAAGGTAGGAGTCATGCTGCCCCTTGGTTTGTAAGAAAAGTCATATTCTTCATTTTTTAAACTGATAGGTTAGGAGATATCTTGCTGCATGGCAATTTGTTTTGTTTTAGGGTGTTTTCTTTTCTCCTGTTGTTTTTAAGACAGCAAGGTATGAAAAATGGAAGTTACATAAGGAAAAACATCTTACCATGGCTCCTACAGCATTTCTGACAAACAGATTTTAAAGCCCAAAGCAGTCATGAAAATCTAGAAGGGACCATCTACATTAATACTGAACAACTGAATAGTTCCTGTCAAAAAACCCCACAAATCCTCCATGAGCTATAGCAGATTTTTTTAGGACAACAAACCTAGCTGACTTTAATTACAGGACAAAACCACCATGCCACACAGTCAGGATTACTGTGTTCTTCTATTACGCGGTCATTTTGTATTTCTCTTCATCCAGTCTACCATGCTCCTTACATACAACTAGTTTGTAGATTGTGTGAATGATGCAAGCTGAAATAAGCAAACACAACAACACGAAGAGGAATAGCTGCAGACATGAGCAAACCACAGTATTTTAACAGAATCTCAGTGCAACATCTGCTCTACTTAGTGGCACACGTATCCACTTCTTTTACTTATGTGCGGTTTCCAAAGCTGAAACTTCTGTATGTAAAAATATAAGAATTCATCTTATCCTATGAAGAACAGTTGCCTCCTCATAAAACTAAAACAAGCTCATGGATCTCATATAATTGTTATGAATTTTTATACGTGGTTTTGGTACATCAGGGAGTGTTTTTTCTCCACAGATTTTGAATGAATTTAATTTTAATTTTTATTATTTTTTGTTAATACAATTGTAACTTGGTTATGCTTTATTTCTTTTGAAAGAGTCTATGGCTAAAAGCAATTGTTTGAACTCCTCACTTGTTTTATGTGTCCTGTTGTTTTAGGATCAACAAGTTATATTAGTAATGCTCTCATCTAAAAAAGAATTAATCTTTTAAGAAAAAAAATTGTTCTGAAGTGGTAGCTTAACAGCTAAAGAGTCTGTAAAGTAGAACACATATGAATATCTTCCAGCTATTAAAAAAATAATCATCTGACCCACTATTGCTCATGTACTTCTGGTAAAACTGTAACTCAACATGTCTAGGGTTTTCATTGCTCCATAATCACCAAGAAACAAGTGAAATGGAACTGAAGTCTATCCTATCAAAGAGGTGGCAAGTTCCTCCTTTAATTAAATCAATATTGGCTTTATTAATTGAATTTTTTAAAAAAGGTTACTCTTTCCATAGAGTGCTGACTCTTCATCCTACTAAGGATTCTTTTTTTTTAATTCAGAAAACTGTAGCCCTGTCAACCCATCAACTGATTATCATTGATTCATCAGACACCACTGAACATAAGCTACAAATGCTATTATTCAAACTTATTAATAAATCAGCAAGCTATATTACTATTATTGTGATATCTAAATTTTTTTAAGTAGTATAAGCTATCTAACCCCCCACCCCGTGGCTCTGTTTTCACTATGCATGAGGCCTGAAGTATGTCTCCAGCTTTTGTACAAACAGCAATAAAGATGACATTATGGGATATATTCCTGGGAGTAGGTACTTGTACCACTTGCATAGATTCCAATAAATCTGTTTTCACACTCTCCTACTCTCCAAGATGGGTCACTGAGCTGGAAATGTCCCTGACTGAAATGTGGGTTTCTGTCCATATGATTAACTAAATGAAAATATTGAAATGTAAATAAAATATTTCTGGATGTTTTGAATAAGAGAGGAAAAAAAGAGAATCAATACATTCTGAACACTTCTTTTAGGACTTCTCTGGCACAAAAATAGCAGTGAAGGAGTAGTAAGGCTTTGAGGAGGAATGCTGCTTACTGAGCGCAACAGCTCTGGCTTGTCTAGGAGTACTAAAAGGAGGCAAGATACCGCAGAAATCTTTGACAGGCTCGGGGGCAAGCCACGGTTTTTAACAGAGCTGTTGGTATGTCTATTATTACAACCTCTCAGCATGCTCCCTCTGCTTATCCATGGGCTTCAGGACTGCCGCACAGCTTCAGCTTACTCCACAAAGGCTTGTGTGAGGCAGCAATTAAGTGACTCATGGAAAAGATCAGCAAAAGGTATAGAAGGTATAGGTTCAACAATGAAAATCCTCAATCACCAAGAGAATACATCTTTTTCTATGATGTCCCCTACATGGTCAAAAAACCATGAACTAATTGCTTTTTTAAATGTTTGAGAAGATCTAAATTAGTATTTACCTTTACCTTCACGTTGTCCCTTTCAGTGTATGTGTTTGTTTACCTGGGTTGTCTATGGCGAGACTACACCTGAGTAAGTGTGTTGAGTTTGCGTGGCAGGGTTTTGGTAGCAGGGGGGCTACAGGGGTGGCTTCTGTGAGAAGCTGCTAGAAGCTCCCCCTGTGTCTGACAGAGCCAATGCCAGCTGGCTCCAAGACGGGCCCGCCGCTGGCCAAGGCCAAGCCAATCAGCACCTGTGTGATAACTTATTTAAGAAGAAGAAAAACACTTAGAGGGAGAGAGCTTTTGCAGCCGGAGAGAGGAGTGAGAAGATGTAAGAAACTCTGCAGACACCAAGGTCAGTGCAGATGGAGGGGCAGGAGGTGCTCCAGGCGCCGGAGCAGAGATCCCCCTGCAGCTTGTGGTGAAGGCCATGGTGAAGCAGGCTGTCCCCCTGCAGCCCATGGAGGAAGGATGAGGGGGTGTAGAGATTCCACCTGCAGCCCGTGGAGGACCCCACGCCGGAGCAGGTGGAGGCACCTGAAGGAGGCTGTGGCCCATGGGAAGCCCACGCTGGAGCAAGTTCCTGGCCGGACCGGTGGACCCGTGAAGAGGGGAGCCCACGCCAGGGCAGGTTTGCTGGCAGGACTTGTGACCTCGTGGGGGACCCATGCTGGAGCAGTCTGCTCCTGAAGGTCTGCACCCCATGAGAGGGACTCCATGTTGGAGCAGGGGAATGATGAGAGGGGTCCTCCCCCTGAGGATGAAGAAGCGGCAGAAACAACGTGAGATGAACTGACCGTAACCCCCATTCCCCATCCCCCCGTGCCGCTCAGGGGGGGAAGGTTGAAGCTGGGAGTGAAGTTGAGCCCGGGAAGATGGGAGGGGTGGGGGGAGGTGTTTTAAGACACGATTTTATTTTCTCATTCCTCTACTCTGTTTTGCTTAGGAATAAATTAGATGAATTCCCTCTCTAAGTTTGGTCTGTTTTGCTCATGACAACAATTAGTGAGTGATCTCTCCCTGTCCTTATCTCGACCTACAGGTGTTTCGTTATGCCTTTTCTCCCCTGTTTGGTGAATGAGGGGAGTGAGAGAGAGGCTCTGGTGGGCACCTGGCCTCCAGCCAGGCTCAACCCACCACAGTAAGCATGGCACTTTGCTCTGAAGGCCAGCCATCCTGAGCAATCAGTAGTGTCACATTTGCAACCCATTTGCAGAAAAGAAGACGTGACCTGAGAGATGTGCCCCTGAGAGACCAGTACAGCCGGCTCCCAGTTCTGTGGTCAGTCAGGACAAGTCAGCTAGCAGTGGGCCTTCCCAGCATCACATTTCCAAGAAACAGCCCCTCCAACCACTCATGGCAATCTTCAGGACAGCTAAATGTCTGTTAAAAACCCTACTGGTCAGAAGGTGCCTGAGGATGAGGCGTGTGTATCCATCTCTTTGAAGAGCCTCCTTCATGACCATGCTGGATGAACCACAATTGTCTAGCTTAGCTGTTTTTAGCGGGGATCATCTGCACCTCACATAGACATTTCTAACTAAGCCTTGAACTGAAGGTCCTAGGATCTTATTAGCGCTTTTCTACATATGTTTTACAAATTAAATATTTACATATTAAAGAAGAATATTTTTCTCTTATGAATGCAAAAGCATCACAACAGGAACACACATTGCCTCCTGCTGCTGTATGAAATATCTCCTTAAGCACTTTAAAATACATTTGGTCTAGCCATTTAATGACAACTTTATGAAATCATCATAAAGGACTACTTCTCACAAGAGAGATTTGAAAGCAAACTAGCTCCAGATTGTACATATTTCATAAATAATCCATGTAATTTTTCAACTAATTCTGGCTGATATTGTTAGACAAATTCAATAAACTTTAATGGCCCTCATCTTGATATTACATTGGTCTCAGTCCTAAATGAAGCTGAGTTCATAACCTGTTTCCTCATTAGTCTGGCATAGAGTTTCCAGCTCCTCCTTCTTGTCTGTTATTACAAAATCTCTTTGTCATGCACAGAGAGCAGAAGTTTGACAAAATTTAGCTTATATGATGCACCTAAGCAATCCACTCAGGAGATATTATGTAAAGCTATTAGATGGTTTCTGTACATAAAGCTTTTTATTTCATATCCAGCTCAATCTTGATCTTTTTCATTTAAAAAAAAAAAAAGAAAGAAATATTTTCTGAACTTCTTAATGTCTCATTTTGAGGACAGCTCCAGTTTCTGTGCTGTTTCCAGTTGTAGTTCTAATTGTGACTTTGACTAATGCAGTTTATAACTTTTACAAATTGCCATGTTAGGTATGCTAATTATCTGTTAAAGACACAATAGTCCTTAAGTACTTTCCCTGCATAGGTATAGAAATGCTAAATCTTTCCTTTGCTTCCCCACCACCGAGTAATTTATTTGAATTTTATAAGCATTTTATAATTTCAAAACATTTTAACCCCACTAATACAATACAATACCATACAATACAATCCAATATTCTCTTTATGTTTTATGATAAAAACCATTTCTTTGAAAGATGGTGAACCCTAGTTATAGTGGTACAAGGCACAACCGTACAAGTTTTTCCCAGACAGTATCTTAAAAAGGCATTTCTGTTGTAAGACTCATCAGTCTCCATTTCACACACTATGAGAAATCCAAAGACCTTCTGAGCATCCTCTCCCAGCTGTCATGCAGACAGGGGGGTGGCATTACCAGTCATGCAGAGCAAAGTTGGTTTTACAGAGAATGGAACAGAACAACTAAAGGTTTAACAGGGACAAATTTACTTTCCTGTCTAGTAAGGAATCTGCTGAAAAGATAGCTAGGTAGAGCACCTAGCTCCTCCATTGCCCAAAGTAAATTGGCATCTTAAATGCACACAATGCTCTTGAGAAGCACTTCAAAATACCATATGATATCTTTAAACCATACAGCAATTTGTATTTGCTAGTTTAAAGGTCACTATATCTAAAAAAAGACAAACTCATAAATTAGTTTTAAAAAAACACTGCTAAAGTAGCTATTTACTGCAGTTCTGCAAACCAGTGTCTTTGCAAGCACTTAAGAAAAGTCTTCTTCCCATGCTACCTGTACATAGCCAATTATCCACAGTGGGAGTGCTGTGCATGCCTGAAAGGAAAAAGATCCCTGGACATGGATTTCACAGTAACGACAGCACTGCAGCAGAGTGGACAGAAAGTTGCTGAACAGAGGATGCTAAATTTCTCATACCACATAAATCCAAAAGTGGTTTTGCAAGACCAGAACCAGGATGAAAACTACAAGTCTTTTTTCTCCATTTTGGTGCTCAAATCAAAAGCTCATTTGTTTGGCTTCTAAATGACGTCCTAACTATGCGTTTCTTTAAATATCCTATGTACAAGATGTAATAAAAGACAATGAAATGTCTGTTAAAAAAACCCAGCCAACTTACTGTAATGCAAAAGATTTATCATAAAGATTGTGTTAAGTATACAGTGACAGCAACCATTTTTCCAAGACACTTTTTCCGTGAATTCCTACAGGAACAATAACTTCTTTGGCACTAAATGACACCTTAAACGCTCAAACACCAGACTGTATCACAGAAACCTTCATGTACAAACACACGAAGAATCTCTCAATGGCATAAACCAATTAGTTAATAGCCAAGAGCAGAACCAAGCTGTTTCTTGCAAGACACACCAGTCATCACTTATCCCAGTCACCTGGTAATAGATCTTACAGAAAAAGGCAGGCAGAGAAAGAAAAGCTCTGCTAAATCTCTTGCACAGTCCCCAGAAAGTGTCAATACAAAAATCTTCCCTTACAATTGTTTTGATCCTGCAAGAGATTAGGTGCAGCACACGGGGGAAAAAAAAAAAAAAAAAGAACAAGGCTGCTACTTTCCAGTGCAACGTGACAGGAGAAGCGGTACCACTACAGCTGGACATCAGGCGTAGCGGGATGTTGAAACCACTTGCACATTCAGTCCCTTGCAATCTGGAGTGCAAAGCAAACGAGCTGTAGTACGGCTACTGGCAATTAGTGGTGCCTCTGCATCTCAAGAGATACTAGCTGAAGTGTGATTCTGAACACGAGTCCTTCTCAGACCCCCCGGGAACTGAACGATGATAGCAATTTCCAAGGATTTTATACTCTGGCTTTGCTCCAAATTACAGCAAAACTGAAACACTTCAAATAATCTTGGAAGGAAAATTCCATGGCACCTCTGTTTATTTGTTTATAGTTTGCATTTATTTCTAAAGAAATCAAAATAGATAGAAAATGAATCAAAAGAATAATTTCAAAACTAAGAATTAAAAAAAGATGTATTCCAAAACATTAAAATGTGCTCTGTCTGACAGTCCTTTTCATTTTTTTGAAACAAAAGTCTACTGCAGTTGACCTGCTTTTGTGAAGTATTTTGATTTCAACAGAGCTGCATTTTCCAGGAGAGCTTTCACACCCCCAAAATTTGTAGATTTCTTCCATCTGTCTCTCACTTAGCCAAGATACGCATTTACATTTTATTCATTTTTTATCTTCAGCTCATTAAACAGCCTTCGTCATTCCCCAACTGATTCCCATTTTTCCGTTACCCGCCACCAATATATTTATCCCTTGCCGTGTGAAAGTGCACGCGTACAGTGTCTGCCAGAGGCGTTTTTCAGTGTGATACCACACCTTGGCCCAATAAATACAGCAATACACGCAGCACATTTACAGTTCTGCAAATTTCTTTATAAACAAGTATCGAGGGGCCAGGTCATGCCTACCAGTCTCAAATAACTCCACTGCTTTGTCAACATTGCAGCTGGCATAACACAGGAGAAACCTCAGTGAATGAAGTTCCACGTGTACTGTTCACTGGTACCCCCTGCTCTCCAGTTGCGTAATTTCTTTTCTTCCTTTCTGCTATTTATCCATCTGATCAAACTCTACCCTCACAGATCTGTGAGCAAAATGTGATGCTTTTCAGACAACCACTGAAATTGATCTGAAGGCACAATTTCTCAGGTCTCCCCCATCACCGCAAGTGTGAAGAGGATTCTTCCCTGGCGGGGGGGGAAAGATCAGGCACCAACTAACAGCACAGGCCATCTCTATGTGGCATTCCCTGCCACTAACAAGAGTTTGTGTCTCTTGGGTATCTCAACCTGCTGTTGAGCAGCAGAAAATTGCTTCCTCCGCCATCACAAGCTTGTTAAGAAGTCCCAGGAAGCATATAAAGGTAAGGACACCTTTGATACACAAAAAATGAATGACTAATACACGATGAATCATAGAAATGATGGTTAGAAAAAACCTCTGGATGTCTTCTAGTCTAACCTCCCACTCGAAGCAAGGACTGTCACTAACACAAGATGATGTCAGCTGTGACTGTACTTAGCCAACTCTAGAAAACCTCCAGGGATCAGCAAAAAAACCCAACTAAGCAAACAAACAAACAAAAAAACTCTCAGATGACAAAACCATCAGACAACTCAGAGTTAAAAAAAAAAAAGACAAAATATAGAAAACATAATAACATACATTTATAAAAAATATCATACTATCACATTTGAAACAGCATTGCCAACATTTAAAATTAGGCTACTTGATCATCAGCACATCTGAAACCCAGCTGTGCTAAAAACAACATGCTTCTAAAATGTCTAAAACCAGGAGATGTCATGAAGGGAGGCAGAAAATGTCCAAGAAAATAACAAAAGCAATGAGAAGGAGACCGGGTGGCTTAGGTATT